>NC_081419.1:109573999-110302609 GCF_949786415.1 Peromyscus eremicus
TAGATGCTTACTTTCTTATACAAATTATATCTACACATAGGTTTTGATAATATGTTTTGGAATATTATGGAATAATATGTCCGTTAGCCAGGCTTTGCTATAATAAAGCTGTGTAACAAACATCCCCCAAATCTCAGTGACTTCAAAAACAAACCTTTATTTCTTATCCATGGGTCTACAGTTTAAACAGCCTAAGAGTAAAATATATGTATGTATCATCTCTCTCTCTCTCTCTCTCTCTCTCTCTCTCTCTCTCTCTCTCTCTCTCCCCAGGCTGAAGAACATTGTTTCGTGGACATACTGTTTACACTTCAGACCCCAAAAATGCTAGATGCCAAGACATTCAAACTCATACTGAACATCTGTTGCTATCCCATTGGCCAAAGCAAGTCACGGGAACAAGCTGAACATCAATGGGGTGAAGTGTATTGTCCATGGACATCGGGGAAGACGGTGGTTTGCAGGACAGTAATACAACACAACACAGGTCTCCTTAGAGTGATAGAGAGCTCAGGGCCCTGGCTCCTACACTGGCTTCAACCACAGCAATGCTCTCTATCTCAGGCTTGAGTAATAATGGAAAGAAATGCTCCGTTGCTCCACTGATTCCACTCTTGTTTTGGCAGTGAAGAATCTGGGCTCAGAGGGTACATGACTTCTGTTGTGTCTGGGCAAAGACTGGGGCTTGGGCTTTGCAGCCATGCCAAGATGAGGTTTTACTCCTAGCTCTGTTTCCAAGTGTAGACACTTGGGACATGGTCAGCATCTTCTCATCACAAGTAGGAGATGGCCAGTGTCCTAAGTCCTCAGACTTTCTGGGTGCCAACTACATTGAAGGATGAAATCTTGAGCAGGGCCCTCCACCTAAGGTGGACTGTGCTCAGACTGGGGAAGGCATTCGGTGCCACTTTGTGCATAGGGGGAGATGCAAAAGGACACCATTCCTGTTGCTAATGTTGCTATTAAAATACTGCTAAATTGTTGCCTTTCCTTCATACTCCCTCTATCCCGGCCTCTTAAAAGCCAAGCCCCAGCTAAATCTGGAGTATGTATCTTCCTCCCCAGTAGAACACAGGCTTATGCTAAAATATGTCATTGCTTCTGTTGTTTCCTCACCCCCATACCTTCCCCCACACCTCTCCCCTATGCGGAAGTATGGTAATCATCCTACCTTCCCAGCCTTGGGGACTCTGTAAGTGGCTTTTCTCCCTACGGCCCCAGACAGCATTGAGGGAAGCTAAGGCTTCAGGAACAACTTCCCGTTAATCCTGAAGGTCCTTAAAACTGGAGAAGAAAGACCTGCCTGCTCTATCTGTAAAAACTCATTTGCAGAAACTGGCCAAGACCGAGTGTCCCATCACACAAAAACAGAAGAGCCCTGAGTACCAGTCCAAACCATTATGGTCATTGGATCTGGTTTCTAACAAGAAGAGTAAACAAACTCCTCTCCAAGTAGGAACTGGTTCTGCTATCCTCTTTTAAACTTTCCAAATCCAAGTTACAGTGTTTGGACATTTCTGAAGTTCCCTTCTAGTGGATTTCCCTTTATTGTGTGCTCCAGATGGCCAGTGGCTAGTACAAAGACAAGCCCAGATTAAACTATGACTTCACTTGTTTAGGCCTTTGCTGGTGTCGTGTGTGTATGGCATCGGAAGAAAGGTGGGGTCATTGCATTGTTCTAGAGTAAATCAAGCTGTGCCTCTCTCCTGTTGCTTCTTTCAACACTGTGGCTCCTGGTTAGGCTTAGGTTGGCAATAGGAGGACTCAGTGTCTATAGACACACATCTCCTCCACCCAGCACTCTTGATAATTTACCCAGTGACTCTCCACCCAGAAATTCAACAGTTTCATGCTTAAAGTGGATGCTGTGAATCACAGTGAAAGATGTGCATGGCAAGCATTCTTACTCTTCCAGTCAGAAACTCAGACACAGTTTCTCCTTTCCTTCACATGACTCTCTCCCTGTTTCTGCTACTCTATGACCAGAAATATTTATTAAAACAAACAAACAAACAAACACTTGATTATAGAAGAATTTTTCTCCTTGTACACTTCACAGTGTAAACAAGAGGTGGGTGAAGATGCTATTAGTCTCCCAATGATCTTGCAAACTCATTCTCAAGGATAAGAATGCCATGCCTGCTTCTGTTCCACTGACCAGAGTGAGTCATGGGAACAAGCCTAGTACCAATAGGGTGGGAAATTGCACCACCCATGGAAGGTGTCGAGAAGATGGGGTACAAGTTTTCAGGGTGAAAGCCTACAGGTAATACACCTAAAGTGAACAATACAGTCATCCAAGACTATCTAGTAGCTGACAAAATTAGTATTTTTATGAAGTTAAGGAAGAGTCATGACCAATGAGATTGAATTTTAAATACTTTGGCCATTGGGCAACCAAGTCATAACACTCATAACTTCATCTTGAGAGCTCAGATGGAGCTGAACTATGGAACTCTCCACTTACACAGTAACATCTGACCTAGAAAGAGTTGTGTCTTCAAACTTGGCCTTCAATTTCCAGATGTAAACATTTTTTTCTGGAGGCTTTCATGTAGTCTTCTTCTCTTCAGAGTTGTTTTTACTGAGATATATTGTTCTTGTCATTTGTATGTGAGAACCATGAATCAGCTATCAGGATATGTCCTGGGAATTTATAATCAACACAATATGGTTATTCCATATGACTGATTATGAGGAATGCAGGAAATTATTTTTTGGTTTTTCAGCTAAGTTGATTCCCACCAGCTCCTCATAGCCACAACTGAAGAAGTAGACTGCCAGTACTAATGGGAGTCATACATCCTACTTTCCGATGGCCATAGCTTATCTGACTGAATGGCTATTTAACTCACAAGATCCATAAAATTAGTTTTTATACTACATTGCATGGATGAAGATGACTAGAAGTTGAAATTGCTTAGAAGATATTCCTATACCTGAGGTTATGTCCTCTAAAAGTCAAGCAGATATGTTGTGGAATAGCATATTTCTTTAACTATATAAAGATGTGTTACATTTGATTATGCTGCATTTGTTTAACAATGTAAAAATATGTTGCTTTGCCTGCCTAAGGCACCTGATTGGTCTAATAGAAAGCTGAATGGCCAATTGCTAGGCAGAGGATGGAAAACCAGGGCTGGCAGGTAGAGAGAATAAGTAGGAGGGGGAATCAAGGCTCAAAAAGAGAGAAAAGAGAGAACGAGAGAGAAAGAAGAAAATGAGGAAGAAAGAGAGGAAAAGAGGGGCCAGACAGACAGACATGGAGTAGGACATACAGAATGAAAGAAAGGTAAAAAGCCCCAAAGCAAATTGTAGATGAAGACAAACAGGTTGATTTGAGTTATAAGAACTAGTGGGACAAGCATAAGTTAAGACAGAGCATTCATAACTAATAATGTCCCCATGTCATGATTTGGGAGCTGCTTGGGGGTCTAAAAGAAAGCCTGCTACATAGATAATTGCTCCTTAGGGCACATAGAATGAAGAATGGTTAAAATAGTGGTAGAATGGAACACGTACACACACCAAAATAACTTGAGAAAAATCTTCTGTTTCTTGTGTCTCCAGGAGAGAAAGAGACATAAGGATAAATGTAACAGAAGGATGAATGCCAACTGTTTTATTTTTCTCAGTTCATTTCCCAAGGGAAGCCTGTCAATCTAACTCTAAATTCTATGACCTTCTCTGTTACCATACATTCAATATTTATTTTTGCTTACCTGTGTGGATTTTGAATGAGAATTCAAAGTACATTATTCCTAACCAAGGAACCACGCAAAACAAAATTTGGCTTTGATGACATATACTCATTGTTGAAAAGCACCCATAAACTGGGAAGAGATGATGATGTTCAGAGCAGTGAGATGTCTATAGAGCTCTGATCCCTCATGTGACCAGCCTCCCATCTAAAGATTGTTTTACATCACATTTTCTGTAATATAAAGGATGCTAATGGATGAGTCTGGGTTCTAATATCAGCTCTTCTCACTTAAGAATTATTCAACATAAAGAAGTCATGTAACGTCACAATGCCTGAACTTCAAAGTTGTTTTGACTTCTACTATGGAAAATGTTAACATACCTGTACAGGGAACATCATAATGAAAATATAAGTAGACCTCAGTTTGGATCATGACAACCTAGGTCAACCCCAAACTGAAGGGCTTTCTACACTGTAACAAATGAGCATGCTCCTAATGTGTCAAGAGCATGAAGAATGGGGGTGGGCCACTGACAGTAATTACAGACCAGAGGAGAATAAGAAGATATGAAAGCAAACAAGATGAGACCCTCCATTGTTTCCTAGAAAAGAAAAATGACATTAGTTGGGGGAGTGAGTAGAATTAGAATGTAACTCCTGATTCACTTGATCATGTTATATTATTGCTAATTTCCTAGTGTTGATCTTTGTGTCTCAGTGACATAGGATGTTGTATTAGGAGAAGCTATGCAACATGTACTGGGTCCTTTGCTGCTAGAATAAAATATTATAAAAATTTTTTAATTCTAAAATGTAAGCTTTAAAACATGAAGGCTTAGGAATGATGATGCTTCTTAGCCTTCTGCCATTCTTGTTTCATCTGTTTCTCCTCCCGTTTCGTGTGTGTGTGTGTGTGTGTGTGTGTGTGTCTGTGGTGTGTGTGTGTGTGTGTGTGTGTGTGTGTGTGCGTGTGTGTGCATGTATGTGTACTTTCAGGCAAATGAAAACAGGATATAATTTTACTGTTTGATCTCTACAGATAATGGCTCTGTTTGTAACAGGCCTGCAATAACATGAGGCCATGTAGCACAAATGACAGCAGTTATTTAATACCTATGTTCCAGGTCACCAAGTGCTTCCAAAAACGTCTGTTATAGGTTTTATTCAATCAAATCAGATTTCCAGCAAGATGCCCACACTGTATGGTTTCCTATGGCCCTTAGATCTCTTCGTCTGTGAGAGTCCCCGCCCCTCCTCCTTTCCTCCCCGGCATTTATTTTTGAGGAAACTGGGTCATGTTTTCTGCAGAGCTTCCCATTTTGCTTTGAATGGCTCTAAGCTGGCACTTCTGGGTCTTTCTTATATAGAGACAATAGCCCTCACCTAATAACACCTGAAAGCCTCGATGAGAAAACATGAAAAACAGCCCGGAGTTTAGTAAGTGTTCTTTCGCAGCTCTGGCTGCCCTTCCTCTTGCAGTCCCCTCTGCAGGCTCACCATGTGATTCTGAACAGTAACCGTGCATTTCTCATGTCATTAGCTTTATTCTCAGATTGCACTCGTGAAGATTAACAGATGTATTTTTCACAAATGATATAAAAATAAAAGACCCACCCTAAAGAGGGAGCCAGTAAAAGAAATTCGATTCTATGTTGAAAAGTGACCATTGGGATCTCAAACTTAAAGCACGAGCTATGGACTGGCCATGGAGTACCTTCTACAAGTCTGTTAGGACAGAATTTCTGGCCTCATCCCAGACCCGCTGGGTCATAATATACCTTTTTAAACATTTATTTATTTATGTTGTGTGTGTGGATGTGTGTGTCTTTGCGGATATGTGTGTATCTGTGTGTATGTGTGAGTGTGTGTGTGTGTGTGTGTGTGTGTGTGTGTGTGTGTGTGTGCACTCACAGGCCACAGGGCATTTGTGGAGGTCAGAGAACAACCTACTGTAGTTGATTCTCTCTTTCAAACATGTGGGTCCCAGGAATCCAACTTAAGTCCTTAGTCTTGGCAGCACGGGTCTTTTCTCTGCTGAGCCATCACCAGCCCTACCGTACACATTTTAAGAGCATTCTCAAAATATGTGTGTGCATGCTATAGACTGAGAAGCGGTGATGTTAAGAGAGCCTGATGGTTGTTTTAGTATCGAAACTGCACGCTCCCTTGCTTCACTTTGAAAGAATAGTTTCTGCTTTCTGCTTAAAACATGGCAGCCTTAGAAAGCTCTGTCTCGCTGTCCTCAACTCCTGTTATCTTTTAAACCTCACAAAGGAGCTAGCCTGCTGGCCTTCAGTGAGGAACAGACAGCAGGATATGAGCCATTTATTTCCTGTCTCGCTCCAGGCTCTCCTCCAACGCAGTATTGGGAAAGAAATGAGGTTTCCCAGGATCTGCAGGCAGCATCTAGGTAAATGAACCATGAATCCCTACATTCCTCATACACATACTCAAGGAAGGTCCTTCAAAACTCTTTGAAAATTGTTTTCCTTTAGCCAGTGGTTCTGTGCTCACAAGAGCCTCTGACCTCACTTTAGAACAGAGGTGGCCTTGCTTGCTTGGCTTTAAAGAGATGCCTCCGAAGGAGACATTTCAGATGACCTTGGAGCTTGGCATTGAGCATGGGACATTCTGACCCTCTAACGGCAGTTAGGTCTTAGGAAGGGAGCATACTTCAAGCACACTGAACTCAAGGGTATATATCTTTGCTTTTAAGGAAATTTGATTTTATTTACACATAGACTCATATTAAATACAGATGGGTAACTTTGTTACTACCTCAGGCTCCAGAACAGAACTGACAAGTGGAATCTAGCTACTAGAGCTCTTAAACCAAACAAAAACTTACAATCACACAGAGTAAGTAAACAAATTTCTTCAGTTTAAGCCCTGTATATTTTTTTTCATTCATGACTAAGCGTATATTTCTTACACTTAAATATTTTAAACAGAACCAAGGTCACAGCTGTACACTGAAATGACCCACAGCAGCCCCTGACGCCACTTCCTCTTCAGGTTCCAGTTTTCTCACTTTCTTCTTTTTGCAGCTGGCTCTTGAGTCAGGATCCAAGGTCCATGGACTGCACCTGGTTAATGTGTCTCTCAAGTCTCATATTACATAATAGTCCCTATTCATTTTTATGTTATGTATGAGCTGAACAAACAGGACTATTTACTGTACAGGATTTCCTCAATTCTAGCTACAGCCTATGGCTTCCTTGTACTGTTCTCTCTGTGTATCCCCTATTATATGATATTATTGCATGTTTCTATTTGGCAAGATTTTAGTACTGTGATACCATTACTGACCAAACGTTTGTATCTCTTATCACCTTTACAAATAAGGTCCAAATTTTATTAAGTTGAAAATCTGACAGTATAACATCAAGAGTGCTCTGATCTTTAGGTCATAAGGTAGAGCGCTCATGAGTATGTTTGTGTTCTGAAGCAAGAGACACCCTCCATCAGCTGTGTGAGGATGCAAGGAAAAGTCTGAAGGCTACAACACAGAAGGATGCTGTCACCTGTACCCCTCGGGATGTTGGCACCTCAACCCCAGGATCCCAGCCTCTATAACTGTGATAAATAAATGCTGGCATTGATAAGATATCAAGCCTATGGTAGTGTGTGATAGCAACCCAAATTGACTAAGACAGGAGCTTCTTGGGTAGGGTGCGAGGGAGTGAGAAAGGCGACCAATGTACAGAAGCTCATTGGTATGGAAACCTACCGTGCCATAGCTTCTCACATTATCCTTCTAATTCTCAAAGCAAGTACTAAGTATATAAGAAGATAATACTAAGTAACCTGAAGATCAGATATATGCGAAGCATATGCTAGCATGTAGTTGATTGACGTCATATAAATGCTTATGTCAGCCCTCCTCCTCCCATATCTCAAACATCAGCTGATATGTGAACTAAATGACTATTTCCTCTCCAGATATGAAGTTCCTGTGTTCCTTTTAATGTGAATGTGGTAGAAATAAAAAGATGATCAAAGTATGATTCCATGAATCATATCATTCATTGTCATGCAAACAGAATGGTTCTTGGCTTCACAATGATTAAAGAGAGAAAGAATACTGAGACCAAACCTCACAAGGAATAGACTATATTAATATAATTTTATTAAAGCTCAGTTAGTTGGTTAAAGTTCTGTAGAAAATAAAGTCTAACTGAAGTTTGATGTCTCCCTAAAACAATGCTTTTGAGGACATCTGTGATGACTCATAGGTCCCTCCAGGCATGAGGGCTGTGCCCTGACTCAAACTGAACTCTCAGTACTCAGAGAAGCGTCTGCTGTGACACATTATACCATATGCTCCTGATGTTGTAAAGAACATCTGCCACAGACTAAGCTCACAAAGTGTCAGTCAAACTCAAGTTCATGTGTATTTTTAAAGTCTAGTAGCTAAGGTAAGTAGCACTTTTATTGGGTGTCTGATAAAGTTTGATATAACATTCCTGAAGGTCTAAAGAACAGTTCACTCCAAGTTAATACATATTGGGTCCCATGAGATTCCAGCCCCCTCAAAAGGGGCTCTCCAAAATGCTCTCCAAAACAGACATAACAAGTAACAAACTATGTGAGTGTTTCAAGTCATTTCAAAGCTGCATGACAGTTTTTTATCAGCATCAGTTAAACTGAAACAGGGCCTAATCTGTTGTTTATTCTCTCGTTCTCAGATAATGTGTTTCAAAGTCATCTTAATTATTTTTCATTCAACAAATATTCATTTGTCTCTGAATATGCAGATTCTGTCTTGAGGAATATAAAGATAATCAATGCATAGTTGCCCTTGCAGAGTAGGAAAGGAACATGATAACAAGGCGAAGAGGCTAAGCTGATGTAACAATATCAGAAATAAAGATGGCGTCAGCATTTGGCTCCTGTTCCAGTTATCTTCTCTAGTCCACTGTTTTGGACTGGCGGACTATTGCTTTTCTTTCACTTGTTGGCTTTCTGCCTTCCCTGTTTCTAAGGACAGGATGACTGTAACTGACTGAGGAATGTTCAAACAGAAATAAAGGTTTGGCCCCAAAGGACATTGTATTTGTGAGGAATCTCAGATACTTCCCTGGTGAATCAAGAGCATTCATCAGAATGCTCCAAGGCCAGCTTTGAAGGAGACACCAACAAAAACAATGAGAAAGGATTCATATAAATGAACTTTGAAGAGATAATGAAAAGGAAAAACCAAGAATAAAAGTCAAAAATTGAAAGAAATCTGTCTCTAATTTTTTGTTTCAGACAATCAGCTTTCATAAGCTACATTCAAAGACAACAGGGTCAGTTCCAGGCAGTTCAGTTGTATCAGGCAACAACCTTGACAAGCAACTTCCCACTTCAAGGTCTTACATTCAGTGCGGATTTATTGTTTTTCCACATACTGTAAATATGCACAAAATTCCATGCACCTATGAGCATACAGACCTTATCTATCCATACACATACAAAAATACTAAAGCTGCTAGATATTGTATTTTATGTTATAATGCCAATAATGATAAACATAAAATATTAAGTATACTACAGCCATCTAAGAACTGTAAGTACTGTACAACATATACTATCAAGTAAACTCAGACTTTAAAATTAAAAAAAATTCTTTGTATTCTTTGTGTGTGTGTGTGTGTGTGAACCAGCATACACCTGTGCAAAGGTGCATTTGTACATGTATGTGCACTTATATATGGGTCAGAAGTTAAATTCATATGTCTTCCTTAATTACTCTCTAAATTGTTTTTTAGGACAAGATCTCTCACTGAATCAGTTTACTGATTAGGCAAGGTTGGCTCGCAAGTGAGCCCCAGGATCTCCCTGTCTCTGCTTCCTTAGTGTTGGCATTACAAACAAGTACTGCCACACTTGGCTTTTTACTGGATGCTGAGGACTAAAATCAAGTCCTCCATGCTTCCATAGAAAGCACTCTACAAACATAGATGTGTCACCAACCCCAAGATTTTAAAAATACATAAATGTTTTCTACAGTTCTTCAGTCTTCTCAAACACAGTATCCCCCAGTTCCTGTCAACAGTCTGAAATAAGCATGATTGCTCTGGGGTATCACAGTAAAATCAAATCATGACTTACCTGGAATCTGAAAAGCAAAAGTAAAATGGAAAATGCCGTGAAATGGTTGG
Organism: Peromyscus eremicus; assembly: GCF_949786415.1. Classification (NCBI taxonomy): domain Eukaryota; kingdom Metazoa; phylum Chordata; class Mammalia; order Rodentia; family Cricetidae; genus Peromyscus; species Peromyscus eremicus. The sequence continues at coordinate 109,583,849 of NC_081419.1, forward strand.
ACAATCACCCTACTGACAAATAGTAAGCTACACAACACTGACCTTCCTTCTTTTCGCAGGAGCACAGGAAAGAATCCATCAGAAAATCTTTCTTGGTAGTTCACAGAAAACATGAGCAAATAACAAGACAAAGAGATAAACATCTATCTGTCTGTCTGTCTATCTAAGACAAAGAGAATTGTTGATTCTAAAGTCCATTTTAAGGCTTGGTACGTTTTTGACATATCACTTAAGGAGGAATAATTTGATTGAGGATAATTGTATTAATAAACAATAGTATGTTTAGCCAAGATATGCTTATGGCAGTTACCCAGAAAAAAAGAATTGTATTCATCTATCCAGAAACACATCTTCTCCTATGTTTTAAATAGCTGAAAGAAAAATCACATCACTCACAATATGACACACCCAGAAAACTACCAAACCCAGTGACCACAGTCCTCTTCAACAAGAAATGATGCAAACCAAGGATGATTGTGTTGTGGAGTTATCTTTTTGTACTCTGTGAAGATGTGTCATTGCTAAGGTGCCTTCTGATTGCTTTAATAAAGAGCTGAATGGCCAATAGCTAGGCAGGAAGAGGTTAGGTGGGACTTCCATACAGAAAGAGAAGAAGGGGAGAGGAATCTAGGAGCAGGAGAGATGCCAGGAGATGGGAAATAAACAAGACATGCAAGAGGAGAGGTAGCAGCCATGAACCACGTAGCAGAACATAGATTAATAGAAATGGGTTAAAGTAAGTTATAATGACCAGCTAGGAACTAGTCTAAGCTATAGGCTGAGCTTTCATAATTAATAGTAAGTCTCCATGTTGTTTTCTGTGAGCTGGCAGTCCAAAGAAAAATCTGACAACATATGACATCCAATGTTGGGGCTCAAATATCCAAACATAGGGCCTGAGAAAGCTAAAAAGAAGTTCTGGACAGGTGGCTGGATATGGCTTTCTAGTCCTATAGTCTCTTAGGTGTGCCAGCGCATGGCATACAGAGGCACAGCCACTGGCTGCTGCCTGCAGACTAGAGCCAGCTGCCAGTGCCATGGGCTAAGCTGATCCATGAAGCAGTGGCTGACATGGCAGGTTGATTTGTCTCACATAGTTGGAAAATGCTGCAGATGCTTAGTAAAGCCAGATCCAGACACAGAAACCCTCTAAAAAGGTAAAGTGTGTTTTAAAATGTCCTTAGATGCTGCAGAAAGAAAACAAAATGGGTATAGTCAGTTGTAGAAAAAAATAGTTTAAAAGTAATAAAGTCTTAAAAAGAGACTAAATTAATATTTTAAAAAAATAGCCAAATAAGGATGGAATATATTACAACACAGTTTGGATCCTATATGGTGTTTTGTTAATTTTAAATTTTTTGAATGCTAATGAACAGAGAACAACAGATGATGAAAGACATTGGCTTATGGAAGGGACTGCTGAATTAAACCAGCCTAGATACTTTAGGAATGTCTTGACATCAAAATAGAAGTTGGAAAATGTATTGCTTTGGGGAAGAGGTTATGCTTTTATTTTCACAAAAAATGAAAGGCTACAGATTTATTCAAGGTTGAAAGAGATCAGGCTTGATTTGGGGAGACCCCCTGAAAATTCTGGCTGCTTAAGGAAATAAACCTAGAAAAACTACAAGACAAGTGAAATGTTTTTACCTGCTCAAACATAAAAAAAAAATATATATATATATATATCTTTGGCTGGCTTGTGTATAATGCACAGTCCATACTTGTATTAATGCAGATATATATGTTAACTTTGAAAGTTTGTGTGTTTTCAGAGCAAGGGAACCAGACACCAATGAAAACAGGTGGCCCATGTGATCGATCCTCCCAGGGTACCTCTGTTACAGTTTCCTCAGACTTCTGCAGCCAGAAAAGCTTCAAGGCTGCTGGCTAACATTGTCCAGCCTTACAGACTATTCTAGCCAGGAATACAGATAAGCTTTGTGCTTTCTCATTGCACAGAGACTGGACAACAAATGTTACAGATAGCTCTCCCAGAACTTAACCATTATCCTAATTTTCTCAGGATCCCCCAAAGATGCCATTGCCCCCAGACAATGGCAGTCTAGAGAACACAACACCCAAATTCCCAAAAGGTGGGGTGGGTGGTTTTTGGTCATTCTGTGGATTATGAATATTTGTCATTGTTTAGAGGAATTGATTACAAGTTGTTACTGGTCATGGTTAAGGGAGGAAACTAAGCAAGGGAGGTTGGATTCAAGGATCTCTTTCTGAAAAGAAAAGGGGGAATACAGGGATGATACGATAAACGGGCATATTATTGAATCAACTTTTAAGTAAAAAGCAACTATTAATCTAGTTATGGATGTTTGTCATCATTTAGGGAAGTTGGTTACAAATTGTTACTGGTCATCATCAGGGAGAAAGCTAAACAAAGGAGATTAGATTCGGGAATCTCTTTCTGAAGGGAAAAAAGGAGAATATAGGATAGAAATAATAGAATAAAAGGTGAATTGTTGAATCTACTTTTGAACAACTATTAATTTCAAATATTTTACATTGGCATGGATTTTTGTATATTGATACAAACTTAAGCTTATTTTTCTTAGAACATACTCTATATATTGTTTCTACTCTTGTTTAAGATATTTCTGTATGTTGATACAAATGTAAGGTTATATTGTTATACTCTATATAAGCTTCTACTCTTATTTAAGATATTGTACCTATGCAGCTCATTTAACAATGTAATGCAAATTTCTAGTTCTTGAAAGTTATTATTATAAACTATTTGGGACAATTAAAACACACAGGCTAGTAGTGTTAGGATTCTGTACGTGCGGAGTTTGGGTCTAACGTCTTAGGTCATCAGGGGGTGTGGTCATTCAGTCCCTGCCTTAAAAAGCTGGACATGGACCCCCACCCCTCTCTTCCTGTGTTTCCTCTTTCTGTTCCCAAGAAAACAATCTGTCTCTGATAAAGCTTAGCATGTTCCAATCTCTCTCTCTCTCTGTGCTCTCTTCCTGTGCTTCCTCTCTGTGCCTCTCTCTGCTCCTGCCATCTTCTTTTCTCTTCAGGCCTGCTTCCTTTCTAATAAAGCTCTTTCTAACTCTGGTAGCCATGGCCTGTGACTTTTCCACAGACCAACCAATGCCGTTTTACTATCAAGTAGTTAGTCATCTATAACAATCAAATTTGTAGTCATGTTAGGTATGTTTTCAAGGTCATACAGATATATGTTAGATAGTCTTCAAACACTTCAAAGATATATAGAATATGGAACTTAAAATGTTTTAATAGCATAAGGCTTTTCATGATAGTGAGATATGTCTGCTCCTGGCAGCACGAAGAACTTCCATACGGAGTTTGCTTTTATTATGGCAAAGTTAGCCAATGGGCAAAGAAATTGCCCTTGTCTCAACTGCTGACAATATGCTGTCCAAACTGGATGAACAGGACACAAAAGAAAGCGACTGTTGAACTTTGGCAAAATAAAGTAGGACAGTCCTTCAAAATTCCCGCTTCACAGAAAAGTCTATCAGATATTCTAGGCCTGTAGGCCAAACATGGATGCCCCAACATTGCAGAGGAACCTTGGGTGACTGTCCAGGGTACCAGCTATTTCTGTCATGTCTGTAGTTTTGGAAGTTGTTTGCTCTGTACTTCCTATTTGCTCAGATAATATTATATCCTTCTAGAGTCTCTGCTGGGGTTGAAGATTAGATAGAGTTTTTCTTGTTACCAAATTCAAAAAAGAAACTCACAAAAAAGGTATAAAGTGTGTAAGGTTGACAGACATAAAAGTTTAAATTGTTTATCTAAGAAAATGTTTTGAGGTTAAAAAAAAGTAGTTTGGGGTTGGTAATACAATTTAGGATAGAAAGTAAATTAGGTTCAAAACTTTGCACTCACCAGGCTAGGATAGATAATGGAGTATTTTCTATGAATTTGCCAAATACAAATGGACTAGACATTGTAAATATAATTTTTACTTGATAATTGTTCTTAGTATGTAGTTGTAGTATGATAAAGTTAAAATCTCTTTTTATTTAGATAATACCTGATAATTGTTCTTATTATATACAGTTTTATTGTGTTAAAGTAAGACCTTCCTTTTTTATTTAGACAAAAAGGGGAAAATGTTGTGGAATAAACTTTTTGTACACTATGAAGATGTGTCTTTGCCAAGACACCTTCTGATTGCTTTAGTAAAGAGCTGAATGGCCAATAGCTAGGCAGGAAGAGGTTAGGTGGGACTTCCATGCAGAGAGAGCAGGGGAGAGGAATCTAGGAGCAGGAGAGATGCCAGGATGTGGAGTACAAGCAAGACATGCAGGAGGAGAGGTAACAGCTGGTGAGCCACATGGCAGCACATAGATTAATAGAAATGGGCTAATTTAAGTTAGAAGAATTAATTAGGAACTAGCCTAAGATATAGGCTGAGCTTTCATAATTAATAATAAATCTCTGTGTCATTTTTTTTTTGTGAACTGGCTGACTAAAGAACAATCTGCCTGATGAATGTAAACATTTAGAAGTCAGGGCCAGCATGGTGGCTTGTGTCTATCATCCCAGGATTCTGGATGAAGCTGAGATGGGAGCTCATTAGCTCAAGGGCTTTATATATGGTACAGAGGCAACCTTTAGTTGTCATCACTAATGTGCAGAGACCAGGATACATCTACACATCCTATAGTACACAGCACTGCCCCACATTAAACCATTAGCTAGCCTTGAACATCAATAATGAAAAGGTTGAAAGTCCTATGTGGAGCCAACATAGGCTCTCTCAACCTGGGTCTCAATCCTGGATCCCAAATTTCAGAGGAATCTCTATCCTTCCTTTAATTGTGTAGTTCTGCATAGTGCAGGATGATTGCCCACAAAGGACCACATTTCTTCTTTAGCCTACACCATGCATATCCACAAACCTGAGTAGGAAGCAGATATGGCAAGGAGGGTATGTCCTTGATTTTAGAAAAAATCACTACATACCAACACATGCACAGAGACACAGGCCTTACTTATATCGTGGGTATTTTGCTTCCTAAAGTAACATTGTCAAGCTGCATAAGTTTCTTGAGTCCACCCTAAGCCACTTTGTTTACAGTGAATTATTTGCAAATGTTCATTTTGTCATTGTAAAATTACATTCTGAGTTTAACAGGAAATTAAATCTACATGTAAACCGTTGGTCAGCTGAATGAAATTTTCATAGGTACCCTGAACTGTGTCCTGCTCTAGACTGTGAGCTTTTGAGATACTACAAGATCCAACCATGACCCATAAATTGATGCCCCTGGTACATCTGCACCTAGTGTGACATCAGGGCAGGACGCTCTAGACCACATGAGTCACAGTCTTGACTCTGTTGCTGGGGTCATGCTGAAGCACCATTGCTGGCTCCCACCCCCGGGGGTTTCCTTCCTGAGATCTAGAATGGGGCTGGATGAATAAGAGTCTAACAAGCCCTGTGGTTATGCTGAATCTGTTGATCTGGGAACAGCAGAGTTTAAGCTTTGAACAGGGGGCAGCAAATACTTTTGTGATGAGCAAGATAATAAGTATTTTGTGTATTGTGAGTAGTGCCACAAAGGGCACAGGACTAAATTCTCTTTTAGCTCCTGATTTCAACCCTTTTGGATAAACCCCTGGGAGGAGGATTGCCTGACCATATGGTGGTTCTACTTTTTTTTATTTTTTTGAAGGATTGCCATACTGTTTTCTGTACCATTTTTGCATGGCCAGAAACAGAGGGCAAGCACTCCAATTGCTCCGTATTCTTGACAACACTTGATGACTTTTGTTTTTTTATGAATAGCCATTTTGACAGGTATGAAGAGATATCACATTGTATTTTCCATTTATTGTGCCACTATTCACAATAAATAAGATGTGAAAATGACTCTAAGTCTCCATCAGTGGATAAATGGATAGAGAAAATGTGGTATGTCAAAACAATGGAATACCATGAATAACCATTCGGTCTTGAAAAGAAGGAAACTCTGCAATTAGAAAAAATGTAGATAACTTGAAGATATCTTGAGTGAAATATACCAGTCACAGAAAATCAACTGTACTACATGATTCCACTTACATGAAATATGTAGTCAGATTCACAGAATCAAAAAATAGAATGTTTGTTGCAGGAGGAAGGGAGGGACCAGCCAAGCAATATGAATAAGGTCTAGTGATCTGCTCTGCAGCATTGAACTCAAGTCAACAGTAAAATACCATACATTTAAAAAAAATTTTTTTTTTTTGGTTTTTCAAGACAGGGTTTCCCTGTGTACCCCTGGCTCTCTGGAAACTCACTTTATACATCAGGCTGGCCTTGAACTCATAGAGATCCATCTGCCTCTACTTCCCAAGGGGTGGGATTAATTGAAGGCCATCACTGCCCTGCTTAAAAGCCTATTAAAAGGGAAGATCACATATTAACCACGATGCTATAACTATAGACAATACTGATGAATTATTCACTTAATATCTGCTTGCAGTTTAGATGTCATGTTCAAAGCTTTTAAACAAATTAAAATAAGCTAAAAATTAAACTAAAGTTTTTAGGCATTTGGAACCACATAATATTTGTCACACTGCTCATCTTTCCCTTTGAGTCACAGACAATATATAAATAAATGGAAAAAAAGTTCCAATAACTTTTATTTGGGAGGGAAAAAAACCCCACCCAAAACTCTATGTGGCCAGCCCCTTGCCTGTAGGCAACAGGTGGTTAGACAGGCTCCTTATCTCATTCACCCATGTCATTTTACTGGGCTCCAGGCACCGCAGGTACCATGCAGTGACCTTCAACCCCATCTCTGTCAACCATGTGTGGACTTAAGTACACCCTCACCATTAGTGCCCAATGTGGTATCATGTAGCAAGTAGGGAAGAGAGAAAAGAAAAATAAAGGTAAAAAGAGACATTTAAAAATATTGCCTGTAAGATGAATCTTAAAAGGTCTTATTAATAGAAAAAAAAAAAAACAGAGCCAGATATTGAGGTGAAAGCTGAAAGATCAGAGAAACAGAACAAGCCAGCCACATTCTTACCTCTACAAAATCTTCAGCCTCAAGAAAGTGAGTTCTTGTTTCCTCACGCCTTATATACCTTTCTGTGCCCTGCCATCTTCCTTCCTTCCTAGTGCTGGGATTAAAGGCATGTGTGCTTCCCAAATACTTGGTAGCAAAGGCATGAGATCTCAAGTGCTGGGATTAAAGGCATGTGCCATCACACCGGCTCTGTTTCCTTGAACTCACAGAGATCCAGATGGATCTCTGCCTCCCAGAGTGATAGGATTAAAGGTGTGTGCCTCCAAGCCTGACCTCTATGTCTAATTTGGTGGCTGGCTCTGTTCTCTGATCCCCAGATAAGTTTTATTGGGGTGCACAAATAAAATATCACTACAATTACCAAAGAGATCTTCAAACACACACAGATTTAAAAACAATTATTAAATGGGTTGTTTCCTTCCAACCCCTTTTCCTACTCTTAATCCACAAATCACACATCTTTCCCAGGAAAGCAACTTTCTGGAGCTTTGCTGACATGAGCATCTTCATAGAGCTTCAGTTTTCAGATGTGATGGGAAATCTGTTACATGCTGCCTCTCTGACAGGAAGACAAGTGACCTCCAAAAGAAAGGAGAAGAACATCTGAGGGGAACCTAAAGGTGTGGGGTTTCTGTCATGGACCCCTCTGTGATGTATCTGAAGCTCTTCAGGGATTTTGCATCCCATCTCTCATCGCTTAAGGGAAAGGGAAGTTTTAGATTCTCCCTTTCAGATAAACTAAAAATACTTTACTGATTACTTGTATTTTTATTTTTCTCAAAGCCATCAAATCTGCTAGATAAGAGTCCTATGTCAGGACCTAGAATTTTGTTGTGATTAGAAAGGGAAGGGCAGGAACGAGCTTTAAACAAATGAATTATCTACTTGTTTGACTACAGTGTCCCCACGCAAGTGCACTGTCTCCATAAGTAAGTGTAACATGCTACAAAACTGCACCATTGCTCTGGGTTTTCCCTACTTCCCACTTGAGTAAAGAATGATAATGCTGTCTTCCTATTAGAAACAACCAACTCAACAGCAAAAGAAAAGGTAAAGAAGATTAATAAGATTACCTGGGGCTACAGTACAACTCTGTAATTTCCTTTTCATGACACCATCACCTGTTAAATTACACATTCTACAAGCGTGTGCTGTGTGGGGCATCTTCTTGAAGTCTGGGTCCCAAATGAATAATAATGCTCTCTGAGCGATGGCTGTGAGCAGCAATGCCCTCTGCTCCTTTGATCTGGGATTCTGCACGAATTATTGAGAGGGTTTCCACTCCTCTTAATCTGACAGACACTTTGATCATTCAGTTCCCGACATTAGTACCAGCAGCTGCAGCAACACGGTGTACTGATTACTTATAATCAGTACACTCTCACAATCAGGCAGCAACTTTCTGGAACTAGACCGGACTATAACACACTTATTAGCGTCATTAAGAGAGCATAATGGACTAAAGAAAGTAGAAATGTTTCAAACATCACACTAGCACCTGTGCTTGAAGACATGGGAAACCCTTCAGCGTCCAATACTGCCAGGATAGGAGTAGGTCCCCACACTGTATACAAATGAGAAAATTCCATCTCTAGGCTCATAGCATAACAAGGTATATTAAAGGATGGGTAATACTATGAAAATATAAAGATAACTTACATTCAGTCCGCACCATTGCAGTTCCTGGTTCCAGGTCCGTTAACCTGTAGGAGTCCCGAGGATGAGCACCTGTCATAGCTTTCTGTGCTACTGACTCTCTTGGTTTCTGGATTGTCTTTCATTCTGTTTGAAAACCAAAATCTTACTCCAATGATGTGACAGCAGTGGCACTTTGGTCCGACAGAAGCACACTCAATGGCAAGGTGCAGGGAGATGGAGATACAGATGGAGATACAGACACACTGCATATAAACAGAGCCCATCTTCTGTGCTTTTGATATCAGAGAGAGCATTTTTAATAAGTAATATCCTTTTTCTACATTATAACTGGGATTTTAGCTCTAAGGGGAAATCTCCTAAAAATTAGGTTACTGTATAGAATCAGCAATTTTATTCTCAAAGGATAAAACCACATTTAAAAAAATTTTAAACTATAAAATCATTTTGCTGATGCAATTTTCACTTTGTATTTTGCCCTAAGTTTTATTTCCAGGTGCGTTTCTTCTTAGGAGTGGTATATTAAGTGGTGATTGCCTGCCAAAGCATGAAGTCTGGGGTCTGTGTTCTGTAATAGAGAATTGATTGGCAACTGCATCAGAGGATTGACCCCAATTACAACAGTGTGTCTCAAAGCCCTAAATTCATTTGTTCTCTTCTAATTGAGCTGTATATATACTTGTATATCATAGAGCACAGTGAAGACAAAAGGGTCAGTTTTACAAAATGTCAGCCACAAGCTGGAACAATCAAGAGAAACTAATCATGTCTGTAGATTTTAAGTATGCTCATTCTTAACTAAGTTCCTGTGTTTGATCTCATCAGATTATGAAGAACTGTCCTGTGCTTGTCAAAAATACAATGCCACAGAAGAACATAATACGCTTTGCCATGTTAAATAAAAACCAAATAAAAATTTTAACGTCTGTTAAAGACATAGAGACAATCAGCAAAATTTGAGTATTTATTCAAAATAACAATATTGTGTTAATATTAAGTTTCTTGGTCTTACTACTGTTCAGTGGTTATGTAGAACACATGGCTGTCTGTCTGGATGCATTCAGCAATATGTAGGGAAAGCATTGTGGACAACATTCTGTCCCTTATATGAAATGAAATTGTTTTTGCATATGACCTAGTTGTATTTTCCATGTGCTTTAAGTCACCTCTAGGTATTTATAATAAATACTCTGTAAACCATTGTTATACTAGATTATTAAGGGGACAATGACAAGAAAGAAGTCTGTACCTGTTTAATACAGATGCAGTTCTTTTTGTCCAAATATTAAATCCATGGTTGGTTAAATCAGCCTACGAAAACTCAACAATACAAAGGACCAAACCATAGACATGGGTTTGGGGGGTGGAGGGAGATGAAAAGAGAGAGCAATAAAGAGGGAGATCTGGGAAGCAAGAGGCAGACAGCCACATCTGTACTGTGGCCAAGGAGCACAAACCAAGGTGGCAACATGTGTACCTTGGAAAATGATACATGCAGATTCTATACCGTTATTTGAACATTTGATTTTTCAAAATAAAATTTTTTTTTTTGTTTTTTTTTTTTTTTTTTTTGGTTTTTCGAGACAGGGTTTCTCTGTGTAGCTTTGCGTCTTTTCCTGGAACTCACTTGGTAGCCCAGGCTGGCCTTGAACTCACAGAGATCCGCCTGGCTCTGCCTCCCGAGTGCTGGGATTAAAGGCGTGCACCACCACCGCCCGGCCAAAATAAAAATATTTTTAAATGCACAGTTGATAACCAATTTTGATGATAGAGTAATATTAATGAGTTTTCTTGTAACTGTTTAATCTGTTGCATTTTTTTAAAATTATGATTGTCTAGACTCACAAAACAACATTTGTAATGTAAAGTCAGGGCCCCTTGGTGTTGTGTACAGAAATCCAGAAACTAAAACTTATTTCTACCTAGAAAACACGGAGTGCCCACCCACTGTGGTCATGAATGATCTCTTTGCATACCATTGTGGTGATAAGAGATTTTATGATACCTGTGGCTTACTCAAGAACATTGCCTTCTCCTCACTTCAGCTACCAACCAGTTTCTAGGGAGTATTAGCAGTCCATAAAGCAAAACCCCAAAACACCATGGGGGTGGGGGGGAATCACAACAAAGCTTCTGATCCCCACAGCTTGAGAGCCATCCCTGCTCTAGAAGGCTGAATGGCTCTCAGGGCTGCAGAGAAAGGACATAGCAAAGATCTGGAAGATAATAGAGAGACTCCCACGGTGCTTTGAGGACAGAGCAGAGATCAGACAAGCTATCCATCAAGCTACAGTTGACATAGTGCAGTGAGGGACTGGGGTGCAGAAAGCAGACATGCTTCTCACAGGCTGTTTTCAGAAGGGGGCCTCTCCTACTGCCTGAGTGCTCTTTCACTACCTACCTAAAGTGATGCCCGATGAGGAAAAGGTCATCTTTGATGGGCATTATTCCACAGCTGGGCTAAGTTACTGTGTTTCCAGAACAGAGACATCCCCTATTTGTCGTGTTAACCACCTAAACATAGGCATTCATGCAGCTCCAACTGGCGTCTTCCCTTCCAGCGTAATTCTGGCATTGGTGTGCTTTCTGTCTCTGTGTGGCAGGAGCTCGTGATAGGTTCTGCCTGGAAAGACACTCCTACTGTCTGTAATGGAGACAGATGAGGTTAGCCAGCTAGATGGGTATCATGGATACATGTCTTTAATTTAGTGCAAGAGAGCAGACTCTAGGCTTCTGGTTTTAACAAGCAAGCAAGGGATAAAAGAAGTGTGTTTCACCCAGCAAAGGCACAGGGCATCAAGCCTAATCAACTGAGTTCAAACCCCTGGAACCATCATGGTAAAATGAGATTATGGACTCTGGTCATTTGTCCTCAAACTTCCATGTGCCATGGCACATGCGTGCCCCCCTACATACATATCCACACACTAAATAACAAATAAATGTAAAAAATTAATTAATTAAAACAAGGTAAGAGGCTACCAAAATATATAACAACTAGAAACAAAAATAGTAAATCATGCTGGATGGTGGTGGCACACGCCTTTAATCCCATCACTCGGGAGGCAGAGGCAGGCGGATCTCTGTGAGTTTGAGGCCAGCCTGGTCTACAGAGTGAGTTCCAGGAAAGGTGCAAGCTACACAGAGAAGCCCTGTCTCAAAAAAACCAAATACATACATACATATATATATATATATATATATATAATCATTATATTAGTTTAATTCAATTTTTATCATTTCATACATGAGTACTGTATTTACAACATTTCTACCTCTACCTCTGCCCCCTCTAACCCTTCCCATAGTCCCTCAAATTCAGGACTTCTATAATTATTATTGTAAAACATAAGCACATGCATGTATAAGCCCTATTGAGTCCATTTAGTGCTGGTCATATGTATATGTTTATGGCTATTCACTTGGGATGGGATAACTTATTAGGGTGCTCATCCCTGTAAAAAACTGATTCTCCCTTTCTCAGCAGTCTTTGATTGCCTGTATGTCTTAACCTATGGGTGGGGCCTTGAGAAATTCCCACCAGTCATGTGACACATGAATTAGTATTCTCGTTATTCAGGTCTTATTGAGGTAACCATATTGCTGCAATTTCATGAGTGTAGCCTCCTAGTCATGTCTACAAGTCATAATCTCAACCCAGGTATAGTAGTTTGAATGAGAATGGTCCCCATAGACTTAAATGTTTGAATGCTAGGTTCCCAATTAGTGGAATTGTTTAGAAAGGATGAAGAGGTGCGGCCTTGTTGGAGAAGGTGCATTAATGGGGGTAACTTTGAGGTTTCAAAAACCCATGCCAGACTATCTTAGTTAAGGTTTCTGTTGCTGTGAAGAGACATCATGACCATGGTAACTCTTATAAAGGAAAACATTTAATTGGGGCTGGCTTATAGTTTCAGAGGTTTAATCCATTATCTTCATGGCAGCAATCAGGCAGACATGGTGCTAGAGAAGGAGCTGAGAATTCTTCATCTTGATCCACAGGCAACAGGAAACGAACTGTGTCCCACGATGGGCATAGCTTGAGCATATGAGACCTCAAAGTCTACCCCATAGTGACATACTTCCTCCAACAAGGCCACACCTCCTAATAGTGCCACTCCTTATAGGCCAAGCATTCAAACACATGAGTCTATGGGGGCCATACCTATTTAAACCACCACACAGACCCAGTTTCTTGCTTTCTCTCTTCCTCTCTGCCTGCAGATCAGTATGTAAAGCTCTCAGCTATTGCTCCAGTACCATGCTTGTCTATTTCTTGCTATGATTATTCCTCTAAAACTGTGAGCAAGCCCTCAATTCAATACTTTCTTTCCTAAGAGTTTGCCTTGGAAATGTTGTCTCTTCACAGCAATGTGACAACCACTAAGACAGCAGGTGTCATGGTCCTTCCCTGAGCCTTAGGTATAGGGGTTGCATTGTAGATATAGCAATTTGGGTTGGAATCCAGTCACTTGTTATGCACACTTAGGTAAATTGTGAATTTTGTAATAGTCACTATCTGTTGCAAAGAGCTTCTTTGATAAAGGATGAGAGCTATACATATCTATGGGTATAAGGACAGTATTTAAAATGCAGTTAGAAATTATACTGATTAAGCAAAGTGTCAGTAGTAGGCTGTTCTCTTGGATCTATGACAAATGCTGATGAAGAAGTAGGGAAAGAAGAGCCCTCATTTCTATTGGTGGGATTAAAAATTGAGGCAGCTAGTGTGGAGAATTCCCCAAAAACTAAAAGTAGATTACCATATAATGAGGCTATATATATCCCAAGGTTCCCTGAGACATTCTTTGTTAATTTGAAAGGAAATCTTATGTGGTAAACCTGATATAACCATACTAACCCAGGCCCAAACATCATTGCTGTAGGGCTTTCCCTTAAACAGGGAGAAAATGTTTGCTAACTGGCTAAGCATAAGCAAACACTGGAGACTGAGGGACATGTAAAGAAGGAAAATCAGGTCTCCTGGAGAGCTGTGATGGGAGGTCCAGCTGCATGTTGGTTGGGGAGTTTGAGGTTAGAGCACTGTGCTCTGCAAAGCTGATGACATTGCTACCAGCTCAAAAGTGGTGGCAGGCAGTGGCCCACGCACGGTAAAAATCATCCTTCTCGTCTTTGGAAACTCCCAAAAAGAAAGAGCTAATTGTCTAGACAACTATGGCACCTGTTACCTAGAAAGTAGACGTGCCCAGATAGAGGGTGTGTTTTACAAATAGACCACTGATTACAGTAAAGAATAGACAATGATTTTTCTGGCCAATGCTGATAAGAGCCGCTCTCAATTGCAATTATCAGGATATAGCAGGGCATTCACTTTCTTCTGACCGAGCATGAGCTGCAAATACTGCACTTGAAAAGCATTCACTCTTACCAAAGAGCAAGCAAGTGATTTGTCTCTATTCTTCCTAGGTCCTGATTAGCAGAGGTCAGACTAAGACTCGCCAGGGATTCATCCTCAATCTTTTGTGTGTTCTGATAGATGCTGTTAGCTGAAAAGTGAGCTCTCTGTCACAGCTCACTTTTGTTGTTGGGTACTGAAGACTTCAAGTTTCCTTCCTGCAACTACTCCAGATGATCATCCATTCTGTTCATTTAATAGGAAGCTGAATGAAAAGAAGTAGGTACTTAGTCAAGTGGCAACCTTGCAGAAATGAGCAGCTGAAACAATCGTGTGTCCCAGTGGAGGATCATCTGTGGTGGGAGTTACTTCCTGTCTAGCTGTATTGAAATGCCTGAGGGACAAAGTCTTTGAGAATGAATGATAAATTTGAGCTAAGAGTGATCATGACTCTTCTCCAGAGCAATGACTCCAGGCTGATTATTTACTATACTTAATTGAGGTGGCATTGACATCCAATCATATGAGAAGCACCCTGTTAGAACTTATCAGAAATGTACATTCTCCTGCCTCATCCCAGGCCAACCCCATCAGAATCTCTGTGGGTGGAGTCTAGAAATCTGCTTAAATATATCCTTCAGGGGATGCTGGGCACATAAAGTTTGAAGGAACCTGCACTATGAAGAACAATCCAGCTTGACTATTCAAATTGACCTGCAAAGTTAGCTATACTAAAACAGTGTTTGCATCAATTCTTGAACTATTATTCAAAAGTTCAAAACTGGAGAGTTAATTCCTCAGAGGACCTCACTCTTCTCTTCTGGGCCATTAGCATGCATCATACATGGATGCATGCATATATACATACTGATAAAAAAAAAAAGCCCTGAAATTTTACTTCCTGAAATGGATGTAATTACTTTAGTGTGCTGCCTAAGCATTAGGCATAATCCCCAATGAACTTCAGCATGCATCTGTGCTTGACTGATTGCCAAAATGGCCACAAATTATGCAGGATTTTTGTAATGCTTTCATTATTTTATCTATTAAGAGGAGTCTTAAGGGCTGGGGGTATAGCTCAGGGATAAAATGCTTGCTTAGCACATGCAAGCCTCTAAGTTTATTTCCCAGCATCTGTTCTCTCTCTCTCTCTCTCTCTCTCTCTCTCTCTCTCTCTCTCTCTCTCCATCTCTCTCTCTCTCCATCTCCCTCATCTCTTTTCTCTCACAGAAAGTAATATACTTCTTTACTTTATTTTGTATGCATGAGTGTATGAGTGTGTGCATATTTCTGTGTATGTGCATGTGTGTGTGTATGCAGGTATATATGCATATGTTGCATGTCTATATGTAGGCTAGAGTTTAACATCAAGTGTCTCCCTTGATAGCTCGCCACTTTATTTCGGTGGGGAGACAGGGTCTGTTACTGAACCTAGAGCTTACTGATTATGATAGACTAGCTAGCCAGTAAATCCTGGGGATCCCCCCAATTCTATCTCCTCAAGACTGGAATTACAGGTACCCCCCCATCATGCTCAGTTTTTTACATACATCTAGGGATCCTAACTTGGGCGCTCACACTTGCATGGCAATCAGTTTACCAGCAGAGCCACCTCCCCATCCCTGGTATCTCTGCTCTCTTGAATATAAGGTTGATGCTGGTCATGTGACTTGTTTCCATCAATGGGTTAGTATCAAACATGACATAAGCAGAGATTTGGAAGACACGCATATTTTGGAACTTGCTCATTTGTTGCTTTTGGAAATGGAAATGGGATGTCTACAGACCAGCCTAGAGGATGAGAGCCCATGAGGAAGAGGCTTCAGATGGCCTCTCTGTAATCTCCCTGACAAAAAATAAATAAAAAGTTTTATTTTATTTGTAGTTCCAAGCCCCAAATTTTCACATGTAAGTATATACCCTGGAGTTACCACAGTGGGGAAAAAAAAAGTAAAAATGGACAATGGAGTTGGGAGAAGAGAGTTCTAGGGAAGGGAATAACAGGATACTGGTGATATGAAGGAAGAAATAGGAAGAAGGGGTGGGCTTCAACTGAGGAGGAAGGAAGAGGACAATACAAAAGGAGAAGAAGGAAGGAGGGATGAATAACACTAAGGATGTTTGAAAATGGCATAGGGAGTCATATTATTTTGTATTTACCTATATATATATATGTATATATATATATATATATGTATGTAATGTCTGTATGTGTATGTGTGTGTAAGAGATTATATATATATATGTGTGTGTGTGTGTGTATAGTGTCTGTGTGTGTGTGTGTGTGTGTGTGTGTGCGTGTGTGTGTGTGTGTGTGTGTGTGTGTGTGTGTGTGTGTAAGAGAGAGAAAGAGAGTGCCCTCATCTATAAAATGAAGTTACATCATTTGGAGTGATAATGTTCCCTCCAAGAGCCATAGACTATCTAACAAAACCCCCAGTACCAGGCATGAGAAACTTCCTTTCAAGTTGCTTGTCAGAAGAGTCTAAGCAACTTCCAAAACAATGTAAGATATTGTTGTTGCCCTTGGTTGTCTCCCTGAAGTTGAAGGTAAGTCCCTTACCTTAACTATTGCTTAAGACATCATGCACTTCAGACACAGGACTTGGATGAACTGAGTTGGATGTGACCCAAAAACCTCCTTCTGGAAGACCAGCCTTCCTAGTACTGGAAGGTGCTATGCAAGCTGTCAGGAGAGGAAAGTAATTAGTATTGTTAGCCAGCTGCGATGCCTAGGAACCACAACAATGACCAGCGCAGTAAATTATTCCTAAAGGAGCAATATCTTGAGGGTAACCAACAGCCATCTAATTGGACTGAAGACTCTCTCAACAGGAAGGAAATCATCTCTGGGACTGCAAACCCAGCCAACTACCCATAGCTAATGAGGTCATGGGTCCTGGAGGAGAACTACAACTGCCACTTTCCTAAACCAGTCTAATTACTAACTGTATTCTAAATTCTTATCCTTATACCCCCAGATAAATGTATCTCTCACTCTTCATCCAAGAAGCTTCCTTTTGAAGCAGACAGAAATCATTACAGAAAGCCACAATGAGTCAAACAGTCAACACAATTCAGGGAACTGACTACTGGACATCCGGGCCCAGTTGATGCATCTACTACGTACCCCTACACGTAAGGGTCAGGGCATTGTGGAATAAGAAATGGAAAGATTGGAAGAACAAGAGGACCAGGAAGTCTGCTATGAGGTTGTGCTTTCTATATATGATGGGGAAGCTATACTTGTGAAATCTTAACACGGTGACTGTCTGAACAAAGTCAGAATAATCACAACACCAGCTGGCAAGTTAATGTGGATGGGGTAAATCTCAGAGGATTCCACTCCTAGATGAAAAGCTACAGGCAATTAATGACTACTGATATAGGGAGAAGCAGTCTTCTCTAGGGAAGAGCCCCCTAATTGTTTATCCAATACCACATAGCCAGTCGTAAAAACTTATACATACAAGCAACACTAAACAGATCCACCAGGTTGTATTCATATGTTTATTGGTGTATATAGGCACTGAATTTGAGGGGGGATATGGGAGGGAAAATAAGTAGAAGAGGGGGAAATCATATAAATATAGTATATATATATGATTTTTTTTTGAGACACGGTCTCACTGTATAGCTCACCGGAACTAGCTCTGTAGATCAGGCTAGCCTCATTGTCACAGAGATATGCCTGCCTCTGCCTCCCAAGTGCTGGGATTAAAGGTATGCTCCACCATTACCTGGCTATATGTGAATTTTTTTTTTTTTTTTTTTTTTTGGTTTTTCGAGACAGGGTTTCTCTGTGTAGCTTTGCGCCTTTTCTGGAACTCACTTGGTAGCCCAGGCTGGCCTCGAACTCACAGAGATCCGCCTGGCTCTGCCTCCCGAGTGCTGGGATTAAAGGCGTGCGCCACCATTAATTTGAAAAAAATGCAACCAGTCTCGATGTACCAAGATAAACCAAACAAGAATGAAGAGCTGACTTGCTTAAAATGAACTAAAACAGTGATTACGTCAAGCCAGTCAATTTGGGGGGAAGTTTTGAATGCTTACTGTCAATGAAATGGTGACTCCAGGAAGATCATCATCAAGCCAAGATCATTCTAGGTTGACGCCACTTACCAGGTGACTCTGAGGAAGCCTCCACCTACTCTTCCTTGAGATGCAGTTCCCTGGTCCCAGTGTATTCCATGAATCTGATAATCCACTCAGCCATCACCAAAGGCCGTAAGAGAACTAGACTGTCTGCTCATAATGAGACTAGAGACCTTCAAAGAAGACATAGGCAACCTGGTTTCTAATTTCAGTTTTTCTCAGAGAAAACTACTGAATAGAATGTTTGTTGTTAAGCATCTGAAACCAAGTTTATTTCCTGGATAATCTCATGCAGGTATTAGAGAGATTTTTATGAGATTTTCATATTAAATCGTGGCAAAAATTTCAATATGTCTAAGGAGATATATTTCTTGACAAAATGAGACCAGTGAGAGAGAATGGTTGATCATAGTTCTTTGTCCATAATGTATGGTGAGCATCGAGGGAGCCGCTCAGCCTAAGATGAGCAGGAGACTTGGAGCTACAGAGTAGATGGTACAGGTGGAGTCAGGTTTGACTTGACTCATATCCATTCATTTATCTCTGCATCCTCATTTGATGATTCTCTTCCTACTTCCAACTCACCCTGCCAGTTCCTTTCATCCTGTACTTAAGTCCTTATTTTCAGGTTTTCTCTTAGATTTAACTTTTCCAAAAAACCATATAACTAAGCTAGCACCCCCATTTACTATTTTTACCCTTCTCTTTTTTTTTTTAACACAATGCTTTCCAGCTAAATAGATGGGACTCCAGACTTAGGGAGGTTTCAGAATAGGAACAATGTCTTATCCATCATTTCACATGGCATGTTAGGAAAGCATTTGCCCACCGGGGCTTTCATAAATACAGATTTATTTCCTACCTCTCAAGAGGAAGCTGGAGGTGGGCAATTGGTGGCTTTGCTTCATGTGAATTGCTTCATGTGAATAGGCACTTTGGCTCTTCCGTCTTACTGATTCAGCGTCTGTCTCTTATAACTGACAGCATTGCATCACCAGCGTTATCATGGGTAAAAGATGGCTGCTGTGCTTCCAGGCATGGTGCTAACATTTTCAGGAACAGGAGAAAAGAAGACATCAGTCAGGCTGTGACTTTCTCTCCATGAAAGCCCAAGTGATTCCAAAAGTTGTGAAGGACAAGTCTGTGTTACATATTTAGGAGTGATCTTGTAGGCTTCCTTTGCTGTAAGAGAGTCTATTATAGCAAATAAAAGGAACCTATTTGTTATGTGTTTTGCTCACTTATGTGTTGAATAATCTCTCTTTCTCTCTCTCTCTCTCTCTCTCTCTCTCTCTCTCTCTCTCTCTCTCACACACACACACACACACACACACACACACACACACTGTGCATTACCATTTAAAGATACTTTGACTTTTAAGAGTCTTTGACTCTGATGTCATGAACACAACACGACAGTAGCATTTATCCCGATGGTCATTTGTGGCAGGTATGTAATGTCCACAGGTTCATGTATTTAACTTCTTAAGAGGAGGAGATGGTCAGTCATATAAGTGGGATAAATTATGGAATCCATCTAATGACTCTTAATTGATGGGCTGTGTGGAGAGGATGTTCTGAAAAGTTTATTTATGAAATCTGTTTTAGAATCAAGAAGGAAGTTTATGAAGTTAATATAGAATGCGTATTAAATTTTTTGCCCATCCAAACTTTTTTAAACTTTATTTTTGAAATTTTCATGCAATATATTTTGATCATATTCTTACCCATAGTTTTATGACTAAAAACACTGGGCTTAAGAAAGTGTATTTTATCTGCTCTCCAATAGAGCCTTCCCAGCTGGAACCTGTATGCAAGTTACATGTAGTTGACAAAGCAGCATGTCCCTAGTGAAGCTGCTCTTCAAAAAAGTTACACAATGGAATAGATGAGAATGAGTCTTCTTTGCTAGCAAGCCAGTGTCACAGGGCAGGAATCCAGGGAAGCGCACTCAGCTTTTGTTTCTGAATTCTGCAATCAGATAAGCCCTTTCTTCTTTCTTGGGGAGAAATGGGTAGGGGGATGCAAACAGCCAGATGTGTTAGCAATTGAAATCCCCTTACATGGAAACATGGCATCAAGGGAGGGATGGTCTCTTTCATCCACCACAGAGCACAAGTGCTTTTGAGGTTTTGCATGATTCCACAGCAGACCATGGGATTCATGCGCAAAAAAACTCTGGGTTCCATTCCTGGTACCAGAAAAACAAACAAACAAAACTATCACTGAAGGTGCTTTATTCCTTCCTCATCAGCTACTTTACTAGTTCTTACTACTAAATTATGCAGGTATAAGAGGCTTTTGTGTCGAGGGACTCTGTGGTAACTAGGATAAAGAATACTGGCCAGGCGTGATGGCGCACACCTGTAATCCCAGCGCTTGGAAGGTGGAGACAGGCAGATTTCTATGAGTTTGAGGCTAGCCTGATCTACAGGGTGAGTTCCAGGACAGCCAGGGGTGTTACATAGAGAAATTTTTGTCTTGAAAAAAAAAATGCTGTGGCAGATGAAATATATTTATCCAAAGAGAATGTGTGCTGCAAAGAGTAAATAATCAGTGCCAATAAGGTGATGGAAATATTAGTAATAATTCTACTTTGCAAGTTTCCCCAGAAACAGACAGAGAAGATTTATTTTGAGAGAAAAATTGAAAATAGAAACCAGAAACATTAAAGGAAACGAGAAAAAGAAACAATGTGAGAGACTTTTATGAAGGAAGCATTGGCCATGAATTTGGTGTTGACCTCTAATGAGAATAGTATGTTTTTCAACCTTTCAAGTGACCCAGTGATTCTGAAGGATTAGAAGAAATCAGGGAATTTTTCTAATAAAGAGAAACTTGGTGATGAGAGCCAGGGAGGACATCACAGGAAGCCAGGACGGTAAAAGACGAAAAAGAAAGTGCCATGGACATGATCAGTGTGAATCCTAGGTCTTAAAATGAAGTTTTTCCTGCTGGCATCGATGAAGGTTTTGCAAATTCAGCACAAAACATCATGGTTTTTGAGTGGGATACATTTTGTTGGCCATACTTCCCAAACTTCAGCACAAATGGCTCTCGTGGTACCTGCTTGTTTCCTTTTAGCAAAGAAACAATTTGAACATATCTCCTCACCTATCAGTGTCCCTACAGTCCCAACAATATTTCCAAGGAACTAACCACTTTCTCCAGTTTTCTACTTCCTCTAAGCCAGTGGTTCTTGACCTTCCTGCGACCCTTTAATACAATTAAATTAATACATAAAATTTTTATTGCTACTTCGTAACTGTAATGTTGCTACTGTTACTAATCATAATGTAAAATGATATGCAGGATATCTGATATGTGACCCCAGTAAATGAGGTATTCAACCCCCAAAGAAGTTGTGACCCATAGGTTGAAAACCACTGCTTTATGTGGTGAACAGTAATATATAATTCAGGGGACTTTGTGAGCATCAAGGGGTTACCAAGTCTACAGTGCATAGCATTCACAGAAGGTTCTTACTGTATCTGTCTCTCTTGCTTTTCTTCTGGCCAATTCTCCAAAATACAGAGGTAATAGCCAGAGATCAGAGACCTAGTGAAGAGCCACGACTACCTTATCTTACCACCTTGCCGCTGTCGCTTCCCCAGAGAGAGTTTCTTCCCATCTAACTTGTGTTTTTATTGCCTTCCTCTTCTGCCTTCTCATTGCCTCTTAGCCCAGCCACATGACTTCCTTGTCACTGTCTGTCTATACAGACCTCCAGGTCTCTATGGTTGGTACTGGGAGTAAAGGCATGTGTCATCACGCTTGGCTGTGTCCTTGACCACACAGAGACTCTGCCTGCCATGTGATCAGGATTAAGGGCGTGTGCTACCACCACTTGACTCCTATTTATGGCTATGTGACCTTGCTATGTGACCTCTGATCTCTAGGCAAACTTTATTTATTAACATACAAATAAAATCACATTTCAGCACAATTAAAATACCACAACAATTCTCTTCTTCCCCCTCCCTGTATCCAACCTTTTGGTTTCTCCCCAACTTTCTCCCTTCTCTCCTGTCTCTGTTCCAGAGCCTCTCACATCAGGGACCTCTGAGCTCAAGCCCTACTCCTTGGAAAGGCATTGTTTCTGCTCCTGCCCTTCCCCACCCCATCCTTGGAATACCCCATAGTGTTCAGCTACCGTGACTCTTGGAGAGAGAGGATGCCTCATAATGCCTTAAACTGGATGATTTATAAACTACAGAAATTATTTCCTTGTGTCTTTGAAAGTTGGAAAATCTGAGATCACTAGCACGTTCGTTCTGTGTCTGGTAAGAGCTGGCCTTTGGTTTGCAGATGGAGCTTTGTCACTGACCTTACAAGATAAAAGAAGGCAGGGAGCTCTCCTTTTTATAGGAACTAGCCTTGTTCTTGAGAGGGGAGCCAGTCACCTTCAAAGGCCTCAACTTTTAGTAACGCCATTTCCTTGAAGGTGTGTTGCTTAGTTTTGTTGATAACCTGTAAATTTCCATTTAGACCATATTAGAAGGACACTCCATTTTTCTGGATGTGTGAAGTATAAGATGTTTCTCATTTGTGTCTGTCAGCCTTCTGTAAGTACTAGCAAATTTCTGAAACACCAACTTAGAAAGAGAAAAGATGCATTGGCTCATGGTTTCAGAAGGTCTATCTAGTTCATGATTGATTAGCCTGCTGCTTCTGGACCTGTAGTGAAGAAGCACACCGTGGAGAACTCAAATTCCTCATCTCATGGCTAGGAAGGAAAAGAGGGAAGGAAGAAGTCAGAATCCAACTGACCTCCCAGCCATATCTGTAATGGCCTGAAGACCTCCTGGGAGCCCCTGTGCCCACCATTTTCTAATAATGCCATTCTGGAGAACAAATGGGTAACACTCGAGCCTCTGATGGATATTTAAGATTCCAAGTGTGGCAACATCCATGAACAAAAGCTCCACCAAAGAGCTCCAATTGTGAAACAAAGAACAAAAAGTCGTTTGGAAAACACTTCAGCCTAATATGTGAACCAAAGTTGTTTTAGTTACTTTGTCCTTCTCCTTTTAGCTGAGATTGTTTGGTGTGGCCAATAAGAAAATATGAATGGAAAATGGAAAAGCAGCTAGGGTTTTGTTTCTTAGGTGGTGATTTTTCTTGAGAAATCCTGTTCTTGATGCCAGTTGGGCTGTTTCAATTTATTTCTTGATAGTGTTGTTCTCTGTGTAAAGTTAATGGTGTGATGTACGTTAAAGAAATACAACCCAGCTTTCTGTTCGTAGTTTCTAAAACAATCTGCAGGACTGCTGGAACCATTAGAGAGACCCCTTTTAATTTTTTATTTTAATGAGTTTTCTGTTCTATGTAGGGCTTGCTAGATAATTGGTTATGCTATTCTCATTCATAACTGTGAGACTGATACTTGCTCATGTTAATCGGAATCCATTTTTTTCTCTGACATCTCCCCCCCACCCCTGTTACCATTTCAGATGTGTATACACACGCTCTCTGTACGCAACACAACTAAAACTAAAGTTTGCCCAAAGTGCTAAGAAGTCTTCCCCAAACACCATCTAACTGCCCATGAGAGCCAAGCTAGCTCTTATGTCTTCAGGAGTCAGTGTCTTTGCTCCCCAGGTATGCACTGTGCAAGTGAAAAAATGGATCTCTTGACAAATAGGCCAAGGAATCCTTCACTGAACATATACAAAACTCACTTTGTGTCTAAACAGGAGACACACAAGACCACTTGGTACTGACAGCAGATGACTAACCATGGCCCTCTTCTGAGTAATGAGATGGCTGCTTCTTCACCAACAGCACATTTGATTGGTTCTGTGTTAAACTTCCAGCCTCCTAGAGAAGAACTAATCTCAGATAATCCAGCTTCTGGCCCACATCTCACCCAGAGCTGACCTTATTTTCTTATGCTCTTTAGAATTATGTGTTCCACACCACTTATATACTGAATCCTAACTTCTAAGCTGATAATACTAGGAAGTTGAGCCTTCTGGGAGGTGATTAGATTCTGAAATTAATTCCTTTATAAAAAGGAGCTCCAGGAAGTTCATTTACTGTCATATGAACACATAACCAGAAGGCACTGGCTATTAGGAATGCCGCCCCCCCCCCCAAACACATACTACATCTTCTGGCATGTGTATCTTAGACTACCATGTCTCTACATTGGGAACAATAAATTCTGGTTTGGGTAAGCCATCCAGATTATGACATTTTGTTATAGCAGCCCAAACAGATGTCACCCAAGATAAACCAAATCCCATAGGAAGCCCCTTTCAAATCCCTTAAGAAGAGTCTGAAGAACTTGGGAGGGGGAGTTTATGCTTTGCTAAAGCAAACCAAGTAGACCTCATTTTGTTTGACTCAAGTATGTCCTGGTAGTCATGAGCTTTAGAAGTAGGTTCTGGATAAACACTTTGTTGATTTTCTTTTTTAAAGCTCAGCGAACTTTTGTGAGTGTCTTCCCTTCCAAACTCTTTCAAGCTCGATAGCATGGTATCATTCTCTCGTCATCTTCCTACCAGGTCCTAGTCCCTTCTGTCTCCTTTAATACTTCTCCCATTGCAGATTTTTCAGCCACTAGTCTTTTCCAAGTCGGATGTTTTTCATCATCTATACAAATGGTCACACTGGAAGTGTTAGGTAGGGCGTGTGTGCACACCTTTAATCACAGCAATAGGGAGGCAGAGGGAGGCAGAGCTCTATGAGTTAGAGACCAGTCTATTCTACAAAGCAAGTTCCAAGATAGCCAGGGCTGTTAAACCCTGTCTCAAAGAAATAAAAACAAAAACAAAAAAAAGAAAAGAAAAGGAACAGAAAAAAAAGTAAATGTTAGAGATTGCTAGCTCCAATATCTATGATGTGCATTTGCCACAGAACGTGTCTATTATTGAAAATGTTAAATACTAAGCATGCATTTAAAAAATAGAAGATAGAGTACCATCCCCTCCATACCTAACACCTTATGTCAACAATCTTCAACTCATGTCAAATCTGCATTCATTTGTGTCCCTTGTCTGAAACTTGACAAATTATTTTGAAGCCAATGCCAAAGACAGAAGACATTATTTTTATTATATTACTTTACTCATAAGTGAATCCATCTGTATTTCTAGAGCATGAAGAATATTCTCCAATGTATCACATTTAAACATGGCAAGAATTAATACATCCAATATGCTTACAGGTTTGACTTTCTCACAGTGTTTCTAACTTTCTTGATGAGTCAAGATCCAAATAAGCTGGTCACAATACTCTCTATCTGGGGCCATCTGGATCCCACTTCAAGGCCACACAACTTAATGCTGCCTCAAATATATTTTCAAAAGGGTAGGGGCAACTGGAGAGATGGCTCAATGGTTAAGCACACTGGCTGCTCTTCCAGAGAATTTGGGTTTGATTGCCAGAACCCCACATGGCAGCTCACATGTGTTTGTAACTCCAGTTCCAGGAAATCTGATGCTGACTTCTGACGTCCTTGGGCACTGTACACATGTAATCCACAGACATACATGCAAGCAAAATGCTTTCATCTTTGTATGCTTATGGCTTAGCAGACTCAGTGGTACTTAGCAGTTACTCAATAGTTAGAATCTAGGCCATTTATCAACAGGCATCAGGTTCAAGTTTAAGAGCCCTTATGTGATGGTGGGTAGTGTGGTTCAGCAGTAGAGTACTTGCTGGGCACAATGCCCTGTGCTCAATCCTCAGCACTGACATAAACAAGAGTTCCAGATATGTTAACTTAAGTCACGGACTCTCCCTCAGAGTAGCTCTGCAACTTCAGTATTATCATTCTCACTTTACAGGAGAATAAACTAAGGCATAAAGCGGCCACAGAACTAAATATCCCTTCAACTAGAAAGAGAGACAATAATAGATCTCAGGGATGTATTGAACTGTATTGAAAAATATGAATGGGAGCCAGGCATGCTGATGCAAGCCTTAATCCCAACACTTGGAAAGAGGAGGCAGGAGGACCTCTGTAAGTCCTGGTCTATATAGTGAGTTCCACTGTATAGCTAACCAGGGCTATACAGTGAGACTCTGTCAGAAGAGGGAGAGGGAGAGAAAGAAAGAGAAGGAGAGAAAGGGGAGGGAAAGGGGGGAGAGAGAGTCAGATTAGAAGAGAAGTATCTGGAAAAATTCACTGAACCCCAAAGCATCTTCTCAATAACAGCAGTGATTTCACCATCAGGATCACAGCAGCAGGCTTTGGAAGAGAGGTTCTGGTACAGTTGTGAACTTGCCTGCTAAGAGGTAAAGCTGGAGTGGCAAAGACCATGGCAAAGGTCATCTTCTAAGATGGCTGGAAAAGATTTTTAAAAAGTCCTGATTATAATGGTGAGCTACGACAAGTACTAATCTTCTCTGTGTCTAGATATTTTAATTGTTGAATGCTTATTGGTGTTTATGTCTGTTTTTATTTTTTAATAGAAAGTCTTAGATTGCCAGAACTGGAAAAAAAAAGATGAAAACATGGACATCTACAAGCTCACTGAGGATAAGTGAGACAATCATGATGCTGGGACTTACACAATCAGACAAGGCCTGGCTATCCACCAAGAACTTCCCATCCTCATAGCTGGGTGGTAAATTACACCATCATTTTCAGGGATCATTTGCCATAGAAAAGCAAATTAACCCAGTCATTTTTAAATTATACTTCTGGGGCTTCACAGAGTCACATATCCAGTCTGGTTATGTTCTGGTCCTGAGGCCCTGAGATTTTCTGAGTCATCGGAGATTTGACTCCAATTGCAGCTTGAGTTGCAAAGATGTTCCATGAGTTTTGCAGCCTCTATTGATGGAAGCCAGGAATAGGAGAAGGACGAGTTTTAACTACCTCTTCATTTTCCCATCACTTTGTGTTCTACATGGCAGGGTCAGGGTTTCTTAAACCACATTGACTCTGAATATATGTATATATATATATATATATATACTTGGAATATTTGGTTTTATGAGCTGAGCTGTATCCATTTTCACAGAATGACAAATGACAAGTTCCGTCATGAGTGAATATTTTATAACATTATTTGATAGCTATTTATTGAAAATACAGTAATTTGATTAACATTTAATGGCTCTTAAAATTAACGTATGTTTCACATAAAATAGAAACTATTTCTTGAAACTATTTCTTGACTCCTCAGCTTAGCAAGGCATCCTTCTTTGTATTTTAATAGAAGGCCTTACACTGTTTCTGTATGGTTCTTTTCCTTTTTTTTCCTCTCTCAAGTCATTCGCTCACTTTTATACCTATCCCTCATTCATTTAATCATTGGGGGAACATTCACAGAGCACTACATATACCCTAAACACTCCATTAGAAGATATCAATAAACTAGGGGGAAGGGAATCCCCTTTTCCACTTCCCAGTGACCCACCTGGGTGGGCCCATACCACCCTCAGGGCCAGCAGAGGTTACTGTTTTCTGATGTTAAGATGGAGCTGTTTT
Organism: Peromyscus eremicus; assembly: GCF_949786415.1. Lineage (NCBI taxonomy): Eukaryota > Metazoa > Chordata > Mammalia > Rodentia > Cricetidae > Peromyscus > Peromyscus eremicus. The sequence goes on from NC_081419.1 coordinate 109,611,417, forward strand.
GATTCAGAATTTTCACATAATCAGAATACTGACTGTCATAGCAGAGGATCAGTAACTGGAAATCTTAACAGATGTAAACCACAACTGCTTTGTCAAAACACAGCACATACTAGATGTTGCAAGATATTTGATTGCACTATGACACTCTGAGACTGTTATAAAGTTAACCTTGAATCAGGGAGCAGAGTCAGAGACCAGCTGAATTAGTCATAGAGATTTTGGAGGATCCCGGATACGATAGAGAGGCACCGAAAGGAAAAAAAGGAGGGGCTTAGAACGATTCTTGGGCCTTTTTGATCTGGCAAACGTGGAGAGAGGGTCAGCTGGTCATTCCTCTGCAGCTTTCTTGATCTATCAGAGTTTTACCCCAAAATCTGACTCTCAAGTTTTTATTGAAAATAGAACAATTTAGATAAACTCTTCAATTAGATATGCAATAGAGGGGGGAAAAACCTTTAGGATCAGCTGTATTTTGTGATTAGCCTTACTTGTTTTAAATAAACCAGAATTGATTTCATCACACATTCTTATTTACATTAATATGTGAAAACAGTCCAGTCCAGGGGTTAAGGCTGGTTTTAGAATCAGACCATTTGCTTTCAGAACTAGTGATATTTCAAGTCTGAAACTTTGGACATATTTGTCAACTATAATGGTCTATCTTTTAAAACAGGAGGAGCTTTGAGAATACATTTGCAGTAAGTCTGAGAGTGGGAGAGTTCTCATAAATTTAGTCCACTGCTTAGAAAGCAGTGTCTGATGAATATTTGCTGTGGTTGTATTGGGCATCTGCATCAAGTAAATGCAGGCCACAGGACCAAATGGCCATGGATTTCTAGGCCAGGTGATGTGTACACGAAGGAGCCACTGGACTTGGGCAGCACCTAAGCCAGAGACAGCAGTCAAAAGATGAGGTATAACCTTCATAAAATAGGCTGAGAGGGCTATCCAATGATGCCTAAATTATCCTGAGGTAATAATTGATGGTGTATAGCATGTTTTCATTACATATTTTATTAGATAAAATCACGGTAGCTCAAGCTGGAAATTGCTTTAGGTCACATTCTTTTGGCATTAGATTTTCTTCCTGCGCTTCATAATCTCTTTGAGAACTATATCAAAAATTTCATATTCTGGGAACAAAATACATGCCCCTAGTGAAATTCCTTCACCAGAATTAGTGAACTCAGAGCAAGGGAACACTCATTTTTAAGATTCTGTCTTGTAAGCAGATTTAACAAGCATTGTTTACTTAAGTGATATTATAGCATTTAATAGGCTCTTGATTGTAGTGTTCCTGAATTATCCTATCTGTTAGGTGACGAAAGTAGATACAGTAATCGTGCAAACCCTGAACATCGACTAGATATTCTAGATATTCTAAGCCTGAGGCTATCTATACACAGATAAGGTAATAGTTTCATATCTCCCTCGCTTTTTTCACAATATAAAAATCATGTTTTTATTTAGTAAAATATTGTGCAGTCAGGGAAATGTGCAAGGTTATGGGGGTGGAGGTTCTACAGCACAGCTGGGACCTAATTTGGGGGAGAGTACATGGTAACATTGGTATTGGGGTGCTAGGGCCAAAGGCTGGAAGACTTGGAGTGGAAAGTTCTTTGGTAACTTATCATCTGCCCTTTCAGGATCTGAAGAAAAGTCTAACCAGGAAGGGGTATGTCTGTCCTGTGAGTTACCTCCAGCAACAGCAGCAGGAACTCTCGGGACAGGCCATCTTGACGGTCACAGAGGCCAGATTCACAAGCGGTCTCAAAACAGGTTCCACAGAAGATGCCAGAGTGAATAAAGACACAAACTAAAAGTGTCACCCCTCCTGATGCACTATCTAAAAATGAGAAATGCCAACAGCAGAGCTGGGCAGAGTCCAGACTTAGGTTGAGGCAGGAAAAGTAGAGGCAAAAGTCAGTCAGAGTTCCATAATGAAAGCCTGTCTCAAAAACAGATGGAATCAACCCTAGAGGTAGGGTATCGTACAGGGATGAGGACATTAGGGGCCAGCCACCCAGCCACACAACCAGCAAGCCACGGAGTAAGAGTAAGATTATGGAAGTTAAGAGAATGGAAAAAGCTCAGAGTCAAAAGGGAGATGGGATAATTTAAGGAAAGCTGGCTAGAAACTGAGCCAAGTGAAGGCTAGGCATTCATAATTCAGAATAAGCCTCTGTGTGTGATTTATTTGGGAGCTGGATGGCAGGCCCCCCAAAAAAGACAAAAAGAACAGAAATAAAAAACAACAGCACTTGGTGAATGTTTAGTAATGATTGTGGAAGTGTTATCAAAGCCCTTCAGATGCAACCTGTGTCTTTCTTTTCTGTGGCAAGAAGATTTGAACAGTGAGAGTGAGTACCCCTTAGCCTGCAATCACTGTTAGAGCTTAAATCTTTCTCTGTGCTAGGTGAGAAACACAGATAGTTAAAGAGTTGTGTTTCAGAAGTACAGAAGCACAGGCTCTTCAACTGAGCAGGCTGTGTGTCCGTTTATCAGGGAAGAATTTTGCTCTAAATTAACACAACCATCTTAAAGGAATGTTATTCCCTTTGATGTCGGTGGTTAAAGACATATTCACTCCCTGAAGCCACATCATCTGACTTTCTTTTTTAACTTCTCAATAATTTAAATGTAAAGTGCCTAGCAGTCTAGCTACTGAATAATGCTCACAGAGTTATGCCTTACAACGTACCCCTGCAATCCTCCAATCTAAAGGACATTTTTGACATTTTGTTTTAATGCTAGTACTCAGCTCTATACCTAGGAGAACAACATGTGTAATTTAGTGTCAGTCTATCTAATTCATCAACACAAACAGCACAAATCTAATAAGGTATGAGAAAATCATGATCAGTCAGCCGTCAGGGGAGCCCAGAGGCTGAACTCCACTGGAGTTCAGTGAATGCTAAGATTGCAGTTTTGTATTCTTGAATAAATATTAATATCTACTTAAAACTTAGTTTCACTCAATCAGAGACCAACTGTGCCTCAAAAGCATGTTAGAGACACAGAAATGTAAAAAAAAAAAAAAAAGGTAAAGTGAATTTTATAATACATAAATACTGTTAGAGTAGAATGGGTTTTGACGCCAGAGAAGGATGTAACCATACACTGAACCAGGCCTTGGAGTGTTAACTTGGCCACTCTCATTTTCTACGAAGGTCCCCATCACAAAATAACATCTCAGTAGACTGGATCCCATTACAGCAGTGCCTTGTGGCTGAGATTTCCGGGCAGATCTACCTGGCATTATTTCCCTGCCTACCTGACTATAATAGCGTCTCTTTTTTTCAACACCCTGGGCAAATTAAACCTTCAGATAAGAGAAGCCTCTCCCTTTCACCTGCACTTTTCTTCCTTTCTTAGCCGTGTTTCTCTCCTTGCAGATAAATGGCCCATTGGCACCGAGAAGAACCAAAGTTGAGCTCTTTGAATAGTCGTAATGACTCCTTGTCGCTTAGCATCTTATCTGCTAAACTTTAAAATCTTTGCTCCGGCCATGCAAATAGGTATTTTATCACTCTGTGTCTTTACTGAGACTGGCCCATCTCACTGAAATAATTCCTACTCACTTCCTTTATCAAGTCCAGGCGCCCCAGGAGCCCCCCAGTACACACTCACAGAAGCAAAGCCAAGGTTGGATGTGACTTGAAGGCCAGGAAGCCACTTTCTCCGTGTAATGACTCTCAAAATTCCCTGAGAGGTCAAAGCCAGAGCAGTAGTCTGATTGGACTGGGACAGACAGCTGAAAACAAGCACCAACTGAGAAGGTCTGAGATTTTGGGGTTTTTGTTTTCTGTAAGATAATCTTGATTTGTGACTTCCTTGGTGTTCATTTCGGTTTATCAGAAATAATTTGTTTATCCCCAGTTATAGAGTCTATTTTGAATTGTTATAAGATACAGAATAAATGGTATCTAGATAACTAAGTAATTACTCCTCCTCTTCCTTCTTCTCCTCACCCTTCTTTTTCTTCTCTGTTCTCATTATTAATTTTGTCATTCAATCTTTTTATTAATTTGACAGTTTAATACACGTATTTTATTAATTTTAGTCGTTTTCAATTCCTATATTCTCTCTCCTCCTCTTCCCTCTCCTGAATCGCTTCTTTCTAACAAGTCACCTTTCTCATTTCATGTCTCTGTGCGTATCCCAATGAGTTTAATTAGGTCACTTACATGGGGATGGGTGTGGATTATTTAACGGAGCATAGATAATTTATCAGTGGCTCCACCACTGAAGAAAATGGCACACACTCCAAGAAATCATTAGCTACTAATAGTCTCTTGGAGGTGGGGTGGCATCTCATAAGCCCCCCTCTCATCCATGAAGAGTTGTTGATGGGCTCATTGCAAGTGTTACAGCTCTGAAGGGAAAGGTACCCTGACTGTCAGAAGTCAGGCAATACCTACAGCTGTGAAGGGGAAGTATCCTGGATACCTACAGCTGTGAGGAGAAAGGCATCCTGACTTGTCCGGAAGTCAGGCTATACCTGAAGCCATGAAGGGGAGGTATCCTGGATACCTACAGCTCTGAAGACAAAGGTACCCTGACTGTCAGAAGTCAGGCAATACCTACAACTGTGAAGGGAAGGTATCCTGGATAACCACAACTGTGAGGAGAATGGTATCCTGACTGGTCGGAGGAGAAGTCAGGCTATACATGAAGCTGGGTTCCCAGTGGGGGATGGTCTCCCCACAGGATGTGGCAATCCTGCTCCTCTCCAAGAGAGAATCTTTACAACTGAGCTCTGCTCCACTCCCCTAAGGGAGTTTCCCAGCAGAGGTGTCCATTGTTTCTCTGCTCCACTCTGCAACAAGAATTTCCCAACAGAGATTCTGCTATGCTCTGACAAAAGGAGGTCTTCACCCAAAACTCTTTCAAGAAATGTATTTGGGAGGGAGGAATCCAGGAGAGTGACTGCCCCTGTCAGGGTGGAGAAGGGCAAATGCCAACTGAATAGGCACAGAGTTTATACAGGGCTTCTTAGGGGTGGAGTTTTTCCAGGGAGAAGATTTTCAGGGTGGGAATTGATTGGATTTCAATGACCTTGATCTTGGATAAGCTCAGATTGGCTTGACTTCGTGCTCATGGACTGGTTGGATTTTGTGCTCAGGGATTGTTTGGTTTCATGTTCAGTTGGTCAGGGGCAGATTTGGCTCTGGTTTTAGTGCCAGTGTTTCTTTCACTGTCCCTTTTTTAATCTTTTAGCTCTAGCTTCAAGGTCAGGGTGTGTTTCTTTCACTGGCTCTGGTTTCAAGGTCAGGGTGGGTTTCTTTGGTTGGCCCTTTTACCCTGCATCTAACCTTGAGCAGATCTTATACAGATAACCACAGGTACAGTGAGTTCAGGAGTACAACACCCATGACATGTTTAAAGACGTCATTTTTGCAGCACTCTCCCACATCTCTAACCCTTATACTCTTTCTTCAATGTTCCCTGAGCCTTGGCAGAGAAATCCTGTTTGGGGCCTGGCACTCAACACTTGCTTATTCTTAACACTTTGAGTCTCTGCATTAGCTGCTACCATTGCAAAAAGAAGATTGATTCTCTGATGAAAGCTGAGAGCAGCACTAATCTATGTCTATATCTTAAATTTGTAACTATGGCTGTATCTTTTTTTTCATGACAGGGTCTTGTTCTATAGTCACTACATACCTCAAACTCACAATGTTCCTGCCTCAGTCTCCTCAGTGCTGAAATTACAAAGACTGGGCCAGTGAATCCACTTTATTCTACCTTGAGCTATTGTTTTGTAGATTTGGTCACTTTCAAATTTTTCTAGTTATATTAATCATGAAAATATGTTTTTATGCCTTGGATATGAAATGTCCCCCATAGACTCAGGCATTCAACACTTGATTTCTAGTTGGTGATGCTCTTTTGGAATGTTCTGGAAACTTTAGAAGGTAGGACCTAGCTGGAGAAAGTGAGTCATAGTAAGCATGCCTTTGATAGTAATCCTCATTATCAGTGCCTTCTTCACTTCTTCACATGTCTTCCATGAGGGGACAAACTTTCTATCTTATGTTCTGCTCAAGCATATAGGACCACAACACCATCAACAGAACTCTCTGAAACCTAGAGACAGAATAAATCTTCACTTTGTGATAGTTTGAATGAGAAGGGCCCCATAGGCTCATATATTTGAATGCTTTGTTCCCAGTTGGCGGGCTGTTGGGAAGGATTAGGCAGTGTGGCCTTGTTGGAGGAGGTGCGTCCTATGGGTGGACTTTGAGGTTTCAAAGCCCCCCCACCTCTCTCTCTCTCTGCCTGCTGCCTCTGGATCATAAGCTCTCAGCTATTGCTCCAGTGCTACACCTGCCTTCATGCCACCATGCTTCCTGCCTTGATGATCATGGGCTGTAACTCTCTGAAACTGTGAGCAAGCTCCCAATTTAAATGCTGTCTCTCCACGGCAATAGAACAGTAAGATGCCTCCCTTAAGATGTTTATGTTGCCGGGCGGTGGTGGCGCACGCCTTTAATCCCAGCACTTGGGAGGCAGAGCCAGGCGGATCTCTGTGAGTTTGAGGCCAGCCTGGGCTACCAAGTGAGTCCCAGGAAAGGCGCAAAGCTACACAGAGAAACCCTGTCTTGAAAAACCAAAAAAAAAAAAAAAAAAAAAAAAAAAGATGTTTATGTTAGTCACCTGTCACAGAACCCAAATGTCACTAACACATTTGCTGAAAGGATGTCTTTGAGCCAATATTCTCAAATTTTCATATGCTTAAGAATCTCATGGGAGCCGGGCGGTGGTGGCGCACGCCTTTAATCCCAGCACTCGGGAGGCAGAGCCAGGTGGATCTCTGTGAGTTCGAGGCCAGCCTGGACTACCAAGTGAGTTCCAGGAAAGGCGCAAAACTACACAGAGAAACCCTGTCTCGAAAAACCAAAAAAAAAAAAAAAAAAAAAAAAAAGAATCTCATGGGAAATGTTAAGAATGTGAATTCTGATTCAGCTGGATTAAGACCCAAGAGTCTACAACTTCCAGGTGCTGTTGATACCGCTGGTCCACGTATCCCATTTTATGAAGAAAAAAAAAATAGGTTAAGATGCTCTTTTTGGATGTAAATGGAGGCAGAGTTTTCTGTCCTGTCTGCCTGTTCCCAAATACCCAACAGCTGCTTCCCAAATTACCACACAGAGGCTTACATTAATTATAAATGCTTGGCTGATGACTCAGGCTTATTACCAACTAGCTCTTACATTTAAATTAACCCATTTCTATTAATCTATGTATTGTCATGTGGCCATGGCGTTACCAGTCCTCTGGCATCTTGCTTCTTGAGCAGCTTGCTCATGTCTGTCTCGACTCCTCCCCTCTTCATCCAAGTCCTCAGTTTGGCTTTTTTTGCCTAACTTTATCCTGCCATGCCATAGGCCAAACAGCTTTAATATTAACCAATGAGAGCAACACACATTCACAGCATACAGAAGGATCATCCCACAGCATTTGGAAAATCTTGACTAAGCACTATAAAAAAACTTTAAATATTTGCAGATTAAAATCAACTTTTGATATGCTCATATATGCCCATAATCTCAGCATTCAGGAGGCTGAAGCATGAGGATCATGAATATAAGGTCAGCTTAGACTCAACCTAACAAGACCCCACTTCAAAACAATGCCTTTGTGAAATCCTTGTGATGGCACCATAGTTTACATGTTTATGATGTGGTCATTAGGTGGCATTTATCCACAAATTCAACCTCATAGCCCTCTGTGGCCTGCAGGTAAGTGCCAAACATCTGAAAGCATCTCTTTGAGGGATAACAGTCACTCATTAGTCATCTTCTACAGGCCCACAGCATATCACAATTGAAGCTATTAGTGAATCAATTTGCCAGAACCAAAATTAGCCAGTTGCTCTCTGACTCCCAAGGTAAGATGTGTTCCCAGTTCTGGAATCAGTAGCCTGCTGTTGAGTTGTCTAGAAACACATTACAAACTAGGGCTGTGTGCACGTACAGTTAAGGGTATGCTGCCAGAAGACCTCCAGGAGACTAAGGGAGCAAAGCAGGATAGAGAAGCAGGAGACAAGCAAAGATGTAGTTTCAAGACAACACCTTAACCCCATAGCCTTAACCTGGTCCTTTGGGCCATGAAGCACCAGTTGCACTGTGGGTTTGTCTAACCTTGGGGCAAAGGATTAGGCATAAGTTTACGACTCCTGTTTATTAGTCCATGACCATAGGTCCAAGGTACAGACAACATGTCAGGCATCTCCAGGCCAGGTGTCTTCCCTTATCCAAGGGCAATGTTCCAGGGAAAAGTATACCATCAACAACAGCTTTCATTGCAGCTGAATGGACAAGGATACAGGATAGTAAATGGGGTCTAAGCAGGAAAACACTATTGCCTTCTCGAAATATAAAGAGACATATCAGTGTGCATGGATTGTTTGAAATGAAGACATCTTTCCCTGGTGAACAAACAAACCCTTTCTCCATACAGGGAACTTAGGAGGGACGTAAAATAAAGGTATTCATATGTAGAGACCCCGGGAGAGAAGTCAACTGCTGTCCTTGGGTCAGACAGGAGAAATATGGACGTAGTTAGGACTTGGACACAAATCTCTAGCTCTTAAATAAGGCTCTAGGTAGGAACTCATCAAGGAGCAATAAGTGAAAGTCCTAGGCAGCTGAATAGCCTCCCAACATGGTTTCTGTTCTACAAACCCCTCAAGAGAAAGTTTGGCAGCCTAGGGCTAATCCTATGGGTTTCCCTTTCCTTTTCTGCAGGCTGCACATTCTCCGCGTTTGTACTCCCCCAGGAAATCAAAGAGGCCTTCTGTTCCATCAGATGACAAACATCTCATTTTCTTGGCACCAACTCAACAACAAGCAAATGCCAGACTTCCAGACTTTGTAAATGAACGAATCCAAAACCTAGAAAAATCCTTGCCAAGGCTAAAGAGGAGGTGGGTGTTTTCACTTCTATTTAGCATTTCAAAGTTAATTACATTTATTTCCCGTATCATCGGTTCTAAAGAAACTTCCATAAAGCAAAGATAAAGTTACCTTTAAATGTTCTCACTAATAGTTTGTCTTGGTGGAGGTGGGGTTCTGCAATCTCTTCTGTACTGAAATTGTGCAATTTTTTTTTATGTGGAAGGTAAGTACTTATGGAAACACATACACAATATATTCTATTCATTACTTTGAATTAAAATGATTTTTAAAGCAAAAGTGTATTAGCAGGGAGTGAAAGACACTGTCTAGACAGCTTCCTCCAGGCAGAATACATGGTGACTGGCACAGCCAGATGGCTTGCCCTTTGAGCAATGGGCAGTGACCGAGAGCTGGGAACTCTGGGAACAGGGGGTAGCTGGGGACTGCCCAACTCCTGACAGAGCAGAAGAGCAGGCTCCACAGCACAATGCCTTTGCTTGTTCCTCTAGGTGGATATTTGGTACACTCTGCTACAAACAGCCCCTAGACCACTGCAACTGAGAGGTTTCTGGAGCATGTTCACTCTTCACTTTTTGATTCAGGTTCAGCAGATGTCAACTGAAGCTCCTTGTCTGGCCTCCAAAACTGCTCACCCACAGTTCTGTTCATACTAGTAAATTCTAACTCCATTTTTTCTGGTTTTACCTTGGTCTTCATCTCATCTTTTCCTTGCAGACCATGGTCAATCCATTACCCAATGCTGCTAACGTTACCTTCAAACCCTGAACTTGACCATTCCAGTCATTGACTATGGTTTCAGCATTTGCACCCGAGAATTCATTTGCTAAAGACAACTCTGAGTTAATATACTGATAATATTTGGAGGTTGGACCATTGATAGATGAGTATTTCTTTGTGGCTCTATGGGTGGCTTACTTAATCCATTAATGGATTGTTTAGTTATTAGGGGAGTGGCTTTGTTATGAGTGTGTCCTTCTGGAATATCTGCTATCTCAACATGTGACATCCTCTGCCATGTCATGCCATGAAGAAGGCCTTCACTAAAAGTTGGGAATCACTGAGGCCTTGGTATTTCTACATCCAGAAGTGTGAATAAATAAACTTTTATGTGGCACAAATTACCCAATCTGTTTTATTCAGTCATGGTAACAGAAAGTAAACTAAATGCTAGGGGATATGATTCAATGTACATATTGCTTGCTTAGACTATGTGAGGTCTAAGGTAAGATTCTCAGCACTACAAAAAAAAGTAAAATCAAAATAAAGAAAATAGACTAAGATATCACCTTCACTGCTTGCTATGGGCCGCAGGAATATATTATAAGAACTCAGCTGGTTATGGCAAAGCCACTACCTGAAGGGACCAAAGAATTCCTTCAGAGGAAGCCAAATTCTAAGAAGCTTTTGGTGTTATTTGGCTTGTTATATATCATCTGTCTTCTGTTATGAAAATCATATGTGTCTTCATAGTTTTCCCAATTGATTTTTCCATAAGAATTGCTAATGCTAACAATGTGGACTGATCACTATTTGGACATATATATTCGAGTTATTTGGAGAACAACCTCAGGAAAGACTTCCTTCCCTCAGGCCCATCTGTTTTTTCTCCTTTTAAAATTGGAATCAGATATCTCCCTTAGCCACATTCAAGGACTAACAGGAATAACAGTCTAAACCACCACATAATAAGTCTCCTGAAGTTAAGGTAAATTCCACATGGAGACACCACCTAGGTCAGGTGGACCATAAGTAATAGCTTTGCACAATTTAGCTCAGATCCTCCTTTCTTACAGCCTTACTAACTTTATAGACCTTTAACTCCTTACCTACCCACTTCTAGGAATATTTAGATAACCCTCTGCACTGAGCTATGCTCATCCAGAACCCCATTTCAAGCCTCCCTGTAATTATCGTCATTGGCAGCATCCGGCCAGGTCCATCCCCAGATGGAGGAAAGTACCTTATCAGAGATACCTCTGTACTCTCTAAGAACAGACTTAAGTGTCCAGACTACCTGTTTGGGAAGGCCTGGTGAATGTGCTAATTAAGCTTAACTTTCTCCTTTCCCAAATCTTACCTCTAGTTCCAGATCTCCCTTTATCACCAGAGGCATCTAGCTGTACACAGGTTGCCTAGTGACCGAGCACACTTTTCCCCCACCCTGCAGGAAAACGGCAGATAGCTTGGACAGATAGGAGCCACAGGAAAAAAGAAGACAGTTTTATTTTCGCCCATTGACCTAGCAACTTACAGATTCTTAACATTTTCTTCCAATCATGTTTGAAATTATAGTTGAGCACATAAGATCCCTCTTCTTGATATTACCCAAATTTAGCCCTTAGTTAATTCATTTCCCCATTAGTCACTTCCCTTTTGGGTTGCAAATGATAATTAACAATTACTGCCCCTCCGTGTGATTCTTATCACCCTTCCGTTTGACCCTGGAAACCTGGTTTTTCACTGCCAAGGGATTACTGCTTGTAAACGTATATATACTGGGACTCCCAGGGCACAGGAGGACGGAGAAGAGGATTTGGAAGGATAAACGATTGGACAAAGAACTCGGTGTACTTAGATTCTTTTCCCGAAAATAATTCTCGCCGTTCATAGTTTTCTCTTCTGAGCCCTTGGGAAGTATAATATTAAGGCTGGTCCTTTTAATATTATACAAGAACTGCTCCTACAATTCAAGTCATCACCATGTCTTGCCTTGCCTGGGTGGCTGGAATGTCTCCCTCAGCTCCCTCAGTGGTCCTTCTCTGTCACCAGCCTTTGGGTCACAGCACTCTTAAGAGTACAGCAAGAACGACCTTTTGAAAAACACAAAGGAGATGTGTCACAGACTTTTCTGGAAACTCTTCAGTGACTTCCACCTCACTCAAAGCGAAGTGAAAGAGGTTGCTAATAAAACATCTCCTAGGCCCCCACATACAAACTACCTTGCCCTTTTACCTGCCTTACTGGCCATCCCTTAATTCCCCAACTTCTTGTTTCTAGAATCTCCAGGCACGGTCTCCCTTTCTGTTCCCTCACAGCAGGGCTGACTCCTGTGCTTCTGAGACGTCTTCACTCACATGTTGCCTTCTTATTGTATGGTCTCTGTATTTGAGCAACAAACCCTGTCTTGGTCTTCATCATTTATCATACTAAAATGTTACTCATCTATGGTGTTTCCACTGAAGAACGGAGTGCCACAAGAACAATGTTTTGTACCTCATGTGTTCACAGGGTGATGCCCAGTGCCTGACTCATTGCTGACCAAATAAAGGCTTACAGGAAACTTGCAACCTGATAACTTGACACTGGTACATGAAGCCAGTAGAATAGACAACTAGCAAGGCAGGCAAGACTCCTATTTTTACAGGTCTTAGGATCCAACGTTACACTGTCCAGTACAATTGTCACTAGTCACAAGAAATCATTGAAATTTAAATTCACTAAATGAAGGAGAATGGAAGAACCAGTTTTTCAATGATGTCAACCATATTGTAAGTGCTCAGTGGTCTCACTGGCTGTAGCTTTCTGGTTAGATTTTCCATCATCAAAGCTAGTTCCAATGGTAGAGATTTTTGTCTCTGATAACTACTATAGGCTTCATCTACTCCTATTCCCTTGTGAGAGCACTGGGGCTCACTGTTTCCTTAACAGTGACTTGAAGAAGCCCAGACAGCTGGTCAGGACAAGTCCAGTATTGAATCCAATTGCTCTGATTCCACAGATTGTTATGGATTAACAGGATGTGGACGTGCTATGGATTTCCTTACAACATATCAGTGTAGGAAACAAGCAACCAAAACAGCAAAGTTCTCTTGTTGCTTCCTGTGTGAACACAGTCATTTACAAGGGCAGACCGGAAACACTAATGTGGTAAATATCTATATTTTTTTCTCCTGCCTTCTGTCTGAAACCCTTTTCTTTCGGTCACGTATTTCCTGCTGTGTGCGGCTTGGTGAAATGTGGAGCTTAATTCCTTCTTAGAAGCTGAAAAAATAAGATGACCATTTTCCCTCTTTTATCTTGCAGCTGGGAGATGGGTTTATGAGCAGCCTTGACTAATCCAATCAATTGTCAAAGGGACCTTTAGAGACAGAGGGGGTGGAGCAGCCACTCCTGCCTCCTTAGGCCACTGCAAGTATGGGGCAGTGATGAGACTCACCTTGTTTCCTATTTTATTTCATTACTTGTTTGTTTGTTTGGAGTCAGGGTCCTACTAGATATTTCTTGGATTCACAATCCTCCCTCTTTCGTGCCTGCAAAACTAAAATTATGAACATATGCTACTATGCTTAGCTTCCTCACCATTTTAAAATTCCAACTGTCTTTCTTAACTATCCTCTGCCTTGCTCCCCCTCCCCAGTTCCCACCACCTCTGTTCTATTATCTCCACCCCCCTTTAAAATCATTCCCCAGACTCTGGCTAGTCTTCTGGCTTCTACACATACACTAATTGAAACACAAATCTAAATATGAGCGAACATGTATGACATTTGTCTTTCTGAGGTGAACTATCTCACAGTGTGATTTTGTTTCCAGTTCCATCCATTTACCTACAGACTGCACACTTTCAAAATCTTCACAGCTGACTGGAAATTCCGTTGTGTATATGTACCACATTTTCATTACCCTTTCATCAGCTGATGGATGTTTACTCTAGTTCCATTTCCTCCTTATTGTGAATATAGCAGTAATGAACATGGGTGAGCAAGTCTCTGTAGTGGATTCAGAGTCCTTTGGGTATATGGCCGGGAGTGGTACAGCCTGATCATGTGGTAGATCTATTTCTAGTGTTTTAAGGAAACTTTAAACTAATTCTTATAATTACTACACCAGTTTATTGCCCCATCAACAGTGAATAAGTGTTTCCCTTTCTCCACATCCTCACCAGCACCTGTTTTCTTGATCTTTACCATTCTGGCTGGAGTAATAGAAAAGTAGTGTTAATCTGCATTTCCCTGATGGCTAAGATGTTGAACAGTTTTAAAAATATGTCTTGGCTCTTTATATTTCTTCTTCTGAGAAATTCAGTTTCTCAGCCCATTTTTGTGTTGTTTGTTGTCTTAGTGTCCGTTTTTTTTGTTTGTTGTTTATCAGTTCTTTGTATATTCTAGATACTAATCCTCTGTTAGGTGTATAGCTGGGGAAAAAATTTTTTTTTCCATTCTGTAGTATGCCTCACTTGATCGATAGTTTCCTTTGCTGTAAAGCTTTTTAGTTTCGTGAATTCCCATTTGTTAATTGTTGATTGTTACCTCTTTGTGCTATAGGAATCTTATTCAAAAAGTCCTTAACTTCACCGGGCGGTGGTGGCGCACGCCTTTAATCCCAGCACTCGGGAGGCAGAGCCAGGCGGATCTCTGTGAGTTCAAGGCCAGCCTGGACTACCAAGTGAGTCCCAGGAAAGGCGCAAAGCTACACAGAGAAACCCTGTCTCGAAAAACCAAAAAAAAAAAAGTCCTTAACTTCACCTATAAGTTAAAGCAAACACAATTTTTTCTCTAGAAGATTCAGAGTATCATATTTTATGTGGCGGTCCTTGATGCATTTGGAGTTGAATTTTGTGTGAGGTTGGAGTAGGGATGGTGGGGAAGGTGAGAAGGTTGGGGTACTGTCAGAGATAAAGAACCAACTTTATTTTTCTGTATGTTGCTATTCGGTTTTTCTAGCACAATTTGTTGAAGATACTATGTTTTCTTTAATGGGTATTTTTTGTCAAAAATTATGTGTTTGTAGGAGCATGGACCGGGTCCTTTGTTCTATTCTATTGATCCATGGACCTGTTTGGAAAGATCTTGTCAGAAACATTAAATAACAGTCTTTTCTGTCAAACACTGTGAAACGTTTGCTGATGATAAGGAATTCAAACCTTCATCTCCCACCTTGTAAAACATTTATGTAAATGTTTTAATTAATCCCTTCCCCAAACCAGTCCGACTTTTGTTTACATGAAAGACTTGCTGTATTCCCAGTACTGGATGGCCTGAAGCTATGATCCCTTCCCTCTTTCCTTCATTTTTTTTACCCCATTAAAACAAACAAACAGAAAACAAAACAAACAAAGAAAAACTAGCCAATCAAGAAGAACTGAGAAGCTGGAACCCAGACCACTGGGAGAAGACACTGTCACCACTTTTGTTGGAAAAAAACCTCACGTGTCTCCTGCCCTGTGTGCTTGCTCTTGGGCCGTCATGAGTATCACATCCACTTTATCAAAAGTCAAGTTGTGCAGTTATCAGCCCTCACCAGGTGAAGGTTGTTTTTTTTTCAGTGACAGTAATTAAGTCAAAGACTCACAAATGGTTAAAGGACAAAGAATAAGTGACCCTGGAGTGCTCAGCCACAAATGTGACATTTGTGTCACACTTTTCCCCACAGGGCTCAGGGTTCATCACAGGAAAGGATGCAAAAAGATTGTAAGAGGCAGAAGTTGCGGACGGCTGTAAAATAGTGTCCTCTGCATGTGACAGGGCTGTTGTAATCATGAACTCATGGTGGCTGTGTTTGAATGCAGAAGACATTAAAAAAAAATGAAGGAGGAGGGGCTTGTGAAGTCCCAGCACAGGCTGAGGAGCTATTGGTGTAAACAGCTTTCATCCAGAGGAGCTCACAGGAGCTACAGTGACCTGCATAATCCCTGCACAAGGGCCATGCCGATCAGTAATTCTGGCAAGGACTGGTAAGGGACTCATGAGGTTCCAACTCTAGCTGAGGAGTTATTGGCAATTGATAGGTACTGAGGAAGAGTACAGTATTTAGGGCCACAGCCTACTCCCCCAGCAAGCCTAGTTTGGCTACCATTCTCAACTAATTAAAAGAGCCCATTTAAAAGTTCAAAGCAGAAAAAGGATGTTTATTCAGTACAGCAACATTAAGAAGAGGGACAAAGGGATCCAAAAGGATGCCTCCCACCTTTATCTTCACATCCTAACAGGAGGGTAAGGTTCAACCAGAAGCAAAGAAATATGAATAATTAATGGTCGAGCAAAGATGTGGTCCTCCACCTACTATTGTCTGAGCTCCAGTCTCTCCTGCAAGGTCATCAAACAGCTTGTAAATCTTTCTCTTAGACACAAGTTTCTACTCTAGCTATGTCCCCGCCACTCCCCTACCCCACCAGGGTTTCACCCCTGTCCTTCTCCAGCAGGAGATAACTGGTGGAATTCTAATTCTTGGGGTTCATTGTTTCAGTAGTCTCAGAGCCAAAGAGCAGTGCAGAAGTGACTGTTCAGAGCACATTCAGTCCCACAAGGCAGGCCAGTTACAGAGGCAGTCAGTTTTCATCAGGGGGTGTGGCCTCTGGTGGTTTGCACATGCTCAAATGGAAGCACTAATTGCACTCATTGGTTATATAAATAAATAAATAAATAAATAAATAAATAAATAAATACAGAAGAGGACATCAAAGGGAAAGGGGAGCTGTACTGGGGAGAGGGGAGTGAGAAGGAGGAGTTGGGGATAAATATGATTAAGATACACTTTATATATGTACAAAAAAAGATAAAACTATTTTTAGTTGAAATAAAATAAAAAGAGCTAGTTTTAGGCAGATTCATTCTGTGTGTCCCTTTAATGTCATGTCTGGGCTCATAAGGATCTAGAGTTAGAATGTACCACTCCTGCAAGGAGGTGGGAGTAGGGAACCTTTACAAACTGTGACCTGCTTTTTAGGCAAACAGCAAAAAGGTAAGGAAGCTTCCTTTTATCTACTCTTTCTTAATTGCTCTCAAACTAATCCTGACACCAAAGTAGCATTGGGTGTCCTGTTCTGCTCCCCTTTAGTTTGAAATGGGAGTTTTCTGGTGTTTTGTTGTCCTGAGCTTTGACCATTGGACCATCACTCTGGCTTATGAGGAAAATGTAGTGCATAGGTGAACATTAGTGATATAAAATCGACCTGAGCCTATTATTTGTTTAAAGGGATTAACTTACTTCAATAATTAAGATGAGCAAAGGCAAATATTTCCAAATCCATAGGTCACTCAAGCTTTGAACAGCCCTTCAGCAAACACTTGGAAAACCAGGGCTTAGTGTACTATGATACGTGAAGAGTTCTGACAAATGTTTCTTTGTGATTTGTACAATATAAGGCCTTAATAACGATGGCTAATCATTCTCATCCACTTAGGACATGTTTCTAAAAGAGAAATGCAGGAAACTAATGAGAGCATTTGCCATGTCTGAGAGTCAACAGAGTAAAATTGTTCAGAGTGTTCAGTAATAAAATAGCTTTGTATATAAATTTACCATACTTAATTTCTATTCCCCAAATGATTAGGCATTTAATTTTTTTCTAAATCTGAAGAGTCTGTATCAACCACCTTGACCCAATTGATATTTATAGACCATCTTACCCAATAACTGCAAAATGTATTCTTTTCAAGTACAAGCAGTAGGTTCACAAAGATAGACCAAATGTTAGGGTATAGATAAATCCCCAACAAATTTCAAGGGATTCAAATTCTACAGAGTGTGTTCTTTGCCTATGAAGGAAATAGATTAAAAGCATATCCCTAAAAAATCAAAATATTTGGAAATTTTCTTCTAAATAATACACTCAAGAAATCATAGAGGATATTAAAAATATTTCTGCTGAGTGAGAGACATAGTCTGATGAAATTCACATGGAAGAAACTTTAATGTCATACACCAAAATCTATGATTAACACACATCTAGAGTTTGTATAGCAGTTTATGTATGCTCTTTTATCTTAGCTTAACCACAGGAGAGGGTTAGTGTTCCCGGATGTCATTATGTAACTGGCCTAGCAGAAATGAAGCTTCTTCTAAAGAGACATTTGTGTCTCTCAGTTTCTCAGACTACTGAAACTATGGACCCCAAAAGCAATGGGAATTTTCCCAGGAATCTCATGCTGGGAGGAGAAAAGGGTGTCAGCGAAAGGGCAGCTTGCCTCCCGAAAAAGTTTCACACCATCCTAACAACTTGTGACTCGCTGCTATGTGACCTCTATAACCTTATACTAAGTAGGAATAGTACTTATCATAGACAACATACACAATATATCCATGTTAAGAATTTTGAGGATGAGCAATTATCCTCAGTTATCCTTGCAAGAGGGAGGCCCTGGGGTATTCCCTCACACAGAGAAGAAGACACTGTGAAGACCGAGTAGAGAGGGATTTGAAGATGCTGGCCTTGAAGACTGGAATGACATAGCCACAAACAGCTTTATGTGCTCACACACCCAGCTCAACCCTGAGGTCACAGGTGATGGCAAACAAAGCTCTGTCTCACCTATATTCCAAACTGGAAATGATCAGAAAATGCCTATAACATATAACAAAGACTGATCTTGCAGAAAGCAAGTAAACTTCTTATTCTAGAAAGGAATACAGAGAGACACACAGTGATTACAAAATCCCACCGGGCACACAATGCATACTTGCCTTTAATATTTCCCCAAAAGTAGGAGACTTCCTTGACAGAGCGTGATTCTGCCCTCTGGGGGAAAACTCTTCACCCTTTTATTCCACATCCCTAGTTCTGCCCTCAACAAAATTCTTTGATGTCTATATACCTCCATGTCTGCGGAACACAGTGGGAACTATATCTTCCATGAGAGACACTAAGCTTTCATAGTCAGATTTTACCAGCAAATTTTAGATCTGTGAAGAGTCTTATCAGGTTCTTTTCCATTTTTCTCATATTTGTCAAGCCTATGCTCTGTGTAAGAATCTGTACTGGCCATTGTACATAGTGGTTGAGAACACAAAGTCCCTTTTCTTGTGTATCTTACATTCAGTGAAGGATACTGACTGCCTCTTGCCTTAAAGTTCAGACAACTTCAGCCCAGACTCACAGTTGCAATCACATGCTGAAAAATTCAGTATGAGGTGGGAGACCAGCTCTCACTTTTCCCCCAGAGTACTCTTGAGGAGTGAGAAACAAGAGATTTAGATAGAAATATAGAAGGGGGAGAGAGAGAAAGACAGAAACACAGGATAGCCTCGGAAGGGCCTGGATCATTATCCACCGGACCCTTCTGTCTCTTCTAAAGGGCTTTTTATAGGAATGCCAAGGGGTGGAGCAAAGACCTCCCCCTAGCACAGCCAAGTACAAACCCTTCCAATCACCTAGTAACCATACATGTGGTCAAGCAATCCTCTAATGCAGCCCTGCTGGGTAAAGCAAGCTCAGATCTCACTAGGAAACCTTTGTGGGCCTCCACAGTATGGTTACATCATTCCGTAGTTCTGATCCTAAACAGAATTCTCAGATCCTGTGGGTTTTCTATTTGGTTGGTTGTTGTTAACTTATGCAGAGTCTCCACATCTTTCTGTTGAACTATGGCAGCTGCTTTGAGACATGCAAGAGAACAGGATCAGGTTTATCCTAACTTTGTTTTGGGCTAAATCATTCTGGTCTAATATGGAGCTTTCCTGGAACTTGTCAATCAAAGCCTTTTCAGTTTTAACTATTGCTATGTAAGGGTCCAGTTCTGTACTAAGATTCCTTTGATTTCCTGTGATATTTACTTCAAAACCAGCTGGTTTTTCTCTAAGCCTTGTGACCTTCTAAATCTAACATCTCGCTAAAAACCATGTGCAGTTGCCAGCATGCCGGCAGGTTGACTTTTCCAGCTTCCCTGTTCCCTAGGACAATGGTTCTCAGAATTTGGCTCCCAGGTCAGCAGCATCTGCATCATGCAGAAAGCTTTTAGAAAGGCCAATTCTCAGCTAAGGCTCAATAAATAAAAATTCTGTGTGTGGTACCAAGGAATATTCATTTCACTGCCATCCCACCCCCACCCAAGGTGAGGCTAAGCACACTGATGCTGAGGACCACTTCTTCAGGGCACCAGGGCTGATCTGCCAGGCTACAACACAGGAAAGCAGATCTGGATGTAACAGGGAGAGCGTGCTGGCAGGTAGAATTTACCAAAACACACAGAGGACATGGACTGTTAATCATTAGGATAAGATGCTTATTTTCAGTAAGGTTTTCATGACCAAAAGTTTTTAGGCAAGAATTCCAGTCTGTCAGGACAAATTGCATTCTTCTTCAGTGGTTATCTTGTGTGCAGATGGCATTGATGGTGTCAGTTTTTCAGTTTAGATGATGAAGATGCATGGCTGCCCTTGACCGACTGCTGCTCCTGTTTCTTTTAGGGACCAGTTCCTACTCTAGTTTACCTATTCTCAAGAATACTACCAATGACAAGGCATGGTGGCATAAGTCTTTAATCCCAGCACCTGGGAGGCAGAGGCAGGTGGATCTCTGAGTTTGAGGCCAGCCTTGTCTACAGAGTGAGTTCCAGGACAGCCAAGACTGTTACACAGATAAACCCTGTCTCAAAAAACCAAAACCAAGACAGACAAACAAAAAAAGAGTACTGCCAATGACCTTTTGGTTGCAAAAGAAACTATTGGAGAGGCTAGAGAAACGGCTTAGTGGTAAGAGCACTTGCTGCTCTTCCAGCGGACCCAGGTTTAGTTCTCAGCACCCACATGGTGGCTCACAAACATTTGTAATTCCAGTTCTAGGAAGTCCAGTGCCCTTCTGCACTCCATGAGCACAAGGCATGCATATGGTCCCCAAACACACATCTAGGCAAAGCACCCACATCCACATTAAAAAATTCTTTTTTATGGAAAAACAGTTGGACCTGGCTGCATCTGGTAACTATCCTTCTTCATTAACAGTTACTATTATCAAGGATATTGTAACTAAGTCTGTCAGAACCAGCGCTAAGAGTTCTATGGCACCAAAGGCCACAATTATCTGTACACATGTCTGTAAGACTGAGCACAAAGCACTTCAGAGTACCCTGTGTTAGCTGGGGCAGGAAACAGTAGTTGTAACATACAACCACCCAATTGTGGTACCTGAATATAGGAAATACATACTTCTTGATCATGTGAAGGTCAAGATGAATGTTTAAGGACAGAAGGCAGTTTCACAGAGGCAGGATAGCCTCTGCCGCTTGGGTCGCAGTGTCTATCCAGTACACGGTGGGAGAGGGAACATCGGAATGATTCTACACCCTATTGTCCAGAATACACTCAACATGGCTAAGTCTAAAAGCAAGGGTCGTATGCATGTGGCAGGAGGCAAGGGAAACCATTGCCAACCCATAGCAGTCTGTACCACATACCCTGCTGATGGTGATTGACACACATGGCATACACGTGGCCTAAGGCAGCTAAGCAGAGGTCTTTGCTGGGATTTGCTAAGGCTGAAACAGTAATAGTGTAAGAACTTCTGTCACTATTCTGCACGAATCTGAAGTTGTTTGGGGAGCACTATTTGTTTCTACCACATTGAGGGAGAGAGCCTAACACAGAGGACAAATGCCAGTGTACTGAATGGGTCCTGGCCACTTTGCTTTGGGTCTTGCATCCATTTATCTTTCAGGATAGCTCTGGACTCATGATTCCTACTGACCAGAGCCCATAAGGTCCTTCTTTTCTTACTTGACTTGAGTCTTGAAATGGACAGTCCTGGCCCAATGCTTCATTTTTTTCTCAGATGTAGCTTATTATTAAGTCCTAGGAATTCTGTATCTCTGTTAGAGTGAGAAGAGAGGGGAAGACAGATTTGCTTTTTCACTATGAAACAGATAGAGCTTTCTAGTTCTCTCTCTCTCTCTCTCTCTCTCTCTCTCTCTCTCTCTCTCTCTCCCTCCCTCTCTCCCTCCCTCCCTCCTTCCTTTCCTCTCTCCCTGTGTGTGTGTGAGTGTGTGTGTATACATTGCCTTATTTCTTAAGATGTGTGTCTATAGTACAAATAAGTGACAACAAAAAGGAAAACAATCTTGTTTGAAAAAAATCAGTATCCACTATGCCTGTAAGACTATAAAAGTTCTGTCGTTGACGACGAAGGTGCCCACCGACACCAAGCCAATGCAGGTGTGAAAGTGTAAGCCTATAGACATGGTCTTCCCTAGGATAGCCTTGGAAACTGTGACTTCTCCTAGGGAAGCCCAGGAGTGCCTAAGAAGGTAGTAAGAGCTCCACTCTCATTACAGGATGTTGCTGAACATTCGGAAGCTTGAATTTACCTGACACAGAACCAATTTCCCTTCTCTCCTGGTGTTCTCTGCAAAGTTCTTCCTGAGAACTTCTGTTTCTGTTTCTGGAGAATTAATTGAAAGTACCATCTTTATTCCTTCCTATTTGTTACTCTTGTCTTCCTTTGATTTCTACTTCTCCTGTGCAGATTAGGCAGTTTTAGCATACTATACCCATACCAAAAACACTTTTTGATGAGCTTGGCCATGTGAACATCTTCATAATGTATTTTTGAGTATGTCCTCCCTTTCCTCAACCAACCCAGGCTTCTAAAACACCCTGCTTTGACCCTCATAGTCATCTGTGTTCACTGTAGGTAGGTGTTTGCATACTCATTTACTAAAGAAAGTGGATAAATTTCAAGGAAAGAGACAACCCTCAGTGAGAGGGTGTTAGTCTGGGTTTGAACACATAAGAGGAAGACTATGTCACTAGTGTATTGTACTGTAACATGCTGTGTGGACTCCCCATGGCTCTTCAACCAAGACAAGAGCAAGAGACAAGCCAAATATTCACAGTAGTAATTAATCAGGACACTGGTATTTTGAATACACAAAACTAGACAAACTGCTATCACGTGTTAAAACCCTATCTTAACTTGGTGGTCATATTCTTCCCAGCTGTACCTCTGATTGTAAGATACATAATACTATTTTATATAACATGTAGGAAATGAAATGTTGTCAGTAAGACTTTAAAAGATTATTAGTGTAGTTGCATTCTGATTTCAGATACACACACACATATGTAAAATCTATCCACCTATCATGTATCAATCTTACAATCAACAGAAGGTATAATATTTAAACTGTTGTAAGAGCCCTGGTTTGGAAAGCTAATTTTGTCAGGATTTTAATTTATTATTTGAAGGATGTTAGAAATTTTACTCTAAGTCACGTGGTGGTGGTGCACGCCTTTAATCCCAGTACTCAGGAGGCAAAGGCAGACGGTCTCTGTGAGTTTGAGGCCAGCCTGGGCTACAGAGTGAGTTCCAGGACAGGCACAAAGCTACACAGAGAAACCCTGTCTCAAAAAAACAAAAAAAAATTTACTTCAATTTCTAGAATGAAAGCTAAAATTTAAGTCTATCAATTTTTTTATATTGCAAAGTCATGGGCGTATTTGATAAATTGATAAATGCAATATAATGCAAGCACAAAGAAAGAAGACCATTGGCAGAGTCAATGGTTGTCTAACCAGACTTCTGTCTCTTTCTTCCTTATTAACAGAACACAAATTTTTTTTATTTAACTATCCCAGAAATCCTGTCTGTTTAGAAGACCAGAAATCTCAGAACTCTAGGATGTAGGGGTGAGTCATAATTTTGTCTAAATCAATCTGAGTGGTTTTCCTCTTCTCAAAGGATAGGTTTAGACATAACTGTATGATGTAATTGTAGTCAATAAGAAATCAAGATTAGTGTTTTGTGTGGACTTTAAAAACAGATGCTGGGTAAAGGTACAACAGAGGTCATGTGCAGAGGATTGCCACTGCAGCGGGTGTTTTAGTGTTGTGAGGTGTAAGAGCTAACACACTGAGTTTGGCAGGAAAGAAACAAGGAAGACCTTGGGTCTTAGGAATGATGATGACTCAGTAGAACGCACCCCTCAAATCCCGTCCACTAAGACTTCTTGCACAGTAAGGAGTCAATGCCATTGTTAAAACAACTTTAGCTCTATTTTCTATTATTTGTAGCAGAAAAGACATGACTGATATAATATTCAATAACTATGAACTCTTTAATTATTTTGTCACTCTTGCTCCCTGCTTACTTGATGTCTCTGTTCCTAGGTGTCTTCATCTACCAAGTAGAGAATGAGCAAACTGTTTGCAGAGTTGTTAGTAGATGTATGAGATAGTGAGTGTGGGATGCAAAGTCTCCTGCTGAGCCTGAAGAAACCACCCAAAAAGTGAAACTTCATCTCTTTTTCCCTCTTATTATTTTATCTTTATTACAGCTGTGGGCCAATGTGGTAGGTTGTGGGGTTTTTCTTTTGTTGTTGTTGTTGTTATTGTTGTTGTTTGATGCTTTAATGTTCTGGGTTATGTCATGGTTCACTCTGAATAGGTCATACAACTCTACAACCTCTATACTCAAATGTTTTCGATATACTCACATAGTTATTTTCTCATACTACTGCAATTTGATATGAGAAAGCATGTCCCAAGTAGTCCTCTTCTTTCCAGTCCGGATTGAGGAATGAGAACCATCGGGAGATCTAAATCAATGTACTCTGTACAGAGCTATGCAACCAACATGCAGTTGTTTGTCCAGCAAGCTGCATGAGAAGAACCTGAGTAGAAGCACAAATGTCTGTTTCTATGTTTGTAGATGCTGGCCTTCAAAGAGAGGAAAGGCCCAGGATATGGCATGAAGTCTATCACACTGTGACTGACATACATGGCCAGGTTCTTTCTGCAGCAAGTTTCTTCAGGGCTCTCAATAACAACCATTGAGAAAAAGTTAGCTAACATTGACTTCAGAGGAGGGGAATGGCTTGGACACTGTCAGAGGCACATTTTGAGTACTCTACATGAAACATAAATGCCCCCAAGGGGGATGAATCTTAGAAGCTAGAACTAGAGCCAAGTGTGAAGACCAGAAGGAAGAGTCAATTGATAAAAAAAAAAAAAACAAAAAAAAACAAAAAAAAAAACAAGGACGAGGGAACAAGAGCCAAAGATTGAGAGCCCATGGACCATGTCTAGTGAGCATCAAGATGTTCCTAAATGACATACTGTAAAGAATCAATCAAGCAGCAGTCTGTCGTGAAGAATAACCTATAGACAGGCAAAGTACAGCAAGATCAAATTTGTGCCTCCCTTTGCTGTGGATATTGCTCTGTATAAATAAACACTGATTGGACAGTGGCCAGGCAGGAAGTATAGGCAGGACTAACAGAGAGGAGAAAAGAGGAAACAGGAAGGCAGAGGAGGGACTGCCAGGAGCGAACGCCAGGACAAGGAAGATGTAAGGTACCGAAAAGCCATGAGCCACGTGGCAAAGTATAGATTAATAGAAATGGGCTAAATATAAGAGTAAGAGCTAGACAATGATAGGCCTAAGCTAATGGCCAAGCAGTTTAAATAATGTAAGACTCTGTGTGTTTATTTTATAAGTGGGCTCCAGGACTGGCGGGACTTGGTGGGAGCTGGAGAAAAATTCTATAGCTACATCCCTTGTCATTTGGTCTGGGTATTTCCTGTTTGGGGGTAAGCATCAACTCCACTCTTGCTTAGCCCATTGTACTTGAAGATAAGCCTTTAGAATTTCTCCTCCTGCATTAAACATGCCCGCCTACCCTAAGAGAATGTGTGTTTCCTATCATTGCTTTCTCTTTGTCCAGGTGTCTACAAATTGACTGTTGTCAGATTCATCTCATGCCTGAAGGAATGCCAACTAGCTTCTCCTTGCTGGTCCTCCCCTTTGTTGACTTCTGGAGGATTTGAACCACTGACTTCCACCTGCACAGAGCCCTCAATGAATGTTCTACCTCATCTATCACCTGGGGTCATCTAGGAGTCGCTGTAGTACTCTGTTCCTCAGTTCCTGGCTGTCCCCTCACAGGCCTTGTGTACTCCACTGCCCATGATCTGACACATACAAGGTTGAGAAGGGCCTACAGCCTCCTTGAGTGACCTTCTCTACTTAAATTTCTGATCCTTGAAATTAGACTTTTATAGATGTGGTCCTTTGGTTCACATTAAAATATAAATTCCCCATGGGAGAGACCCTATTAAGCCTTGCAGGGAATTACTAATTTGCATTTTAATGTGAATGAGGTTATTGGATCCCTCCCCTGCTTAAAGCAATCTTTGGTAGTAGTAGGGGAAAGGTAGAAGAGTGATATCCAGAAGGTGATGTCAGAGGGTCAGGAGATGGCTCTAAAGACAGGAAAAGGGAATGAGAAAAGAAACTTAGATGCATGACATTGTGTGAGAGATTTACTATGGATAATGGTTCTAGATTTTTTTTAACCTTAAAGAATAAATATTTGCTTTGGTTTATTTGGGATTGAATTGAGTTACTTCTGCAATGTAGTGCCATAAAACATTATAAAAAGCAATGGGATTAGTGGTGCTTCCTCATTTTCTGCTGCTCTAACAGAATGCAGTCTGGGTCAACTGTGGACAATGGAGGCTTATTTGCCTCACAGTTCTGGAGGCTGGAAGTCCAAGATTCAGGGTCATCTAACATGGACCATCTTGCTGTGTCCAGTGTGATGGAAGTGATCATATGCAGGAATGGGAGGTGAGAAGAAGAAAGAGAGCTGAAATTACTATTTTTATCAGGTTTTCACCTCCATCATAACATCATCCATCCATTTTCATTCACAAGGTCAGAGCCTTTATGACTGAATTGCTTCTGACCGGTCCTACTTTCGACACTGTTACTATGGCAATTGAATTTTACAATAAGTTTTAGAAGCTACATTCTCAAACAATAGCAAAAGGTAAATATGGATGCATCTTTATAATGAATATCAGCCTGCACATAGGAGACACTGAACAAAGGGTTGGTGGATATGCATGAATCATAAAACTGTGTGGCTACTATGTCATCCACAGCTAAAGCAACTCAAGGAATGGATTCCTCTAAAGGGGGCCCACCTTTCTCTTGTAATAGATTATCGATTGCCATCTTTTGTTATTCTAATTTGGGGTCAGTCCTAAGTGTATATTTCAAAATTCAGTTTTGGTAGTCTATAGATAGATCAGTCTTACAGGACTAATGCATAGTTCTCAAACTCATAACAGTGTGATGGCAGACAACCTTTTTAGGGTGCATGTGTCCATTGATTTTCCCATTGCTGTAACAAGTGCACTTAAGGGAGTGTTTAGTTTGGGTCATGGCTTAAGAAAAGATACAGTTCATCATACATGGAAGCAGGATAGTGAAGCACCTGGTCGCAATGCTCCTATAGATAGAAAGGAGAGAATGAACTGATTGTGGGGCCTGGCTATGAAGCCTGAAGACCCATTCTCAGTGAGCCACGCCTTCCAGTGAGGCTCCACAACCTTCCAGAACATCACTACTAGCTACAGACCAAGTGCTTAAACCCTGGAGGCTATGGAGGACACTTCACATTCAAATAACACTGCATTATAACTTCTACTGTTTTTACTGTGTTTACTAAGTTTTTAGGTGCCATGAACTAAGCTGAACACATTTCTTATTTAACTCTCAAAACAACCCATCAGCAAGTGCTTCCATTACAGATTAGCAAGTACAACTATGACAATGCTTGCTTTACAATGGGATTAGAAAGAGCCTCATTCCAAGTCTAAACCAAGGAAACCAACTAGTCTCAATACACAGAAGAACTAGATAGATCTGGATATAGAAAAATGGGTAAGAAATGAGCACCAAAGCAACAGGAGGAAAACCCATTGTGTACATCAGTAGTAAACCCTAACACACTTTAAGTCTGTACCTCAGTTTATCTCTTAGGGCTGAGTTTATTGTGCAAATTTAGTAGATTGAGAAACAGTTTCCTGATATCATACCCTGCTGGTCACATCTTACATTCTCGAAACAATTGGGAATTAGGACACCTACTTAGGGCTCTCTAGAGCTGAATGTATAGTCTCTAAGTTCAAAGAGTTGAGATTTTATCAAATTAAAAATTGTCATTTATTCAGAAAATTGTGAAGCAAACTTTATGTTAAAACTAGTAAAGTATGATTTCTAGAACTATAAAATATGTGAAATAGAATAATCAAGAACTCAGTTATTAATGTATTCTTTTATGATTATTGTTGTTTTTTTTTTTTGAGTCAGGATTTCTCTGTGTATCCTTGGCTGCCCTGAAATTTACTTTGTAAACTAGGCTGGCCTCGAACTCACAGAGATCTGCTGTGTCTGTCTCCTGAGTGCTGAGATTAAAGTTATGCACCTCCACTGTCCAACTATTATTGTATTCTTTTTTGTCTCCAGATATTTTAGATACTGGAGGAGTCAGGAAATTCTTCGCAGGTAAGAAAAAAAAAACATGGGCTGTGTCAATCATAAGAAGGTGGCTTCCAAATCATCCATTATGCCATGCTATACACTGAAGTGATGGGAATGTTCTGTACTAATTAGAGAAAATAAATTCATAGTATTATTCAAGCAGGGTAATACATCCAAGGAGTACTCATAAGGACATTTTAAACCATTAGTATTTTAATCCAAAAATTACTTTTCAAAGAATTGGGTAAAATAGGCAAAAAATCAAGCATTGATCTATGTCTAATGAAATGTAAGGTAAACAAGGAAATCTAGCCAAAAAAAATGAGCATTCAGTGACATATATAACTATTTCTAATGTGATCATTCTATTGCAATTAAGTCTATTTTCCTTTAACTAAACATCAGGATAATGCTTAGAAACTGGAATATGTTGTTACAATACATGTTCATTAAAATAAAAAGAAAAAATAAATTAAATTCAAGTAAGATATGCGTTGAAAGCTGACATTTTCATTATAGTAGAAACATTCTTGTCACTTATGATTTCACTTGTTTTGATATTTCCAGGACATTTCTACTGTGGATACAATAAGGCTCTGGAGGAGCAAAGTCAAAAGAATTTTCTTAAGTAATGGAAGTTTGCTGACTGTGTTGTCTAACATAGCAGCTAGTATCCATATTTGGCCACTGAGCAGTTGCACCACTGTTGGTGTGACTAATTTAACAGTTATTCCTGGCTTATTAAAAGTAATGGTTGGGTATTGAGAGCTAGGAAGTAAAAAAGGTGCTCCTGACATTGGAAAGGAGTCCTTTTCTTTCTTTTTCTTTTTTCCTTTTTTCTTTTTTTTTTTTTTGAGACAGATTTCTTTGTGCATAACTCTGGCTGTCCTGGAACTCACTCTGTAGACCAGGCTGGCCTTGAACTCACTGAGAGCCACCCGCCTTTGCCTCCCAAGTGCTGGGATTAAAGGCGTGTGCCACCACTGCCCTGTTCTATAACCACCATAAGCCGTAGATATGATTGCACCTATTTTTCAGATGGGAGCACTCATACTCAGAGGGACTAAAATTTTGTTCAAGCTTTTTTTCTTTTTTTAAGCTGAAATGTGAATCTGGGTGAGACACAGCAAAATTTCAACTTTCCCCAAGAATCTGGGTAGGTTGCTAATGCAGTTAATGCAAACAATGTTTCTATTGTTTGGCATTTTTATTGATTCAGTTTCTTGTTTCTCAGGACATTATTCATTGAAATGAATATTCTAGAATATAAATTACTGTCTGGAAATTGTATTTTGAAGAGACTATTAGGAACTGTTATGGGTGTACAAGTGACAGAGTATGCAAGTATCAAGTTAGAGAGTATCTCTTTTGTTTCTTTCTTTCTTTTTTGATGGTTTATTTATTTTTATGTACATCGAGGTTTTGCCTGCATGTTTGTCCGTGTGCGGATGTCAGGTCCTCTGGAACTGGACTTACAGACAGTTGTGAGCTGCCATGGGGGTCCTGGGAATTGAACCCAGGCCCTTTGGAAAAGCAGCCAGTGCTCTTAACCATGGAGTCATCTCTTCAGCCCCTCTCTTTCATTTCTTTAAACATGGGACTTTAAGCTGATTTAAAGACTGAAGAATGGGCTACAGGTGTGACTCACTGACAGACACCTTCCTGGCATATGTATAGCTCTGAATTTGATTCTTCCATACCAAAAGAGAGGAGACTGAAAGGTATTTTCCACTTACTTATTCAATAAGATGTCTACTCCCATCTCTGTGTAAATGGTTTTCTTCTCTTGTTTTTTAATATTTATTTTTAATAATTTGATATAAGAGTACTATATTCACATCATTTCTCCCCTCTCCTCCCTCCATCCTTCCATGCCAACCCTCCCCAAATTCATGGCCCCTTACTCTTTACTAAATAAGAAACTGATTGTCACTCCAGTTTCTGTGTGTTCCTATGATTCCTTGTGAGTTGATTCTGTGGGTCATGTCCTCTGGCTCCTACAAGCCTTCCTCCCCCTCTTCTGTGGGATTCCCAGAGCTCCGCCTAATGTTTGGCTGTGGTCTCTGCCCTTGCTCCTGTCAGTTGCTGTCATCTCCTGTTTTGAGACTGTATTTCTTCATATCTTGAGACCTCTTAGGTTACAGAATTTCCGACACTTCCAACTGTTAGAAACACTTGGTTAGCCCCAAAGCTTGGCGTTGTGGTATATGACCATAACCCTTCAGCCTTGGCAGAGGCAGGAGGACACTGCGCGCGCGCGCGCGCGCGCGTGCGCACACACACACACACGCACGCACACACGCACGCACACACACAGATGGGGGAATGATTCAGAGACATAACCTTTGAAAATTGATCTCTTTGGGGAATTCCAAGAATGGCTGCTCATATGTTTAAGAACAATTAAGTTTTTTATTTGGGATTCTAGGAAATAAAGATTTTGCTTTATTTCCCTTTTGGGGGAACTGAGAATCGAACCCAAGATTCGAGTGTACTAAGCATATGCTCTACTGAGCCCTAAAACCTTCTGAAAAAGCTTAGATGGATACAAACTCAAAACTAAGTAATAAGAGCAAAAAGACTTTTAAAAAATCATCAGAGATTGTTGATCCTACGACATAATGAATAAAGACAAACAATTCTATGTATTTGCAGATCATTTAGATGCTGAACACCTCAGCAGAGAAACGTAGGGACAAAAAAAAATGTACTGGTTTAAAGTATTAGTGAAACTGGAATCAATTCGATTTGACAGCAAAAGTCTTCCATTATTATAACACTCCAGGAAGACATCCCTGAGTGACATGAGCAGTACCTGTAGACTTGGATTCTATGGTGATGATAAGGGTGAACTTCACCTGAGAGTTCATGGCTAATTAGTGACTCTCCAGTGGTAATTACATAGAGAGTAAAAGGCAATGAGAAACAGAAAATCAGCCTTCCTCACTTAGCTTCTCAAACATCTCAGCATAAAGTAATACTGGGTTACACCGGTGCACGAATGTTATGCGAGAGGGGAGAGAAGAGAAAATTTTATATCTACGCAGCTTATATCTGTCATTACCTCATCAAATTTATGCACAGGGAATCTGTATTTTAGAGCCCCTGTGGTTCAAAAGGAAAACACATCCTGATTTCCTTGTATTTCTTGTGCTATTGTATTCTTTAAACACTATATAACAAATCCCAATATTCTTTTTCGTTAAGTTTTTCCTCTGGGTCTTTTAAAAATATACACATGGGGTAGCAGAACCCCTCATTCACTGCAAGAAGGGAAACCAAACAGTCTAGCCATTTTGGAAGACAATCTGGCAGTTTCTTGTAAAAGTAGAATTCTCTTAACACATCAGCCCAAACGGTACTTCTTGACTCCTTGGTGTTTAAAAACTGTCTACACGAAAGACTTTAATTTATATTGATGCTTATAGCAGCTTTATTTATAATCACCAAACCTTGGAGGTAACCAAATTGTCCTTCGGTACATGAATGGAGAAGCCTGCGGTATGCCAAAATAATAGAGAATTAGTCCTGGTTATTTGGGGTGTTGAAAGATATGAAGAAAATTTAAGCAAAAAAGTCAATCTTAACCTCTGAGCCACCTCTCCAGCAAAAGTCAATCTTAAAATACTACAACATGCATGTATCCAACTCTCTGGGAAATGAAGCATGATGGAATACAAAAATCAGAGGTTGGTACCCAGAGGTTAGGATGGAATAAGCTACGGAGGTGGAGCATGTAGCATGCTTTCTTTTGGCCACCAACCAGCTCCCAAATCGTGACACAGAGACTTATTAGTTATGAATGCTTGACCTTAGCTTATGCTTGTCCCACAAACTCTTATAACTTAATTTAACCTGTTTCTCTTCATTTACATTTTGCCTCAGAGCTTTTTACCTTTCTTTCATTTTGTATGTTCTACTCCATGTCTGTCTATCTGGCAGCTGCCTGGCCCTGGGTGTCTCCCTGTATTTCTCTCTTGTTCTCTCTTCTCTTCTCTTCTCTTCTCTTCTCTTCTCTTCTCTTCTCTTCTCTTCTCTTCTCTTCTCTTCTCCTCTTCTCTCCTCTCCTCTTCTCTCTCTCTCCCTCTCTCTGTCCTAGATTCCTCCTCCTACTTATTCTCTCTGCCTGCCAGCCCTGACTATCCCTCTACTGCCTAGCTATTGGCCACTCAGGTTTTTATTAGACCAATCAGGTGACTTAGGAAGGCAAAGTAACAAAAGTAACACATCTTTACACCATTAAACAATGCAGCATAAATAAATATAACACATCTTTGCCTAGCTAAAATAATATTCCACAACAGGAGCATAAAGAATTTCATAGGAAGTTAAAATATGCTATCTGGCACTATACTATTTTCTAAACCTCTTGAATATACAACACCAAGAGTGAACCTTGATATTTTGTGATGATGTGATGTGTAGGTTTATTGTGTCAACTGCATGACTCTGCTGAGGCCTGTTGACAATGGGAGTAGTTATTCACATGTAAGGAAAAAGGAAAGAGGGAAATTTCTGTACTTTCAGCTTTGACATGAACTTAAGTTACTGCTCTAAAGCAATCTTAAGAATGTGTTTATAAGTCATGTAAACATACACACATATAATATCATGTCTTTAAATACTTTCAAGAAGTGTAAACAATAAATTATTTTCATTTTTCCAGTCTCAATTTCTATAGTTCTGGGCCAATTTAATTTGCCTATTGTTACTGACATCCTAGATAGATTCTAACGCTTATTAACTACTTCCTGGTTAGTCAGGATAGGCTAAGTTAGTCTAAAGTAACAAGCATTAATATCTCAGTGGCTAAGTGAATCGAAGGTGTATGCTTCACTCATTCAAAGTTTATGGAGTGACTAGTAGCTCTCTGGGCAGCATGCAGTCAAGTGATGACTTGAGAGGCCCTGCGGCCACAAAGGCAACATCTAAATAATAGACTCTCCCTCCACAGTTCAATCACCATCATGAAAGAAGAGGTATAAAGATTTTAAGAGCTAGAGGGAGGTTGTGGAGGACCAGCATAAAACAATGTTTTCTGGACATGTCAGTACTATTGCACTCACGAACTCCCAACAGCTATAGTTATCTGTATGAGACCAGAGTAAGAGCAAGCCAACAGCTTTTTCTTTAATGGCGTGGCCCTTGGGAGGTCAACTATGCTCCAGGGAAGGCCCCAAACATTAATGCATAGGCAATACAAATGGGACTCATTGGGTTATTTAAAAGTGAGAAAGAGAGCTGGAGAGATGGATCAACTCTGAAGGACACTTGCTACTCTTGCAGAGGAATTGGGTTTGATTTCCAATACCCACACAGGGACTAACAACTGACTGTAATTCCAGTCCCAGGAGATCCAACACCCTCTTCTGGCCTCCAAGGCAACAGCATGCATGTTATGCACAGACATATATACAGGTAAAGCATCCATACACATTAAAAAAAAGTAGAGGAGACAAAATTAGGAAGTATTGGGGAGAAAGAAGGAAAGATCTGGGAGAAGACTGAGTAAAAATGTTCAAAATGCATTATATACATGTGTTTATATTCTCTACCAATTCATAAAGTATTGAAATTTTTGAAAGAAAAAAAATCCTCATTCACTGTTGGTGGGTTGTAAACTGATGCAGAAACCACTGTAGAAATCAGTGTGAAAGAATTCTCCAAAAGCTAAAAGTACATCTTCCATATGACCTAGCTATATCACTTGTTGGCATATGCCCAAAGGACTCAAGATCCAACTT
Source organism: Peromyscus eremicus (assembly GCF_949786415.1). Classification (NCBI taxonomy): domain Eukaryota; kingdom Metazoa; phylum Chordata; class Mammalia; order Rodentia; family Cricetidae; genus Peromyscus; species Peromyscus eremicus. Next base: position 109,645,064 of record NC_081419.1, read on the forward strand.
CAGAGACAGTTGATTGGCCATTTCCATCTATTCACAATAATTAGAAAATGGAATCAGTGTCAATACCTTCAACTAATGGAATAATAATGAAAATGTGGTAGCTATACATAATGATATTCTATACTGCTCTTAAGAAAAGTGAAATTCGGGGCTGGAGAGATGGCTCAGAGGTTAAGAGCACTGTTTGTTCTTCCAAAGGTCCTGAGTTCAATTCCCAGCAACCACATGGTGGCTCACAACCATCTGTAATGAGATCTGGCACCCTCTTCTGGCCTGCAGGGATATATGCAGACAGAACACTGTATACATAATAAATTAAAAAAAAAAAAAAAAAAAAAGAAAAGTGAAATTCACAGGTAAATGGATGGAACTAGAAAATATTTTACTGAGTGAGCCAACCCAGACCCAGATGGACAAACACATGTTCCCTTTTACTTGCGGATCCTAGCCTGAAAACATTAGATGTGAGTGAAATGAATGATAAGCGAGAGGCTCTGGTGGTGGCACTGATTACTGTATGGAAAGGTCATGGTCATGACAGAACCCAGTGTTAGTTTTGGAGCTTTATTAAGAGGAAGAGGGGTGGGGGAGAAGAACTAGGCCTGGGAAAGGAGCACATGTGATGAGAGGGAAAGATGGTGGGGAAGAGACAGAGCAGAACAGAAAGAGGGAGGGGAAGAGAGAGAGAGAGAGAGAGAGAGAGAGAGAGAGAGAGAGAGATCTGTGTCCAGCTTTTTAAGGGTTCCCAGTGAACACAGGCAGGCTTGCAGAGCTACACCATGCATGCACTAAATGCATGACCACGCTGCATACACGTAGTCACCAGCGCACACTGATGACGTAAGACACAAGACCCTTTGCTTAATTCCTGAACTGCACATGTGTGGTCATGTAGCTGGAGTAAGGAAAGAATTCTAACAGTGAGTAGATAACCTGAAGTAACTGCAGAAACCAGGAAAGTAAAGGGGAACCATAGATGTGGGTGGAAAGAAGGAGATAGAGAGGGGAAGAGCAGGATGTAGGAGGGGTAAAGGGAAAAAACAGAGGAGACTTTACTGTGGAGGGGGAAAGGAAGAAAAATGCAGTGGGAGAGAGAGAGAGCAAAAAAAGATAAAAATACTGTTTCAAAAGGAATAGGGCCGGGCGGTGGTGGCGCACGCCTTTAATCCCAGCACTCGGGAGGCAGAGCCAGGCAGATCTCTGTGAGTTAGAGGCCAGCCTGGGCTACCAAGTGAGCTCCAGGAAAGGCGCAAAGCTACATAGAGAAACCCTGTCTCTAAAAACCAAAAAAAAAAAAAAAGAATAGGGGCCTGGAGAGATGGTTCAGCAGTTAAGAGCACAGCTAATCTTCCCCTGTCTTTCTATTTTGGAATAGGGCAAAAATAAATTCTCCAGCCTACCCTTGTCTTGTAGTAGTCAAAAGAACCTCTTTAGTCTAGTCTTTTACACTAGAGAAGGGTGCCATTCAAAGGCCAAGAAGAATCTGAGTGCATAGACAGGCCTTGCTAATTTCCTTTCTCAGCACTTAGCAATAGAGAACCCATTTCTCTCTGACCACACTCTGACTTGATTGTGTATCCTTCATTCATGCCAACACAAAGAAGTGGCCACAAATCTCAAGAGAACATGGTTTGGAGAATGTTCATTTAGCTGAACATGTGAAGGTTCCTGAATGGTTGGGCACATTTAGAAGCAACAAGGAAGCTCCCTGTCTCTTCTCTTCCTATCCATCTTTCCATCCATATGCTTTTGAAAAATGTTGTGGCCTTTAAAACTAAAGCCAGCTCTCAGATACCAACCAGCAAGGAAACTGGGACTTCAGTTCTGCAACTGTCAGGAGCTAGTTTTTGCCTACAGTTCAACTGTGAGCAAGAAAACTCATTCTCTCCTGGAGTTTGCAGAAGGAAAAGCAGGCTGCAGATACCTTAATTGTAGGCAGGTAAAACAACAAATAGGACTTTTACTCACTACAACTTTAAAATAATAAATTGTGTTGGCTTATGCCCACACTTGTAGTTTTTTATTACAGCAGGAGCAGACACTTAATGAAAATATTGGGTTTTCTCTGAAAACACTTCTAACTTTTCTCCTTTGTGCATGGACTATTGTCTTTCCAGGCTTGGATGTGTTCATCCATCCTGTGACAAGTAAACTTCTGCAAAACAGTTTAGGATTTGAAGTGACCTCCCTCTTCCAAGATCAGTTTCTACATTGGTCAAAATCGGTTAGATTATCCTTTTGGTTATAAAATAATCAGGAATTTCAGTGAGGAGGCTTATTTCTTACTCATGGAAAACCTGACATGGGCCAAAATGAATTCCAAGGCATCTCCCTTCCAAGGGATGACTCAGAGCCCCATCTGCTTTGATTTCATGACACTGTTGACTCTAATATATATCTTTCACAGGCCCCAGCAGGGGGAATAAACACTGGAGAATGTCCAAAGATTTTACCTTTTTAGCTCAAAAGTGAAACTTCTAACTTTTGTTCATGGTCCACTGGCCGGAATGAACACCCAACTCTGCCCAACTACAAGACTGATAGTTTTTTGTTTGCTTGGTAGTGCCGTAAAGAGAGAATTTGATATCTGTATCATTAGCGGCATTTCTACTACATTTGTTATTTAAAAGAGTTCAGAGTGATCCAATTTGGAGCTCCAGTATGTTCTAGCTTAAACCTAGCTTAGAACACTTCTTACTTCCCGCCTTAGAGATTTGGAGGAGAGAAGCTGTTATGGCTTACATATAAGATATCTTCCCAGGTTCCTGTGTTGACAGCAAGGTTCACCTGCATCGGCAGCACTGATTCAGCAGGCTCTGGAAGGCTCCATAGCCAGGTCTAGCCAACGGGAGTAGGTCAAAGGGAGTGTGTCCTTGGGTTTGTATCTTGACCTCAGCCCTGCCCCCTCTCTTTTCTGACTGTCATAAGGTGTGTAGCATCTGATTCATGATCCCAGCTTCATATTGCTGTCTTTCCACAGACACAGAACTAACAGAGCCAAGGACCTCAGAGTAAAGTCTCTAAAACTATGAGCCAAAATGGATAATCCCTCCTTGTTGGTGGTTTTTTGTCAGGTATTTGTCATGGCAACAGAAAAAAAAATGACTAACCCAGAAGCTATTTGATTGCTTCCTCAGGGAAGGGAGGGAAGAACTTTATGGTCTTTGTGAGGAATGCTTTCTTTGTCTTCTTCTGGTTCTGAATCCTTTGTTTTTCAGAGGTGATGAAGATTGGAAGAAATGGAAATACAGATGGCTGTCTGTCAGAAGGAGGATGGGCCCCAATGTCTCCTGATGTGAGGATGTTGCTGGTGGCCTCTAGGCAATCTTCATTTGGTTGGTGGTTTGTTGTTTCTAAGCTCCTGGTCCACTGAGGACTCTCTGTAGAGCTGCAGTCTCCTCTGTCTCTAGTTCATTCTGTGGGGTGACGGTTGAGTGCCTGAAGAAGTCATTTGGTTTGTTTCCTTCTCTACCCTTTATGCTTCCTCATGCATGAGAATTGCTGCATCATTTTTATGTGAATTGCTGCATCCTTTTTTGGTGCCCCCGAGAGTCTCACAGAAGTGGGCTATGGTGAAGATTGACATTATCTCCTTTTTGTATATTATACCATTATACCCTTCCTGAGTTGTTTGCTCCTTCCCCACTCTCCACCCCAAGTTCTTGTCAACAATGTCTATCTCCATATGAGAATCAGATAATACACTTAATGTCCATTAATGTTCCCTAACACTGGGGCTACTTCTCAGTCTTTCCCAAGAATGCCCTCCTCAGCTGCCAGTTCACTGTAGTGGCACAAATTAGGCTGAGAAGTTATGGCGCTGATCCATCTCCAAACTAGATGCCTAATGAGATGTTAGTCTTTCTCTCTGACTAACGAGCCCTTATCTCCAGGAATGGCTTGCTCCAGAGTATCTTCCTTTTGTGTTTATGGGACGAGACAAGAAGTTACCTTCTTTGTCTAACAAGCAGGCAGAAAAAGTCATGGCTGTCTTGACTAATGTGGCAATTGGAGATGACTGTGGCTTTCTTGTTTTTCTCTCTAGTACCTCTGGGAAAACAAAATGGTCCTAAACAATCAATAAAACGTATTTCAATGGCATAAGTGTCATAAATTGTCACTTCTTTATAGTGCCACCACCAAAACACCACAGAAGTCCAGAGAAAGAATAAAATTAATGAGAACTGATGGTGTTAGAAAACATTCATTAGTACAGCTGGGTACCAAGAGAAGATGTAACTGTTAACTTTTTATGTCAGTTTGACGTGGCCATATGATGTCCAGGTAATCAGTCAAACATTCATTATTGTGGGTGTTTCTGGGTGAGATTAGCATTGGAACTGACGAACTTTAATGAGACATTGACTCTTCCTGGGTCTCTAAAAGACCAACTTTAAGACTGGAAGTTTCACCAGCCACTCTTCTTGTGCTCAGGTCTCTTTTGGGCTGAAAATTCCTATTATCTTTCTGCATCTCTAGATTGCTGACTGCAGATCCTGGGACTCCTCACCTCCATAATCACATGAGTAAATTCCTTGTAATTTATCTCTCTGTCCCTTGTCATGTTTTCCTGGAGCCCCTTGACTAATATAACAGTTACCTCACTTAGTCCTCAAAATACCTGCTAAGTACAGTGATTGCTCTATTTACATTTACATATGAGTATATTAAGATTCAGATCACTCAGGTAGAAAGATCTCAGGTAGACTCCCTGCCCAGTAAACCCTTGTTATACAAAAAAAAAAAAAACAAAAGAAAGATTTGGAAGACTGTGAAAGGGAGCAGGGGAGAGGGGTGGGCAGTCCCTTGAAAGACTATTAAAAAGAATGGGAAGGTGTGGCCAAGGATCATAGGCTAATGCCCTTCCTGTGGTCCTACAAACCTTACCATGGTGCCTACTTCTGTGAGTATAATAGAGACACTTCTACAGTAGAATTACAAGAAGAAAACTCCAGTCAAGCAACATTATATATAAACAAAGTTTCTCTTGAGGATAAAATCTTGTTGAAACCTGTTCCATATGGCTTCTATGGAGCTCAGCATTGGTTTGGGCATCTAATAAAGCACCAGTATTTAATAAAGGATCAATATTTTTCTTAACAAAGCTATAAGGAAACTGAAGTTGAAAGACACCACATGCTGCTTCTCACCTAGATTACCAAAACAGCACCTGGAAAGCGCCGTTGAAGCAGTGAGCCCCTCATCTGCTCCTGCATTTAATTCCACTTACCTCCTTTCTGCTTCTATTTAGTTTTCTAAATTTAGCTTGAAGGCTGAGTCAACCCAGCCATAATGCCCATAATCAGCTGGGCCTGGTTCACTGAAAAAGTACTGCTGTGCCCTCGTGGAAATGACATTAAAGTAAGCAGAAGAAAAAAGTAGTCAAACCCAGAAACCTCAAACGTCACGCTTCCTTGGAAAAGCACCAGGGCAGTAATAGGAGATAGCGAGGAGCGGTGGTCTCAGGTACTATCTGTCCTTATAGCATTTCCATAGTTCTACATCTGCATGGGAGGCCTCAGAACAAGAAAACATCTGAACTTCTGTAGTGCCTGGTTGGAACCCAGGACCATGCACACATCAGGGAAGTGTTCCAGGCTGCAGCCTGGCCCCTACAACCACCATAAAGAAACATCACAGAGGTCTAGATAGATTTTATTTCCCATCTACCAGTTCCCAAATAGCCAACATAGAGACTTAATATTAATTGTAAATGTTCAACTGGTAGTTCAGGCTTGTTACTAGCTAACTCTTACGTTTTAAAATAACCCAAATTTCTTATCTACCCTCTAACATGTGGCTTGTGATTTGTTACTTCATTTTCTACATATTCTGCTCCCTCTGATTCTGCTGGAGTCTCCTTTGGCTCTACCCTTTCTCTTCCCAGCATTCTCAGTTTGCTTGTCCCATCTGTACTTCCTACCTGGCTACTGGCCAATCAGCTTTTTATTAAACCAATCCGAGTGACAAATCTTCAGTGTACAAAAGGATTATTCCACAGCACAAGGGCTACTATGTTCTGAATGGGATTAAAGAAAAATAAAAAAGAAAACAAATTTCTACATGCTATAAGGAGCATAGAAATAACTGGCCTTCGGATTTTTAGTAGTCTGCATGGTAATGCCCCAAACCACTGTTTCTTCTTGCTTTAAAAATAATGAACATATCTCTCTCTTCAAGGTGTCAGAGGGTCAGTCTCAGCTACAACCAGTTTATTTCTGGGGTGTGTGTGTGTGTGTGTGTGTGTGTGTGTGTGTGTGTGTGCGCGCCTGCATGTGTGTGCATGCATGCATGCATGTGTGTGTGAAGTGTGTGTGTATGTGAATGTCTAGAGACCAGAGGTGGACTTCCAAGTGTCTTTCTCTCTCTCATCTTATTTTTTCACACTCACTTTCTCACTGAATCTGAAGCTCACCAACTTATCAGACTGACTGGCCAGAGAGCCCCTGGGATCTTCAAATTTTCAGTACTGGGATTATAGGTACATGGTATAGTTGGCATTTATTTTGGGCCGCCAACCAACTCCCAAATACAGACACAGAGACTTATTATTAATTATGAATGCTAGGTCTTAGCTTAGGCTTGTCCCACTAGCTCTTTTAACTTCATTTAACCTGTTTCTATCCATCTACATTTTGCCTCAGGGTCTTTTACCCTTCTTTCATTTTGTGTGTCCTACTTTCCTGCTTCCTCCATGACTAGCTGGCTGGCCCTTGGCAGCTCCCTGGCAGCTCCTTCTCTTTCTTCCTCAATCCTAAATTCTTCCTCCTACTTACTGTCCCTGCCCGGAAGTTCTGCCTATACCTCCTTTCTCACTATTGGCTATTCAGCTTTTTATTACACCAATTAGGTGCTTTAGGCAGGCAATATCTTTTCATAGTTAAACAAATATTCCCCAACATAAATAAATGCAACACATCTTTACATAGTTAAATAAATATTCCACAACATTTACCCCTCTTTGTCTAAATAAAAAGAAAGGTTTTAAGCTTTAACATAGTAAGACTATATACAATAAGAACAATTATCAAGTAAGAATTACATTTACAATATGCAGTCCATTTGCAACTGGCAAATTCAGAGAAAATACTCCATTATCTATCCTATTTTGGTGAGTCCAAAGTAGTGTACCTAATTTACTTTCTATCCTAACTTGTATTACCAACCCCAAATTATCTTTTTAGACCTCAAAACATTTTCTTAGATAAACAATTTAAGCTTTTATGTCTCTCAACCTTATCTACTTTACAACTCTTATGTAAGTTTCTTTTCTGAATTTGGTAACAAGGAAAACTATGAACATAACTATCTTGTCTTCACCTCCATCAAAGACCCGACAAGGATATAATATTACCTGAGTAAATAGGAAGTGCAGAGCAAGCAACTTCCAAAACTATAGAAATGACAAAAGCAGCTGGCTGCCTGGACAGTCAACCAAGGTTCCTCTGTAATATTGGGTTGTCCATATTTGGCCTACAAGCCTGGAATATCTGACAGACTTTTCTGTGAAGCAGAAATTTTGAAAGACTGCCCCACCTTGTCTTGGCAAAGTTCAGCAGTCTTTTTCCTTTGTTTCCTGCTTTTCCAGTTTGGACAGCATACTGTAAACAGTTGAGGCAAGGGCAGTTTCTTGCCCAAATTGCTAGCTTTGCCACAATAAAAGAAAACTCCATATGGAGGTTCTTGGATGTCCATCATCCTTTTGTGAAGTAGATTTTGCTGCCAGGAGCAGACATGTCTCACTGTCATGAAAAGTCTTAGGTTATTAAACATCTTAAATGTCATGTTCTGTAGATCTCTGAAGGGTTTGAAGATCATCTATCTATCTAAAATTATCTCTGTTTAACCTTGAAAGCATACCTAATATAACTACAAGTTTGATTATTATAGATGACTAACTACTAACCTGTATTTCTCAATTATACATTACGAGTAGCACTGGTTGCAGGTCAAGTGCTGGTCACGGGTGTCCCTCTCTGCATCTGTTTTGTTCTTCCCCTGCTAAGGAAAGTGTGGTTACAGCCTTGATGACTCAAGATAAGCTGTAATACTGTAGAATCTTTAGCTTAGTACATCTCCAAAGCCCATCTTGTCATGGAAGGAGATATGTTCTTGTAGACTCAGGAAATAAGGATAAGGATGATTGGGACATTATTCTAGCTGTCACAGAGTGGTGATGGGAAAGAAGAGAAAAGTAAAGTTTTGTTATGCAAAGGTAAGTCAGTTTTTTTTATATCAATAAAGGAGATATAATAAATTGCACACACTGAGTGGGAGAAGAGGACGGGGAGTCACACCCCTAACCAAGAAGCTATCTGATGGATAGTCTCTGGCAAAGGGAAAAATTGGTTTTCTCCAAGCTGGTGTCACTACTCTCCAGGGCAAGTCCCATGCCTAGGAGTAGTTGGCCAAGACAAAATAAAATCAGCGGTATTTTTGTGGACTTTTTGTTTTGTTTTTCTTTGTTTCACCTTTTTCCTTTGTTTGTTTTGTTGGTCTTTTGCCTGTTTGCTTTGATTTTTGTTTTTGAATTGTTTATTGTTTCTTGTTCTTTTGTGTTTTTATTTTTTGAAAGAGAGAGAGAAAAAACAAAGTTGGGTAAGAAGGGAGCTGGGGAGAATCTGGGAGGCGTAGGGAGAGGGGAAAACATGATCAAAGTATGTTGTTTAAATAATTTCTAATTAAAAAATACAATAAAAAGAAAGAATTTTTTAAAGGGCTGTATATTATTTCTGTGCTCATGTAGTTGACCTATATATGAGGTAAGTGGAAATCCCCTGCTTTATAGAGTGAGGCTAAGATGATATGGTTCATAAAAATAGATTGATAGATGTTTTGATTATTTTGTTTTCAGGAAGAATAAAATATATCATTTAAAACATGGGAAATAGCCGGGCGGTGGTGGTGCATGCCTTTAATCCCAGCACTCGGGAGGCAGAGGCAGGTGGATCTCTGTGAGTTCGAGGCCAGCCTGGTCTACAAAGTGAGTTCCAGGAAAGGCACAAAGTTACACAGAGAAACCCTGTCTCGAAAAACCAAAAAAACAAAACAAAACAAAACAAAACAAACAAACAAAAAAAAAACAAAAAAAAACATGGGAAATGAAAGGAAAAGTAGCATCTCAGGACCCCCAAGACTACGTTCTCCCACAAAGGGGATTGATTTGCTGTTATGATGTATTGTACAGGGCACGCTGGCTGGCCAGGGTATTCCACGTGTGCAGGGAAACATACTGGCATGCTGGGCAGATGCAGCGGTGGGCTAGTGGGTGACCCACACCATGTGGGCATGGGGACGGCGGCGGCGGCGGGTGGACATTCATTCATAACCCAGACACTGCATCCACATGGAAATGATTTATTATAGTAGAGAGACAAAGAGAAGACAGGAAAGAGGGAGAGAAGAGAGAGAGATTGAAAGGTGCACACCTTGTGGGAGGAAAAGTGGAAGAGAAGAAGGACAAGGGTCTTTCCCAAAAATGAGACTTTTATGTCAGGACGCAGGGCGGCACCAAAGGGCGGGTCAGAATACTAACATTGGCTTCCAAGGGGCGGGTCAGAATATTAACATTTGCCCCATAGGGACAGAAGTCAGGGAATAAGAGACAAACAGAGGAGATAGAAGACCAGGGAGAAGGGGAAGGAAACAAAGGGAAGGGAGCAGGGATATTTGTCCCTGGGGGGACAAAGGACTGCCTCTGGACAGAGGGGAAACAAACACAGCACATAGGAAAATGGCGGTTTATAAAGGTCAAGGGGGAAACGCTGTGTTAAGATGAGGTGTTTAATTTTAATTGAACAGGTTAATTAGATGAGCTAAAGGGGGCTTTTTTATTTACAAATTTATTTATTTATGTGTATGTCTGCATACATGTGCCTGAGGTTAGGAGTATCCTGACTGATGTGAGTGCTGGGAATTGAACTCTGGTCCTCCGTAAGAACAATACTTGTTCTTAACCACTGAGCCATCTCTCCAGGGTACAAAGGGAGCTTTTGATTGCTGGATTTTAATACTTTGGTAGCTGGTTTTTGCTAGTCAGCCTCAGGAGGAGGAAGTGGCCAAATAAGGGAGTAGACTGATGGCTAGCTTTAGGAATGCAATCTAATGGTTTTTCCGAAAGGCAGAGGGTATGAGAGAGAAAGGCAAGGCCTGACAGAGCCATACTTGCCATGTTCAAACTGGCCAGAGTCTCTTCAGGAAATGTCTGTTAAACATTTCCTAGGCATATTAGTTGACAGTAAATATTGCTAGATCAACTACAAATATGAAATTTAAAATACAAATCCTGGAAGCCAGGCGTGGTGGATTATGCTTATAATCCCAGCCCTTGAGAGACTGAGGCAGGTGAATTGCTATCAGGTCAAGGCCAGCCTGGGACAGAGAATGAGATTCTGACTAAAAATGCCAAACAGAGACTGGAGAGATGGCTCAGTGGTTAAAAGTATATACTGTTCTTAGAGAGGACCAGAGTTCGGTTTCCAGCACCCAGGTGAGTTGGCTCAGAACCACCTGTAACTCCAGATCTAGAGGATTTGACTTCTTCTCCTGGATTCTGAAGGTACCACATTCATATGTGCAAACACACAGATGAATGTAAAAACACAATTGAAAAGAAAATAAAATCTTTTAAAAGAAACAAACAAAAAATTGCCCTTGCTGTGAAATATTTCTATAAAGTTATGTTACCTCAAAGACAATCCTGTGAAAAACCTTGATTTAAAAAAAAATTAATTGTCTTTGAGGTAAAACCTATCAGAGCAGCCTCAGACTTCCTCTAGCAATATGACATGCTGGTGGCAATGTATAAAATGACCCTAAGAAATAAAAGGAAGTGAAGACAAGCCTACAGAAAGCTGAGCAATCATCTATACATACAGCAAACACACAGATATCTTGACATAAAATCTTTAAGGAATATGGATCTCATCATCCCTTTAAAAAGAAATTATTCTAGAGGCAGATGTCAACAAACCAAGATATGAATGGAGAAAACACAATAAATGGGCCATTGCCGAAACGTTTAACTGTAAGACTTAGATTAATTCAAATGCCAATCAAATTTGCAACCTGAAGGGATAATAGAAATAGCTTTGAGGAAAGGAGGCGGGCTGCAGGAAACAGGGCAGGTACACAGTAGGTTTTGTGCTGCAGAGCAATGCCAAAGACAGTATTCCAAACCTGAGTAAAGAAGTCATAAAAACCAAGAGGTATCTAAAATTGCAAAGGTTAATGCTGAAAATAAGGATATTAGCAACTAGAATATTGAATGGTGAAGGGGAGGAAGGGAAGTAAGAAAGAAATGGAAATGCTTTATAATGCTGTCATGACCATTTGTAATGAAGAGTATTCAGACAGACATAGTAAATGATAGGAATCTAAAATCCAGGACAATTTTCTGTCCCTGGGCCTAGCCACTTAGGAGGCTAAGGGAGGAGACTCACTTAGCCCACAAGTTCAGGATTAGGCTGGGCAACATAGCAACTTCATCTCCAAAATTAATTTTTGTGGGTTGGAGAAATGGCTCAGTGGTTAAGAGCACTTGCTTCTCTTGCAAAGGACCTGGCTTTGTTTCCCAGTACCCACACTGTGAACACTGTGGTTCACAGCCATCCATAACTCCAGTTCCAGGGATTCCCATGCTTTCTTCTGACCGCTGAGGGCACCAGGCAGGCATGTGGTATTCCTACATGCACACAGGTGAAACGCTAATACACATGAAATAAACTATATCCAAAAAAGTTTAAAAGTCAATGATTTTGTATGTATGTGTTTGTGATAGGTTGATAATGGGTGTCTTTCTGAATTGCTCTCCACTTTATTTTTTAAAATAGGATCTCTCATTTCACCTGGAGCTTTAATTCAAGTAGCTAGCCAACAAGACCCAGGGATCCCCTGTCTCTGTCTCCCCAGTACTGGCTTTGCATGTATGAACTGCCACATGGCCACACCTGGCTTTATTTTTTTTTTTCAACTTGAGGCCTGGGATTGAACTAGGTCCTCACACTTATAGAGTAAGTACTTTACCAACTGCCCCTACTTTCTAGCCCCAAATTAATTGATTCATTAATAGTGTTATATTCATGCAATAGAAAGGATTGGGGCTATTCTATATGCACAGATATATCTTTAAAATCTATGAGATTTAAAAGGGGAGCATGAGCTGCTTTTGCATAACTGTGAGCAAAGTCCCTTAGAGAATGACTTACAGGATACAAGATCCACTTTGTCTCATGGTTTCAGAAAGTTCGATCCATGATCATTGGGCAGCGCATCATGGTGCCAGGAGTGTATGGAAGAGAGCAGTTAACCTCATGACAAACAGAAGGACAGAGAGGACAAGGGACCAGCAACCAAGTAAAATTGTCAAAGGTGTTTCGCAGGAGACCCACTTCCTCCAGGTAGGCCTCGACTCCTAAAAGTTTTAATCAAATTCCCAAACAGTGCCATCAGCTGGGTACTAAGTATTCAGTACATGTGCCCATGGAAGGCATTTCATATTCAAACCATAATGGAAGAGGGAGAAAGAAAAGAGAGTATCAATGGGCAATTCTGTCTGCATTCGCTGGTGTAGATTTAGGCAGGGTAAATAAGACACAGGCATCTATTAACTTTCTTGTAGTACAGGAATGCTTGGTGGGGAACAGTCCTTTGAAATTTGTATCTTCACCACATCTTACTGACTTTAAAATATAGGCTGTTATTTCTTTTGCTGCAAAAGAGTACAGAAAAAAAAAATCTAAGATCCTGATTTTGCAGGGCTAAGTTTTACACTCCTTTGAGGTGAGACAGACAAATGGATACCTGTAAAACAATGAGGCAAATGTATAAAATAAGACTGTGCTCAGGGCTGTGAAGAAACATAAGAGGCTTAATTCCACCTGAAAGGCCAGAATGATTTAAGGGGTATTTATAAAACGGTGTCAATCAATATTACTTAATGACTGACTCAGGGTGTAATGTGCGGCTGCAGAAGTTAAAAATGGCTCACTGGCCGGGTGGTGGTGGCTCACGCCTTTAATCCCAGCACTCGGGAGGCAGAGCCAGGCGGATCTCTGTGAGTTCGAGGCCAGCCTGGGCTACCCAGTGAGTTCCAGGAGAGGCGCAAAGCTACACAGAGAAACCCTGTCTCGAAAAACCAAAAAAAAAAAAAAAAAAAAAAAATGGCTCACTGATTCTGGTTCCAGCCACTCAGTAGATTCCAAGGCCAGTGGTTTTTTCGGTCTAGAAATCATTTATTATACCCTCACTCTATCCTAAGTGCTGTGCAGAACCTGGGAATTCCAAGTCGATGAACAATGGTCCCTGCCCTTGAGAACAATGGTCCCTGCCCTTGAGAAGGCACACTCTAATATTGTGGCATGGTAGAGGGCAATGATAATCCTAATTGTTCAGCTCTATAGAGAGCATTTCTCTCATCAGTTTCTACCTGTGATGGGAATTTACATATATAAAATTAATAAAATAAAAAGTCATCATTTTTACTTTGGCCTACACTTAAACCCTGAACCCAAATCAGCAACTTGCTTTGGGAAACAGGGTGTAGGTACATACAGGCCAAGGCAAGAATGGGTTTCTGCCTCTGGTCCTGGCTTTGGCGTCTCTGCCACCATCAAAAGTTCAGCTGAAAGAAGGCCCTTTATGAAGCAGTCAAATGGAGACTCTCATTTCTGTAGCCGAATTTCTAAATGGTCTTATTAAATAAAAAACACGGAGCCAGAAATTTGGGTTAAAGCCTTAGAGAGATCAGGGAAATATGGAAAGTCACCTCACCAACTCCACAGCTTCCAAAAGAGCACGACTTCCTGTCTACCTAGGCTTATATGCCTTGCTTTTCTGTCCCCTCATTGGCTCTTAGCCCAGCTCCCTTACTTCCTCTTCCTACACAGTTCTGTCACTGTCTGCCTGTCTGTACAGAACTCCAGGTCTCTATGGTTGGTACTGGGATTAAAGGCGTGTGTCACCAAGCTTGGCTCTGTTCCCTAGTGTGGCCTTGAACACACAGAGATCCTGCCTGCTAAGGGATTAAGGTCATGTGCTGCCTGACTTCTTTGTTTACTTAAAATGGCTGGCCTTTTCCCCCTTGATCTCCAGGCAAGCTTTATTTATTAACTCACAAATAAAATATCACCACACATTTCTGATTTTATCATCTGTATATTTTAAAGACCTATTTATTTTTATTTTATGTGTCTGGGTATTTTGCCCATTTATGTATATGTGTATTTACATGTAAGTGCACTGCTGGCATGCATGCCTGGTGCTGGCAGGGGCCAGAAGAGAGCAATGGACTCCCCTCCCCCCCAGAAACTGCCTGCAAGCTACCATGTGGGTGTTGGGAACCCAATCCAGGTCCTCTGCAAGAGCAACGGTCCTCTTAACCACTGAGCCATCTCCCCAGCCCCTTATCATGAGAGCGCAGAGTGAAAGCGCAAACATTCCGCAGGCCTCTTACTGTTTATTACCTACCTACCAAGGGACTTCCAAGATAGGGAAATGTACAAGAGGAAAATGATGGCTGCACCTGGCTCCTGGAATGTTCCTTCCTCTATGATTTTCTAAAAATTAGAAAAATGTAAACTTTCTTTTGCAGTTGACTTGGCCCAGGGCTCAGCAAGGGACCATCGCAGACAACACTTGCCCCATTTGTTCGGTGTGTGTACATTAAAACACTTTCCCCACCAACATGGCATCCTAGAAAGGACTTTCTTTAGTGTTAGAACCTCAGGTGGATCTCAGAAGCTCTGTATTTTCCTCATTTAAAAAGTAGAGAATGTTGTGAGCCTAAAGAGGCAGAGGCAGGTGGATCTCTGTGAGTTCGAGGCCAGCCTGGGCTACCAAGCGAGTTCCAGGAAAGGCGCAAAGCTACACAGAGAAACCCTGTCTCGAAAAACAAAACAAAACAAAACAAAACAAAACAAACAAACAAAAAAAGTAGAGAATGTGTCTGCCCATCTTAAAAAGGTAGGAAAGGGTTCTTATGGAGATATAACCTACAACCAAGATTTTTTTTCTTTCAAATGTGTTTAAAAAAATTACAGACTAGCCAGGTGTGGTGGTACATGCCTTTAATCTCAATACTCAGGAGGCAGAGGCAGGCAGATTTCTGTGAGTTCGAGGCCAGCCTAGTCTACAGGGCAAGTTCCAGGACAGCCAGAGCTGCACACAGAGAAATCCTGTCTCAAAAAACAAAACAAAACAAAACAAAAATATTACAGATTATATAGAATTTTGTTGCTATTCTATTGGACTTGTGTTCTGTGTTTTTGAATATGTTGAACAGCTAAGAATAAAATTTCTGATGTGATAGGTAGAGTTCTTGCATGGCGTTGGCTAGGCTGGCCAGCACAGCCTCTCTGAGACTGGCCAGTGTTGACCAGACTGACTGACTTGTGAGTTGGAATGGTTGGCTCATACAGTCTTCTTTAGCCACTTCTCTAACCACACTAGAAGCAAAGCTGTAGAAATGAGTTGTTTTTCATCTTGGGCAGGATGAATCACAATGGCAAAATTGACTGTACAAGGAAGGTCAAAATTATTTTTTTGGTGGGTGAAATTTTGGGCTTCCTGAGGCAGAGAGGAATAATACATTTAACAGAATTGTAGTTTTGCTGCAATTCCATCCACATGGAGCCAGTGAAGGGAAAAGGAACATTGAGTCTTGTGGAGTGTTCAGTTGATGTTTATGTTGTACGTTAATGCACTTTTCCAACCTCATTTCAACAGGACTGAAGCTGAAGGAAGGAATTGCTGTATTTACCAAAGTGTTGTGTTTACATGTGAAGAATGGAGAGAAACACCCCGGGGCCAAGATGCTTCATGTCAGGCCTGTCCATCAGCTGCCCACTTTTCAAAGATGCATGTTTCTAATTAAGGCAAAATGGACAAATGGGCCAGGGGTGACCTCTTCATTTCCAAAGGACAGCGTGTAAAGAGCGAGGTAGAAACTTTGATTAATGGGTCACTTTAAACTGGGATCAGAGATGCGCTGCTCTTTGCCTATTCTCTAAAGAGGATGCAGTGAGGCTTTTGCTCCAGTCCAGAGTGTTAACTTGAAGCTCCTTACAGTTGATCTTCCTCTTTCATATTCCACAAGAACAACAAGACTTTATAAAAACCCAAGCGAGGGACTGTTTGCATTATGGATGATGCTTCTACCTTTCCTTTGGCTAATATTGATTTGCATAACAATGATATTGCTAGGGAATTCGGTCTAGAGTCTGTAGCTGAGAGGGGTTCAGGGACCAATATTCTAATGAAAGCCTTCACAACTGGATGCAGGCATCCACTCTCTTGTCTCCTTTCTTGCCAACCTGGGAGCCTGTGTGGGATGGGCGTTTTCATTCTCTCTGTGTTTCCAGTAGACATTGTGGAACACTCCTTCAGAAGCCACAGCCAGTAGAGAGGCCTACTTAACATGTGAGCTCCAGCATTGGGATGCCATGGCGTTTAGAAAAAGAATGCAGATTCCAGCCGGATGGTGATGGTGGTGCATGCCTTTAATCCCAGCGCTCAAAAAGCAGAGGCAGGCGGATCTCTGTGAGTTTGAGGTCAGCCTGGTCTACAGTGTTCCAGGACAGCCAGGGCTACACAGAGAAACCCTGTCTTGAAAAAACAAAACCAAAACCAAACAAACAAACAAAAAAGAATGCAGATTCCAGGGATAGAGTTAGAAAAACATGCTTCAAGAGCCTCCCTGTTATCTCTACAGCAGTGAACTATCAATTGGACCTGCCCCAGAGAGTGACAAAGGTCTCTTTCCACAGTAAACCAAGAGGGGATCTCAATAGCCACAGGTCAAAAGTAGAGCCATTTATCCCTTTTTCTCCCCTTTCCTTCCCACAATTCTGGAGAAGTAGGTGCAGATGGGCAAGGGGCAGAGGGCAGTGAACAGGGAAGTGATTAAGAGTCAAATCCCGTGCCACCAACTTTAAAGAATTAAAGGACCTCTCTGGGCCCACACTGTGGAAAGGGAGAAGCTTGCATGTACATGGAGGATTACCTGGTCTGAGTTCAGATGCCGAGCAAGGTCTGAACTGCCCTACTAAGGATAGCTGCTCACCACAGGCTCCCCTCTGTGCTGCTGTTGCTCCTACAGTCATTTTTTCTTTTAAAAAATACACTTTTGTGGTGATATTTTATTTGTGCTGCAATGTGCTGATATTTTATTTGTATGTTAGTAAATGAAGTTTGCCTGGAGATCAGAGGACAAAGCCAGCCATAAACAAAAGTCAGGCAGTGGTAGCACATGCCCTTAATTCAATCACATGGCAGGCAGAGTCTCTGTGTGTTCAAGGACACACTAGGGAACAACCAAGCGTGGTGACACATGCTTTTAATCCCAGTACCAACCGTAGAGACCTGGAGGTCTGTATAGACAGGCAGTGACAAGGAAGTGAGGTAGCTGGGCTAATAGCCAATGAGAGGGCAGAACAGCAAGGCAATAAAAACCTGGGTAGATAGGAAGTAGCTTTCTTGGGAAGCTATGGCAGTGTGGTGAGCTAAGGTTAGCTGGTGCCTCTCACTATTTCTCGGATCTCTATGGCTTTCACCCCTGTATTTGGCTCTGTTTCTTATTTAATAAGACTGTTTAGAAATTTGTCTACACACTTTTGATTAAAATAGAATTACATCACTCCCCACGTCCATGTCCTTCCAGGCCCTCCCAGGTACCCTTCCTTTCCTATGACATTTTCAGTGTGAATCTCTAACACCATCAATCAATCCTGCCATAACCATGTTTGATATCTTGCAATGGGCTCACAGGGCACTTAGAAGCTTTGCCCAAAGTCCTTTCTGTGTTCTTAGTTGATTTGGCTCCTGGCTGCCTCTGATTCCTCAATTCACTTTATGCCTTGGGTGATCACCCTGGAATAGGTCAAACACATTTTCACCTTGGGTTCTGACTGTTCCCTCTTGCTGGACATGTTTCTTCCCAGACATTCATGTTTCTTTTTTCATTCAGGTTCTACTCAAATATCCTCAGAGAGGCCATCTCTGTCTCCCCAATCCAAACTAGCAGTCTTCCCTTGCCTGCTTCCGGGGGTCTTTTTCATTTCCTTTACCTATGGTTCTTAGCATTTTAAAACAGGCTGACTCCCGTGGTAGTATCTAACTTCATCAAGGAAATGACTTTAAGTTTACCTTAGAGTCTTGGGCAAAGAGTAGTGAGTGTGTCTGGCACATGAAAGTCTTTGAAAAAGTGTCTGAGAAGCCATTAAGAGGAGGGAAAAGGAGCCTCCATGAAATCATATTGTATTTAGACAACTCCACCGTTTATATAGCAATGAGTAGAAAGTGATAATAAGCTCAATTTTAGCGCGAGCACCTGATGTAACAAAAACCACTTGAATTTTTTTTTCACATATGTGAAATGAAATGTTTAATCTATAAACCTTGGAGTGAACGCTAAGGTAGAGGCTCGTTTTGCAGAAGTTGGTACATGTGGCAGACCTCTTTGAAATGGCCATCTTGTTTCTCATAAGCTCCTATCAAAAATGCAGTATATTTCCCATGCTTTGCATTTGGATATGAATATGTGAGCTCCTTTAGTCAATAAAATGTATGGAGCACTGTCTTGAATTAGGTCTAGCTTTCCTTGCTGTTGGAGGTAGTGGCTTGCTATATGGAACCCATGCAGACGTACCATGTCGTCTCACAAGTGTGTGGCGTGGCTGCAGGGCAGATCTGCTCAGCTGATTCCAGTCCCAGGAGCTCATCCAGAGCAAAGTCAGCTCTAATTATTTCAAGCTACTATGTGTTCGGTTTTGTGAGACATCAAAAACTAACTAATTGACTATATTTGAGTGCTTTATGCACTGCGTTCTACTGTTAAGAACTATCAGTTACATAAATGATTGCCTCTAGTTCACCTTTCTGCGGTAATACTCGAGGAATACAGGACATACAAAGGAAGTCTCGAGGAATTGGGTTTGAGTTTAACTGCACTATTTACTGGCTGCGCAACCTGGGGGCAAGCTGCTTGCCCTTTCCCAGCCATTGTTTTCTCACATATAGGGAGAATAGCCCTAAAATATTGCCCTAACCCCTTACTATCCAGTCTCAGTTTATGAACACCATTATCAGAATGAGTGGTTAGAGATGCAAGAGCACCAGATTTTCCTCCTGTCTTGCCTAATGAAAATCACCACTTGAACAAGCTGCCCAGGCAATTTGTGTGTCTTGTGGCATGGGCCAAAACCAGTGTATCTTGAAGCCCCCTGACCAGTGAAGTATCAGCTTTTCTGGGATCTTTTGTGTCTTTTTAACCTTGCAGGAAAAGCTGATCCAGGTTCGTGAATGTTTCTCTCAGTTCTGTCACAGGCAGGCAGGCTCAGTGCTGAGAAACCTTTTTCAAGGCTCACTTAAAACTGAAGCTTTGAGTTTAGCTAGGGAGTGGTCAGTGGCTCTAAGCCCATCTCCTTTAAGGTGGTAAAGTATTTTTTTCTTTTTGTTTTGAGACAAGGATCAGGTTGGCCTTGAACCCACCGTACAGTATAATTTAGGCTGCTATCAAAGCCATACCGAGGGATTACAGACATGTGCCATCACACTAGTTGGTCAACTTTTGATCGTTATTTCCTTTTTATCCCTGCGGGAAATTGCCGGAACGAATCAGGTGAATGACTGTTTTGCATTTTTAACGGCTTGTGCCCATAGTGCCTGGTCTGTCCTTTGCCCTAACACCCTGCTCCCCTTCCTCCCCATTTCTTAAGCTATCCTTCAAGCCAAGCCTTTTCCTCTTGACCCGCCAGACCAACTCAGGCAGCTGAGCATGCCCAGTTCAGCCTCGAGCATGGGCCCCAGTCCCCAGTGCGCAGGTGCCACGTCTCCGGGTTTTGGTGGCCGCCGTCAGGCAGGAGGGGGAGGAAGCAGAGTGTCCTCGGTAGGAGGAAGCCCTCGGGGAGTTCCGGAGCAGCTCCTGAGTAGGGTCTTCACAAAGGGTGTCCCTGGATGCAAACCGCCAGGCCGCCTGAGCAGGACTTGGGACATCCGGGTGTCCGTTGCTGGGTCAGGGAAACCTGGCCAGAGCGGCCCCCAGCATCCCTGGGACCGAAGTCTGTGGGTGGAGTGGGGTGCACGTCTCAGGATCACTTGGGGGAAGACTTTGGAAATCACTTTCTCTCTGGCTCAGTGTAAGCCTGTTGTCGTACTTCCTCTGGCAGATTGTTTCTCGGGCTCAATGAATAAAACGCCTGTCTCGCCGTGCCTGCTGCAGTGTATACGCTCTCCGTGTTTGTTCAATGTAACATAGACGAAAGCGCAGTTCCCGCTCCCGGTGGTTGTGGCTGGCCCGCGCCCCCTCCTCCCGGGCAGGGCACCCGCTGGCTCCGTGGCCACTCGCGTGTAAGTGTCCCGCTGCGAGCTCAGCTCAGCCCCCGCGGGTGCGCGCCGGGACCCCGCACCAGGAAAGCAGCGGCGACCCCGGGACAGCCACCCGCCCCTACTCCCCCCCCCCGCCCCCCCACGGCCGGCCCGCGCGGCCCCGGTCCACCCCCAGCCCAGCCGGGCGCCGCACTGGGCATGCTCCGTAGCCTGGGCAGGTTGGGGCTGCGAGGCGACGACTTGGGCTCCGGAGGCAGCGTCGCGGCCGGGAGCAGGGGCGGCGGGCCCGGGGCCGCACGAGGCCCGGCTCTGCGGGAGCGGCGGGCGGCGCCCGGGGCAGCGGGCGGCCGAGGTGAGCACGGCGGGGAGGCGCAGGCCGGTGGGGGGCGGAGGCGGCGGAGGGCGGGGCGGCGCCGGAGGGGCTCGGCGGCCGCGGCGGCGGCGGCGGGGAGGGGGTGGCGGTGTGCGAGCGGCTAAGGAGCCGCGCCGCAAACAAGCTCTCACACGCGCGCACACACTCACACACACGCGCGCGCGCGCGCGCACCCAGCGGGGCTCCCGGAGGCGGTGGCGGCCGCATCCCCGGCAGCGACTCGCATCGAAGTGACAGGTAGGAGAAGGCGCTTCGGGTCCCGCCCGGGGATGCTCCCGCCGCTCCCAGCCCGCCGGGCTACTCGGCTTCCCGCGGGTGCGTCCTGGACGCGCGCGCGCGCCCCCGGATGCCCTGCCGGGGACCCGGTGCAGGTGCGGGGTGCCAGGCGCCCTGCGCGGGAGGCAGGGGACCCCGCCGCCACCCGCCTCCCGGGCAATCATCTGCTACTGGGTTTCCTCTGCCTACCCGGACGTTCACCCGCTTCTGCGCTAGAAATAGCTCGGCTCGACGTGTATATGATTATTTTGGTTGGAAATAGTTGGCACCGTGCAACGCATGTAAATGTGTGTGCGTGTGCATCTTCAGCGTCTTCTGGGGACAGCTTACGAATGATTGAGCGTTTCCACTTGACACTGACAGGCTAAGCGCTCCTTTAGGGCAGTGTTTGGGCCTCCTAAAAGCATGTAAATGAAGGTTGCTTTATTTTCAGAAGTTTAAAGTTATTTTTCTTAGTCAATTAGACCCTGTCTATATTGTACAATATTTCCGAGTTTAGACTTTGTAAACTACTAAATCGAAGTGTGAAAACATAGAATTCTCCAAATGAACAACTTCAGAGTCATAAAACCAGCATTTTTCTAGAAAGGAAGGCAAGTGTCCATTATATTTCCACAAATATGCATGCATTTGAGATATGACTTAAAAAAAAAACTTCCTATAGTGATTTTTCCTACTGTTCCAAAGCAAAGTGCTTGAGATTTAATTTGGGGCAAAACATTCCTGGACAGTCGCCATTTTTAAAATTGTAAGTGGGATACATGGTGGTCCATAAATTTAAGTTTTCCAATTGTGGAGTTATGTGTTAAATGGTTTGCTTGGCAATAATGTCCAAATACAGGCATTATGCTTTCAAAAACACAGGTGTATAACGTTTTTCATAAAGAATTGAATTTTTCTTTTAAGGAGAAATCAGATCATAAAGTAAAGATGACCAGGAAGAGCAACCAGTGACTTTACCTGGGCATATTCCCATGAGCCCTGAAAGTGAGGAATTGCTCTTCAGGAAAGGACGGTGGTTTTGTGTGTGTGTGTGTGTGTGTGTGTAAAATTTTAACTTATTTTTTTTCTTTTTAGTGTTTTCAGGGCTGATGGTTTTTAAGAGGTGTGTTTGAACTGAGAACCTAATGTATTGAACCCTTCAAACTTTGATAACCTAAGTAACAGAATCATACCGAGGATCAGAAACCATGTGGTGTAATCCCTGACTGTCTGTGTTATGTAATCTAGCATGCTTTTTTTTCCCCCACAGAACAGTCTTGCATATTTTTCAACTGGTGTATTGATCTATGATATCATCTTTTAAAACTGTAGACAGTTAATAAATGACTGTGTCTTGGGGGAACAACTGTAAGAAAAAAATTACATTTAAAGTGGAATAGCATTTTCTGAGCATTGTTATGTTTATGAAACTTTGCTGACAGAATTAGTGTGTCTTCACATGGAGCAGTACGCTGCAAGGTGCTGTGTGTTAGGTCCCTAATTGTGCTTCCCTCCAACTTTCATTACTCAGCTATCAGAACTTGGTTTTGATTTAGCTTTGATGATATCACTACCAAGCTCTGAATTAATCGCTGTGGAAATGCTGTTTTACAAGTAACTGTCAAAACAGAATTTCAAAGACTCCATTTGATCACAGAGAACACATTTACATCTGTTGGAATAATTCTACTTTTATTTTACAAATGCACACCCACACAGAAGGGCTTCGTACTGCAATATTCTTTTGCAAGCTTTATATCCGTGTGCTTTAAAATGTGAATGACGTTCAACTTACATGCCCGGGAATCCAGGCTGGGTGCTTGTTGCCCTATCAGATAGGGAAATACAGAAATTAAAATACCCTGAGAGGTTTCGGAAGAGATTTTGAAGAGGTGGATTTTAAAGATTTGTACCACCCTTAAAATATTTCATTCTGTCCCCAGCAGAGACCCTTTAGTGCTGGTGCTAATGCGGTTGTTTGTTTTCTTTCCAAGAATGTATCCAGCTGCCTTTAGATCAATGTATACTGCTGATCTGGGCAACATGGAACATATTTGCAATCCTAGTAGACATGCTATTTTCTTAGGCTACTGCTAACCTCTTTTAAGATTTGATTTACTGGTAATTGAATGACTCAATGCTTGCTTTGCATTCATGCCTACCTTCCCTTCATGTGAAATTGGGTTTATACACAGCTGTGATGTTGTTTGTGAACCCACTACGGTGGCACTAAGTTGTGACAGGCTGGGATATAAGCTTCTGGGGACAGTGTCTGGTTGTCATCCCCGGTTTTTCGGATGCAGGTAGCAAACCCAAATGTCAGAATTAATGAATAATTTGGGTGGGCTTTCATAATGTTAATAATTAGCTGCCACACTGGATTTTTTTTTTAATTTTAAAATCTTACGTTGCAAATAAATAACATAGTTTTGGACCAGAGCAGTTAGGTAGTAGTGCTATGTGAAGGAATAATTTTTTATAATTTTCACACTTTTAACAAATGTCCTAATAGTGAACTCAAAGATTTTGGGGAAAATATAAATATTACTTGAAAAAAAATGAAAATTATGAGGCGGATTAGGACTGAATTAATGTCATTTGTGACCATTTCCAGAGTAAGAACAAAACAGCATGTTTATTAGCAGGGATGACCCAGGCCTTGAAAAAACAAAACAAAACAAAAAAAAACGCTATCACCCTGAGTTCCATAAAAGCAAGAAGCTCTGCATTTGATACTTAGAATGAGGTCAAGGACCCATGGGGATGTTTAATGGCTACTATTGGTAGTTCATGTCCAGACTGCAGTTGGGAAATAGTTACTTTTCGCTTCCTAAGTGAATGTGTCTCTGGAAAAAGAGAAATAAGGACATCTTCCAGCACTGACAGGCACCTGGTTTTGCAGCTCATGTTCAAATGTTAACCTTGTTTGTAAGGATACTGCTTAACTCTCAGTGCTGTGCATGTCTCCTTCCTTTTCCCCTGTCACACTCAGGGCATAGACTAGCTTTGCTTCTTTTCCTTTGTATTTGTTTTTTCTGTGTAATAGTTTTCAGGGAGAGATAAAACCTCTCCCTGAAAGTATAGCTGCTTCCTCAAGCTATAATACTGTTTTCTAGTTTTGCCTTTGAGTGTTCATGCCTCTGGTTCTTTACCTCTACTGGATCTAAGAATGGGCGTATTCCACCTGCAGTGTAAGGAGACTTGAGTACATCAGTGAGTGGATGAGTGAGAATCTTGCATTGTCCTTGTATTTAAGCCTGCTTTTAAAAAGTCATCCCTGAGCGATCTTTATTTGCAAAAAACCCATTTCACAGGATCTCGAATGAATCTCACTTTCTAAGAGCCCTGGCTGGGTTTTCCTCCCCTTGGATGCTGTTGCCCAGTGGAAAGTGTAACCAGAGTTCCTAGAGGGTGGCAGTAATAATGTCCGCCCTTTCAAATCTTAGCCCTTTCAAATCTTGGCCGGGAGATCATTTTTTTTGGGGTGTGTGTGTGTGGAGAGTGAATGGCTAGCTTTAAAAAAAAAATTCTCAGTTTGAATGGTGCCCTTTTTTTTTGCTTTCCGTTATGGAAACAAACAAAATGGGTGGATAGGACATAGGTCAGAAGAGGGGTCTTCTCTGAAGACCTCTCACACCTACTACTTACAAAACCTGCAATGAGACTATTATCCATCATGTGACCACAAAGTGTTATCCTCTCTCCTTGACTGGTAGTCTTCCCTCACAGCTCTTCTCACATGAGCCCTTGGGGAATTCCACCTCTAGCTTCTGAGAGGGACAGGCAAATCGTTACTTCCATGTACGCCACCCTTGCAAAGCATTCTTTTCCTCCTAAACAATTAAAGGATGTTATTTAGCTCCTCAGCACAGCTGAACTGAAGTAGCCATTTCCTCAGAGGCAGGAAAAACAGAGTAACTCGGGTTTACCTTAAGTGAATACCCCTGGCAGGTTTTTAATTTTTACTTATTTCCAAGTGATAGTTACAGCCCTCACTGGAGCCATTCATTGTTGACCTTTGGCATTTCATGGGTTGAAAAAAAGTGCATTTCATGTGAACTCATTTTGTTTTGTTTGTTTGTTATTTTTAGATTCATTTATTTTTATTTTATGTGTATGGGTGTTTTGCCTGCATGTCTTAGTACCATGTGTGTGCAGTGTCCTAGGAGGCCAGAAGAGAGCATTGTATCCTCTGGAACTGGAGTTAGAGAAGGTTGTTAGCTGGCCATCATGTAGGTGCTGGGAACCTAACCCTGGTCCTCTGGAAGAACAGCAAGTGTTCTTAGCCGAGGAGCTACCTCTCCAACCCAACGTGAGTTCATTTTAAAACTTATTGTTTTGATAAGAATGATTTGTGTCTGTGATACTGGAGTATTTAATTTTACACATTTGAAATCTGTTTAGAAGAGTCTAGGATTCACCAGGCTGCACAAATGGTGCATAACCCCCACAGTGTGAAGAAAATTTTTGGCCTGAGACGTGACCCCTCTTCCGAGTTGGAGGATAGGTAGGGGAGGAATTGTGTTCTGAGTTGGCCTTCAGCAGGAAGTGGCACATTTGAGATCTTACAGTGCTGGAATCAGTCATACCTCAGCTTCAATGCTGACGGTGCCTTGAGTTAGCCATGTGCCCTGAGTATCCACTCAGCCTTGGTTGACTCTGACATTAAAGAATGCCCGCCCGCCCGCCCGCCCCCAACCCCAGGCTAAGGGAGGTGTTGCATGATGATTGGTGCTGGGGACGGCATTCCTGTTGCTGGGACAACCACTCTGCCCCTTCTCCCACCAATGCTACCAAGATCATTGCCCACGGTTCTTACTTTCTCCCATCAGGGCCAGATGAAAATCAGTGTGTTCATTTAAACCTGCCCAGAGGAAGCTTATTTAAAACCTGTAAGGGGTGCTTGCACCTCCATCCTGCAGTCAGGGAAAGTTCCAGTGACCCCACAGGCCACTTCCTGGTGCCAGGTCTTCCTCTGGACTCACCTCACCCTGGGACTGCATTGGGATAGAGAAGTACAACATTCCTCAGTTCTAATAGCCTTAAGATTCTGTGACTGTAGTAGGGTTTTGAACTATAATGCAGGAGCCAGATGCTATCCCCAGGGCCTCTGTCCCTCAGCAAGGCTTTAAAATAGACCATATTAAGCTATTTAGCCCTGCAAGGACAGAAACATCCATGAGAAGAATTTGGGGACCGCCGATGTTTAGGGGCACATCGTGGCTCCTCTTTTCCCACGGGCATTAGTGGGAACATTCAACTTCTCTGCTCAGAGTAGTAAGAACAAGCGGAAAGGTGAAAAAAACAAAACAAAACAGAAACCCGAAAACAGATACTTGTTGAGAACTTGAAATGTGCCGCTCCGTTTACTCTCCCCAGACGCTTTTTTTGGGACTACGGAGAAGTAAGTCTCTTAGGTTTACATTTGGGGAGAACTTACATTTTCGAGGTTAATCATGTGATGGGGCTTAGAGTTGAGATCGAAATCCAGGGAGATTGACACCGAAACCCTTTTTGTTTTGTTTTTGAGTCTAACTGTGTAGCACATACTGCTCTGAACTACAAATCCTCCTGCTTTAGGCTCTCCAAGGCTGGGATTATAGGCAGGCAGCGTGTTAGCTCCAACTTTTAAACCTTGGTTCTGTGTTAACTGTAGTTGGTATAATGCATGCTGTAGAAAGCAGGTTTTTAAAAATTATTATTATTATTATTATTATTATTATTATTATTATTATTTTACCATAAAACACAGTGTGGCAGTTGTTTTAAGTGACTGGGCTGAGATGTAACAGACCTGCCTCTGGCAACTGTGGTGAAGATGGAGTCAGAACAGCGAGCTGAGGATAAAGCCCTTGTTTCCACATCTGGTTCTAGGGGCTTTTTCTGCAGCTGCAGAGGCTGGAAGTCTGAGAGAGGGAAGTTAGAGGGGGTGTTGCTAAAGATGTAAGGTCAGCACTCAAAAGAGGGCCACTTTTCACCTGACAGCTGGATGAGGCTCCTGTAGCCTCTGGTTTAGGCGCCAGGTAAAGAAGATACACAGGAGGTGCTAAACCGGTGTCAGGGACCTTAGGTGTGGTGGCCCGTGGGTTTCCCTTTCCAGGAGCAGCTGTTGGAAGGGGCAGCCACTGCACGCCCCTTTTCAAAAGGAGCATAGAATACAGAGTATTGGGAATGTGAAATCTTCGCATTTGAAAGTGCTTGGATGGGGTTGGGGAGATAGTTAAAAATATTGGCTGCTCTTCCAGAGGACCCGGGTTTGATTCCCAGCCCCCACATGGTGTCTTGCAGCTATCTGGAATTCCAGTCTCAGGTGACCTGATTGCCCACTCTAGTTTTGTGGGGACCAGGCATGTACATGGTGCACAGACATGCATGCAGACATAATACTCATACACATAACACAGATAAGTAAATAAACTAAAAAGTGCTTGGAAATTGGGCTGCGGAGATTGCTCAGTTAGTAAAATGTTTGCCACATAAATATGAAGTCCTGAGTTAGATCCCAAGAGTCATGTAACAAAGCTGCTTGTTTGTTATCACAGGGAATCCCAGAGCCGGGGAGGTGGAGACAGGCAGAACCTGGGGCTTGCTGAACAGCCAGCCCAGCCCAACCCATGATCCCCATGCCAATGAGAGACCCTGTCTCAGAAAACAAAACCCAAGGTTGTTGCAAATGAGGAGTGACCGTTGACACCCGACCTCCACTTGTTCACACACTACCTATGTTGGTGCCAAACCGGACATATTTGTGGCAGGAATTCAGCCTGAGAGCTCCCATGTTGATCCTTTCGTCAAGTGTAAGTTCTCAGATACACTGTGTCCTAGAAAATGCCATTAGTTTTATTTGCTTTTTAAAACCTTTTCTAAGAGTGGGAGGGTTTACGTTTGTTGTATAGTACTTTCTTTTGTGTGAGCATAGAGTTCAGATTCTGAATTTCTGGCTTTTTCTCTCTCCCCGTTTTCTAAGGTATTGGCAAGTATGCAGAGTTGAGAGATGTAGGACATTGTTTTCTATCTCAGTTTTTGACAGTGCTTTGAAATGTGGTCAGTTTAGCATAGGGAAATGAGTAATTTCCCTTATTATGGGGTCATAGAGGTTCTCTTGCCTCTGTCACTGGTTTGAATTCCGTCAATCATAGGATGTCCCTTCCTTTATCGACAGTTGCTATATTTATCCTGAGCATAGAGAATTTAGATCTGTTTCTGCAGGTGAGTATTTCAAGGTGCACCTGCCCTAATTTTTCCTTCCCACTCTTCAATGGGAGATCATATTGGGTCAAATAAACGTGTAATCTCTTGAGATGGGGTTCTACTGATGTTCTGTTATTGAATAGGTCACCAAAGCCCTCTCTGGAGTTGAAGATTTTGTTTTTACTGGTTTCTAAAATGATGTAAGTGATGTACTAATATGTTCCAGTTGAAATGACAATGCAGAAATACAGAAGCAATATGTAAAGCACTCTTCCCCACCTACACCCTCCCCAGATATAGCCATTGGCAACAGCCTCAAGTGTCTCTCTCCCCTCCCTTAGTCCATTCATTTACATACTCAAATACATATACGTGGTTTTCTTGTTATATAAATTGGATCATACTGTACATGCAGATGCTTTTCCTTATTATATAAACTGGATCCTATCACATCTTTCTGTGACTTGTTTTGTCTTCGTAACTATATCATGGTAATCTTATTGTCTGTATATTGGTTTTCTCGTCTTTGTAACACTGTATACAGTCTGGTATGACACACAGTCTTGGAGTGCTTAAACGCCAGGCTTTAACCATTTTCTCACAACTGTCTGGTGAAAGAAGATGTCTTCTCATTGGTCTTCATGAATATGTGTGAAAAGTCCTTATTACTAAATTCCAAGAAATAGAATTATTTGGTCAAAAAGGCATATGCACTTTTAAAATTTGGAGAAAACACTGTCAAATTGCCTTTTGAAAAGGTCCCCAATGGAATTTATGTCTCACAGAACCTCAGGTTATGCATATGAATGGATCTTCTAACCGAAACATAGCTCACATTGCTACAGAGCTTTACTAATTCAATTACAGTTCAGTTTTATGCTGTATACCCAGAAATGACTTTAGAAATAGATCGTGTACTTAAACTACAGTACTTAATAAAAAAGTATTCTCTAGTTAAGGGGCTAATGTGACAGCCCTTTAATAAAGAGATATTTTGTAGAATCGGAGTTAAAAGTCTGTTTTCTGATCATCTTGGTTAGCTTTGAGACTTCCTGGCAGGGACATGCCATAAGCATCATGAACTTGTGTTCAGAGAAGTTAGGGCCCACAGGGCCGATGCATAATACAGACTGATACTGACCTTGGACAATTAAGCTAATTTGGGGGCTAAAAATGCCTGTCTGGGCTTGTTGGTAAATTTAGATTGGCTAATGTAGTCTGCTTTCCATGCTATGGGTTCTGAGTCCCTGTGTTCAAATAATTGCAGGTCAAAACTGTTAGCGGGAGAAAGTATCTATGCTGGACATGTACATACTTATTTCAGGCAGGCCCTCTGAGACTGAGCTCTCTCTTCAGCCTTAGATATATATGTTTTTGATGGTTATTCCCTAAACAATACGGTATTATAACTACTTATACTATATGAGGTATCATAACTAATGAGATGGTTTAATGTATCAAGGAGAATGTGTAAATGTAAACAAATGCCACACTGTTTTATCTAAGTGACTTGAGTGTCTATGGAATCCTGGAAATACAAACTTCTGTGGACACTGAACAACAGCTGTATAGAATTATCAAAGAATCCCCTGTAAGCTAGGGTTGGTGGTACTTACCTGTAAGCTTAACACCCAGGAGGCTGAGGCAGGAGGATCTTGAGTTTGAAGCCAGCCTGGGTTACATAAGCATGACTCACTCCCAATATACCAACTCCCTAAACCCAACCCAACCCAAACCAACAAAAATGTAAACAAGCCTGCAAACAAAACCAAGAAAAACAGGCATCCCTAATACCTTCTCCTAAGAGATTTGGAGGAATTGATAACAATGCTCTCTTAATGAGTTTCTTTAGTGGGTATCTGAAGTTAATTTTCATTTGTTTGAGGAATAAATTATATACAAAGGATTGTGTACCTTAGAAACTACAGTGTATATTCATTTCAAGACTTATTGAGAAAAACATAGTAAATCTAGGTCACTGATATTAGACTCTTTCAGAAGTGACAGTTTTGATAATTGCAATTATTGACAATAATATGCATCCACTTAGTAGTTGCTGTTCAGAATTTGATAGCATGCCGGCAGGAGCTAGGATTGCCATAAAGCCTCTCGGTGTCAGGGTCAAGATATCCTAATGGGAGTTTGTGGCAGGAAGATGGAATCTTCTCTGTTTTCCAGAGATGGGTCGGAATCCTTCATCTGTTTCTCCAAATACCCATTTTCAAACAAGCTTCTGGTTAGCTTGGCAGTGGCATTCAGATCCTGATTGTATGCCTTCTGCGTGTTTATTTTTACAGCACACTGTGAATTGTAGAAATATGGCAAGATTCATTTGGGTTTCCTTGGCATTGAAACCTTACGTCTGTGCTAGGTTTGCTCCTGGAAACCTTATAGTATTTCACAGTTTACAGACAATTTCCTTTGACAATGTCTGTGAAAACTCACTCTTCAAACCTGTGTCCCGGGACCTAACTAGACGATATGTATAAACCAAGTCCTTTGGGGAGGGCTCTAAAAAGGGACCTTTTGGAAAATGTGGGCTGGTATAGGGACACAGTGAGAGGGAGTGCTAAAGGGTGGCCTAGCAAGGACGACTGGGGACTTCTGATTGTTTTGGGGGAAGGAGCAAGGACTGTTCATCAGGAGCTGTAGCCTTTGTAGGGGACACAGTAGCCCTGTCATATTACAGCAGGGAAAGCAGGGGTGTGAGTATACCTACCTCTGTCACCGAGATGGACGAACTCAGATAAAAGTCACAGGGCAATGGTGGGCAGGATGGGAAGAGTCACCATATGGTCTGGAGAGGTGAAGGCAGAGCTCAGCTACTCCCTGTGCTAGAGCAGGAAGCACATGGGCTAGGTTTCAGGTTAGGGCAGAAAACCTGTAGTCTGTTTTATGAAAAAGTAAAACTTTAGCTGTAACAATTAAATTGAAAGTTGAGATTGTTCCATAGTATCATATGGCTGCTATCAGTAAGACTTGTGGTCATCCTTGGAATAGCATTTGTTTACAGTTTTT
Source organism: Peromyscus eremicus (assembly GCF_949786415.1). Taxonomy (NCBI): domain Eukaryota; kingdom Metazoa; phylum Chordata; class Mammalia; order Rodentia; family Cricetidae; genus Peromyscus; species Peromyscus eremicus. Next base: position 109,676,226 of record NC_081419.1, read on the forward strand.
AAGTGTCATTTGGAATAGTTTCTTAGATAAAGCCATAGAATGGTAAACTTCATCTGTTTATCTGGTAGGGTAGGGTTAGAGGTAAAAGGGATTCATGTCTGTCACCATCAAGTTAGATACCTGGGATGTCATTTCTTTGCTTTTAATATTTTGTTAAGAGATTTTTATCTAAAATGTCAGGTACAGGGGAAGAGACTAGGAGGGAAGTCAATTTAACAAAATCATTGGCATCACGAGGTAGACACGAACAAGCTCTATTTTCTCATGTGTTTAGCACAGCAATGAGACACCAGACATCAGCTTCATCTGCTTTCTTGTGTTTCTGATCCTGTTGTTTGAAAAGGTGACGCCTGCTCCCTGCTGGATTTGTGCATTTGCTCTTTGTGAACAAGCAATGCAACTTGATTAGAATCCTAAAATCGGGCAGCTGGAAGGAGTTCCTCTTTCCTTCTATTCCAGGTTTATAGTTTAAGGATCCAAGGCAGGAGCTGCTGTGTGGTCCCAGAGGAGGTGACTGAGGTGCGACATCCTCACCTCAGAGGAAACAAATTTTGTAGTTCCTGCTGTAGATTTTGAAGCCCCTGCTTCCAAGGGCTTACTTGCCCCTCGGACACAACATTTTCTTCATGTGTTGGGGCAGAGCTTCACGAGTAACCTTTGCCACGCAGCACTTAACCTGGTGTTTTCTGGAGGCTTCTATATTGCTCTACAGAGTGAGCGTCGGCTCTCTCTCAAACTCTTTCTTTTACTTTTACCATTCTGTCAATTTACTGCTTACTGAAAACTCCCGTGACTGTAAATTTTTGTCTGAGCTTCAAAAGCATCCTTTGTCTGCTAGAGATCTTGGCCTTGCCTGTAGGTCAGAATGCCCCAAACAGAAACTCTCAAATTCACTCCAAATGTGTGTTTTAATCTCAGTTTCTAAATCTTTGTATACTATGTTGCTCATCTAGAGAGTCTGCCCCCATTAATAGGTCTGTCTACTTTTCTCCTTTCTTCTGATAGCGTTGCCCAAGTTTATGACTATCGTGGTTTTCTTGATAAGACAAAATGCATGAGAAGAAACAGTTTAAAGAAGGGAAGGTTTATTTTGGCTCCCAGTTTGGAAAGGTTCAGTCCCCTTTGGGCAGGAAGGCATGATAGCAGAGAGGGCAAGTAAAGGGTTGCAGGAATGTGAAGCTGCTAATGCACATCGATGGTGATCAGGAAGCCAAGAAAGCCTTTGATTAGAACCTGGGCTTGAATGCATGAGACCTGTTTCTCAGTGATCAACTTCCTCTAGCTAGGTTCCACCTCCTCAAGGTTCTGCAGCCTCCAAAAATAGCAGCACCAACTGAGGACAAGGGTTCACATACATGCACCCATGGCAGACATTTCAAATTCAAACCATAACCATAACAACATCCTTATTATTTCAGGCCCTAATTGTTCTAGCTGTATAAAACGCCCTCTGTCCCTCATCCATTAGTCATGCGTTCTATTGGCTCCAAAGTGAGCACCAGCTATTCTTAACAATGATGCTGTCCTTTTCTTTTTTCCCTCTTAGGGGTTTACAGTTTGCAGGAAGAGAGACACACTTCATAACTTTATATCTTTGCCTTTGACTTTGTTCTTTACATCACCTAAAGAAATCTGCACAGAACAAATCTTGTAGCATTATTTTATTTTATTTCATTTATTTATTTATTTTTGTTTTGGTTTTTCGAGACAGGGTTTCTCTGTGTAGTTTTGGTGCCTGTCCTGGATCTCGCTCTCTAGACCAGGCTGGCCTTGAACTCACAGAGATCCTCCTGCCTCTGCCTCCCAAGTGCTGGGATTAAAGGCGTGCGCCACCACCGCCCAGCTCATTATTTTATTTTATTTTTTATTTTTCAAGACAGAGTTTCTCTTTGTAGCTCTGGCTGTCTGGAACTTGCTCAGTAGACCAGGCCGGCTTCGAACTCACAGAGATCCACCTGCCTCTGCCTCCCAAGTGCTGGGATCAAAGGCATTCATCACCTTTGTAGCATTATCTATAAAACCCTTCCACAACTCCCTAGTGCTTTTAGAATTAATTTCTGTTTCCTTTATTTTATAAATGCAAGCCATCCTTGGTCTGAACTCTGCAGTGAAATTCTAACTCCTTTATTTGTATTACCTATATTAAACTTCATTAGATTCTAAGAATCTAAATGCTGTGGGTGCTGTGTATTTGCTGACTTTGAACTATAAGCCCTCCCCCTGGCTGAATGTGTCCAGACCTTCATAGACTCTGGATGGGGGCCATTTTCCCTCAACACCAGCTTTGATTTCAACCTCAGTGAGGGTGGGTGCTGCACCTCTGTCTCCATGCCAACTGTGAACGTTTTAGCTACAGAACGACTCTTATGCATTGAAAAAACAAAAGTAGTGTATATTAGGGACTAAATAAGTGTTTCTTAAATGAGTGAGTATTAAATCATTGCAAATTCTGCCCACGGAGTAAATTAAGAAAGCAGTGAACGAGCAGGCCAAAGGAGTGCCACAGTTAATAACATGAAGCCATCTATCCACTTATTATAGAGGAATCACTGGTTGCTGACAGATGGCAGAATAACCATTTTGGAAAGGTGATCAGTAATCTGAAAACTCTGTGTTCATTATTTCTCTAACAGAAACTCTAATGTTATAATAGCAAACCACGCCCAGAGACGTTTCCCAGGAGACAGTTGATGATCTACTCCTGGAGGACACAGGCTTGTGTTGTCTTTTCTGTATTATAAGCTCAGTTTTAATGTATTGTGCTTATTATGTGTAGTGTATTTCCTTATAGCGCCAAGTTAGAGAAATTTCCCCCTTCCAACCTTGCAGGGACTTCAGGGGAAGGTGATTTATTTAAAGAGATTATTTTATTTAGTCAGGCTCAGGGTGATGTAAAATGCTTTGTAGTTACTTTTTGCATTGTATTTTATTTTCAAAACGACCTGTGAACATATCACTGCCAAATGGAAATACACTTAATTGAAGGGAAATATTCCACTGAATGTTGTTTTTGAAAGTGTCTTTTGTACTCCAGAGTGGGGGACCATATTGTTTACAGTGGTTTGAATTACTCTGAATGGCTTTTGAAATGTAACTCCGCCCTCCCCACGTGTGGGGAGGTAATGTTTAAGAGATCTCTCTCTCTCTCTCTCTTTCTTCCTTTCTTTCTTCCTTTTTCCAATTCACAACTTTTTGACTTAGCAAATCTCTTGGCTTTGTGTAGAAAAAATGCTGCTAAGAATGTTAATTGTTAAATAGAACATTATTCAAGTTTCAGTAGTGACAATATTTAGGAGGATTTTAGTTTAGTTATTGCAGCTGTTTAGAAAATACTTTGAACAGCAGTTGGAAATGCACAGAATATTTCCTTTTATTTAGAGTCTTTTGGATCTGTGAGGCCCTTGCAGAATCAAGAGCCTGGCCTCATTCTGTCCATTTTTTGTTCCGTTTGAAGGAATCAGAGTAACTGCTAAAGCTCCTCTCCATCTGTCATAAGTAGCGAGCAGGGGATTTCTCCATCCTCCCAGGGAAAAGGAAGAATTTGAAGCACACAGATGACTTGGGTGTTAATGCCCATCCTGATGGTAACTCAGTATAACTGCTCTTTTTTGAACTGTTCAGTTACAGACCAACTCTTGATTTCTAAGTTTGGATTCTATGAACAGGGCAATCTCACAGAATTCTCAGAATGATTGAAAAGTGGGAGTCTGCCCCTTAACTGATAGCAGCAGATGTCTGTCGAACCTTCTGGAAATGTTCTTCTTTGTACCAAACCAAGGTGCTCCCAGCTTTGTGGGAGAAGTGGTGACATCACTTATTTGGAAGGTATACTTCCAATCTCAACAAAATATTTGCTCTATAATATTTGAAGAGAAACTCACCCATTTCCCTGTGGAAGTGAGAGCAGTCTTTATACCACACAAGTGACGAAATACCAGGAACACAGTGTTTAGGAGTCACTGCTTCCTACATTCCCCTACCTTCCCACAACTCTGAGACCCTCGAGGTGGAAGACACACACACACACACACACACACACACACACACACATGCACACGCACACACACAGGCACACACGCACACAGGCACACAGACACAGATAGACACATACCCATGGACATACACAGATAGAATCACACATCTATGTGCATACAGATACACAGGCAAACAGACATACACACACACACACACACACATACATACACACACACACACACACACACACACACGGGCACATAAACACAGAAAAATGCACACAAAGACAGACTTACACCCCCCCTCATACACACAGAGACACACACACAGATAGGCAGGTAGACAGACAGACAGATAGACACACACACACACACACACACACACATACACACACACACACACACACACACACATGCTCTAGCATTCAAGTATGAATTGGGATAGACAAGAAATCACACTAGAGAAATGGAGTGGTTCTATGGTATTTTAGAGTCGTTACTTTACAAAATCATAATATTTGAGAGTTATAATTTAGAGTTGTAATATTGCAGTATTTTATAATGCGATGTCCCAGGTTGCTTTGAGACCCAGCTTAGAACCCAGTGTGCTTTAGGTTTGTTCTGTGTGCCTTGGGCCTTAGGAATGCAACCTCATTCTCTCCGCAGTCCGGCAGGGTAGGCATAATCATCATTTGATACTGAGAACACTGAGTGATTAAAACATTTATTCAAGGTCTTGTGATTGATCTCCAGTACAGATAGGCTTCAAAATAAGGTTGACCTGAGCACACACTGCTGTATCCGTGCCTGCATGAATACAGAGGAAAGGTCACATGAGGACACAAATGAGAAGGCAGCAGTCTTAGCCAAGGAGACAGGCGTCAGGAGAAAACAAGACATCCTGGACCTTGATCCTGGACTTCAAGCCACCAGAACTGTGAGAATATACAATTTCTGCTTTTTAACTACGTTGTCTGTGGCATTTTGTTACAGCATACATAGCAGCATCATATAATAGGGTCTTATTGAGATAGTAACTCAAATATATAATATATTCATACACATACATACATTACAGAGCACAGTAACAGAAATGACTTACTGGTTATACTGGTTCATTTTTAACACATTTTATAGGTGCTGTCTCCTGAGAGCCTGTGATTTTGTACAGTTCAATATTTACTCATTTACTGTTTACTTGTATTCAGTGTCTTACTCCCCTGCTTGCACGTGCACGTGCATACGCAGACACACACACACACATACGCACAGACACACACAGACACACACAGACACACACACACACACACACACACACACACACACACACACACACACGTTGTGCAACCACGCCCGAAGCTCCTTCAGGCTGAGGTTGACTGTTTCTGTTTCCTCATTGACCTTGCACAATATTCGACACAAAGCAAGCATTTTATATTTGCTTGTTGAGTAAGGTATGTAAAGGAAAGTACTTGGTGATTTAGAACAGAATGATAGAAACATGCATGTTTTTTTACCTCAGAATATTAATTTTGGCCTTTGAGCATGAGCTCCTTCAGAAGGCTTGCCTTACAGTGCTTTTTGAAGCTTTACTAAGGTTTGGTGGGTGGGGCTTAGGTAAGTCCTTGTCTTTCTTACCTGTTTTTACTGTGTGGGTTTCACATACTTCTTTGAGAAATCCCAGAATTGAAAGATGCTGTATTAAATGGTCTTAAATCTTTTTTCCATAATTACTAATTCAAACTATTGTCTTGCTTATAATTTTATAATTCCAATACTTGTGGAATTTCTCTGCTGTTAGCTTAAGTTCTAGGATAGTTTTATAAAAGATTTTTTCTTTGCATTTTAATGATAGTCTAGGGAATATCTTAAATTCTTTTTAGTAGTTGAAGGTTTCCTTTTGTCAGATTTTTCTGTTTGGAAAATAAATGATCATAAATAAGACTTTCACTAGGTACAGTACACCCGTTTTTGTGATTTGATATTCATTGGAGGAACACATTCATCAGAATAGAGTTGTTATGAGTGTGGTATTTTATTTAATTACATCTATACAAATTACTGATACAGAAATAAAATATTTATGGAGTTGAGGTTATAAAATAGGGAACATACCTGCTAAGTGATTTATATTCAGTATAGTCTTAAAAATAAAGATTGACTATAAAGGTATCATAAACACAAAGCATTATATTATTATGCTTTAAATTACAAAGGAATACACAGATATTTTATGAAACATTACTATCTGAGTAAGCTTTGAAATATTGTACTGCTAAGTGATAGAGAATTTGATTGTGTAGAGATGATGTACTTTATTTAAAGCACTCTACCCAGAGCCCAATTTAGCTACATCACAGAATGAGGTTAGATAGGACATATAGTTTCTGTCAGTATGTATATAAAATTTTGGTGATTCACTTGAACAGCTCTTGTCATTGGAATTCATTTGAATAAGGCATGAGCTGTGTGGTGTAAGACCAGTCACAGTGAAGCTCCAATTTTTAAGTCAGAATCATATAGTAGCTAGCACACAGTAGGTTCTTATACATGCCCTAAAATTAATATATAAGATGAGGAGAGAGGCCACATGCTGTTCTTCTACATCTTATCTTAGTTCATTTTTTTATATCCTATTTTGAATTTTTATGTATTCTGCTGTTTCTATAATTGGTATCTAAGCAATGCATTTTTTAACATTAATTATCAAGTTTTGTCTGAGTCTTAAATTTCATGTGGTTATGTGAGGCAGCATAAATGGGCATCGTCCACCTTGCTGACACCTCCTTTCCTCAGTGGGAAGTATGGTGACCTTGACTGTGACTTTGATATTTAGGATGACTGATGATCTAAAAAGATAAATCCCACTGGGATTGTAAATGTCCATTCCTATAACATCTTCAACTATACAATAAAATAATGCAGAAAGCCACCAAGACTTGAACATTTCAGCTAGGGATTACCTTAAGCATCATGGATTTACCCACTGGAAATAGTTCATTTTCTGAAGAATCGTTCTCCATTCTGTAGGTTGGTGGTGAAAATTCCGGGGACAACATGGTTCTTTGGTTACTGTAGCTTAGAACAATGGGACTATTGTTTATAATTTTGAAAAAAATCTCAACAGTTAAACTTTTTTTGTTTGAGGGATGTTTGAAAACGTGTCCATTGCGTGACTCGGTTTGGAATACAGGAGGTGCTGAGAATTAAGTCGTCATTGGGATTCTTCTCCTCTCTTGGTTGTTCACTTTGCTCTTGTGAAGTGAGGCAAAGCCTCAACATGTGATCATCTGAAACTCATTTGTGTCACTACAAGAGGATACGTGTTATAGTCCAAGCTCCAGTGCAGAAAATAGCTCTTTGAAGTTATTCTCAGGTACAGCATCGATGTCTGGGAAGGAAAGCCAAGAACTTGGAGCACTCTTCTGGGGGGAGGCTTAGCAAACTGGGTAGAAGTGTGGGTCATGGCCACCCAGAATTGTTCCTGACAGGCCAAATGACCTTGGGCAATACTGATTCCTTCTTCATTGATTTTCTTGTCTGTCCTATGAGGGACGTGGCAATATCCTCATTCTGTGGATAAGGAAACCGTCTCATTGAAATAGTTTGTTTAGGGCTGCAAAGGAAGCCTGTTGCAGAGGCTGAGCTGGAGTCAGACCCTCTCAGGCCTCCTCCGCTGTGTCCATTCCCTGAGCCTTCTCCTCCGAGGCTCTGTTTGCCTAACAACCCAACCAGTAATTTTGATCAAGTTGAGTATTGTATTCCTAATGAAAAGACTCATCTTGGAGGTTCTCAGAATGTGGAAAAAAGGCTCTAAGAAGGGAGTTGGGAGATCTCACTGGTAGCCGGCCATGTCCTGACAGACTCTTCTGAAGCAGGCCATGTCATTCTCCTGGTGGAGAGGGTAAGATAAGTGAAGGCTTAGGCTTCCAGAGCTTTGTGTAAGGTCTCTGTTTTTATTACCAGGAAGGGCTGCTTTCTGACATCCCAAGCTCTGGTCAAGTCTGTTTTGCCTCATCTTTTTCAAACCATTAGTGTGGTGTATTTCTTACCCAAAGGGTGGGTGAATCTCTTTGTAGAGATTGATTGATTGAGTAGTTGGACTTCTTCTGGCAAGCTTGACTGTTTGGGTGAAATGTTTAGTCTCTTTCCTTGGAAAGTCACTTTGATGTGGTTGGACTGTGGTGTGAAGGGTTCTGAGATGTATTGGACTTTGAACGTTTTCAATATTCTCTCAGTTTTCTTTGTGACTTAACTTTATGGAAACAAATCTACAAGTTGGTGTAGTGGGTAGCCATTCTAGCTTTGATCTGGAAGTTCCAGCCCCCATTGAGGCTTCGGTAACCGTCATGCCTACAAGGCGAGGCCAAGAGAGGACCCTAAAGACCTGAGATCCAGATGCGCCGGCTCTCTTGGTTCCTGGACCCTGGACGCTGGAGGTAGACCGAGCAGAGTTCTCCAGAGAACACCGCCGGACTGCGCCACACATTTCCCAGACTCTGTAAACTATCCATTCACTTGTAAATTACACCACAAAATAAACCTCCCTTTTAACTACGTGGAGTGGCCTTAATAATTTCACCAATAAGTTGGCTTCTCAGCGTAACTGGTTTGCTGACTGGATCACATTACAAAACAAATAGAAAATGGCTTTATTTTTCTCCATCCTTTCCGTTGTATGGTATGTTTGGCACACCCCATAATTTGGAGTCATCATAATGTATTTGGAGCAACCTAATTTCAAATACTAGAAAAAAATGTGCGCGGGTGTCCATCAGAGTGTCCATTCTCTCATCCAGTTGGTTGTGTCTTCTCCCAATATCAGTTCTTCCACCTGACCCCTGGCTTGGCCATCAGCCATAAGGAAGAAGGGCAATCTTTAGCAGGATCGGGCCAAGGCTGTTGCACTTAGCAGAGCAGTTGGCTGCATGGCTCTGCTTCCTCATATGTACCTGATCCACCCTTTGGAGTTTCTCGTACGATCATTGGATTATGGCTTTGGTTAAAGTGGTCCCTGTCTGGATAACCACTTAAGAATTTAGCACCTCTCCTCTAGTGGTACTTCACTGGATTGTTCTTGTACCTCTGTTCAGGAAGCTTACTTGGGTGGGGCACTTAACAGAATCACCAAAAATGACTGTCTCATGAAGAATACACTTGGCTCACAGGGAAACGCACGTCTTCTACTATCAGACTTTGAAGCACAGCCCTTCTCCACTTTTCCTAGGGCTCTGTTAATTCTGTTTTGTAATCACAGGCAGCACTAGCCAGGTATGGGTGCTCCACCCTCATATGGCCCATAGATCAGTTCATGAATTTCTTTGAGTAGGCATGCATTCAGACAGCCAGTGGGATATCAGCCTTCTGCATTTATGAAGATGGTTTGGTGGACTTGGTGGGGCTGGTAGAGAAGGCAGGAATGGGAACAATTAGATAGTCTTAGAAGAGTCTTTTGCTGTTCTGTGGATGGTTTCTGGTCTCATCTGGCCACGTGCAAGAGAATACCTCTCATTGTCTGGTGTATCAAGAGTTCAGGTGATAATCTGAAACACCAGGACAGTTCCTGTTCTGCTTCTCTTGGAAAGAATTTAGAGATTAGGTTTTTAGCAGTGAGATGTTCCAGAGTATTAAACCTTGAGAAACACTCCTTATCTGTGAGCTGCTACATTCTACAACTTCTGTACTCTGTAACAAAAATACTAAGGAGCAAATAAGTGATTAATTAATGAACACAAAGTGATTGCTGGTATTGGTGTTTGGGTATGGTAAAGATGACTGATACAGGAGGAGGAGTGAGATTTCTAATCTGCAATTTTCTCTACTTATTTGGTTAAATAAGAGGCCACCGAAGTGGAAAAAATAATTCAGAACTCCTGTTAGCTCAAACTAGTCGGTCAGGTTGATCAAGGTAGATGAAAGCTGAACTGGATGGGCAGGTGTCTCTGCTAGAAATCTTAGCCAGTGCAGGCTGTACACATTATATATATATATATATGAATTTAGTATATGTTTGTTTATATGATGACTATACATTTCTGTGTATTTATACATGTAAATAGAAATGTGTATTTTATAGTCCCAATATAGCTTGCAAATAACATATCATGTAATACTGTGTATGAAATTGCCTTAGTTAGGGCTACTGTTGCTGTGATGAAACACTATGATCAAAAGCAACATGGGGTGTTGAGTTCCATGTAACAGTTCATCACCGAAAGCAGCGAGGGCAGGAACTTACACAGCATGGGAACCTGGAGGCAGGAGTTGAGGTCATGGAAGGGTGTGTTTACTGCCTTGTTCCCTCTGACTGGCTCAGCCTGCTTTCTTATAGAATCCAGGACCACCAGCCCACTGATGGCCCCACCCATCATGGGCTGGGTCCTCCCCCATGAATCACTAATTAAGAAATTACCCTACAGGTTTGCCTGCAGTTGGATCTTTTCTCAGCTGAGGCTCTCTCCTCCCTGATGACTTTAGCTTGTTTCAAGTTGACATAAAATTAGCCAACACAGAAATATACCAGATACATTTTAGTAGTTGGCCCAAGATAAATGGCATAAAGTATAAAACACATAGTTTTTTCCTTAATTTGTAGTCCATATATAGATGGCTATAAAATGCATATATTAGTTTATTGATTTAGAAAGTAACTTCAAAATAATTAACATGATTTTGTCCCAGAATCTGGTACATCTGGTGACATATGATGAGAAGTCATTTTAAAATTATAAATTTAATTTTGAGCAAAGTTACTTGTCACCATGCTTCGAAAATTATAAACATGTATAATTTATTATTATGATATGAATAAAAATATGAGATTATATCTTGGTAGTATCAAAGAATTTCCTTAAATAAAAGTTTTATTTTTAACTATGTGTATGTGAGTGGTCTGTTTGTGGGTCTGTACAAGTGAATGAAGGTGCCCAAGGAGACCAGAGGTGTTGGATAACCCTGAAGCTGGAGTTACAGGTAGCTGTGAGCCGCCTGATGTGGGAGCTGGGAATTGAACTTCTGTCCTCTGTAAAAAGTGTAAGTGCTTTTAACTGATGAGCCCTCTCTCCAGCTCCAGTCTCTAAGAGTCTTACACAACTAACTTTGAGCTTATAAACATATTATATGATCATTCTGAAAATACTGTTGAAAACTCAAAAGCATGAAGGAACAGTGGCACTCCAGTCTGTTCGGAATACAGCTGATCACTGCCGGCCAGGGCCAGGTGGAGAAACAGCACATTGCTTTTTATTGGTACATTTTTTTTTCCACAAGTGTCCAAAAAATTGTCTTTTTGTGGTGGAATGTCTTTAATTTGTATTTAATAAAATAAAAAAAGGTAAAACAAACAAAGGGGCTGAAGAGCCAGCTTAGTGATGAAGAGCACTGGCTGCTCTTCTAGAGGACCTGGGTTTTGTCCTGAGCACCCACATGGCATCTCAAAATCGTCTATAACTCTAGTTTCAGGGGATCTGATACCCTCTTTTGGCCTCCACAGACACTGTACTCATGTGGTGCATAGATGTATGTGCAGGCCAAACACCCACACACATAACATAAAAGCAAAATAAAAAACTAAAACACACACACACACACACACACACACACACACAGAACCAAGCAAACCAAGAATTCTTTTTGTGTTCAGACTTTGTATGTCTAGGAAGCTGTCCAATATAATCAGAAATTTGCTAAGTATAACTCCTCATATTTATTTGTAGAATATCTGCGTGTATAATTTTTTTTTGAGATTAGTCAGTTGTTGCTAATTACTTTAAGATGCAGAGAAAGAAAGAAGGAGAGATAGCTGATGCATGAAAGAGTTACTCTAACACACGTGTCTCTTAGCTCCAGTCTTGGTATCGTGTTTGGCAGCTAATTTCACGCGGACCTCAGTATTTCACTGTGTAAATGGGACAGTGTCTTTCTGGTATGGGCTCGAATGTGAAGGGGAATATCAGTGCCTTTGGTCTGTTTTTCAGGGTGTGCTCCGTGCAAGGTGAGCTTTCATGAAGGATTCCCAATTTGCTAGGAAGTCTGAAGTTTGTGATTGAAAAAGAAATTGAAAACAGAGTTCACCTGCATTGCCAGACACTGCCTTTGAAAACTGTCTTCTTCCTCCTTCTTTGTGATCCGGCCTTTTAAAGTCATTGGCCTTACCTGGAGGTTGAACACAGAGAGAAATAACTCCAGAAGGATTGTGAGCATCAGGGTCCTATTTGAGATCAATTTTCTCCCTTTTGTATTGTGGGCAAAGTATTGAAATAAGAGAAAGGAAGGAAGAAAGGAAGAAAAGAAAGAAAAAGAATGTATTTATCTCTTAAAAGGAAGGTTCTATTGGGGTGAAAAAAAACCCCACATCACCCTTATACTAAGTGGAGATTTTTTTAAGAGCATCTGTGTGTGGAAAATTTTAAAGTCAGAAATAACAGAAAGGGTGAGAAAACAATGCCTTGTCACTTAATAATTTCAAATAAATTTGGCTTCTAACACATTTCAGTTTTTATATCCACATGGGGATTTGGCATTTATTTTGATAGAGATGATGACTTGGAAAAATACTCATTATTGCTACAGAATTGCAGGGTTGCGTCACCTGGGCGGCAGAGCAGAAGGTTCTGGCTAATGTGTTGTGGTTAACTTTTCCCTTCAGTAGCAAATATTGTAGACTGTGCACATATTGTGTAAAAATAATTAGCAAGTGTTTTGGGGGTGGAGAGTCTGTTTCTTCTCCATGAGCATTGATGAAGTTGTTGAACTCTGTGTGTGTGTGTGTGTGTGTGTGTGTGTGTGTGTGTGTGTGTGTGTGTGTGTTATAACAGCTTATGTCACCACGATGTTGACTGGATAAATATTTTTGCTGAGGTTTTCATCAGCTTTAAAGAGGTATTATTTATTCAAGGAAAAGTGTTAGGAATGTAGTTCCGTATGCCTTTGATATGTCTCTTTCTGGGGTGAATTTCCCCCATTCTCAGTTCAGTTCAGTGGAGTCCTCTGTCTTACATGCTCTGGTCAATCTGCTCAGGAATGGTGGAGTTTCTTTGTAAGGCCATCCAGGGTCAGGGGTCTCCAGGGTCTTGGTGTATATTCTCCAACCATGACAGGGGTGCTTTAGTATTTGTGTGCCATATATGAGGAGGGAATCTGTGCAAGCTTTGTGTTACTGTGACCAAATGCCTGACATTCGCAGCTGAAGAAAGGAACTTCTATTCTGCTGCACTGCAGGAATGTTTGATCAAAGAAGTCTGTTGTCATGGCCAGGACCAAATGGGAAAAGAGGCAGAGAGGGAAGGAAGGGGGTGGGGGTCGGGAGCCTGGAGAGGAAAGGAGGGATTAAAGTCCCATTGTTCCCTTCAAATACAGGCCAGTGACCTGAAAACCTCCTACTAAGTGCCACATCTTAAGGATTCCAATCTCACAGCATAGTGCTGGGGTAGGGGGTGGGGAGTGGGGAGAGTATGACCAAGCCTTGAACATGATGGGAAGACATTTAAGATCCAGATTCTGATGGGTCATCTGACTCTCAGGGACCCTGAAGCCTTCAGCTTGTCTAGGTTGGACAAGTAGCTTTTTCATAAGCATGCCATAGTTGCTCAGCTAAGTTGGCAAGTCCCTGTCAGGGTCATGTGCAGCAGTGTCTGCCTTAGGATATGGCAAATGCTAACTGTACTTGAGGTTGCTTTTGGGTCCATACATGGAGGGTTCTTGCGAATGTTTCCTGCGCTAATGTCTATATGTCGCTTGCAAATAATGTTTTAATAAAAGGCCAAAGTGGGAGGTGTGGTGGAACAGCCACATGAGCACTGACCTTCCTTAGGTGTGCCTTTTACCAGGTACGTGGCTTCAGCCGCTCTCTTCAGCTCCCTCGAAATGCATGCTCATCTGAAGGGTGCTGCTGGTGACTGTGGAGCTGTGAAGGAAGACTAAAGGAGAAGCTAGGTGGAAAGTGCAGAACAGTGCTCTGGTGGTGAATAGCCATTGTTGGGTGCAGAGTCCTTCCTACTGGACACATTCAGCAATTTAAATGCCATGCTGGTTCAGATGAACTGTTGATGCAGCTCGTGTGGAAGGTTGTATACTCTCTATGAAGTCTCTTAAAAAGTAATCTATACGTTGATTTACTAATTCAGTTATTTAGCATTTATTGATAGTTACAGCCAGCTTCCTGGGCTCTGTCAGTGTAAATGAGTAGCGAGAAATTACTATAAAATTTTATGTTCCAGATGTTTGGGAGATTGTAGTATAGACTTTCTTTGGGTCACCAACCAGCTCCCAAATCAAGACATGGAGACTTATTATTAGTTATGAATGCTCAGCCTTATCTTATGCGTGTCCCACCAGCCCTTATAACTGAAATGAACTTGTTTCTCTTCATTTACATTTGCCTTGGGGCTTTTTACCTTTCATTCTGAGTGCCCTACTCCATGTCTTGCTGGCTGGTGGCTGTCTGGCTGTCTGGCTGACTGGTCAGGGTGTCTCCCTTTTTTTCTCCCTCATTCTCTCCTCATTCTCTTCTCTTCAAGCCTAGATTCCTCTTACTTACTCTCTTTGCCCGCTAGCCCTATTTATCCTTCTCCTGCTTTTCTATTGGCTGTTCAGCTTTTTATTAGACCAATCAGGTGCCTTAGACAGGCAAAGCAACACATCTTTACATCATTAAACAAATGCAGCATAAACACATGTAACACATCTTTACATAGTTAAAGTAATATTTCATGACAGGAGATGGCCTGGGGGTAGGGAGATGCATAAGAGTGCTTGTGGCACGTGATTGAGGGCCTGGGTTTAGATTTTCAGCATCCATGTAAAAAGTCAGGTTTGTTGACATCCTCCTTTAACCCCAGCAGTGCATGGGGAGCGGGGGCAGGAGTGTATGGGGGCATTGAGGGGTGGAAGGAGTTGGAAGCTGGAAACAGGAGGATTACTGGGGCTTCAGTGAGAGATCGTGTCTCAAGAGAATAAGCCAGTGTTCTCTAGCTTCTGAGTGTGTATGGGGGTGTTCACACATCTGTGTACACACATATGTACACATGCACACACATATGTACACATGCACACACATACACACACATTAAAAAACAGAATTTTACCTACCACAAAAGGTTTGTGCCTTGAAACCCATAGAAGAAGGAAGTGGCCTTTCGGTCAGGTTATCCCTTAAGCCCTGAACAGTGTCTTTGAGCTCTTGTTTTTGTTAGTGAAGATTTGTTTGTGCCATTTAATCTAGTCATGCCCATACATACTTGCTTTTCTCTGTTGAGACATAGGGTCTTGAGAGCTTACCTTACGCCTGAAGAGTCCCCATTTCTTTGGTCATTGGAACAGCACTGAATACTTTTTCTTTCTTTGTTCCATCCCGTGGTCCACAGGAAGGCACAGCATAGCTTGGTGGACATGGCCTGTTGCTTTTGAGGGTTTGTTAGCGGCTTGTTGGCCTTTGAGTATAAGGCATCGTCTTGCGAACTGTTGATGAGGTCAGCAGTGATTCCATACTCATTCCTAGACAGCAGTGCAGAGCATCCCAGTAACGGTGGTACAGCCTCTGAGAACACAGCAAAAGGGAAGAGCAAGTTCTATGAGGCTTCTTAGAATCCATTTGGCAGTGAATTATAGGAATACCAGCTTCAGCACCTAGAAATCTGTCATGCCTAACATGAAAAACTGGGAGGTCAATAGCTTTTCAGCAAGGTCACCCGAACGCCAGATTTGCTGCTTTCCTTCACCTCCTTCGGTTTTTGAGGTAGGGCATGGCTCTGAGTCTCCCAGGGAAGAGAGAGGGGATGCATTCCTGTCAGGGTAGCAAGCAAGCTTCCTTAGGGCCTTCTCTGTGGCAGTGCACTGCTCAAAACTGTGTCACATGGCTGCCGTTAGCATCGGAGGAAATCTGGCAACACATCTTCTTGTCTTGGCATATCCCCTCCCAGAAAGAAGTCAGGATTGTGAGTGGGAGACAAATAGTCATGACATCACACCTGGGGACTTTATTTTTGTTACTTCAAATGGATTTAGTCCTCGATTTCGTGATTTGACAATTATGAGTTGCTACTTTATTTATGGAATGCGTGAAGTCCATAATAGATCACTCCCAACCTAATAAAATCAGACTTTAAATTATGGCTGCAGGAGTGAAAAATTTCTACACATGGTTGTAAAATAATGGAAATTTCTCTTAGCTCTTGGAATAAATTGTCGGAAGTGTGATTTTGAAGTTCAAAACAGCTAAAGTTTGTTTAGCTGACCTCTGCCATCGAACTCATTCATAATTATTACCCATACACTCCCTTCTCTGACCTTCCATCTTTTCACGGATAAATCTGGAAGCCTGCCTCATAAAGCCGAGTTACTCTGGTTTTCCTTTGTGTCCTCTTTCTAGCTTTTGTGTGCTTACTCACTAAGTCAGATACATTTTTTTTTTGGTAAAGTTTGGTGTTCTTTCTGTGTTAGAAGGGACACAGCTTGTAGGACAGGAAAAATTGAAAAGGAAAACAAAATGATGACCTACTCTCTCTCTTTCCTCCCCTTCTTTCTCCTCACCTTCCTCTTTTCTTCCTATTAGAAATTATACATAATACCATTGTCTTTTTGCTCTTTTTCTCCTCTTCCCTTTTTCTCTTCTCTCTCTCTCCCTGCCTCCTCCCTTCCTTCCTTTTGACAGTCTCATGGGTCCAGTTGCTCTAGAATCCATGTGCAGAAGTACTACCTGCTCTTCTGGGTAGGCCACTTTTGGCAGGGAGTTGAGTCCTGACACTGAGTACCACCATGGTCCATTTATGTGGTTCTGGGGACCTAAACTTAGGACATTCCTGCATGCTAGGCAAATAGTCTACCAACTGAGCCCCACCCTAGCCCACATAAGGCCATTTTCATGCTGGTATATAATGTACTTTGAGGGTATTCCCATCCTGCTTTACCCTGCTCCTCTCTCTTTAACCTTCCCCCTCCTAATAGTTGCCTTTGTTTCCCACAGTTTTTCTTCTACTTTCATGTCATTTGTACATTTGACTTTGAGTAGCTGTAAAGACTAGAAAACAGGCAATATTTGTCTTACTGAAACTGACCTTATTTGCATAGTGATTATTTCCAATTGCACTGTCTTGTAAATAGCCTAACTTCATTCTTTATGGCTATAAAAATTCCAATGTGTCTGTAAATCTCAGTTTCCTCATTTCTTCTCTTTTGGCAGACACCTAAGTTGGTTCATAACTTAGCTACTGTGAGTAGTGTTGCAGTAAGCATGGATGTGCAAGTGTCTCTGTGGTGACTTGGAGTCCTTCAGTTAAACACCCAGGAGTGGTGTAGACAGGTCATGTGATAGACTTATTAGTTTGCTTTTTAGAAACCTCCATACTTATTTCCATAGTGGCTGAATTAATTTGCAAGATTTTTTTTCATTTGTTCTTAAATTCTGTTTGTCAGGTATTTTGTTGAGGATTTTTTCATCTATGGCTATCAGATAGATTGGTCTGTAATTTCTTGTTGTGTCCTTTGAGTTTGTACTATCCCTTTCCTATTTGATGAGATAGTTTGAGAAGCATTGGTTCTTCTTTGAAGGTCTGGTAGAATCCACCATTGAATCCATCTGGGCCTGAACTCTTTTAGTCAGGAATTGTTTTGTTTTTTAATTGCTGCTACAATCTTTTTGCTTGTTAGACATCTGTTTAGTTTGTTTATCTTGTCTTAGTTTTATTTTGATTTGCTATATGCATCTAGAAATTCATTGATATCTTTTAGATTTCTCTACTTATTAGAATATATGTTCAGAACTTCACCAGTACCTTTTGTAATGGCTTTCTTTTCTTCTATAATATAGATGAAAAAGTGTAGATTCTATACTTTAATTAATTTGGGTCTTCTTTCTTCTGGGTAGTTTGGCTAAGCACTTGCC
Source organism: Peromyscus eremicus (assembly GCF_949786415.1). Lineage (NCBI taxonomy): Eukaryota > Metazoa > Chordata > Mammalia > Rodentia > Cricetidae > Peromyscus > Peromyscus eremicus. Next base: position 109,694,079 of record NC_081419.1, read on the forward strand.
AGTTGTTACCTTTAATCAAGAGTCAACTCTTCATTACATGGATTCCTTGTGTTGTTTTTAACATTTTCATTTCACCAATTTCTGCCCTGATCTTAGTTTTCCTTTCTGGTTTGGGGTTTGGCTTTTTCTTGTTTTTCTAAGTCCCTAAGGTATAGATTACACTATTTATTTGAAATCCCTCTGATTCTTTATTGTAGGCACTTACAGCCATAGAAAGCTCTCTGATTCTTTACTATAGGCACTTACAGCTGTAAGCATCTGTCTTAGAACTGCTTTCATTGACTTCTGAGGGTTTGGGTATGTTGTATTGTCATCTCCATTCATTTTTAGGGATTTAAGCTTTTGCTCTTGATTTCTCCAGTGATCCATTCATCTCTGTTTGTGCCTGTTCTGCAGTTTCTCTCGCAGCTTATTTGTATTTTATTTGTGATCAGACAGGATACAAAGAAGGATTTCAGTCTCCCGGTATTTGTTAAGACTTGCTTCATTTCCTAATAGATGATCTATTTCAGAGAACTTTCCATAGGCTACAGAGAAGAATGTATATTGTGCAATGATTGGTGTACTTTCCTGTAGCTGCTTCATAGGTCCATTTGATGCATGCTGTCATTTAACTTAGATGTTTCCCTGTCTGTATTCTGTGGGTTGGGAGTTGGGTATTGAAATCGCCTGTTGTTAATGGTGAATGTGTCTTAGATTTAACAAAATTACTGGTGCACCTGTGTTCAGTGAACATCTGTTTAGAATTGTAATTTTCTTTCGATGAATTTTTCCCTCATTCAATATGAAGTGACCCTTTCTATCTCTTCTAATTTTGATCTGAAGTATAGTTTTTCAGTTATTACAGCAGTGACGCATGCTGACTTTCTAGTTCCATTTGCTTGGAATATCCCTTTCTACCCTTTCACCCTGAGGTTGTATCTGCATGCGATGATAAGGTACTTTTCTTAGGCAACAAATACTGTTGTATTTGTTGTTTTTAAGTCTGTCTGATAATCTTCCTTCTTTGATTGGGGAATTTAGTGCATTAGTTTTCAGAGTTACTATTGAAAGGTATGTGTTGCTGGATGCTTGATTTCTTCCTATTTGTATTTATCTTCTCCTGGGCATTAGTCATTCCTGAATGTGTTTGTCATTCTCCAAGGATTCCTCCAGGCATCTTCTAGAATATTAGGTTAGTGTTCGTGAATTCATTCAGCTTGTTTATATCATGGACAGTTCTCTCTCCTGTTCTGACAGTGTGGTAGTTTGAATGTAATTGGCCCCCATAATCTCACAGGGAGTGGCACTATTAGTAGGTGTGGCCTTGTTGGAAGAAGTATGTCACTATGCAGATTGTCTTTGAGGTTTCTTATGCTCAGGATACCACCCAGTGACTTGGTTGACTTCCTGTTGCCTACAAGATGTAGTACTTTTAGCTACTCCAGCACCATGTTTGCCTGCATGCCACCATCCTCCCTGCCATGATGATAATGGACTGAACCTCTGAACTGTAAGTGAGCTACCCTAATTAGATGTTTTCTTATAAGAGTTGCCCTGGTCATGGTGTCTTCTTCACAGCAATAAAAACCCTAACTAAGACAGACAGACAGTTTGCTGAGTATCGTAATGTGGACCAGCAATTACTGTCTTCCAACGTTTGGAATACATCATTTCATGGTCTTCTGGCTTTTGGGGTTTCTGTTGAACAATCTGCTATAATTCTAGGAGTGTTGCCTTTATATGTAACTTGTAACTTTCTGCTTTTCTGCTAAAACATTTAGTATTTTTCTCTTGGTGGGGAGATCCTTTCCTGGCTTGTTTGTTTGTTGTTCTATGTACATCCCTAGTCTGGGTGGTCATCTCTTTCTCAAGATCTATAAAGTGTTCAGTGGTGGTTTTATTAAATATAATGTTTGTGCCTTTGACCTGAAAGTACATTCTTATCATTTGTAAATTGGGTCTTTTAATGGTGTCCTATGGTGTTTGCATGTTCTGTCCATAATTTTAAAAAATTGTCTATGTTCTAATTCTTCTGTTTTTTTATTTGTCTTCCACTTAATCCATTCCATTAATAAGAATTTCTTTTGAGTTTTTATTTGACTTATTTTCATTTCTAAAATTTAATTTGTCTTTCTTCTGTATTTCTGTTTATGGAATTCCTGTTTCATTTTTTTTTTTTTTTTTTTTTTTTTTTTTTTTTTGGTTTTTCGAGACAGGGTTTTTCTGTGTAGCTTTGCGCCTCTCCTGGAACTCACTTGGTAGCCCAAGCTGGCCTCGAACTCACAGAGATCCGCCTGGCTCTGCCTCCCGAGTGCTGGGATTAAAGGCGTGCGCCACCACCGCCCGGCCGGAATTCCTGTTTCATGTATTGTGTCAAGTTTCTCATATGCTCTTTGAATTTATTTAGGAGTTTATTTGTATAATCTTCGATGTCATTAACCATTGTTATGATGAGACTTTAAAAATTCCTTTTTCTGGGATTTCCATATCTAATTTACTCTTCCTGGGAGATGTGATGGCTAATGTTGCTTGTCAACCTTGACATATCTGGGAAGAGTTAACACTCAGTTGAGAAATTGCCTCAGTCACTGTGGGCACATCTGTGGGCATTTATTATTATTGGTAATCAGTGTAGGAGAGCCTAGTCCACTGTGTGCAGTAGCATCCCTAGACAGGTGGGCCGGGGTTATACTGTAGGAAGGCTGCTGAACATGAGCTGGGGATTGAGTCAGTAAGCATCATTCCTCCATAGTTTCTGCCTTGCTTTCCTTCAGTGATGGACTGTAATCTGTAAGATGAAGTAAACCCTTTCTTTTCCATGTTGTGTTAGGTCATGATGTTTATCACAATAATAGATGACAAACTGAAACAGGCGCCATCACTATGAAACTGGTATTTTTTTCAGGGGGTTGTATTGCCTTTATTTGTCATGTTTCTTATGTTACTGCATTGATACATATCTGGAGCTATTTCACCAATTTCCTGTTTGTTTTTTTAACAAGCTATGCACTTTCATTTCAAGTGTTTGCAATATTCAAGTGGAAATAGGTTGTGGTAAAAGTTGAGGTTCATAGTTCAGAAGTTTAAACATGCAGTCTACATGCTCAGGAGATCTGGTATGACCCTTCTATTACTCTTGGAGTAAGATGTTAACCACAGAGGCAACTCAGCAGCTGGGTAGGCCCACTATGCAAATTCCATACCAGCCATTTTAAAACAGTAATCTCTTTAAGTACCATAACTGCTGGAGGATCAGCAGATAAGGCTAGCATGATGTGTATACTAGGCTAGTAGGTCCTAAGATCATGAGTGGAAGGGATGTAGGCTGAGGAAGGATAGGGATTAGCGGTGTTCCAGTTGAGGAAAAAATATATGGGCCAAAGCTGAGAAACTTAGGCTCTGCAGGGTTTAGAGATCACCAAATTTTGTAAGATACCACAGTTAAGTAAAAAGAGAAGAGGATGAAGGAGAGAGGGGAAGAGGTGTGAAGGAGAGAGAAAGTATGGGTTGTGTGTAGGAAGGATAAGATAGAGTAGGTAGAGAGATATATAGGGCAACCTTATAACAAACTGATCAAGCTATAAACTAAACCAAGACCATTACAAAATATTTCTTTAAGATAGATGCTTTAAATAATTAAAAATAAAAAATGAAATTAAGAGAAACATAGTTCAAAATATAATAAAAGTAGGTTGAAAAATCACACTAGTCACTATTCCTTCCTTGGTGGGATGGGATTTGAATTCTTTTCCTCCTGGTGATGTTTCTTGGAGCAAGCCATGCTGATGGGGGAGGTGCAGTTTCCACTTCTAGTTCAAATGTATTAATCCAGATTTGGGGTTCAGTCCATGTCCTAGTTGGGTTACTATTGCTATGATGAAATACCATGACCAAAAGCAAGTAGGGGAGGAAAGGCTTTACTTGGCGTACCCTTCCACATTGCTGTTCATCACTGAAGGAAGGCAGGACAGGAGCTCAAAAGAGGGCCAGACTCTGGAGTCAGGAGCTGATGCAGAGGCCAGGGAGGGGTGCTGCTTACTGGCTTGCCCATCAGGGATTGCTCAGCCTGCTTTCTTATAGAACTCAGGACCACCGGTGCAGGAAATCGCATCCTGCACAGTGGACTCGGTCCCTCTCCATCCATCACCAATTAAGAAAATGCCCTATAGGCTTGTCCACAGCCTGATTTTATGGAGGTGTTTTCTCAACTGAGGTCCCCCTCCTCTCATATGACTTTAGTTTGTGTCACGTAGACCTAAAACTGTCAGTATAGTCCAGTTACATGGTGTCTGGTCTAGATTCCTTGAGTTCAGCTCTGATTCTCAGTTCTCCCCCTTGATACTCTCTCTGGATCGGCACCGTTGTGCAGGGCAGGGCAGGGCAGGGCAGGGCAGGAGCTATTGCAGAGGGTTCCTGATGATTTTAGTGGAGTCCTTGAGGGGGAGCCTGCCATGCTTTCTAGTCATGCTTAAGCTCGTCGCTCCCTGCCAAGGTGGGGGCGGGGGTTGTAAGTAAGTGTATAAGGCTCTGATGAAGTTCTTCCCTTGCGCCTTTCTGAGGAACCAGTGTGTACGGGAAGGGAGGGTGGAGAGGCCGCTGTCTGTAGGTGCCCATTGACCTCAACCGAGCCCCACCTCTGCTTTGGCTTCTTCCGCTCCTGGGCCTCCCTGTCAGTTATGTATCCAGTCCTTGATCATCCGTCTGTCTACGGCACCAGCACTGCTGTGTGTGATGGGAAGCACTTCCCGGGGGTTTCCATCTCTAGCTCAGCTGCGTGTGGCTGGCAGTGACTCCAGCCCGCAGCTGCTGCGTGCTTCCCCATGGAAATCTCACCTGGCTTGCTAACTTCTTTTACAGCTACTGACTCTTGCAAAAATCGAGGGTATTGTACGTTATGCTGACTGCTTCCTTTCCCGGAGTGCGTCGATAAGGTTTCTCATCTGCTGTCTTGCTGGAAAGTTTTTTTTCTCCATTCTCTTAGATCATGTTAGGATTTAGTGTTGCGTCTTGCACGTTAGAGGGATGGTAAGTTTGATTATTGTACTGGGTTTCACTTTGAAATAGACCTGGCACAGCTGTACACAGCCTTACTTCAAATCATGACATAAATCCTGCTTTTTATTTTATGTCCAGGTTAGGTTTCCAGTAGTGGTGTCTGGGGTCGGGGGTGAGGGTGGGGTGTCAGTAAGTCATATTCTGAAACCATGAGGATGCATTTACTTGGAATGTGACTTTTCCTGCTTATTGTAACAGCTGTGCTTTGGCCTCATGTGACCCCCTTTTGTCACTTGAAAATTTTAGTCAAAATCAGCGGAATAATCCATGGATTGCTCATTTTTTTTCTGTTCCCAGCCATAGATCACTTAACCAGCTTTAGCAGGTTGCACATCTAATAGTTTACATCTATGGTCCCAGAGCTTGAGCCAATAAACCATCTTCTCAAAGAATTGTTTTCTCTCGGATTTCTTATTTACAAAGAATTTTGTTCATAAAACATATCACATTGCTAGTCATTAGTAATGATCATTTACCCATTTTCCCAATTATATTAATCAAAGCTACATTTTTCTACCAGCCATTTCTCAGAACCTGAGATACTTGAAAAAAATAAAAGCTTTCCTGCAAGCAAACTTATGCTTGTTATTATTTTTTTTGAATATGTATTATACGTGTGTGTACACTTGGGAGGTCAGAAGACGATGTTGGATCTCCTGAAGCTAGAGTTAGAGAGGGTGTGAGCCAACATGTGGGTGCTGGGTCCCAAACCTTGGTCTTCAAGATGCAAGAACAGCAAGTGCTCTTAACCACTGAGCCGCAAGTACTGGCTGGTTTTCTGTGTCAGCTTGACACAAGCTAGAGGCATCAGAGAGGAAGAAGCCTCGTTGAGGAAATGCCACCATGAGATCCAGCTGTAAGGTTTTTTCTCAATTAGTGATCGTCAGGGAGGGCCCAGCCTATGGAGGTGGTTCCATCCCTGGCCTGGTGGTCCTTGGTTCTCTAAGAAAGCAGGCTAAGCAAGCCGTGGGAAGTAAGCCAGTATACAGCACTCCTCTATGGGCTCTGCATCAGCTCCTGCTGATGGATCCTGGATCCTGCCCTGTTTGAGTTCCTGTCCTGACTTCCTTCAATAATGAACAGCAATATGGAAGTGTAAGCCAAATAAACCGTCTTCTCCCCAACTTGCCTTTTGGTCGTAGTGTTTCACCGCAGCCATAGAAACCCTAAATGAGACACCATGTCGTCTATCATATGTTTGCTGATTTGCTGTTGTACACTGGATTGCAGCTTTAAAGTCACTGCCAACACACTGCGTTCTCCAAGCGTGATGCTGATATTTATTATTTTCTTGGACTAGTTCCTTAATTTCTCCCCTGTTTTCTTTAGGGAGTGTTTGAAAATAGAAAATAGTTACAGTTTTGATTTATACGTTTCTTCATCTTTTCACTTACCTTTTAATAGGATGACCATTTAGAAATCATTTTATCACGTACACTTTAAATATACAAAAATTGTAGTATGAGCATTAGAGCAGACTTTCAGAAATAGTCTATTAAATGACTCCATTACTCTTTCCTGTTAGCGGACCCTAAGTAAATCCTGTATGTCATGCTACTATTTGGGCCGGTTTTACTAAAAGTTGACAAGAAGTTCCATCTCAGCTGGCTACTATGCCATGGTTTGGCCCAGGGCACATGTCATGACTCACGCTCACACGTCAGTCATCAAGCTGTGTCAGGATCTTTGATCACACAGGTTGCCTACAGCTGTCATTTTAGAAAAGAAGAGTAGGCAGATACTGCCCTCCCCATGTGTTCTGCTCACGCAGTGGGTCACAGTAATGCTGGCTGATATTCCATGCAATGAAAAGCAGGGGAGGAAAGACCCAAGATGCAGCTTTCTTACGGGAGACCCTGTTCAGAAATTGTGTTGCTTAAAAGGAAGTGAGTTTGGAGCTAAGTGTGACCAGTGGGCAGAACTCAAACTTGACTGTTTGCAGATGTCATTGTGGTCGTGGGATTCTGTTCTTGGTCCTTCTGGTAAGGTGCTGTGGGGATTTTTCTGTTTAAAGTTTGAAAAAGAGCCTTGCTTGAAAAGAAGGTGGCTCCTGAATCACACACTCCTCTGGAGTGTGGGCTCCTGGAAATGACTCATCTGGATCATTTTCGGGCCTTGGGTTCTCTTGGGTCAGAATCTCAGACACTGTTTCAGAATCTATATATTACTTTTCTCATTTGAATGACAAGGTTCAGGGCCAGAGTCAGAATTACAAGCCTATGGACATTATTACATTGTCCTTTTAAATTGGATTTGATTAGAAATAACATAGTAGAAGATGATTAGCTTGAGTTAAACTAAACCATTTACTTACTTTACTTAAAATATTAAAATACTTTAAAGCCGGGTGGTGGCGGTGGACACCTTTAATCCCAGCACTCGGGAGGCAGAGGCAGGCGGATCTTTGTGAATTCGAGGCCAGCTTGGGCTACAGTATGAGTTCCAGGAAAGGTGCAAAGCTACACAGAAAAACAAAAACAAAAACAAAACAAAACAAAACAAAACAAAACAAAAAAGCCAAAACTTTAATTAACATAAAATAACTTTGAAGAAAAAGTTTTACTCAATGTTTATTACTTACTGAAATTTAAAAAAAAATTTATTTTTGTTATTTATAATTATATATATCTATGTGTGTGTGTGTAGGAGTATGTGCATATGAGTATGGCTGCCTGTTATAGCCAGAAGTATTGGATACCCTGTAGCTGGAGTTATAAGTAGTTGTGACTCATCTGAAGTAGATGCTGGGAACTGAACTCAGGTCTTCTGGAAAAGTGCTCTTAACTGCTGAGCTAGCTCTCCAGCTCACAGAAATTGAGGTTTTTATACCAAACACATACTATAAGTGTAAAATAAAATCATAGGCTTATTTATTAAATTTCCTGACATATTTCTCTTCATCAGGATTCTTAGCTAAGAAAAACAAAGGCCCCGAGTGGAGCTTATTGCCTTGGCGATGAAAATTGAAAAGATGGGAGGGGCGGCTTAAGGTCTCTTACCCTCTGTGGCAACCCAGCTCCGTCCAGCCTCCTCCTCCCTGTTCCCGCTGGGAAAGGAGAGATAGAAGTGGAGGTTGGCACATTTATATCTCCGTTTATCCATTGATGCCATGGAATTCAGCAACATTTTTGGAAATACGTTATCGGGATAGGTGATGTGAAGTCAATGCTTTTAATTTCTGTTTTGAAGAAATTCATTGCCTTTGATCAGTTTCCCACCTGGCTTTATCCATTTGCTTCTTAGGAATCAAGACATTGGAAACAAAAGTCTTTTATTGTTTCCTTTAGGTTTCTATGAAGAGATATTTAAAGTCTAGTTTTTTTTTAAAAAAGATTTATTTAGTTATTATGTATACAATATTCTACCTCCATGTATGCCTGCACGCCAGAAGAGGGTACCAGATCTCATTACAGATGGCTGTGAGCCACCTTGTGGTTGCTGGGAATTGAACTCAGGACCTCTGGAAGTGCAGCCAGTGCTCTTAACCTCTGAGCCATCTCTGAAGCTTTTAAGTCTAGTTTTAAGGCTTCTCTTTGTTATTGGAAAGAAATATGCAACACTGAGGCTACCGTGGCTGTGAATTCCTAGTGGAGAGCCCATCTTCTTACAGCCCCTCCTCCAAGGAAGAGGTGGCTTCTCTGTAATACAGAATCCTATAATGCAGTGTTTCTTTAAAAAGGTGTGCATTTAAAAAATTAATTAGTGAATTAACCTTTGATTAATTCTTTTGTTTTCAATAATTACAACCCAAACTGTTTAAGAAGCCATTTTTATGTTCTTAACATATGCCACTGGAAGCTGAATTAAAACATCAAATTACTCAATTTACAATCGGTGCTTGCTAGGCTTTGTGAAGAATGACTATTTTATAAGAATGGCTGATGGCTGCAGCGCTCATGCGTGTGAGCTGTTATAAAGAAAGCCCCTCAGTACATACATTTTTATATTGAAATATATCAAGCCCATCAGCCCATCTTGATTAACTAGGTCCCTCTCTTTTCCCAGGGTAACATCTTTCTAGGAAACCGAGATGGTGTTGACCAATACAATTTGTCAAATCTTCATGTTTTTCAGCCTTTGGGAAATGAAGTCTGCTTGTATAGTTCTGAGTGGCCTTGAACCCCTGACGCTCCTGGCCCAGTCTTTGTAGTGCTCGGATTATGGACATACTTCACTAAAACTGGCTCATCTGTGGTTTTTTGGAGTAGGACTTCTTTTTTAAGAGCATGAGTTGTGATTGTCTGGTGTTATTGACTAGAACAAGGTTGAGGGTGTTTCTGGGTGTGTTTTCTTGTAATCTCACAGTCTCTGAAAGGTGCCTGCATTTTACAGAATTAATGTTAGCCTGGCAGTTGCCTTAGTTTTCAACTGGTACCTTTTGCTTTTCAGAATGGATGGCATCTGCTTACTGTCCAGGCTCCAAAGAGTGCTTAGGGGCTTAATTAAAAAATAACAAACAAACGAACAAACAAAAAACCCTTTTAACTATTTTTTACTGTTTTGAGAGTTTTTCTATGTTGCCCAGACTAGTCTCTAAATCACAATGCTTTGGCTTCTGCTGCGATGGCAGCCATGTTTCCACCGTGCCTAGAGTGTTTGGGGACTTTGATTCTGAAGACAATTTACATTCAGGAAGATATCTGTGGATACCAAGAAAGATACAGGCATGCGTGCTATGGGGTGGGTGTTGGATGAAGCTGTCACCCCAAGTAACGGATTCCTCAGATTTTAGAGTATTCCAAAATAACTGGTCATTCTGGCCTTATGTTCCTACCTGCATTACTCTAGTGTGGTCTTGATGGTGAGGTTGTTGCTCTCTGAACACTTCTGGGTAGAGAAGTTACCATGTGGGACCCTTCCTTGTTTTATTTACAATGGCATATTTGTGATGCTGATGGGAGCTTAGTTCTTGCTCCAGTGTGCAGTGTGAGGCCATCTTCCCCCAGGACAGGCTCAGTTCTGCTTGCCCAAGAGTTCCTGAAGCAGTTGTCCATATTATTATAAATCATCCATCCACCTCTAGGTAGTACAAGGGAAAACCAGGGCACTTACTAGATGACTGAAAATTGGGTGTGGGGAAGAATCACTTTCTGATCTTGGAATTGGACACAGAGGAGTTGAAGTAGTTGGCTTATCTATGATAAACTGAACTAATAGTGTAAACTCAGCATTCATATGTAAACACTACGTGAGTGTGCTACAGTTGTGAACTTTAGTGATATCAGTAATGAGCTACAAAATTGGCCTTCATGTGTCTGCTACATGCAGACTACTTATTGTGCAATTATTATGATGAAATTAGGAAAGTGATTACATTTTCCCTAAAAGTTTTATTCTGTAGATTTTGACATCGAAGATGATACACAGAAAAAAAAGTGTGTATCAATTACAGAATGAGGATAATGTCTGATAAGCTCTGATCAGAATAGTGCCGAAAGTGTGATAGATATAATGTTGAATTACAGAAGTGTGGTTTTTGGAAATCGGATTCTTAGACATTGATCTTCATTGAAATTGAAATGCTAGTTCCCCCTAACAGCAAAGTTAGGAGTATCTGTTATATATTTGCTATCATAAATAATTCATATCTCTGCTCTGCCACCAGATATACATTGAGACAGTTTGGCCTGTAGGTTCTTGGGAAAGCTGCTTTCTCACACTTTCTAACCCCCCCCCCCCCAAGCACATCTTAGAAATAAAGAACCATATATCTGTGAGATTGTTGGATACTTAGGGGCGCAATCTTTAATAGGGGACTCTGTATTATTTAGCTTTCCATTACTACAACAGAATACCAGAGAAAATCAACTAAAAAGGACGGAAGGTTTATTATAGTTTTGGAAAATTCAGTCGATGGTCCGTTCGTCTTAGTGTTTTGGAACTCTGGGGAGGCAAAATATCATGATAGGGAATCCTTTTATCTCATGGCCCTGATGACACCGGGAGGGAAAGGGTTCTTAGAACCCCTTGCAAAGCACATTCCCAGTGATGGACAAACCCCCCCACTAGGATCTATGTCCTCCCCGTAACTCAACTGGCTGGAAACTGAACAGGCCAGACCATTGCAGCCTTTTATGCAGATTGTAGAGCCCAGGAAACTACCTGTGAGCTCTATGATAGTCCCAGAGTCCATGGCCATACCAGGATTCCTTACATACTAAATAAATACTGTCTCCCATGTATATACAATTTACAATACTAAGTGGCTGATTATTTGAAGAATATACCTTAATATAAAAGGGTTACTGAATTAAGAGGAACTTTTTACTTCAATGTGTTTTCTTAGAGCACAACTGTTGTAAATGGCTGATGATTCTTACTGATGTTAAAAATAGGTCCTTGGGGCTGGAGAAATTGCTCAGTGATTAAGAGCACTGTCTCCTCTTCCAGAGGTCCTGAGTTCAGTTCTCAGCAACCGCATGGTGTCTCACAACCATCTGTAGTGGGTACTGATGCCCTCTTCTGGAATGAAGGAGTACATGCAGATGGAGCACTGATATAGATGAAATAAATAAAATCTTAAAAATAAAATAGGTTCTTACAATAGAGGAAGAGAACTATATTCCAGAACATAGGAAAGGTACCTGAGTCAGGTTAGGACTGAGCCAGGACAGGGCCACAGTGTTTTTAAATAGGATTAATGAACACTTATTTGTTTGCTTTTTGCATGTTTGTTACACCAGAGAAAACAAAGTGGCCATGTTTTCCCTGCAGTCTCATACCTCAGCCAAACGTAGGGGACTTCCACCACCAGCTGTGGGGACTTCTCCTTCCCATCCAGTGAGCAGTTATTTCTGCAGTGAACTCCACCCAGGTGTTCAACACAGAGCAGAGTACCAGATCACAAAGGTCCAGGGCTCCATTCTCAAGACTGTCCCTGCCAATCCTCAGGTGCTTTCCCCTGGGCTTCTTACCCACCGCTCAGGTTTCCCTCATTCTCTTCCTTAGGCCTGATTAATTTGCTCAAAAACTCCACAGAACTCAAGAAAACATGTGCCTGAGCTAACTGATACACTATGAAGGCTAGTAAGAAGGATGAAGGTGTGCCTAGGGTGAGAGATAGGAAGGGGATGGGGAACTTGCGTGTCTTCCTGGTTGCTCCAACTTCCAGGAACTTGGAAGTATTCAGCTAACTGGAAACCTTTTGGGCTTTTCTGGGACTTGATTCCAAAGGCATGACTGTTAATACCCAGCAGGGCCTGCCTTGACCAGATTCTTCTTGCCTACCCATGCAGCATTCTTCTCTTTAGACTATGAGACAGGGTAGTTCTGGAATGATGAAGGGGATCTTAGAAACTTGGTGGTTATGATGTAGGTCAGTAGAGGGCTTTTTGTTTTGTTTTTTGTTTTGCTTTGTTTTTAGGGCTATTTAGAAGACTGAAAGGCGGGGTAAGGTTAGAGTCTGTGAGGAGAAATTCTAGTTTCTCTTGTGTACTGTAGGCTGTAATTTATGAAGCAGGAACTGTGAATGAAAACTGAAAATATGTATTCAATTTTTTTGACCACCCCCGGGTTTTGAATCTGCACACTTACAGCAAGCAGATCCACGATATAAAAGATACAGCCATTCCACTATCACATTAATAATTAGCCCTGTCGTCACATTGAGTGAATACATCTCCTAGGCAAAGACCACTCAGGTTTACAGACTGACTGAGTGACTGGGGACGGCAGAGGAGTCCCCTTTATGATACTACAGTCAGTCTACTCCTTCCATGCTGAGCTGGCTAGATAGAGCCTTCAAGTATGAACGCCCTTTAAATTTCAGCGTTTCCCAAGCTGGGAGTGTGGCTCTGTGGTGGAACACTTGCATAGTGTGTGATTCTGGGGCAGGCCATCTATCCGTGATTCCTTAAGTCAGTTATAACACAAATCGGATCTCCTGGCGTTCCTTATGGAAAGGAGCATCCTTTAAGGAATGAATACTTGTATCAGAATTTTGAACAGTCCCCTTTGGCTTAGTTGAGGAACAATTTGTTTCCTTTGTAAGGAGTCATGTTTATAATTTTGTTTCTCACACTCACGATCTAATCAAAGTTATTGTCTATGAACAGCCACTGTATTCCTGATTCCTGTAGCTAGGTTGATCTGCCCCTGTTTCCTTTGCATTCTAGGACAAATAGACTTGCATTCTGGTTTTTTTTTTTATTAAGGAATTTTTTATTCATTTTACATACCAACCACAGATTCCCCTCTCTTCCCTCCTTCTGCCCCTCCAGCCTCCCCCCACCCAACTCACCTCCCATTCCCTCCTCCAACAAGGTAAGGCCTCCCATGGGGAGTCAGCAGAGCCTGGTCCATTCAGTAGAGGCAGGTCCAGGCCCCTCCCCTGCATCAAGGCTGTGCAAGGTGTCCCACCATAGGTACATGCAGGTGCATTCTGTTTCATGTTATGTTGTAAATCCTTAGGCATATTGTCTGTGCTTCCTGCATGCTTCCTCCCTGCTTTGGTGTGCACAGCAGCTGTGAGACTGTCTGATTCAGGTCTGCAGTGCTGCAGCTTCCTCTTTGCAATGCTGTGCATGCATCCCATTGGGAAACTCCTTATCCCAAGTGTGGTTTGGACAGCGCTAGGCTTCCTGCTCTGGAGATGAAGTCTTTTGTGGCGTGTTCACATTTCATAAGTGTCAGAGATGTGCATTGCAGTGGAACCAATGCCCCGGGGACACATGCCAACTGTCCATCATACTACAAGCCTTGGTTAGAAAAGAGTTACAGAAAGAGCTAGAATGGTGCCCGGCTACCCAACCGTGGGGACTGCTGATGTAGCCTTACTGTAGTAATGACTTTGCCTCACCACCAGATTGTGAGCTGAGTGTGTCAAATCTAAAGCAATGCTTAGGAAACCCTGTGTCCTATCTTCCTTCTTTCCTCCTTGGATTGGATATGGATGATGACTATGAGGCCTCAGTATATGGTGAGAAATAGAATCTATGGGATCTGGGTTCCAATTGTTATATGACTGAGGTCTCCAAACTAGGCGCCCAAAAATGAGCAAAAAAAAAAAAAAAAAATCTTTCATGTGTTTGTGCATGTGTGTGCATCTGTGCACATGTGTGTGTAGATGTGTACGTGTGTGTGTTTGTGTGTGTGTGCATTTGTGTTTGCATGTGGTGTCTCTCAGATGTATGCTTCCCCTTCAGGCTTCAGCCCACAATCTTGAGTAGAACATCTTTGATGGTCATAGTTACAGTCTTTCCCAGTAGAAACTCTATGCGGTAGAAGAAGGAGTCGAGTGGATAAGACAGACAAACCAGGGCACTGACCATGCCTTTGCAGCTGTTTCAGAAAGCTGGGGTACATTGAAGGCTTCACACAGTTTTCTTTCTTTTTTTTTTTTTTAATTTTTATTTTGCAATACAATTCAGTTCTACTTATCAGCCACAGATTCCCTTGTTCTCCTCCCTCCCGCCCCCCTCACCTTCCCCCCAGCCCGCCCCCCATTCCAATCTCCTCCAGGGCAAAGCCTTCCCCACAGACTGAGATCAACCTGGTAGACTCAGTCCAGGTAGGTCCAGTCCCCTCCTCCCAGGCCGAGCCAAGGGACCCTGCATAGGCCCCAGGTTTCAAACAGCCGACTCATGCAATGAGCACAGGACCCGGTGCCACTGCCTGGATGCCTCCCAAACAGATCAGGCTAATCAACTGTCTCACCCACTCAGAGGGCCTGATCCAGTTGGTGACCCCTCAGCCATTGTCATATGTTTCCGTTCGTTTGGCTATTGTCTCTGTGCTTTATCCAACCTTGGTCTCAACAATTCTCGCTCATATAAACCCTCCTCATTCTCGCTAATTGGACTCCCAGAGATCCACCTGGGGCCTAGTCATGGATCTCTGCATCCAGATCCCTCAGTAGTTGGATGAGGTTTCTAGCACGACAATTAGGGTGTAGTTACAGGCTAACATCTTTTCCGCAGTTGCTCATTATCTGGAATGTTCTTGCCGTACTTAGTAGAATGGCTTACCCATGATTATGAGAAGACTTGGAGAAATCTTGCCTCATACTTCTCTGTATTGCTCACAGATAGACCTATGTTTTAGAAAAACTTAATGCTTTGTTAGAAGAATAATTTAATAGTTTCATCAAATTTAGCATTTGGGGTGATGTTTACATTAAAAAAATGTGTGTGTGTGTGTGTGTGTGTGTGTGTGTGTGTGTGTGTGTGTATTTTGCTTGCCTGTATGTCTGTGGACCATGTATGTGTGTGCCTAGAACTTAAAGAGGCCAGAAGAGAGCATTAGATCTTCTAGAACTGGAGTTACAGACAGTTGTGAGCTGCCGTGTGGGTGCTGGGAATTGAACCCGAGTCCTCTGGAAGAGCAACCAATGCTCTTAACTGCTGAGCCATCTTTCCAGCCCGAGGAAAGTTCTTAATTAACACAAATTACAACTTACGTTAACAGTTTGTGTCTATTGACTTGTTACACGTCTTTCCCCCCTGTTCATTATGTCACAGAATTTTTAGGGCCATGTGTCATCTGGAACAAAGGTAAGACATTTTACTATTGGCATATGTAACCAGAGACAGATGATTTGATTGTCCCTATCATGTTCTTTGTAGTTTAGAGCTGCTTCTCAGCAAAATTATTATGAAGAGCATTAAACGTTTGTATAAAAAAGCCATCTGAGTGTCCCATCTATCCAAATTATAAAGCTGATGATGCCACATGCTGGGACTTACTCTTGTGGAAATCCCACATACTCCCCTCTCCCATCTCCATTCTTAATATCTTTCATACTTGTTTTAGTTTTGTGGGCTTGGGATATAACCCAAGGCTTCTTTCATCCATTGTGTTTTTAACATACATGTATATACTCTGTGAGTCAGCATAGGATGAACATTTTAATCTCAAACCCTTCTATTCTCTTAAGAAAACCCCTTAGGATCTAAAAAGCTTTTGTCATATGGCTTATGTCATAAATATTTGCTGCATTAGATAGCAAAATGAGAATATAAAAATATTTAACTAGCTTTAATAAACCCATATTATGTTAACATGAATAACTGTGTGTCTGGCTTGCTTTGATGACAGATCAGTATTGTAGTATATAGAGTCCACAGCTGGGTTAGATCACTAATGACTTTTCTTCTCCAGCAGTTTGTCACAGTGATCTGTCTGTCTGTCTACCCATCCATCCATCTATCTATTTATTTTGAGATAGTGTCTCTCGTTATGTAACTATGGTTGGTCTGAAAATGACCATGTAGATGAGGCTTGCCTTGAATTTACAGAGATCTGTCTGCCTCTGCAGATACTGGGATTAAAGACCTACACTCTGTTCAATGGGTTTTCAAGCAGTGAAAATTTGATGAGAAGAGTGATACCACCTAATATTTCTGCAAATCTCTTCTGTGTCTTGTTGAACAGAAGCACTTGGCTTCTCTTACTCTCCCTTGCAGTCGGTCTGCTCAGATCTCAAAGGTGACGAAACCTCTTCCAAACTCTGACTTGTGAGACCATGAGAGTGAGAAGTGGCAAATAAGATTTAATTTGTTGTGACGTTTTTTTTTTTTTTTTTTTCTTGACATTATGGGCCCTTAAAGTGGTCTTGTGCACACGTTGAGAACCACTGTTGTACACTGAATGCCCAAATGTTGTCTGTAGAGTATCTCCAGTTTTTATTATGTTACCTGCCTTGTAACTGCTGCAATTTGGACCTTCGATGTACCCCAAAGCCTGCATATTAAGGAATTAGTGCCCGGCTTGGTTAGAGAGTGGCAGAAACTATGAGAACTGGTGGGGGGAGTCTGGCAAGAAATTTTAGATTGCTGAAACATGCTTTTTTTTGTTTTTTGTTTTCGAGACAGTTTCTCTATGTAGCTCTGACTGTCCCGGAACTCACTATTGACCGGGCTGGCCTCAACTCAGAGTTCCACTTACTTCTGCCTCCCCAGTGCATACTTTTAAAGGACATTGCAGGGCCCTCGTTTTTACCTCTTTACCATTTGTGTTTCAATCATAGGGTAATGGGCTTCTACAGCAATGTGCCTCCAGCATGATGTGCTGCGTTGCTCTAGGCCCAAAGCAAGGGGCCAAGCAACCATGGCTGGAAACATTGAGAACCACACGCCAACATAAACCTTTTTTTCTTTGAAATTTCCTCAGGTATTTTGTTAAGGAACGGAAAGCTGACTTATCCAAAAGATCCATTTCCGTTCGATGAGGGTGATTGTGGTAAGAAATCAAGACTGAAAAAAAGACCCTACAAATAGTCATTTTCATTTCAGTCTACATTTTCCCGTTGACTGCATCTTCACAGTGTCAATTAGCCTGACCTCAGTTGCTCCCGGTCTCACTGCTGCTTCCCTCATTGATCTGAACTGATCTTTATATTGTTGCAGTTACTGTTGTTGTACATCAGGTCAACCCAGTCCTGAGCACTTAGAACAGCAGTGGCCTCAAATCTACAGCTAGGGTGGAGTTGGGCAAGTCAACCCAGTCCTGAGTGCTTAGAACAGCAATGGCCTCAGATCTGCAGCTAGGATGGAGTTGGGTAGAGACATCTTGCTGCATCCTCTAGAGGCTTTTGATTGGCTGCCTCTTCTATGATGGAGACCTTTCGTATACATTGCTGTGAACAGCCTGGAGTGAAGTACCATGTGGGCTATCTGTGGACTGCCTGGGACTTCCTCATACACTAGCTGAGTTGCAAGACAAAGTGTCCTGAGAGATTGGTGGTTTTAAAAAAAAAAGCCATTGTTATAATGTCAGGACTTGAGGACAGGTCCAGTGTTGTTCCTGCTGCATTAGTTTGTTGAATAAGTCACAAAGTCTGGCATTAAGGGGAGCAAATATATACCCTACCTTTCATTTTATTATTATTATTGTTATTATTATTATTATTATTATTTTACATATTTGACTCTTTTGCCTTCATGTATAGCTGTGTGCCACATACATGCTTGTGAAAGTCAGAAGGGGGCATCCGATCCCTGGAATTGGAGTTACAGATAGTTGTGAACCATCATGTGGGTGCTAGGATTCAAACCTCAATTCTCTGGAAGAGCAGCCAGTGCTTTTAACAAGTGAGCCTGCTCTCCAATCCTCAGACCCTACCTTCAACAAAGGGAATGAATGTCTGGAACTTGGGAATCTTGTTTTTAAACTGTTCCACTTCGTGCCTCAGTCATCCAAAATTGCCCTGGGTTTGCATCCTGTCTCCAGATTCCTTTCCTCAAAGCAGAGCTTTGTTCATCACCAGCTCCCATTTCTGTCAGACATGAATGAAGTGAATCTTGTGTTCCAAATGACCTGCTTACTGCTCTGTTCCCTTTTTAGCCTACTCTGTGCTTCAGCACAACTTTGGCCTCCTTTGGATATTTATATATTTCTATTCCTAGAATACTGTCACTTTGATATCTTCACATCTTAACACCCAGCAATCAAAATAAATGGTACCTGTCATGTGGAAGGCTTCCTTAAGCTTTCCAGTTGCTGTTATTTGTCCTTCTATTTTATCCATTTCCCCTTTTAAGACCTCTCAAATCCCATCTTATAAAGTAATATATGTATACATGTTTTATATATTTTTCTAGATTATTGGAGACTATTCCTATACTTAAATTATTAGTTTTCAATTGTGCTGATACCTGAGATACCTTTAACGTGTGTTTGATTTTTCTTAACTGGAAGAATGAAAACATGAATAAAGTAGTATGTTTAAACTCACCTAAAAATTATTACAAATATTCTGATTGTTGATTAAGATTGTGTGTGTGTGTGTGTGTGTGTGTGTGTGTGTGTGTGTGTGTGTGTGTTTAAATAAATTTAATGAGTAGCTGGGCATGGTGGCACACACCTTTAATTAAAACACTCAAAAGTTGGAAGCACTCAGATCTCTATGAGTCTGAGGCCAGCCTGGTCGACAAAGTGAGTTCCTGGCCAGCTGGGCCTCCATAGGGAGGCCCAGTTTCAAATTACAAATTTAAGTTTGGTTCCCAGAACCCATATGGTGGATCACAGCTATTTACAAATTACATAAAAAAGTAAGCAAATTATGTAAAAATTGATTGATGATTGAACTATGAATATAAAATAAGAGTTTTCACTTTAAATAATTCTAATAGTACAAAATAAAGAATGATACAAAAGTTGCCAGTAATTTACCTAGAAATGTCTTGCTATTAAGCATAGGAAGATTCAAAACTTAATTTTAGGACATGAAATCCATTTAGCTTAGAGAGAAATATCTTCTTGGGAAGGCAGCTTCAGTGCAGTTAGATTAAAATATTAATTGTGTTCAAATACGTGATATGCTTAGTTCCACTCCTGTCAAAACCAGGGAATTTGACACAATGAGTTGGAGCTTCACCTGGAAGAATGAATGAACCTGTCTTGTCTTGCAGATTATAGGAAAGTTGCATCAGAGCCACTTGCCACCCCAGGCATTTATAGTATATGAAGCCCCGGTGAGCATGGGTACGGACACAAGGCTCAACCAATGAATAAAATATGGAAAATCTATTTTTAGATATAAACTTATGGTAATTTAGTACCTGATAAACTTGATATTTTAGATTGGTAGGAAAAAGATGAATTATTTAATGAAAAGTGTTGGAACACTTGCCTGTCATCTGGAAGGCTACAGCAGGAGCTCTGCCACACTATTTATGTAAAAGGCATCCAAGGAGTCAAAACAATGCAAATTGTAAGTATGGGTCAGATTTAGAGAGATCTTCTTACAGTCTCTATGTGGTGGTGGCGGGGGAGGTATTTCTCAGTAGAAACAGTGAAAAAAAATGCCTCAACTTTGTGGCTACACAGGCATTTAAACATTTTATTTTCATTTTTATAAATTTGGTACATTGGAAAACCATCTCAAGCTGTTGGGAGATATACAATATACTGGGGAAATGTTTGCAATTTTTATCTCAAATAAAAAGCTAATATCCTTCAGATTCAAAGAACTTTTAAAATAAACCTTGTCCAAAGCTAAGTACCGAATTAGAGTTATGTGGAAAACATAAAACAGATAGTTAAAAAAAAATGATAACATGATCCGTGACATGAGAACACAGACAAACATCAGCATTAAAATGCAAATTAAGGCAGTAATGGTATAGTATTAGTCAATGACTCAAATGAGAGTTAAAAAGATGATTCCGTTTTTATGATGGTGTTAGTAAAAATAAAATGCTATTTCTTCCTTAAGCTGTGGTGAATGGGTCATGTTTCCCAGTCTGTTTTTGACTTAAACTTCTGTAAAACCATAAAACATAAACCAGAAAAAGAAAATGAAAAGTCTGCAAAGTGAAGTCTTATATGTATGTATAGATATGTTTATTATGTTTTGTTTGTGTACGCACTACATATGTGAAAGGCTAAGCATAGTGGTACACAGTTTTAATCCCAGCACTGAGAAGGTGGAGACAGGTGAATCTTCTTGAGTTTGGGGCCAACCTGGTCTACAAAGAGAGTTCCAAGCCAGCAAGGGCTACATAGCAAGACTTTACCTAAAAGAAGAAAAAAAAATTGCCTTGCCTAATATTTTGCAAATGTTTCTAAATGTTTATTCTCAATTACTTTACCTACCACATTGTGGACCAGTAATGAAGTTTGCCCTTTGTAGATCTCTCTTTGAATAATGCTGCTTTAATGTGTTTTTGCTAGCATTGATTGATTCAGAATTACTGAATTGCAGGTGAATGGTGTGCATAACATTTTAAGTATATAATTTTTTTCTTGGAATATAGTATGAGGCTATAATCAGATAGCCATTTAAGGAAGGTGATTATTTCTAGAATTTTTGATGATAGCAAAAAAGATGGACTATCCTATGGTAAACCAGTGGTTTAATAATTATGTAGATTCGAGTCAGATGGCAGAATGTTGTATAGCCATCAGAAAGCAGGAAACATCAGACAGACACACTCAGCTGCAGTTAGTCCTCTGTCCTACTGATCTGGTCCGTGTATCTTTACAGCTGTGCAGGTCATGTCAGTGGAAAGAGACAAGCTGTAGAGGAGTATTTAGTTCTTCACTCAACCATTATGTATGGTTGCCTTATTGATCTAGGAGTTGGGGCTTCATACAGGAATTTAAAAAGCTTGATAATTATGTTCTAGAACTAAAAATAACACAGTTAGTGTATGTAGTTACTGGTAATTGTATCAGATAGAAAAGGGGCATGTTGCCGGGCGGTGGTGGCGCACGCCTTTAATCCCAGCACTCGGGAGGCAGAGCCAGGCGGATCTCTGTGAGTTCGAGGCCGGCCTGGGCTACCAAGTGAGTTCCAGGAAAGGCACAAAGCTACACAGAGAAACCCTGTCTTGAAAAACCAAAAAAAAAAAAAAAAAAAAAGAAAAGAAAAGGGGCATGTTACAGTTTTAGGAAGCACAGAGAGGAAAGGAGTTCCTGAGAAGGTAGTCTTTGAGTTGAGGTCCCAAGGTGCTAAAATAGAATTCTGTGTTATCTGGTGGATAACGCCTAAAACTGTTAGTGGTGGTGATGGTAGATGTAAGTACTCCAAAGCAGAAGAACAGAAGATTCTGCATGACTATGTTGAGCAAGAAGTTTGTGTGGTGTAAGTTTGGAAGCCGGTTTGAGATCTGTAAGATTTGAGATTCCCATTAGATAGATTTTCAAGTGAAGCTAGATATACCCTGTAATTGACTAGATACAGGAATTGAGATCTGGGCAGAAGGTGGGCAAATATGAGAGCTGTAAGTGGGTGAGGACAAGAAAAAGTGAATGCATACAGGAAGCCATGAGTTCTGAGGACTGACTTTCAGGGAATTTGCTCTTAGAATAGGGTGCTTAGGGAGAGTCAATATTAAAGATCAGGGATAAGAGAAAAATTGCAGACTACAAAGAAAACCAAGGGAGTATAGCATCTTAGATGCCGGTTGACATGTGTGTCAAGAAGGAGGCATGATAAGAGGGCTGTCAAAGAAGATGAGAATTGAGACTCAGCCAGAGTGCAAAGGTCGGGTCAACAGACACCATACATTTCTTGTTGGCCTGTGAGTTATGAAGCATGAGCTGCTGCTACTGCTGAATGCTATTATTTTAAGCATTCAAAGGAACAATTGTAGTAGAATATTATTTTAAGGTGTGTTACTTTTGTTTATGTTGCATTTGTTTAACTCTGTGAAGCACCTGATGATTTAATAAAGAACTGGCCAATAGCAAGGCAGGAGAAAGGATAGGTGGGGCAGAGAGAGTATATAGAGGGAGAAGTCTGGGAGGAGGCATAGATCTAGCAGCTAGAGAAGCGGGAGGACTCCTCCAGGGGCCAGCCACCCAGCTACACTGCAGGCCATGGAGTAAGAGTAAGATTTACAGACTAAGAGAACAGGAAAAGCCCAGAGGGAAAAGCCCAGAGGCAAAAGGTAGATGGGATCATTTAAAGAGTAGAAAAGCTGGCAAGAAACTAAGCAAAGCTAAGGCCCGGGCATTCCTAAGTAAGAATAAGCTTCCATGTGTGATTTATTTGGGAGCTAGGTAGTGGGCCCCCCAAAAGAGTAAAAAAAAAAAAAAAGCCCAACAACAAACAATATCTTCTTATTTTTATCATCAGAAATGACCAATGTCCTACCTTTAAATAGCTACCTTGATACAGCAGCCAAATCAGAAAGAAGAATAAAGTAACATCATGGAAAGGCAACTTTTCTATATCTCATGAAATAGTTCTCAGTTGTCCAGCTGGCTGATGCACATGTAGCTACCCCAGACATGGGCTTTTGTTCCACGTAGGAAGTAAAATCAGTTCTAGGAAAGAGAAACAAGGAGAGGAATGGCGAAGGAGGACAGTGGGGGAGGAGAGGGAAGGAGGAGAAAAGGGAGACGGAAGTAGTTGTTTAGGAAAAACCAGGTGCTTGGTAAAGTTTGAGCCCAGAAATGTAAGAAGCCCGAAACAAAACATAACAACAACAACAGTAACAATAAAATAACTACATTTAACTGCCTTTCACAATAACTTTGCCCTGACTAAATTTGAAAACACACGTTCTTTGCAGGTAAGTAGTTTCCCTATTGCTTAAACCAATATATCATAATCCCCCTCAGAACAAAATGTTTATTCATGACTCTGGGCCCGGAGCCGTAAATGTCTATAACATGCTGGTACCGTAAGAACATAGTTATGCGTGCATTTTTTTCCCACTTGGCCAGTCAATTTGTTAAAAATAAACATGCCACACTTCTGGCCCCTTTTCTAGAAAACATTAATTAAAAAAAATTAAACTTCAAAATACACTTTAATAGATCCTTTGTTTAGAAAGGACAGCCTAACCATTTGCTGGTAGAGAATTCCTGCCCTGTCTTAAAATGAGCCAAAATGGAAACTAAAGTGGTGCTTTGTGGGGAGTGTTACGGTGTTGAGTTATTGTTTCTTGACTTCACATCCTTGACCCTTCCCCTCCATATGCCCATGGTATATACACACATGTTCTAGAGCTTATGAAATAGGGTCAGGATTCAGATAGGGTAACAGATTTTTTTCCGGCATCAACCTCATACAGCACAGGGAGAGAATTTTGTGCCAGACACAGATGGATTGAGTTCACTCTCTTGTAAATATTATCTCTTTGCTCTTGCCAGGGACTTTTCACTTATGAGTTCTAGATCTTAGTCTTCTGGCGATTGTCCTCTGGCTTTGTGATATCCCTAAGTAGCTCTGTGACTTTGTGTGGGCCACTTAGCAATTTCAGCCTCAGAATTTAGGAGTGCTGGGTGTGTAGCCACTTAAACTCCTGCAGGTCTTAAGATTCTGTGAATCCAGGATTGGAGATGTAGCCGAATTTCTAAATGGTCTTATTAAATAAAAAAACACGGAGCCAGAAATTTGGGTTAAAGCCTTAGAGAGATTAGGGAAATACAGAAAGCCACCAGCTAACCTCACCTCACCGGCTCCACAGCTTCCAAAAGAGCGTGACTTCCTGTCTACCCAGGCTTATATGCCTTGCTTTTCTGCCCTCTCATTGGCTCTTAGCACAGCTACCTCACTTCCTCTTCTTACACAGCTCTATCACTGTCTGTCTGTCTGTACAGACCTCTAGGTCTCTATGGTTGGTACTGGGATTGAAGGTGTGTGTCACCATGCTTGGCTCTGTTCCCTAGTGTGGCCTTGAACACACAGAGATCCTGCCTGCTAAGTGATGGGATTAAGGGTATGTGCTTCCTGACTTCTTTGTTTACTTAAAATGGCTGGCCTTTTTCCCCCTGATCTCTGAGCAGGCTTTATTTATTAAGCACAAATAAAATATCACCACATTTCCCCTTTTTTGTCTAATAAAAATAAAAATATAAAGAAAGTTATAACTAATAGAAGAAAAACTATATACATTAAAAATAAAAATATAAAGAAAGTTATGACTAATAGAAGAAAAACTATATACAATAAGTACAATAACTATATACAATATATACGAGCAATAAATGCATCAACAATGGCTAGTCCATTTGCATTTGACAAATTCAGAGATGAAAATATTCCATTATCTATCCTATTTTGGTGAGTCCAAAGTATACCTAATTCACTTTCTATCTTAACTTCTATTACCAACAGAAAACTATCTTATGATGTCTTTCAAACTTACACACTTAACACCTCTTAGTGAGTTTCTTTTCTGAATTTCTTAACAAGGAAAACTGTACCTATAACTATCTAATGTTCAACTTCCTCAGAGATCCGAGAAGGAAATAATATTACCTAGTAAAACAGGAAGTGTACACAAGTGACTTCTAAAAAATGAATTATGACAGAAACAGCCAGCTTCCTGGACAGTCACTCGAGGTTTCTCTGCATATTGAGGCATCATCTTTGGCCTACAGGCTTAACATATCTGACAGACTCATTTGTGAAGTAGGATGTACACAAGGCCTACAGCTCAACCTCACATTCTGTGCGTGTACCAGATAAACTTGAATTCTGCCAGTGTCCTGTCATGATTCAGGATTTTAAATTCTGGAAATTGCTGGTGTTTTTGGAATTCAGCTTCCCATTCTTCTCAGCTTGTGGGTGGCTTCATCTCCTTTATTAAATGCCAGTCTGCCATTGAGAGGTTAGACTCTGTCAGCCTAGTTACAATTTCAAGAATAACTGTTTCAGCTACTGTCCTACTGCACACCAGAAGCCATCAGCCCACTGCCTGTTCAAATGCCTTCAAAGAAAGGGGTACTGTGTCTTTTCCGGATTGCAAAGGCCACTTCAGTGATGGTGCCATATTGTCCTTGCCTCACAGGACACCTGTTGCCAAAGCTGCAACCACACTTGTCTTGGCAAGGATCAGTAGTCCTTTGTTTTGTGTCCTGTTTGTCCATTTTGGATGGCATACTGTCAGTAGTTGATGCGAGAAGCACTTTGTTGCCCAGTGGTTAGCTTTTGCCACAGTGAAAGTTAACTCCATATGCAGTTTCTTCAATGCCCCTATCTTTCTGAAGTAGATTGGTGCTGCCAGGAGCAGACATGTCTCATAGTCATAAAAAAAGAAAAAAAAATCTATGTTATTAAAACATTTTAAATGCCATATTCTTTGGATCTCTGAAGGGTTTGAAGATGACCTGTCTATCTAAAATATATCTCTGCTTGACCTTGAAAACATACCTAATATGACTACAAGTTCGATTGTAATGTCTAACTACTAACTTTTATTTCTTTATATCCTAATAGTTGTTAGTAATAACATTCAAGGATTAGGAAATTGCATTGTGTTGTTAAATGAACTGTATAGGTACAATATCCTGAACAAGATTAGAAATATATGTACAGCATTTTCTAACAGTGTCAATCTCAAAATTGTGTCAATATATATAATTTATGTACAGTATATAAGAATCTAATCCAGTGTAAAATATTTAAAACTAGTCATTGCCTTTTAAAAGTAAATTCAATAATCTACCTTTTTACTGTATCATGTCTATATCCTCTCTTTTTTCTTTTCAGAGTAGGTTCAGTAATCTACCCTTTATTCTGCAATTTCTATATCTTTTTTTCAGAGTAGATTCAATAATCTACCTCTTATCTATATCCTCTTTTTTCTTTTCTTTCTTTTTTTTCAAACAACCTTAAATCTAATCTCCTTTGTTTAGCTTTTTTCCTGACCATTAACAATAACAACTTGTAACCAACCATCCTAAACAATGACAATTATCCCAAACTCAAAACCCACTGAGAAACCAAAAACCACCCACC
This sequence comes from Peromyscus eremicus, assembly GCF_949786415.1. Lineage (NCBI taxonomy): Eukaryota > Metazoa > Chordata > Mammalia > Rodentia > Cricetidae > Peromyscus > Peromyscus eremicus. The sequence goes on from NC_081419.1 coordinate 109,720,252, forward strand.
CCACCTCTTGGGAATATGGGTGTTGAGTTCTTAAAATTGCTTCCTGCTGTTTGTAGGCAAAGGCATCTTTAGGGGATCCTGAAAAGAAAAATTTTGGGTTAATAGTCAAGTCCTGGGAAAGGTAGCTGTATCATTTGTTGTCCAGTCTCTGCCTAATGCAGGGCTTATCTCAAGTCCTTGTTCCGGTAGTCTGTGAGGCTGGATCATCCCAGCCAGCCATCTCAAAATTGTCCTGAGCAGTTTGTAGTTTAAAGCTGATCTTTGGGTGATGTTTTTCAGCTTAGTGGTATTATTATTATTGTCCGTGTGGAATCATCGTTGTGGGGCCCCATCATCTTTCTGGAGATTTCAAATTTGCTGTTAGGCCTGGTCATGATTCCCTGCAGAAAGCTCATAGAGTCCAACACAAAAATATTTATAGGTGCTAAAAAGCCTTTTTTTTTAGAATTAGTATTTGATATGGCCATTAATATCATAACAAAAGTTAATATATATTAATCTTATAAATTTTGATATAAAATTCATACCTTAAGAAAAGTTTAAAGAATCAAAATAGAACCAAAGAATTGAGATTAGTGGCAATAGAATAGTTCCTTAATTTTGGTTTTCTTCTGTCCCATATCAGATGGCTCTTTCTTCTGATGTGATACAGAGATTTTGCATTTTCCTTTTAACAAATATGCTTGGGTTTAGAGGAGGAGAGAGCCATTCTCCAACTCCAAAGCCAGCTTTAATTTTTAATTAAACTGGGACTACATAAAGACCATTTGTGTTAAGCATCTGTAGAGTAGAAACAAACTTTTTTTTTTTTTTTTTTTTTTTTGGTTTTTCGAGACAGGGTTTCTCTGTGTAGCTTTGCGCCTTTCCTGGAACTCACTTGGTAGCCCAGGCTGGCCTCGAACTCACAGAGATCCGCCTGGCTCTGCCTCCCGAGTGCTGGGATTAAAGGCGTGCGCCACCACCGCCCGGCTGAAACAAACATTTAGGAAGACTTATGATATTTTATATGGGATATACCAATAGGCCAATTTACTCCTTTTCTTGGGACATTTTTTCTAGATGGTTTGTCCTTTTTCTTCAGATGTCTTATTTGTCCAGTGTTCTTCAGATTCCTTAGCCTTCATTCTCCTGAAAGACAAAAGCAAAAACCTTTTCCCAAGCCTAACTTTGGGGAGGTTCCCTTTTGGTAAGTTATATCTCTTAGTCTAATTGGCGCTGGTGGGCTCTCAGTTCAGTGAAGAGTCAGTACTGCTCTTGCAGAAGACCCAAGTTCAAGTACCCACACTGGGTGGCATACAACTGCATGTAACTACAGCTCCTGGGAGATCAAATACCTCTGTCTTCTGTGGACACCAGAACTCAAGTACACATACCTATACACAGATATATAATACATAAAAAAAAACAAAACTCAAACACATCATTTTTATAAAATCTTTAAAAAAATTATTTTGAGACAGTCTTGTCATATTGCCCAGGCTGGCCTTGATTCCCTATGTAGTTCATGCAGACCTCTCAATCTGTGATCCTTCTGCCTCAGCCCCCATAGTATCTGAGAGACTACCAGGCCCCAATGAAAACATATATTTGACTGTACTTAGACTAAATTAAAAATGGGTCTCAATTTGAATGTTCCCTACTATCTATTCCTTAATTACTTCTGTTATCACAAAATTATCTGGGAGTGTTTACACTCCCCAATTGTTATGACCAGTTTTTATTTTCTGATTTGAGGTGCCCAGGATTTGAGAATAACGTATAAAATGTATTTAACCTTGATAAACAGCAGTTTAGATAAGCTTTGGAGACTCTGTTGAAACCTTTTACTGTATTGGTTCTTCTTTAGGGATGGCAGTGTACTTTCTGAACATCACAAAACATAAAGTTCTTTCTTTTATAAACAGCAGTTCTGGGCCAGGCCTAGAGCACGTTCATGTTCATAGACTGTTCCCCTGTACAGTTTCTGGGCAAGAGCACTGCTTTAAAGATGAGGAAAAGCTTAACGGGTATGTTTGGCTTGGGGATTCCTTATTAAGAACATGCAAATTTCCCCAAGGAAAACTGCATTTGCATGTAAAAGCACTCGCTCACTGTAATTAGAACTATTTCCTCCTCTTCTTTATTTACTTATTTTTTTAAAATCAGCTTCTCAGTGATAAGTATAAGGTTTTGCCTTTTCCACAAAAGGCAGGCCTTTCTGAAGGACTTGAAGGCTGAAAAATCCCATGCCAGCTCCCTGCAAGAGCCGCAGTGAGAGCTGCGTGGGGGCAGGGAGTGAGTGAGGTCTTTTTCACACCAGTTTGCTGGGTGCCAGCCCAGTGCTCAGAGGGAAAATTAATGGACTCATCTACACAAAAGTAAAGTTTGGGAAGTAAGTTTTCTTCTCTTCTGAGGGCCGCGCTTGTACGGTTTAAATTGTAATAAAAATTAAAATGCCTGAAATAGTTGAGAGTTGAACTCTGCTGTGTTAGCTCATGGGCACCTCCCAGCTTCCTCAGATAGCAACACAAAACTCTGGCAGCTCCCCAAGGGAACATTCTTTGAGGACCTCCCTAGGAGCGGGGAGAGGGAACTTGGCTTTAGGGTTGTGCAACTATGCCATGCGGTGTCCTTGCATGCAAAGGCTGCCTGCTGTCCTCTGCATCAGTGTTTTCCAGCTGTGTTAGAGGTGCGGCTGTCTAAATGAATGGCAGGAAATACTGGGCACTGTGGAGAAATCATATCTTGCTAGATACTTTAATTATCTTTGTGGATTTTTTTTGGCTTTCTCATAATCAAAATTGCTAAAATGCTTAATTTTATTTGTTTCTTAATAATCTAAATTGCTAAGTAATCTAATATTCCAAATTACTAAAACAATATCAAACATAATTAAACTCTCATTTGATTCTGGACAGTTTTCAGTGCCTCCAGGTTGTTACAGATATTGCATTAATGTGAATTCTAGTCATTGGTGTCCCTTTTAAGAGAATGCTAAACAATGGGAGGGAATTGCATTGAGATGTAATCCTCTTCTTCCTCCTCCTCTTCTTCCACACCAGTGGCTTCAAACTCACAGAGAGCCTCTGTCTCTGCCTCTAGAGTGGTGTGATTAAAGGCTGGTACCACCACACTGACCTCAGGAAGGATTTCTAATAAACTCATTTCTAATAAACTGACAGAGGACCCTTTGCAATAAGTATTCTGTTCCGATGGGGGTGACCAGATGCTAGGTTCTGAGGCGAGATAGGAAGATACTGATGCTTTGAACAGGACACCAACCCAATTTGAAGAAGTTGCAAAAGTAAATAAATGGCCCAAGTGGAGGCTTGGAATTGAGCGTGGATTTGGAGTGTGTCACGGAGAGTAGTGGAGGTCTGAGCACACTGCATTGGAGGAGTGTTAAATACTAAATGTGGGGTTATATTGTGAGCTCCCTTTCTCTTGTTTAATATTTAGCAGAGGGATGACTGGTGACTGTAAAGGCCAGTTACCCAGGGGAGGGACGATACCAAGTTACTTAGGGTAGTAAGTAGCCTCTTGTTTCTCTCCGAGGGCAGTTTTCCAGAACCCTTAGTGAGACCTGGAGAGAATTAGCACAATATCCTAAGGTGCCTGTTCTTGACATTTGCTTCTGTCCAAGAGTGCAATTGTAACCTTGTGACAGGTCTGGCAGGAGTCTGCTGCCTAGAGAAGATGAGGTGGACCAAAGCCTTTGGTAGCTAATGCTTTGCTGTGAAGCCACCTGATGACTGAATTTCCCAGGACAGCTCGCCACCCACTTTGTTCCCTGCCATGCATGCTGAGGCACTAATCACCAGTTGTAGCCTTTGAGGGTCTTTCTTGGCTTGAGCAAAGGTGATGGGCTTTATTTTATACACCTTCCCTCTAGAGACATCTACATTGTGAGATGTGAACCTTGTTCTAAGGGTTAGTGGCTTCACAGAGAACTGTGAGTTTGTGGTCTATATTAAAAGTTCCTAAATCCTTACTTTATTCTTTTTGTAAACCTCTGAGTAATAAATCAAAACCTGAACAGTTCCGAAGGTTCTCGTACACCTGCAGTGTGAAGACATTTTTATTTTTGTAAACGAGGTATTGCATTTTGTTAACTAATGAAGGTGCTTCCGTACTGTCATGTGCGCTATGCATAATAGACTCTTTAGAAAACTGCACACAGTGTAATTAAAATGTAAATCTATTGTAATGAAGAGGAGACTTTCTTTAAATCTGATAGGCTCTCATCCTAGTGCATACTTGTGTGTGGTAGGTTGCTGTTCAGCATTAATGAAATTTGTCCTAAGTTACAATTTTAAAGTGTGATTTTTAGATTCTGCACCTGGTTTTTTCAGGCTTGTAATATGCTTGCTTTAGCAGATAGTTAATACTTCTTTTAAATACTGCAGAAATTTGGAAAAGTGGAAAGCTGTCCATAGTCCTGGTAGCCTGGCAAAACCACTAACATAGTTTTGTGCGTTTCCTCTATATGGACCATATATATTTATAGTTGAAAATGTGGCTGTCTAGACACTTGCCACTTAAAACTGGTAAGTTGTGTTTCTGATGTTAAGCTCAAGGTGACTTGAGAATGCTGTGTGCATGGCTTTAACTCTTTCATACTTTTCCATTTCTCATTCCCCCAAAGGAACTCTTCTTGAGGCTCTGTTTTCATTTCTATCTGGATTTTTGCATTCTTGCTCCATGAGTGCCCCTTTGTCTTTGTCTTCTCCCACAAGCTGCTGAACCGTCCCGTTTGATCTAGCGGGTTTTCTGGGGATTCTTTTGGGGTTCTCACCTAGAGAAATCTACTGTCTGCAGTCACCAGGTTTATGCACGACAGTTTAATGACAGTGTAATATTTCAGCCTTCATTTGGGTTTCTTCTGTTAAAAAAAAAGGATTGCAGTCCATATCTTTATATGTATTATTTATCTTTCACTTTTTTCATTAGAATAAGCTCAGGATCCATGAATTTACAGATAGCATTGAAGCCTTACACAAAGCCATTTAGCCAAAAGTTCTCATCAGGAATTAGGAATTCTGTCCCTTTCTGCCTTCTTATGTCCTCTCCTCCTGTGCCTTGTCCCTAGCCACTCTGGCCTTGTTGCTGTGGCAGTTTTGTTTCATCTTGCTGTGGCATTTAGCATTCTGCTCTAGATTCTGAAACGGCCTGTTCTTATCATTTGTGTTTTCTGTCCTCTTCCCTCCATAGAGATGTCTGCGGCTCCCTTATCTAAAGCACCCACTTTTGGTCATTCTCTTTCTACCTTGTGTCTTTTCACTACATAATCTTATGAGTAATCTAAAATGATATAATATTGTTTAGCATTCATTTCTTTGTTTATTATGTATACAGAAGAGGGTGCCAGATCTCATTACAGATGGTTGTGAGCCACCATGCGGTTGCTGGGAATTGAACTCAAGACCTCTGGAAGAGCAGTCAGTGCTCTTAACCTCTGAGCCATCTCTCCAGCCCTAGCATTCATTTCTTTGTTTCCTTTCTGTCCTCTAGTAGATTGTTAAGGGACTTGAGAAAGTGGCTTTGCCATTTTCTCAATCGTCACACACAAAAATTTTAGTCATATATTTAAAAGATTACAGGTAAGGACACATTAATATAATTATACTTTTAACCTGATTAAACTGTGATTTTTACTTATATAGTTAAAATATTTTATATTCTACTTTCTCAGGTAATGTCTTCAAAATATATTGTGAAAACATATGGCTGCTATGTGACAGACTTTTCCTGGGGAGATGCAACACACATGTCTACTCACCCCAGATAGGGAGCCCAGGCCAGACCAAAGTACACATATAACCAAAGTCCAACTTGGTAAGCTAATGAGTTTTATTGGAATTATTTACAGGTGCAGAAATCATTTCAAGACAGCTGCATCACCAAAGCCCACACCAACATGAGTGACAGTTCACAGAAGCTAAGAACCTGGGAACCTTGAGCAAGCACACTGCACATCTTGCAGGCAGATCATCAGGTTGGAGGGTGTCCTTTCCAGGTAGCTCAGACCTGAAAGAGGTCAGAGCCTCTTCTAGGCAGCTGGGCTGGTCTTTGTTTCTTTTAGGCAGTTTGATCTCTGCTCCTTTAGGCTACCAACCATGTCTGAGAGACTTCTTTGCAACTTGGCTTGTTTGAGAGTGACTCTCAGTAGTCTTTACTGTTTACTCTTGGGTAGGAGGGACCTAGCGAATCTGGTCAGTTTCAAGGACTTCCTGAAGCTATTTTGAGTTGCTTGCTTTCTGTCTCAGGTGTTTTTCTGTACCATGGAATGTTTCAGTCTTGAAGTAAACTGCCACACAACAATGGCACATCTCAGTTTTCCATAAACTGTATTTCAGACGACCACTACTTAGGTGTAAGTGACTTGTGGCTACTCAGGGCATAGTGGAGGGCTAGAACACTAAGATGTTGGGAAAAATCCACAAATACTTGCCGAATGGATGGATAACTGAATGAGCGAAGTAATTGCTTTAGCATGGATAGATACCATTTCATTTATAATGGCATTAACTCTTAAAGCATCCTCTTAAAACTGAAAATATTGTGGGCTGACCATGACTGTAATTCATCCAGTCTTCTGTTCTTGTGGCCTGGCAACACAGTATGCTATTAAATAGGGGGTACTTAGCATTGCTGTAGACGGCCTGGCTAACTGGGAGCCTGGACTCAACTGCTGCTGTCTTAATTCAGGAAGAGGATATCAGGGAACCCAGGGAAATGGTACAAATTAAAAATATAGGGTGCAGTTTCTGTGGAATTGCATTTCTACCATCATAGAGTCAAACCATGGTAGGTTGTGGGGGCATCTGTATAAGTAAAGAGAATGTGAGTCAAATTAAGAATAACATCAAGATCTCATTAGGAGTGATTTATAATTAGAGAAAAATTCTCAGGGCTTTCATGTATCCTTTACTGAAGTACCGTAGTGGCATTTGAATGGTGTGATCTGAGTGCCACCCTTAGGAAACATTCCTTTGCACTTTATAAAGACCCTTGTGTTAGGCAGTGAGAAACATTAAACCAAGGCCTCCAGATGGCTGAAGTCTGGTGAGCTGGCAAGGGCTTGGTGCCTTCCTTACAGTAGTCATAAGTTATTGGAACAGCTGTGTATTTCATGGCTTAATGCTATTGGTGTCTAAAAGCGTAATTGTAAACTAAGGGCTGCAGTGTGGTTGTGGGCCACTTTCTGGACACATGGCATCAGGCTCTGGTGGGCAGTTGTTTGTATCCCTAGTGTTATTTCAATGAACATTTCTCTAGGTTAGACTTTCAGGGCACCTGGATTCTCATCCAAGTGTGATCCTTAAGTTTTTCTGCAGTATTTTAAGTACGTCGGGAGTCTAAATGATAACCAATATGAGATTTCTTGCATATTCATCTTATAATTGGCAGGTTCCCAGAGGAACCATCATTATCAGTGCTGCGAATGTGCCTCCTGTCTGTCACATCTGGGAAATGAAAGTTTTGTAAAGGTCAGAAGAAAATGTGCCCCCAATTATGATGGTGACTTCTACATCACAGATAGTTTAATAGCTTGGAACCTTACTCCATCTCCTTTACAGTGTCGAAAAGGAAAGTGAAAATCAAAAAGTACGCAGCACTCCACTGCACTTTCACTCTATAGTTTTAAGAAGGATGAGAAATCGCCCGTTTCAGAATGGTTTGATAACATCCACTGCTGTACACTTTCTGCGCTTTGGAACTCTTTAAATTACATAAGCCCATAAGTTTATGTATCAGTTCACCTTTATTAATTTGTCAAGGTTAATGTCTGCATAATGAATTGAAGATAATTAAAGATTCGTAGGCAGCCATCTGCTCATGTTTTCTCAGGGAAGTGAGTTTCTATCTCATCTTGTCATGCTTCCTAAGGAGGCTTCCTTCATTAGGAAGCCTCCATTTTTAAAGCAAAGCCACGCTGCTGTTTTAGGTGATGTGAGAATTCTTGTTCTTAATTTTTCAGCTCACGGGAGATCAGACGATGGACCTCTAAGTACCCAGAGGTGTTTGCAGATGCTGTCACAGTTGGGAGTGAGCTGGTCAGACTTAGACCTGTCAGTCTGCTCTTTTACTGGTCTACTTAACTGGCTGGTCGCCTGGCAGCTGTGTGATTATCCAGCCCTAGAGACAGAGCTCTGGGCGCTGCCCCAAGAAAGACAACCTCATCTTGTATCCGGCACTTTCCTGAGTGCCGTATGCTGGATGAGGCTGCAGCAAGTCCGTGAGAAGGAGGGTGTGGGAGGATGCAGGTGGCTCTGGAAAGACTGGCTGTGGATTCCAACTTCCTCCTTTGCCATGCTTCTTTGCTAAACATCCCTCCTCAGTGGGAGGTAATGCCCACATGCACACCATTGTACTTCTAGGGCTGCTCTTTGCTCCACAGGCTTGCTCTGCCTTCAGGGGTGTTGACTCTTGCCTGTATAGCTTTCTCTGCTTCCTAACTTCTTTCCTCCTATTTTCCTGCCTTTCCTTGTCCAAATTCATGACCTTTTACTTGACCTCTAGGGGCTGGACCCTAAGCTCCCTTTTGGAGTCTTCCATCACACCACCTTCTTCCTCCTCTTCCTCCCCTTTTTCCCCCTCCTTCCTCGCTCCTCTTATGTGTTGCTACCTACGGCCCCACCTCCTTTTTGTCCAGTTTCTCATCATTTCTTCCAATTCAGTAGCATCAATCATACCTTCTAATTCTCTGAGCCAGGACCAGCTTCTGTGTGCTCTAACTGTAGGAAGTGGTGTGTACTCACATTTCCTCGCACAAGTAGGCCACTTAGGAACACACCGCTGTAAAGTGTGCTACTAGGATATTCTAAAACCCTCCAGGGAGAGTTTTTTGTTTTGCCTTGAAAGGCAAAGGTAAGTCCTTGGCAGAAATAGCACTTCAGTGAAGGTTTGAACGACATGTGTCCAACACTGGAGCTCTAACAAGTGTGGGTGGAACATTTAGTCTTCTAAATGTGATGTTGGGCTAGGTTTCTGATCCTTGTGAGCCATATACTGGGCATGGTGGCATATGCACACATGCAGTTCCAGCACCTGAAAGTAGACACAGGAGGTCATAAGTTCAAAGTTAACTTGGATAGACTCAGTATTTTCCAGCTACTGATGTCAAGGTGATTATATTTAATGCCTATTGCTGAAATCACGTTTATGTCTTTAGGATCAAACTTGAGAATACTAGGTGAAAACATTATACTTTATTATCACTAGTATTTCTCTGTTTTCCCCTCTATGTTTGAAAAGAAATGTTATTTATTTAAATATTTTCTTTCTGTCAGTGTTTGCCTTGGTAGAGAATCAATAAAGAAAATATGCTTATTGGTTCTTCCTGGTTGTGATTAGGCCCGTATTTTAACAGTACAATATTTTCCTGATGATGTTTGATTTACCAGTGAGAATAGAAATGAACAAACATGACTGTACTAATTTTTTTCTTGTTGTAAAAATGGTATTTGTTGTAGATAACTTTTAAAATTCAGAAAAACGGAAGATGAGCATTGCTATTGTTTCTCCATTCCCACCAAAGCCCCAACTTCATGTTGCACGCCTTACACTGAGAGAGCACAGTTTGCCCAGTTCTCACTCAATTGTGATTACCTCTTTTGTAATCCTGTGTGTGTAATTTAGTTAAATGTGGATTTTATTGATTGCTTTAGAAATGTCCTTTGTTCCATATTTAGGCATCTTTCATTTCATTATTTTAAAAATTGTTATTAGGAGCCAGGCAGGAAGATGTTCAGTTGATCGAGTGCTTCCCTAGCATTCCAAAACCCTAGGTTTCAGCCCTACTATTGGAGGTATGGTATGCTGATTCATGACTGTAATATCAACATTTAGGACGTAGAGACAGGAGGATCGTGAGTTCAAGGTCATTCTTGGATATATACCTAGTATAGAGCCAGCCTGGGCCACAGGAGAACCTGTCTTATAAAACAAAACAAAACACTAATTTCTTTTTTTTTTTTTTTTTTAAGATGTGGACATATAGAAATCATCGTTCTAGTATATTTCAGAAGAAAACACAGATTAATTTTATATATACTTTTGATTTGAATATGCAATATATAAGGCAGAAATAAGGATATTGATTTGTTCAGTGGAAGCATTTAAAAATCAAATGTATCTAAGGAAAGAGTGGTTTTTGCTTGTCTTCATATTGGCCCATGTTTAGAGACTAAAGCATTTACACACCACTACCTCTAATACTTTACTCTTGAGACCACTTGTTGTAATGAGCTGTCAATTATTGTGCATCTGAGTATAGTTAAAAGGACTATTTGGCTTGCAGTTGAAAAGCCAACATGAATTGGCAGGAATTGAATTATAAACGAGGTTCAGTGAGGAAGCATGCCCAGCCCCTGTCAATGTAGTATCTTATCTCTGAAATATTTTACTACCTGTTTAAAAGTAAGAAACACAAGAGAACTCCATGCCCGTCCATAGAGATGTTTACATCCCCATGCTGCATCATTCACTATAGCAAAGAATTGGGATCAAATTAGTTGTCCATCAATAGATGAGTGGATAAAGATTTAAAATATATAATGGAATACTACATAGATCTAAGTAATAATGAAGTTTAAAAAATTGGCAGGAAAATGTTTGGACTTAGAATGTATAATATTAAGTGAGGTCACATTATCTCAGAAAGGAAAAAAAAGGAATTTTCTCTCTCACATGCAGAGTCTAGCCACTAGTATATGTATATTTGTGAACAAACGTACTTGTGGATACAGTATAACTGGTAGAAAAGCATAAAAGAAAGGCTCAGTATAAGGGGAGAAGGGAGGAGTGACGCAGATAATGGACACAAGTTATGAAAGAGGATTAAAGTTAACTGTGTTTCTATTTATTTATTTATTTATTTATTTATTTATTTATTTATTTATTTATTTGGTGTTCAAGACAAGGTCTCTCTGTGTAGCCCCGGCTGTCCTCGAACTCCCTCTGTAGACCAGGCTGTCCTCGAACTCAAAGAGATCCACATGTACCACCATTGCCTGGTGTTTTTATAGTTCTAATACTACCATGGATTTTTGGTTTTGGTGGTGGATAAGTGCATACAATATATTTGATAATGAAAGTGTAAATTGTTTAATGTTTAATTATTTGTTTATTTTTATATGTGAGTCCCTGAGCGTATGTGTAAAATGTAATATGATGCTCCACAGCTTTCGTTTTGAATGCCTATTCTAATTATATAGAAGTTTGTTGACTGGTACTGACCCAAAGTCTACCAATTTAATTTTGGTGTGTGATGGTTCTATTATTTGCAAGTTTTCAAATAATAAAGTTTATAAGATTTAATTTTAAAAATTAAGAAACAATAAAAATATAGTAGTATAATTGAGCATATGGCTATGTAGCTTTTTATGTTCTTATAATATGGATTGGAAAAACCTTATAAGCAAGAATTAGGGACAAGTATTTTTTTATTAAACAAAGAGAGGATTAGTCATGATACCTTGGAGTGATCACAAGGATGAAGTGGGCGGCTAACTTAAAAGTGCTTTGCCTTTAGAGGGGACTCAGCAAAGCTGCAGTGTACCAAAAATGTATATTTATCATTACCTGTTTATCACTAGATTATTAACAGGGTACTAGTTTAAAAAATGTGTGTGTGTGTGTGTGTGTCTGTCTGTCTGTCTGTGTGGGTCAGAGGCCGTGGCACACATGGAGGTAAGAGAATGATTTATAGAAGTCATTTCTCTCCTTACACTATGTGGGTCCTGAAGCTTAGACTCCCAGGCTTGGCAGCAGGCACCTGCACTTACTACTGAGTCCATAATGTATAACTATTAAGATACTTTACTACTGCTTATTATTGTGGTACAAATGTATAATAGTCCATGTTTCCACGGTGAAGATCCTTGCTTTAAAGGTGCCTCTTACAAATAATCACTTTAAGAAACGTGTGAGATGCTGGGCGTGGTGGTACAAGCCTTTATTCCCAGCACTTAGGAGGCAGACACGGGTGAATCTCTGAGCTAGAGGCCAGCCTGGTCTACATAGTGAGTTTCAGGACAGCTAAGACTACAAAGAGAGACCCTGTCTCAAAAAGAAAACAAGAACAACAACAAAAACAAAACAAAACAAAAAATCCCCAAAGAAACCAATGAGACTATTGATATTTTAATACAGGAAACAGCATCATCATTTATTAGTAAACAGAAAAGTAATACCTGGCTGTTTGATAGGGAAAAATATAGACAAACAAAAGTAAAGATTTAAGATTTATTTAGTTCCATCTTTTTTTCATCCTTTTTTTCTAAAAGGCAGTCAACTATCATCAATTGCAAGCATTTCTCCAGCTCTTTCCTCTACACTTTTACAAAAACAGGTAGATGCTGATATAAAGATGTGAGTTTTCCTATGTAAATTACCCTATTTCATTCAAATAATGTATATAAAGCTTTGTGACATCGCAGCTTAGAATTTGAGAATAAATGTGGCTGTCATACTGTACATGTGATCTGAGGTGGAGTTGGCAAACTTTTTCTTAAAAAGCCAGAAAGTGAGTATTTTTGATGTTGTGGCCATATTATGTTCATTTCAGCTGTTCATTATTAGGGCTCCAGAGTAGCCATAAACAATACTTAGGTGAATAGGGATGAATGCATCCTAGCAAATGTATATTTCTGAGTAACAAAATTTGATTTCATATAGTTAGGTGTCATGAATTATTCTTCTTTGGATTTTTTTCAGCCACTTAAATGTGTGAAAGTCATTCTTTGCTTGTGTGCACTATACATGCTAATGTCAGCCCCGATAATTTGCTTGTTGAGTGATAGTTTTCCTGCCTTTAAAAATTAAAAATCACTTACAAAACTAAATCATAGTTTTTAAAGAAATACTTAAGGAGTCCTAACACAACTTTCAGAGTGGGATGGGTGATGTCAGACAAATCAACAAAGAGAGCCCCTCTTTAATGGGATTCTTGTCTGACTCTTTGCAGACCATGAATGAAGGGAAATGTTAAAGAGGCAGAAGACCTCTTTAATGGGATTCTTGTCTGGCTCTTTGCAGACCATGAATGAAGGGAAATGTTAAAGAGGTAGAAGAAGAAGGTATGGTGCTCAGGCAGGCGGCTTGGAGTGAGCCCTCACCACCACTCCCCATGTAAAGGACTGGGATATCCCCGATCCTTTCTGACATTGGTTGTGGGTGGAGCTTCTGTCCGCACATACCATTTCCTTATGCAGATTTTGCTCTATATTATTAGTTGACAAGTAATACATCTGCAATTGATGACTTTGAAGAACATCTGTTTTTTAAGGTTTACTAATTATAAAATGCTTATATTAAAAGAATATAATGTGGAAGCATTGACTGTTGTCCAGAAAGTGCATTTTAAACCTTCTAAATGCTTTGTAAGGAAGAGGTGTAGCTGGAGTTTTTCTCTCCGGGTTCTGCCAAGCCCCAGCAGTTCCGTAGCCCACTTATAAAATAAACATACAGACGCTTATATTATTTAAACTGCTCAGCCATTAGCTCAGGCCTACCATTGTCTAGCTCTTACTCTTATACTCAGACCATTTCTGTTAATCTATATGTCGCCACTTGTTCTGTGGCTTTACCTGCTGGCTTTACATGATGCTCTCTGGACCGCAGGCTGGCGTCTCCTCCTCTCCGCCTTCCTGTTCTCTCAATTCTCTTCTCTGCTAGTCCCGCCTATACTTTCTGCCTGGCTACTGACCAGTCAGTGTTTTATTTATCAATCAATCATCCACAGCAAATAGGAGTTATAACATAATAATAATGTTAAGCCCAACCTGCTGGCTGTCTTCAAGGGGTATCTGAAAGCCTGCTTCCTCCTGACTCCATCCACTCCTCCCTAGGTGTGTCTCCTGATGGCATTTCTGCTATTAGAGCAGGGAGGACACAGTGGTGCCATTATGCTGCCTTCTGGATTGTTCTCTGCTTCTAACACAGTGGGAGTGAAAGTGTAGGACACCTTTGACTGTTACCTCCTACTCAACCACAGAGTTCCCCACAAGGCAGAAAGGGAGGAGCAGGACATCTGGGCATCTTATTAAGGACTGTGCTCTGAGCCTGTGCTTTGTGTGTGAGTGATAAGGTGTGTGTGGTGAGAAGCAAGAAAGGATGTATTGGGCTTTTTGAACTACTTGTTCCAGATTTCATTTTGGTTACTTGATATGAAGAGCAAAATAGTGTTTTCTTAGTTCATTTTTCATTTTATAGAAGTTGGCAGCTGTAGAATGAAAAATATTCTTATTAGATAGCCAAATATAGGTGTTACATATATTACAAAACAAGGGGAAGTATTTATATTTATTTAAATATAAGTATGTATTTGACATATGTATTTACATATAGAAATATACATTACATCTACATTCATATACATATATACACATATTTATTTATATGCAAACACACAATTAAAAGAGACAGTTATTTATACATGATATAAAAATTGGAAAATAAGATCAATGTAAGAAGAAAGTGAAACGTGTGTTTTCACTATCCAGCCACAGCCACTAGTGGAGTTTTCAGAACATCCTCCACGCCCTGTGTCTGTTTCCCTCATGCATGCAGGATGCTGTAGCCAGTCCTCTGTTTCCTGGGTCACACTTTTGGCCACTAGTGGAGTTTTCAGAACATCCTCCATGCCCTGTGTCTGTTTCCCATGTATGCAGGATGCTGTAGCCAGTCCTCTGTTTCCTGGGTCACACTTGCGGCAGGGCTCTGTGTGCCTGGGCACAGTGTGAGGAGGTGGACACAGAGCAGCCTCTCCTTTCCTAAGGTTCAGGCAGGAGATAGACAGTGACCTCTGTGTCACTATGTACGATGGTGATGAGTTCTGTGAAGAATTGAAGAACAGAAGTGAAGGGGACAGGGAGGGCCTGATTTGAGGTTAAAGATCAGTCGGATTGTAGTGTCCACATTTACAAAGCTTGGTTTTAAAATTAAACAACAACAAACAGCAGCAGATTTTTTTTTAACATTGTCAGTACTCTTTCATAGCACTGGGGACGGTAGGCAGAGCTTATAATCTACCACTGAACCATGTCTCCCACCCTCATGAAGTTGTCTGGCCTTGAACTCTCTCTGGAGCCAGGCTTCCCTATAGGTTGTGATGCTCTGATACCTCAGTCTCCGGGTAGCTGGGACCACAGGTTTGCAGAATGAGGCCCTGGCACACTTTCCACATTATTAAATAAGAGTTCTAAACAAGCACCACTGTGAATGCCTTGCTCTATTTTATATGAACAAAAAGACTTGTTTAACTATATGTTTTTGTTTCTAATTCAAATTACCAGTAAGGCTGTGATGTTACTCACTGACCATATACATGTTTGTATATCCTTAGGATACATTCCTAGGAGCAGAATTCTTAGACACAGATTTTCAGATGTGCCTGTAAGTTTAAAATATCTGGCTTCTGACTGCTTCATAACTCAGTTCGTTTTCCTTCTCTCATTCTCTGTACTCTCCCTCCGAGCAAAAGCAGGGAATATTTTCCAGGTTTAACAAACTCCACCATGACAGCATGCATCTTCAGTGTGGTTTCATTTTGTTTCTGAAGGCAAGAGGGCTAACATACTTAAATTGCATCATTGTGCAAGCTCAGGAGGCCCTGTTGTTACTCACAAAGTTGGTATGAGACAAAGACAAAAAGATATTAAGCCTAGAAAACTGGCATCCTTGGGAATGCAGGAGGTTCAAAGCGAGTCTCAACATGCCATTTCATTTGCTTTATCTATTTTTTTCCTTTAGAGATCTAAAAAAAAATCTAAGAATATTGAATTGAATTACAAAAGAAGCATTCATTCTTGCAAGAAAACCAGTTTGCTCTTTTAAGCTTGCATTATGATAGAATTTTCAATTCTAGCAAATGAAATAAAATTACTGTTTGAAAATTTTGTCTGCTGTTATATTTGTCTGGTATTCTTTCAGATAAGATTATCTGAAAACTTATATATATATTAATATTGTTATATATTACATAGCTTCTTTAATCTGCCAAATATATTTCTTCATTTGAAAGCTAGCCAGGGTCTTCCCTGATGTAATGGTCAGTCTTGGCCCTCAACACATTTCAGAATTATCTGAGGTAGTGAGCCTGGGGGAGTGCCTCAGTTGGATTTGTTTGTATGCATATCTGTGGGGAATTTTCTTGGTTGCTAATTAATATAGGAGAACCCAGCCCACTGTGGGCAGTACCACCCCTAGGCAGGTGGGCAGGCCAGTGATCAGTAGTTATCTGTGCTTTCTGCTTCAGGTTCTTGCCTTGAGTTCCTGCTCTGGCTTCTCTCAATAATGGACTGTCACCTGTAAGATGACAGTCTGGATGACAGTCTTTTTTTCTTTCCAATTTGCCTTTGGTCATAGTGTTTATCACAGCAACAGAAATCAAACTAGAACATCAGAGGGGGTGTTATCTGTACCGGGACATGAGTGATGGGAAGGGGTTAGCACACGTATTTGAGGAGTGGTCTAGGCAGGGAAAAGTGCAAGAGGGAAATGAGATTGGGAAGCTGAATGACAGTAAGAAGGCCATGGTGGCTGAGGCACAGTAGGAATAAAATGTGAAGCTTCAAGGTTTAACAGGAAGGCCGGAAAGGTATAAGAGCTCTCTACCACTCCTCAGAAGTGATGGAAAAGTCAAAAGGCTGTGTTAATGTGGCACTTCAGAAACTCTTGGGTGTATGAGATGCACCCCACAGTCTTGCTGAAATATAGATCCTACACTGGCGTATCCAGAATGTGTCTAGAGACTGTGTATGCTAGACTTTTTAGGACCGTTGGTGCTCCTGATGTGTGTGTGGACCACACTTTGAGTAGCAAGGTGTTCTGAGACGGGGGCATAGTGTGTGCTATTACCCTATGCATTCAGAGAGCCAGGGCTGTAGGTCGGTAGCAGCATAACCCAATGACTGGCAGCTGGGGTTGGAAAGAATTTCTCTAGATGTCCTTTATGCATGTGGGGCTCTATGCTGCACATTCTAAGAGCACCACCCATACCAGGCGGTCATAGGTGAGAAATACTTTCCCGGTGTTTGTTTAAGCTTTTGCTGCAGATTATGTTTATAACTAGAAGAAGGAAAAAAACCGAGTATATCTGTCTTTTATTGTTTCATAGCCTGCTTCCCATTGATAGTTTTCCCTGGGCCTCACTGGTTTCTCTTGGTCTTTTTTTTTTTTTTTTTCTTCTTCGAGACAGGGTTTCTCTGTGTAGCTTTGGCGCCTGTCCTGGATCTCACTCTGCAGACCCAGGCTGGCCTCGAACTCACAGAGATCCGCTTGCTTCTGCCTCCCGAGTGCTGGTATTAAAGGCATGCACCACCACTGCCCAGCTGGTCTTTTTTTTTTTTTAAGTCTTTGATTGTGTTGTAGACATTGTAGGTCCTCTGGTCATATGAAACTCTTGGCATCTCCTTTATTATGATAAAGTAGCACATCATTTCTTCCACCTTAGGTATTTTATTATTGTTATTTGCTTGTGTATGATGCTTGTATGCATGTGTGTGCATGCATGTTGGGTACTTTTAAGAAAACTGTTGAGTAGCACTGAATCCATTCAGATTATTGGGCTTCCACCATCACCATTGATTTCTAGAACTTTCTCATTTAAAAAAAAGGAAACAGTATCTATTGAACAATATCTGTCCTATTTCCCTCCTTGCTCATGGCAATGTTTTGATTTTCTTCCTCCATGAATTGACTCCTTGGGGTTGTCTTTTTATGACTGAAGTAGTGCACTTAGCTGTGCCTTTAAGGTTTGTCCATGTGGTTAGCATGCGCTAGGGTTTTCTTCCTTTTAAAGAATGGACGTTATTTCATTGCACATACAGACCACATTTTGTTTATCCATTCACGTGATGGGCACTGTAGATGTTTTTATGTATTGGCTATTGCTGTGAATATGGATGTGTGATGCTGCTGTTATGAACGCAGACATGCAAGTGTATTCCTTTACTCCCTGCACTGGTGCTGAAGATTTTAATGACCGTATTCAACTCTCTTCATTTGTATCTGTTTCTCTGCCATCCGTTCTATACACGAATGGGCTGAGAAGTCACTCCTGTCCTTCCATGGGCAGGAGTTGGTATATCAGACCCCAGCCCCTTTGCCTCTGGATGAATGGAGGACTTTGCCACCATCTTCCGGGTTCCCCAGTGGGGTCAGACACCATTTCCCAGAGTCTCAACTTGTAGATATGGCAGTCTGTGTTGCCTTGTTGTCCTGTCTCACCTCTTGGTTCTCCTCCTGGCATTTCCTGGGATCACGTTCTAAATGAGCTGTCCCTTCCGAAATCTTCAAGTAGGGTTTGGCTCAGGAGAAGTCAGACTAAGTGAGGCGGGTGGTTTGCAGAATCCTCACCTGTACTTACACACATTCACACTCCGTAGCTGGAGAACTGGGGGAAAATCTGGGGGACCGTGGTGGAGTCTTACTGTGTTCCGTGTCCATCTTTCATTCTTACCCTGTTCAGCTGCAGGTTCAAGACAGTTAGTCAAACCTATTCACAACAGCACTTAAATCCTGTAACACCTCCCTTCCATTCTTCTTTCCTTCTTTCCTTCCTTCTTTCTTTCCTTCCTTCCTTCCTTCCTTCCTTCCTTCTTCCCTCCCTCCCCCCTCCCATCCTTCCTTGCTCCCTCCCTCCCTCCCTCCCTCCCTCCCTCCCTTCCTCCCTCCCTTCCTTCCTTGCTCCCTCCCTCCCTCTCTCTTTCTTTCTTTTTTGAGAAGTAATAGTTTTCTTGTTTATTAGGACAATCATGTTTTAAACATAGATGGGAGGTTTGGGCTTTCGCTACCATATATGACCTCAGGGGCTCCTCTTGGTTGTATCGAGCTTGTTGTTCTTATCTCTCTTTGTTGTATTCTTTGTGCATTGTATTTTCAACATGAAATTGTGTTTTTAGTGGTGGTGAGCTTAGAAAGAGATGAGTTTCTTGTACTCACATAGCCACTCAGTTGGAAGATGCATTCAGCCTGTGCCATCACAGCTCTTCTTCATGGTCTCTGAGGAAGTGTGGCTTCTAGCGGGGTGTGAACGTTCATTGATCTTGGAGGGTTTTTAATGCAGTGCTTGGGTTGAGCATCTATGAGCCAACTCGATTTAAGGTTTACTGCAAACCACAAGTCCCGGGCTTGTGATTTCAAAGGGAAAACGTGCATGTCTCCGAGGATTGCAACTCATCCACACTCCCCAGACCAGAAAGAAATTTGTAGCCTTTAGATTCTTGCGGACTCTAGAATGCTTCTTGCTTCTTCCACCTCTCAGTTTGGAAGGTAAGTTACTTTCGTGGGTGCATCGTCTAGCTGGCTTGAAGCAAATGAGTAACTGTTAACGCGGGAGGAGTTTCAGCTACAGAAGGGTTGACGGCCAGCGCGGGTGTTGTGTGCTCTCAGGGGAGTCACAGCAGATGCTTTCTGTGTTCGGATTGTTTTACCACAATACACACGGATCATGCATACATGTGATGGCATAGTTCTCTGCCTTAGGAGCAAGCTTATCAGATCTTGTATATTAGAAGTTAGAAATATTTGTTGGGCTTGCACAAAGACCACTATTTGGGGAGCAGGGAGCAATTTCTTTTTCTCAGGATAAATAATAAAATATGAAAATTATGTGAAGCCCAAGCAAGAGAACCGTGCTCAGTGCATCTCGGAACTAACTAAGAACATTCATTATGTCCATCAAATGTAGGAGGGATGATTTGAAATGAGAAAATAAGGCACCTCTCCATGAAAGGGATTCTTAGGAAGGCAGCTCACTGTCTCCAAGCCTCTTCCCTTCAACTGTGTGCCTTCTGGCTGGTTCATAGCAGCATGAAATTACATTAAATTAGAAGACACTTTGGGGTGACATTAATAGCTTGTCTTGATGATTTTTCATGGTTCAAGGAGCCGTAACTGATTTCTATTCCGGGTCTGAGATGTTGCTGGAGACACCTGAGCAGAAGCATAGCTTTCTGTCTAGCTGTTGCTTTTCTCTCCCTCTACTGACCTTGCAGTTGACTTGCTGTTAACCTGTCTTTCACTTTCCTCCTCTTCCTTTCCTTTCTTTTATCCTTTCAGATTAGATTCTAATGTCCAGAGGTCGAGTCAGCCATCCTCCTGGACATTGAACTCTCGGTTCTGGTTCTAGTCTTCTCTTGGGCCCCTGCTAATGAGATATAGAATCTTTGTGACCCATAGCTGCTTCACCTGTCAAATAGAAAAACGAGGCCACCCCTTCCAGTGCTGTGATCACTTAAGGGCACAGCCACCTGATTAGAGTTCACAGTGTGGGTCCCACCTCCACCACTTCCTGTTGGTGGCATTTATTACGGCTAGTATTGTGTCGACTTGAAGCAAGCTAGAGTTTGGGAAGCTAGTTTGTGAAGAGGGACCCTCGATTGAAAAAAATGTCCCCACCAGACTTAACTATGAGCAATTTTTGATTGATAATTGTTATGGGAGGGCCCAGCTCGCTTTGGCAGTGCTACCCCTGGGCAAACTCTCCTGGATGCTATAAGAAAATAGGCTGATCTAGTAAGCTAGTAACCAGCGTTCCTCCATGGCTTCTGCTTTGGTTCCTGTTTCAGGTGCCTATTTTGAGATCTGGCCCCGACTTCTCTTAGTGATGGATTATGACCTGAAAGTGTAAGTGAGATAAAACCTTTCCTCCTTGGGTTGCATTAGGTCATGGTGTTTTATCACAGCAAGGGAAACCTAACTAAGACAGAATCTTTGGTTACCCATTTAACCTCACTGGGCCTTTGTTTTCTCATCTTTGAAATTAAGTCCATCATTATGCCTAAAAGCTGTTTGGAAGAGAAATGAAGTAATATGTATAAATTGCTTAGAATAGTACCTAATACATACTAAGGCTCAATAAATATTAACTTTGCTGTTACCCATCAGTAAAGATGAATCAATATAGATATTTCTTTGTCTTTGTCATCTTCCTTTGCCCATGTTTACAAAGCTCACATTCTAGTGTTTAACTTTGGGGTTCATATATCTCCATGTATTGGCCATGCTTGGGGGAAAGAGGTGCTCTTTATTCTTGTGATTTAGTATATGGGAAGCACACAGAACCCATATTGAGTATTACGAGACTTCGAGCCTGGGCCTACTTCTACCTGGTGGTGGGGTCTCAGCAGCTCCTTTCCTCCCTTTGTCTTGGTCATTTGTCTGTGGATTGAGAGGCTTGTTTCAGATTTGAATAGATGCCTTTGACTGCTGGAATCTAAATAACTTTTCCTTTCACTTCTTTGTTTCTTAAAAATTTTTAATTACATTTAGTTGTGTGTATGTGTGTGTGTGCGCACTTGCACCTGCTATGGTCTGTGTGTGGAGGCCAGAGGACAGCTTGCAGGAATCATTTCTCTCCTTCTACTACATGTGTCCTGGGGATCAGGCGTAGAGGCAAGTGTCTTTACCTGCTGAACCATCTCTTTAAGCCTTTCTCTTTCTTTTTTAAAATTTGATGAGGTTCTTTTTTTTTAGCCCAGGCTGGTCTTGAATTTGCTCCTGCTTTAGCTTCTCAAATACTATAACTGTCGGTGTGTTCTCTCACACCTGGTTTAAATAGCAAAGCAAATCAGAACTAAACAGGAAGCCATTATATGGAAATATGGTTATTAAAATCCAACATAAACTTGTGCTGTGATAACATGTACATTTTGGTAACAAATGAAATGATGTTACTTTCTTGTAATGCTCAGTTATCTGCAACAATTCTAACATAGAATGAAAATAACTGAAATTTCCATGAAAAAGTAAGTTACAGATGATTCAAAATACTACCCTGGCTGTTGATTTATATTCACAGCTAGATCATGTCCCCCGCTTCCCATAAGTAGGGAAGACAACCATGCAGATATTTTCCCCACCCAGGTTCTGCCACTTTGACTCTATTCATAAACCTTTCTGGTGGCCTGTGGAACTCAGGCAGGTGGCCTGTGGACTACGTGGTTGCTATGATTTTTTCTCCTTGGCTTATTATGCGGTTACTGGATTATGTAACACAACAAAAATACTAAAAACTTTCCAAGTGAATAAAAAGATGAAAAATTCTTTTATAATTGGTACAGCTGGTGTCATTGGCCATGAGAAAAAGCATGGTGTTGGTGCAGCCATGGATTTGCTTCTCTCTAGGGTATTTTACCCATATACTTTCTCCATGAGGCATGTTGCAGTCTCCTGGCACATACAGATACTGGAAAGAATTTGAACACTAGTCTTGTAGGCCATTTTAAATATCCAAATCATAAAGCAAATACAAAAGTACAAAATTGTGAAGAAGTTGGCACTAACAGACTGACAAAGCACCCTTGCCTACGGTGAGCCAGGCACATGCTCAATAGCAAATATAAGAGTGTCCTATCGTCTTCCAGTTGGAAGAGAATTTAACAAGGAGGTGAGTTCTCCTCAGCCTCCAGAGTGCTGAGATGACAACATTAACGGCCTATACCCCTATATCCAGCTATGTGCCTGTTTTCCTATTTATAAAATGAACATGTTAGGATACATGAGTCATAGCATATTTTTAACGAAAAGTTAAAGTAACTTGTATTTGTGTGAAATCCCAAGCTCTAAGGCAGTTTGCCCACCTCACCATACCTTCTGCCCTTAGCCTTTTTACCAAGAATACAAAGAAAGCCATTGAGCCATATTTCCAAAGTCACGTTCCTCCCTCACTAGGCTACCCTGGATTCATTGAGTCTGCACAGCTACAGATGCTTCCTGTACTGCACCACAAGGTCTTCTGGTAGCTCTGAGGCTTCTGGCTTCTTTTTGAATATTAGTTGACCCAAACGAAATTTCCAATCTCACCATTGTTTTAAACACATTCCATTGACTTAGGGACTCATCCTAGGCTTCATTCACCATGGTATACGTGTCCTTCATCAATGAGACTGCAAGTAAGACTCTCAGGCAGTGATTCTCCAGTGGGGCCAGTTTTGCTCCCAGCGTCTTGTGGTATCTAGGAACATTTTTGACTATATGAGGGTACTACTGTGTCATACTGTACTGACTGTAAGACAAACTAACCAGCCCAAAGTAAAACAAGTCTGCCTTTGTCCAGGTATAGACCCAGGATGCTGTTGGACATCCTACATGCTCAGGATAGTCTTGTATAAGTCATCTAACCTGTCCATACCATTGGGAACCCCAACCCTGGGGGAAGAACCACACTCCTTCGTGCTGCTACCCTGTAGGGTCTCACAGTCCTGACCTCTGGCCTGTCTTCTCTCTTCCTGATTTCAGCTTCCTGATGTCTCAGTTTTGCTCTCACAGGACTTTGCTTACATCGTTGCTGCAGTCTGAGTGTCTCCCCTGTCCCCACAGGTAATGGTTCCATGTGACGGATTTCTCAGTCTGCTCTGAATGTGCTTCCATGTTTCTCACTCGAAGGTAGTCTTTAAATTCCGTTGTCCCTAGACACTTGTACCTTCAAAGTGAGGTAGGACCAAGATACATGGCATTTCAACATGTAAGTGAGTGGATGAATGTGTGAATGATACCACAACTGGAAAGGGGCCAGAGCTGAGCGTGTTGATGGCAGTGTGTAGCCTACTTTCAGGTAGGCAGCTTCCTTTTTACTGGATGCGTCATTCCAGTAAAGACACCGTGGACATCCTTCTCCCTGATGTACGTGGTTTAAATGTTCTGCACGTGATGATGTCTCTTCTTCAGTCTTATTTATCTCCTTTGTAGGTATCAGTATCAATCCAGGGATGGCTTAAAGTGGCTGCTTCAGATAGACGTGGGTGGAGGAGACAGAGCTCTGTGCTGAAGATGAACAAATGTGAGGGGAAGGGCAAAGGAGGCTCTTTTGCTCCAAGTCTCATTAGCATTAAATTAGCACTTAGTATAATCCAGGTTAGTTCTCAGTCTTGTCTGCACGCCAGTGTCACAAATATGCCTCAGATAATATTGTTGCTATTGATCAATCTAAAGAGATGTTTTGCTTGGTCTTGGGTATGTATGTCCTGGCACTTGAAATTTTCTCGGTTCCCAGGTAATCCTATTATGAACCCAGCTTTGAGAGCCACTGATATCAATAATTAGGTCGATTAAAATTACTCATGTTAATATTTCCAAAGTAATTTAATATTTTATGTCATGGTAATTTAATAGTTTTAGCAATTTTATGATTTTTATATGCATAAAATTAGTACTCATACCTTGTTCAAATTTATAATTGTGATACTATAACTTTTTGGCAAATGACATTGTATGACCTCATATTTTTCCCCTCTCCTCAAGTATCACAGAGAAACAGCTGACCATCCTTCATGTTGGAGGAAGTTGGAAGGAAACCATTTTTCAGATAATGTGCCTATAAAGTACAAATTTAGAACTTCTCCTTGGTTCCCATGCTGCCTTGGCTGTTTCTAACATCCACAGCCTCTTGTGTCCCAGGACAAGGAGGAAGAGCCCCTATACCCCCTGAAGAACTTCTGGAAAGCTCCTTGTTATTTTCTGACTTCCTATGCATGGTACTTTGATTATGAGTGAGCTGGCTAAGATGGCAAATGAAGGAACTTTGGAATCCCTTGTAGTCATTTCTACCCCCTCCCCAGCATCCTCCCCAGCATTCATACATGCTTTCAGTTTGCCTGTAATATGTTTTCAAATAGTACTAAGGAGTCTTGACCACCTGTCATGCTTGTGAGTGGTCACTGCGATGAGCTCTGCTATTGTTTTAAATTGGAGAGCTGAAAATGGAATGTCACCATATGCCACTGTATGTCTAGCACCTAAGCTTCCTTTTTAAGAATTAGTTTTGAGATGCTTAGGATGCAGCAGCTTTGCCAGGGAGTAGGTAGGCATTGCTATAGAACAATACACTGGGCAAAGTGTAATAAAGTCCAAGACCAGAACTGAAACAGTTGAAATTTATAGACTTTGAGCTTACTATATTCTGTTTCATTTTTAAGAAGGAATACGAGAGTAGGAAGACATTGGGAGAATGATGCAGCTAAGCCTACACCTCCCATTTCTTCACCATGTCAACAAATACCAAAATATCAGGGCTAAGGATGTTCTCTTATTCATTGATAGAATTCCTGCTTAGTATGTAGAGGGATCTGGGCTGGATTCTCCCAAATACCAGAAAGCTTTACTCAAACCAAGCCCAACTAAAGTGGATTCAAATTGTCAATAGGACTAATGTTGGACTTCAGTGCCAGAGTACTTGTTTGGTACAGGCTAAACCCCGAGTTTATCACCAACCATAAGACAACTAAAAGGTTGTCAAGAGATGTTTATGGGAGATTCATGAGTGAAAATTACTTTTTTTATGTTGTTAAATCTAGAAAATTTGGTTGAAGAATCACATATAATTGCCATTTGACTGATAGGCAAAAATCTTAATTTCTAATATTTATTCTACTGTCATCCAAAAGTCAGTAAGTTAGCCTCTCTCTCTGTTCAAATTTAGGTTAATTTTAATTTAATTAATTTAAATTACTGCACAGAATGGAGTTTTGTGACAGTTTGTACTAAAGCCCCAGTGTTTCTGTTTCTCTAGTAAATTTTAGTAAACTTGGGAGCTGGACAGGAACTTAGAGACTGTCTCATTATGAGCGTGCACAGGACAGTTGAGAATGCTGAGCCCTGGCCTGGCATCTCTGCTGACTGGCCAAAGCCAGGCGGCTGTTCAGAAGTCTGACTTTCTGCTTCCACATTGAGCATGCTTTTCTTCACTTCAGAGTAAACACTATAGACATTACCTTAGGTTGGTGTCTTCTAAAACTGGTTTGAGCCAAACTTGGGAGTATAAACAGTACTCGGGAGCACCAACCATAGATGGGGCTAATTAGCTGATCCCACTGTAGGTAAGTGACTTCCTGTTTGCTGGGGGCCTATAGGAAACAGCAGAATGTTCCAAGTTGTTGTATTGGGTAGTAGGAGCTGGACTGTTTGCTTACCAACCTCTGATTGTGGTCTGAGGACTTTTGAAAGGTCCACTGACAGGAGAGTATTGGCTCATAGAATAATACCTCTTCCACATAGGCAAACTGAGTCATGGGAAGTTAGAAGGACCTGGGTGGGTCACTAGCAGCTTTTTGCATGAACACATGGCAAAAGAATATGAAGAAGCTGCCAGGTACTTGCTGTTTCCATATGCTAAACATCTGGGCAGGGTTTTACACTTATATGTCCAGTGCTCTTCCAAGGAAAGAGTGAGACTAGGAAGAAAGTAAGTGCGAAATTGTCAATATAGGATGTTACTCATCAGACCCTCCAGAGCTGTTCTCTTCAGTTCCTTAGCTAGGTGTTAATTGCTACATCTCTGGACTTCTGACAGGTTCTAGAGGGTATTCATGAGGGGAGAGCTGTTAGGTTAGGGTGCTCACTGCCTCAGATTTCTTACCAGCAAACTTACAGATGAAAATACGTCTCCCTCCTGGAAGCGATAGAATCTGTCCCGTGGCTTTCTGCTGTAGCTGTGCTATGTGGGTTCCTACAGTTCTGCTCTCCTTCAGACCTAAGGTATGACATGCTTCCTGGTTGGCTTCCTAAGCTCTGCCAACTCTGATAAATCACTCCCTATTCACCCTCTGCCCCTTAGTTGTGTATTAAAGTTCCCATCTACTTCCTGCTGGGACCCTGACTGAGACACCATCTTAAGGGTCTTTTGTTTCCTAAATACTTGGGTGAAGTGAAGAGCCAGAGACATTATGAAGACAGAAGATCAGGAAGCATAAACTGTCCTAGAGCTCAGCATGTAGGATGTCTTACCATAAGCAGGAGTACTTGCTCCAAAAGGTATTTGAAACAGGTGCCTTGAGTTGTAATTAGAATGTTTTCTTTTCTGCTCTATGGGAAGCCCCGTATGAGCAGTAAATTGAAAATGAGAAACTGCCTTATTATGACCATGTGTATAGCTAATTATAATGTACTTAACTGTATAAGATGGAAACTATGCAGTGCGGGAAACAGAAAGATACATTGGGTCTGTCCCCATCTGGAAATTTCAGAATTATCCCATGAATTCTAATTCTAGATGAGTATATATTTTCCTCTGTAGTTCCTAAAATTTCCCATCCCTCTAGTGAGTTATAATCCACTTTTTGATAGTTTTTAAAAGCTGCTGTGAAAAGCATTCCAAGCACCTCGAAGATGTTTCTACAGCAGCAGATCTGGTCATTCTGCAGGGACCCTCATGACTCAGGCACTTTGTTGAGTACTATTATGGACTCAGTAATGAATAGTACTTGATGTGTGCTTTCAAGGAAATTACAATATGGTGGGAAAATAGAAGTCTGAACAAGTAATTATCACAAGAATTAAGTATTACAGCATATAGTGGGATATCTAAGTAAGGGTGTACTTAAGTCTGTCAGGAAAAGGCAAAGAGGTTGGGGAGTGACAGGAAGTTCCACGAGTTGCTTTTTGAAGGACATCAGTGAGCTTGGCAGGAAGATAAAAGAGAGGCTGGGTGTTATGGGGTTACCTGAGGGTTTTGAGGTGGAGTGAAACATGATTTAGCCATAGCCCAGTGGCCTTTGGAGGAATGCCTGGACTTGAGGCCAAGGGTAAATGGTAATCTAATCCTTAACAGTCATTATCACTTAAGATAATATGGATTGTATACACTCTAAAAAATATTAAGAAATGAAAGCAAACTGGAAACTGTTTAAAAAAATCTTTGGACATTTAGTGGGAAACATTGTTTGTCCTCTTATAGCAATGCTCTGTAGAGCAATATGTGTTTGTTTGTTTTTAATTTATGTGTGTGTGTCTGAATGTGTGTGTGTGTGTGTGTGTGTGTGTGTGTGTGTGTGTGTGTGTGTGTGTGTTTATGTGCGCACACACCCATGAAGGCAAGAAAATGGTCTTGGATCCCCTGGAGCTGGGAACCACCTGACCTGGGTGCTCAGATCAAACTGGGGGCTTTGGGAAGAGCAGCAGCTGTTTCTCTTTCTTTTTTCTTTCCGATGCTCGCCAGAGCCTGGATCTGCTTTGACCGGCGGTACCTTGGCCTTCCCACAGTCCTCCTCCTCTGAGTTTCCCCTCCCTGCACGTGGCTTATCTGCCCTGTGTCTGACCTTCGTGCTGGTGGAACTCAAACAGCATGGCCTCCTTCTCTCTTTCTCTTCTCCATTTTTCTTTTCCAGGCACCTCCTGAGATTTATAGCTTCCCTGCCTTGGGGATTTTCTTTTCAACTCCAGCACGAGGTCCTCAAGCTTCCTTTTGAGTCCATTCTTCTTTTATTAATGAGACTAAGAACCTCGATTTGCCTGATAACTCGAGATTAAGTGCCAAATTCTAGAATTATGCTCAGGCTCCCTGTCCTGCAGGGACTCTGCTGTCTGCTTTCGTCCTTCCGATTCTTGTTGGTTGCTCTGGTCTTTCACTGGCTTAGCCCTCTTTTGCTTTGTAACAGAATACACCAAAACTTCCTGGCTTGAAGCAACCACCACCATTTCAGGAGTCTGTGGGTTGACTGGTCTCAGCTGGGCAGCACTGCTCCCTGTGAGACTGACTGGGTTCCAGTTCTTTGCAGTTCAGAATGTTTGAGATGACTCACTGAGCATGAGCACTTGAGTTCAGTGAGGATGTCAGCTAGAACGCCTCCAGGCTGGGCTGGGCTGCCCCCCTCCATGTTGATTGGGCTTCTCACAATATGAG
Source organism: Peromyscus eremicus (assembly GCF_949786415.1). Classification (NCBI taxonomy): domain Eukaryota; kingdom Metazoa; phylum Chordata; class Mammalia; order Rodentia; family Cricetidae; genus Peromyscus; species Peromyscus eremicus. Next base: position 109,748,855 of record NC_081419.1, read on the forward strand.
GACGAGGTGCCAAGGGGGGGCCACTGTCAATGTGCAAAAGCAGAAGTCACTAAGGTCCTTAAGAATAGAACTTGGAAGACCTGGATGACAAGTCCCCACTGCATTCTGTAGGTCCACCCAGCCATAGGGCCAGGTTTGAGAAGAGCGAAAATAGATTTGCTATCTGAGTAGGAAGAATGCCAAATAATTTGCAATGCTCCGCCCCTCTTTTAGCACCTAGTCTGCCATGTCCCTTAGTCCCCATATTCCCCACTCTGGAAACTTTTAGTTAAGTGTTAGTCACCAACTGTTTGTGACCACTATATCTCAGTTTAAATGCTCCCAAGAGGCACTCAAGTTTGTTTTGTCTGGCCCGTAGTCATCTGTGGTTCAGAGGGGGCAAGTGTGTGCTGCTGAGGATTTTTTTTTTTATTTTGAGGGGCTTATGGTAGGCATGTTGTTTCAAACAAACCATCATCAATGTTGGCAGAGAAGTGGAGATACAGAATTATTTGCATACTGAGGATTATTGGAAGGAATGCTCACTGCCTGTTCATCCAACTTGACATTCCTTATCCTGGGCCAGAAAGCTCCACCTGACTTATCTTCTGACTTCTAACTTTTCTGGAGCAATTCTCTTCCTGGATTTCCAGTGACGTCATCATCATCACCACCACCACTATTATTATTATCATTATCATTATTATTATTATTATTTTAAATTTCTCCAGTGTAACTGTCCCCCTCTTCATCCCTCACTTCTTTTCTTCTTTCTTTATTTTATTTTATTTCGGTTTTTAAGACAACATCTTCTTATGATTCCCCTACTGGTTTTGAACTCGGAATCCCCCTGCCTCAGCCTCTCATGTGTTGGGATGGCAGATATGCACCACAATGCCAGCCCTTTCTCCTTTTTGCCCAGTGTCCTTCCCTGCCCTTGAGAAAGAAGACTCTCTTTTTATTTCCTGCTTTGGTCTGTCTGGCAACTTCTAACTGATTTCTCAGCACTAAGTGCAAATGTCACTTCCTGACATGAGCCGTAGTTTCTACCTATCCTCTGCTCCAGGCTCTAGAAAACAAATGTGACTGTCCTCTTCTGGGTTAGACACTCACCAGTATTTGTTATTTATGTCAATTAAACATAGGAGGTAGTTGCCTTGCAAGAGAAAGGATTAATAGAGGGAATACTTAAACATTAAAGGTTTGGAGTCGTCCTCTCTTCTGGGGAATATAAGGACATAGTTTCTTGGAGTATGCTCTGTCGTTGGTAGTGATGAGTCAGTGAGGTCTTGCCCCAGGAACATAGTATATAAAGATGGAGGAAGCATGGTGTTTTGAAATGTAGCAGGGATTCCTGCTTGGAATGTAGGTGGTTGACTAGAAGCGGTCACTTCTGCTTTTCGCTTCTGTCAGTCTGTGGCCCCTTGTCTGTACCCTGAGATCTCAGCGATGGCAGAGCTGGGATGACCGGCAGGTCCAGAAGTGCTCATCCCGTTTCCAATGACGAGCCCATGAAGCCAGTGACTTGTTTGACTGTAAGCCTAATACTGGTTTGATTATGTGCTTGTGATCCCACTCTTATGAGATAAGCCTGGGTGTAAGTTTTGTTTTTCTGTGGTATGCTGTTTCTCTAAAAAGAATATTAGTGGAATCAAAATGGCAGGGGGAACACAGAAGGATGGAGTGGGAAGGGACTGTGATTCCGTCTTACTCAAGGAGAATACTCAGAACTCTTAGGCCCTATTTGTTGGGCGCTATTTTCAGGTGACTTCGATAAAGAGGGGGCAGTGTTATTTCGGTGTATTTATTGTCATTACAGTGAGTAATTTAGTAACTGTGTATTGTATGCGAGGGGCACAGTAAAGAATCCACCACCGAAATGGCCCCTCCATGATGGGGGTGGGGTGGGGGAGTGGGGGTGGGTGGGGAGGAGATAGGTATTGTGGATAAGAGAGAGGACAACCAGATGCATCTGGAAGAATCTACAGCAGAAATAAAATAAAAGCAGACTGGGCATGGCCAAGGGCTTGCTGCAAGGGAAGAGAATAGAAGAATGGCAAGAGAAAATAACAACGGATTAGCAGGTTATAAGGAGGGTGAGTAGCTGAGGGGAGGGAAGCCCTGAGCTGTGGCAGGCCTGGCAGTTCATGGCAGGGGAAGTGAGAAAGGCCAGGATGCTAGAGCTTTGAAATGTGTAGGAGGCTCTTGTGAACAGGCACTGGCGGAGCCTAGAGGCCTGCATGGACTTTGATATACAACCACAGGTATATGTCAATGGAGAACCATGTCCCTTCTGCCAGAGGCAAGGGAAGTGACTCCTTTTGGCAAATGTGAACCCATTTCAAAAGTTCCTGAGGAATGTTGTCTTTTATTTAACCACCAAAAATCCTTCTATAGTCTAGCTTGAGCTGAGGCAAGATTGTCCTTTCTAGACATGGTCACTTCCTGAGACCTAACACGTATGAAATACTCTGTTGTCTAAGTGGAGACTGTAAAGTGAAATCCAGTTGGCATGTGTATTCAAGGTGAGTACTTGCTCAGCGGTGCAGAATGAACATGTGGTGTGGGACCTGAATGGAGTATTTTGTAGAGGCCGGAATGTGGGCAGAGGGCACAGATAAGCGCATTTAAGAAAAGTTGTGCAAGAGAGTCAGGGGAGGACTTTCTAGGCTGAGAGAGTATTTCATAGGAGACTTAAAATGAGAATGACAGATGCCCTTTTCTACTCCAGTGGCAATGAAGGCGTATGGGTTATAATGGGAGTCACAGGATGGAGGGCAATATAGCCTCTTGGGGACAGGATGTGGGGACTGAGTGTTGGCATCATGTCATAAAATATGTGATTAGGGTCATCATTTTCTCTGTGGTTGATAAGGTAGTTTTGCTTTCAAAGTCATCTGGGATATGGTTGCGCTCTGCCCCAGAGGGGTGGCATTAGAAGAGAGAGAGGAAAGGGGAGGGAGAAAGAGGCAGAGGGCAAGAATATGAAAATGTTTGGATTCTCAGTGGAGAAGACAGAGGAATGCTTTGACTGTGAGTTGGTTCAGTATAGAGACTGGAGGTATAAATCAGTATATAACCACAAGCCACGTGACTAACAGCACAGGGAACCCAGATTTGAAGCTTCATTGAGCATGTCATTGGTCAGCTTCCCATCCCTAGACAAATGCCTGTTCCGATTGGGGTCAGAGTTTCCTAAGTTTAGTCCTGTGATTGCTTAGTCCCATTGCCTTTGCTTTTGTGAATCAGAAACCAGGAGCAGGAGTGTTTGGTGGAAAAACTGTTGTCTCGTAGCATCTGGGAAATAGAGAAACAGGCAGTGTCACAGATCCCTTTTGGTGGCATGTCCCTAGCCACCTGCCTCCTTTGACTTGGCTTCACTATTTTCCATTAGTACCAAGCTGAGGACCAAGCCTTAAACCCCAAAACTGTTGGGCAATGCCTAAGACATAAACTAAGGCAGCAGTGTAGCAGAGAAAAACAAAACAAAAACCCAACCAAACAAAACCAATGTCTGTCTTCAGACACTGACATCTGCTTCATCAGTATATGATTCTATTTGACACTGAAAATGTGTCCCAAAGGCAGCCAGTTTAGATTGCCTTCACCACTGCCTTCCGGCCTAACCCCTGCTTTCCTTTGCCTGGATTCTACAGGAGCCTTCCGGCTAGTCTTTCTCTGCATGCCGTCAGCCGCCCGCAGAGGATCCTCAGCAAAGCAGCCTGGTGAGTCTTTTTAAAACATGTCTGATAATGTCGTTCTTCTCTGAACCCACAGTAGCTTCCTGCCTCCTTCAGAATGTAAGCCAAAGCCCCAACGAGGGTCGTGTGGCCTGGCAGGTTCCCTTCATTGTTGCCTCTGACTTCATCGGCTACTGCCCACCTTGTTCACTGCCTTGCTGGCTGCCCTTGCCAAGTGCTGCTGCTCACGCCCTCTGTGCCTGTCTCACCCAGGGCCTTTGCACATTCTGTCGTTGACTGGCTCCCTTTCTTTACAATATCTTTAGATTTATGACCCACCCTCCTTAACCTTTTTGCCATGTGCGGGCTTATTTATTTTTTTTCCACTTTCCTCTTTTAGTATTACAGTCCTTGAGATTTGTAATTCTACCTGTAGGATCTTCTGGGATCCAGACCATTTTCCTATGTCTGCTCTCACTGCCTCCTCCAGGATGAAGTTCCAGGAGCGCAAGGGAGGTTAATGTCGGTATTGTCACTGTGGCAGTTAGTGTGGGCCAAGCATGCAGGAAACATATGCTCCACGGATGTAACAGATTCACTTAGAGACCTCTTTTTGATTGCACTTGTGATTTCCCTGCGATCAGCTGTCGGCAGTGATCTTTATATTCAGACGGTGTCTTTGTTCAATCTGTGTCGGTTAGTGAATGGAATATGAAGTTTGAAATCACGGCCTTTGGTTCTGTGTAGTTCCAGAAAGTTTCCTTACTAAAAAGACCATTTAAGACATGTTAGCTGAGACATGATATGGTGTTGCATACCTGTAAACCCAGTACTTAGGAGATGGAGGCAGGAGGATAAGAAGTTTAAGGCCATTCTAGACTGCATAACAAGTCTGAGACCAGTCTGGGTTATAAGAGACCATGATTAAAAAAATAAATTTTTAAAAAAAGGAAATGATAGATCTGGGCCAGCCTGAGATGCATAATGACAGTATCTCAAAAGAAAAGAATTAAGAAAAATGGGAATAGAAAGAACTGATACTGGGGAATAATTTGTAGGAGAATAATTTGGTTCAGTTAGCCGCGTTTCCACTATGAACACTGGAGTCCGCACAGCACTTTGGCATCTCTTTCATTATTATTATTATGATTATTAATTGGCTGCTTTTTCAAAATTTGGACTTTAAGCTTGCAGCTGATGCTTTAGGAGATTATGCTATCCAGGGTGCAGAAATTGCTGGGGCTGACTGTAACTATTCATGGCCAATTAAGGAGCAGCATTGGCAAGCAACTGGGGGCGGATGCAGTTGTGCATTGTGGGAGTTCTTGTCGCTGTGGTTCATGTGTTGGGGATTAGCTGGCCGGGCTTCCTTCTGCAGCAGGGATGTTGATTTGCCTACCTGGAGGCACTTCTATAAATGGAAATAGTAAACAACCTTGAGGGATTTAACTTTGTGTGGAGAGAAAAGGGAGAACAAAGTGGAGAAATCACTTTCATTTGTGAGGCCAGGCCTTGCTTGAGAGGCCTTCAGGAGGCTGCTTTTGTTTAATTTAGTATCAGTTTTCTTTCTTCCCAGGGGATGGAGATGGCTTTTGAAAGAATGCATGCAGAAAATCAGGCTGTAGGAGGCAGAAATGAATTTTGGAATGTTTCCAAAGTATAGAATTCCCCAGAGAAGTAGGGTTGCTGCGCTACGGTCTCGTCACAAAAGGGAGTGTCAATCACAGAATGTGCCTGCTGTCTCATTCCTGACACAACTGGTGGCCACTTGTGATGGCTATACTTTTACATGGAGTTTTTAAAAGCATTTCAGCCAGAAGGGAAATAAGACACACACACACACACACACACACACACACACACACACACACACACACACAGGTGTGTGGGGGTGTGAGTGAGGTAGACTGATAAAACAGTGGCTGGATATGCCTTTTCTTAGTTTTAGATTTTAGGGTTAAACCAATTCTTAGCTGTTTTGAGTTTTCCTAGTGCTGAAAATCCCGGGTAGCCCCAGTTTTCAGATGCAGTGACTAGGGCTGGGGCTCTGCCAAGGACCGTTCCAATGAAATGCGGTCCTGGAGAGCATGGCTGCTCGTTTGCACAGCCAGGCGTGCCTCAGTCAAGTGCATGGTACCTGTTGGAAGGATCTTGAAGTTGACAGCACCCGTCCCAACTCTCCCTGAAAGCACCCGAAGAGTGTTGAGTTCTGGAATCAAATGACACATCAGACTTTTCTCACACACCTTGTGTTTGCACTCATTTCTGTCTGTCCCTTTTAAAGATGACCGCTCCGTGGGTGACTGGAATAGAGAACTTTGTGTCCAAGGTGGGAGGAGAAGTATTTCTCTGGTGACCTCAGTGATGTGAGGCAGGAGATCGGAATCACTGGGCTCTGAAAGTCTTTCTTTGTGTGTCTGTCATGACATAGCAGGAGTCTGGGAATAAGTCCTCCATGCTCAACAAATGGCTTAAAATATTTATCTCCAAAAAGTAAAAAGGGTTCGTTTTTTTTTTTTTCCCTCGATTAGGAAAATACATAGGCATATCCTGTTTTTGGTTTTTTTTGGATGTCTTTTATGTTTTTGATAAGTGCCCTAACTTTTAAAATATATGATTTTAGAGCTGAAAGGTGGCTCAATGGTAAAGAGCACACACTGTTCTTCCAGAGGACTCCCGTGTAGTTCCATGTGAGCAAACACCTTGGGTGGGTCACAGCTGCCTGAAATTCTCCTTCCGGGGGATCCAGTGCCGTTTCTGGCCTCTGCAGACACTGCGGTACATGCATAAGCCTGCTTACAGACACATACACACATACATACATGATTAAAAATGAAACAAACGAAAATATTTTAGAAAGTCTGGCTGCACATTGTTTCTGAATTCATAGTGGTCGCTTTGACTGGCTGATTCGAGGATCAAGCATCTCTCCGCTATTGTATAGCGTTTGTAGTTATCTCTTTCTGAGGTTGGGGCAGAGGAGACGATAAAGACGGAACAGTCAGAAACCTCAGTCAGATTTGTATTCAGCCCCCATCTTACTTGTTCATTTTCCCTCCCAACTGTCCTTCTCTCCCTTCAGCCTCGTACTTTCCGCATTCAGTATTCATTGTTCATCTCTGACCCACCTACAATGCAGTACGCCAGGACCTTTCGCATTATGGAGTCAGCCCCAAATGGTCGGTGTTGGTCGTAGGAAAACACTAATGCCACGTAAATTCTATCAGGGGTGTGTCTTGCATCATGGTCTGGAGGTTCCCAGTTAAAGCTTTGGAGAAACATTATCTCAATCTGTACACGAAGAATGATGAAGTTAGTTGTATGATTTGTGTGTTCAGGTTTGTATGTGAGTAAGAGCTGGGAACATCGCAGAAGAGAATTCACATTGTAGAGGTCAAATTTTATGTTGGGGTTGTATTTCTGAACTTATTACAGATTTCGAGCACCTGAAATTGCAGTACGAGTGTCAAAATATAATGAGGTGTTTCTATTTAGCAGCTTATGTGGTGCCACCTTGTGGCCACTGAGCATGTGGGGGTTTAGTGTTTCCTAGCCCCAGCCAGCAGGAAAACTGCAACAGTGGAAGAACTTTGCCATGTTGAGGGACTCCTGCTGATTCCAAGCAATGTACAACTGTGATTTCAGGTTCGTGTCACACGTGACCAATCTCTGGAAAGCATCAGAGCAGAAGGTCCTGGCCCATTTGATGGGATCCAAAGTATTTGCAGATAGTTACAGGTGCATAGTACACATGGGGTCCAGGAGATAGGGGATGAAGTGCATGAAGAGTCTGGGCCAGGCCAGCAAAGACAAATGAGAATATCAAAATTTTAGGGTTTATTTGAGCTGACAATTGCCCTGTAGGTGGATTTTAGCTATTTGATCATCCACCCTTAATTTCTATCATATGTGTTTATGAGCATAAGGATTTGTGATGTCACAGTGCTCGGGGGTGATTTTTGTTGTTTTGTTGCCCATTAACTATCTTGGAAGAGAAAATAAAATACATGATATATTTAGTAAGGAGGTTGGATGCAAGTTCAGCCTAGACTTGGGCTGAAAGGCTGGGACGTCATTTGATTAGGGATCGAAGTTGGAGGTCTGTGGTAAAACCAGTTGTGTGAAGTATAAGTTAGACAAAGTTCAGCCAGTTTCTTTATCTTGGGACTCTGAGAGCTCGGAAAGCACTGATGCATTTAAAGTGTGCAGTTAGATAACACCACTCCGAACTTTAGTTCTAGGAATAATCCTTACAGGTGGGCTGAATGCACCCTCAGGAATGTGATTCATTATGCATCACCATCATAAGCTGCATAAGAAGCAACCACACACGTCAGGGGAATAAAATAAATAAATAAGTACAGTGTGTGCTCTTTACCACAGCAATAAAGAAAGTGTCTGTGGGGAGTCAGCTGGAGAGCTGGCTTAATGGTGAATGGTGCAGAGCATACTGCTCCTGCAGAAGTCTAGCGTTCAGTGTCTGGAACTCACATTAGGCAGCTCACAACCATCCATATCCCCTAGCCCTAGTGGATCTAATGTCTGTGACTCTCACAGGCACTTACATGCACATATCCACACAGACACACTCATGAACACACATAGTTAAAAACAAAAATTAAAAAAATTATTACAATATAAAAAATTATCTGGGCATGATGGTGCATACCTTTAGTTCCAGCACTCGTGAAGCAGAGGCAGGTAGATCCCTGAGTTTGAGGCCAGCCTGGTCTACAGAGCAAGTTCCAGGACAACCAGGGCAACAGAGAGAAACCCTGTTTCAAAAAACTAAAAGCCTAATTGGACTTATTTTTTATTTTGAGTGTGAGTGTTTTGCCTGCATGTATGTATGTTATATGTATGTTGATCATGTGCCTGCCTGGTGCCCATGGGGGTCGGTCAGAAGATAGGGTTGAATCTCCTTGAATTGGAATTACAAATGGTTGTGAGCCACCATATAGGTGCTAGGAACTAAACCCTGGTCCTAGGAAAGAATAATAAATGTTCTTAACTACTGAACCATCTCTCCAGCCCTGAAAATATTACAAAAAATTTTAATGTCCCCCTCTTAGAAGTTTAGAGGTTCCCCTTCATCTGTGCTTGGCTGACTTCAGCCGACAGCTCTGGATTGAGTAGGCAGCTCTACTGACCTCGGCTGGGTTGGCCTATGTGCCTTGTGACTTGGCTGTCTTTTGGTGATGTAGGGTGGCTTTAGCTAGTAAGACTGGGGTGACTTATTTCTGCAATGTGTGTCTTTCGTCCTTGAGCCTACTAGATCTAGCATGTTTGCTTAGGTGTGACACAGGAGCAAGAATGGAGGGGGACAGGCTTGCTGTGGAAGTACGTCCAAAGCCATTTCTTGCATCACATTTGCTAACATCCTCTTGTTTAAAGGCAGATGTGGCCTGTGACAGAGGAGAAAGGCCCTTGAAGGTTACATGGCAGAGGGTGTGGGTACAGGAAAGAAGGATTGAGTTTGTTCTGCAGCCAGATCACCCTAGACCCAGTGTAGGAACTGCTGGATGAGATCACAGTCAACGGAGTGAGGAATGAGGTCAGACTTTTTCCTCGGCCACAACCACAGATTGTATTTTAATTCTGGTGAGCAGCCTCACAAATAGCCGTCTGGGCCATGTTAAGGAAGAAACAGTTTATCTGGTTCTGTAAGGGGTTTTTGTCATCTTTGTGTGGGATCATCCCACTCAGGGCTGAAAGGATTGTGGATACCATCTTGTTATGGTTGCATCATGTCAGAAGGAAATGAGAAACCAAAGGCACTGAGAAGATAATTGGCCATTGTAATGCCGAACAGCCAGCCAGCTCCAAGCAAAGCTGGCTCTCATCCTCAGATACCCCTCTCAAGCCCTTTGGACTCTAATGACCTCAAAGAAGTTCTGTTGGAGGGTTGCAAGGCCTGAAATGTGTTTACAGTCCCTATGAAAGGGCAAATCACGTTCCCTCCGCAGGGACCATAATAGAAGAGCCTTTTGAAGTAGGGTGATTAGAGAGTAGCCATGCTGTGCTTGTTTCTGGAAAGCAAAGCTCGCTGAACTGCGGCTGCCCATCTTTGGGAATCTAGTTCGTTTTCCATTCTTTTCTCCTTCCCTCCCTTTCCCTTCCCTTCTCAAATACCTGCTGCATGAGGAGTCCGCATAGGACTTCCAAGAAGCATCTACATTCTAGCGCCTACTTTGTCAAATAGCGTATGAAACTGTAAAGGTAAATCTTGCCTTCTGGAATAGCGGGGACATCAGCAGCTGATTTAGCAAACTGTTGAGAGCAGCAATTGAAGCTGAATAAGTCAAATTTGGATAATGAATTTCTACCTACTTAAGCACTGTCAGATAAACTATTTTTGTGATAGAAATGCTTTTGAAGTATTAGATTTTCAAAATTTTATTTAACCGATAATAATGGGAGATATTCAAACTCCCTCCCCCCCACCACACACACCTTTTTTATTTTGGGTGGTTCTAGGCATAGAACGCAGACCCTTTCATGCTAGGCAAGTGCTCCACTACTGAGTTGTATTTCAACCATTGTTTTTATTTTTATGTTATTTACTTATTCTTTTTTTGAAGGCAGAGTCTTGCTTGCTGCATAGCTGAGGCTATCCTTGAACTATCCAACCAGTGCTGGATGAAAGGTGTGAGCCACCATGCCCAGCAGCAGCAGCAGCAGCAGCAGCAGCAGCAGCAGCAGCAGCAGCAGCATCCTTTTAGAGCTCAGGGTTTGAGCTGAGCAGTAACGAAGTCCTGTGCTTGTTAAGAGCCAGTGAGTGTGAGAGTCCATATGATCCCGACCACCCTTTGCTTAGGGCTGCTTGAATGTGTGGGGTCACTTGCCATTTCAGAGGCTTGAGGTAGACTCACGCTTTACACTGTTGGATTCTCAGCGTGTTGATGCTTCTTGCTGGTTAGATTTCCACTGTATTTTTGGGCTGTTTGAGCACAGTTTTGTTCATTAGATCTGTTCCATGCCTCTTTGCTGTTCCATTGTCCTCTGGCACCTGGGTAGGTTTGCAGGCGTGAGCGCTGGTAAAAGTTGGAGGGGAAGGAAGGCTAGGGTATCTCTCCACTCCTCTCCTCTCAGTGCCTGCAGGAATAGCCGCGCCAATACATGGTTTCCGCTCTCACCTCTTGGAAGCCTGTGCTGTGGTCATCAGGTCACTTCAGCCCCTGGACTCTAATAACGTCACACTCTGTTATCAAACCCACTCCTCTCTCCCTCTGTCCCCATTGCTGGTTACTGTGCCCGGAGCAAATGTTCGACCCTTGAGCTGCACTGGTAGCCTGGAAGTTGCCTTTCTAGTTTTCATTTTATTTATATTTTTACAACGTTTTTCTCCTTGTGCTAATTTGCTTCTTGCAGTCCACTGTGAGGATGGCATCCAACTACTTAGTTTATATTATTGGTCAAAAAGATGGAAATGCTGTCCAATCATTGAGAATGATGGTTGAAGATTCTGGGCTCCAGTTCTAGGGACACCACTCATGGTTTGTGTGATTCAACATGTTTCTTGACCTTTGTGGGAATTACTTTTTCATTTGAGCAGCAAATGTGTCTGTGCTGTCTCAGTTTGGGTTTCCTGGGATATGGACTTTAAGCTGGAGATCATTGAACAGAGGTTTACTCTGGAGAGCTCGAGATATCCAGCCTGTGGAGGGAAGGGCAGACTCAGGATGGCGCTCAGGGAGAAGCTGGGCTGAGATTCAGGCTTTGCAGAAGGCAGCGCTGAAGCAGGTGAGGACTTTATTCACTGACGTTAACTGTTAGAGGCACTTAACCATGGGGGAACAATTGAGCTTTGTCTCAAGAGGCTGTGAGTCTTCTGTCTGCCTCCCTCAAACAGCTTGGGAAGTACCGTTTGGTCCTGAGGTGGGGTCTGTTCACTAGACCACAGTGACTATAGCACATTTCTATTCTCTAAGATTCTTAAGGTTAATTCAGCATTGAATTTGCCACAGATTCTTCCAGTGCCCTTCATGTCTTTGAACTCTATTATGTAACCTGGGTGCTAACTGTGCATCATTTCATAGACTCCAGAAAGGACTGAGATTTCTGTTTTGTGACTGGCCAGAGGTCTTGGCAGGTTAAGTGACCTGCTCCAGGTTACTCATTCAATAACTGATCGAGAAATCCTCCCGTGGGGCCCGGCAGCCTCACCGTGAGCCAGACTTTCTAACTAGATATTCGAACGACTTAAACGGCAGTAGGGGAAACCTCCTGAAAATATCTCCAGCAAAGTTGTAGGTGTTGTTTTGGTAGAAACATTTCCTCTGTTGCCATAAAAATCTTCCCCCAAATGGCTTTGTGAGAGCAAAGCTGTGCAGGCTCTGCCAGTGTTTGTGAAGGGAGCCGTATGGCTCAGCCACAACACAAATGATTGGTTTTGCTGGCCGTGTTGGCAAAGTGATTTGATTTCTAGATTCCCCAGAGAGGGGAAGAACGATCTAAACACATAAGTTTCTTCATAATTAGATGTTTAAAGAAGAGCCAAGAGGAAGAGTTGAAAACGGGAGCCCAGGTACAGTTTTCATTCCGTGAACGCTACCAGGGTGAGCATGTGTGCCCAGGGGTAGAAATCCCTCAGCCCTCCTCCCTCCTTCTGCCCTCAGCTCTCTGTTCTTCATCAGGAATGAAGGGGAGAATCAGCTATAGCCCCTCAAGCAAAGTGATGTTTGAATAGGTGCTCTTCCTTTGTTTTGGAGAATAGAGAAAGCCCGCTGCTGCTGTGCTGTCGAGGTAAAAGCAACGCTTCTTTTTCTATTGGAGACACGATTTTTCAGGTGAGCTAAGGATGCTGATGAGAAGTCTCCGGAGGGCAAAGTCAAAGGTTAATTCCTAAGAGCTTCTTCTAAGGAGCCCAATTTTGGTGATGAATTAGAGTTGGCTTTGCTTATTCTCAGTAGCCAAGTACAAATTAACAGTTGCTTGAAGAAGATGCAAGTTCATGGTAAGGAAATTTGGAGTTGAAGCACACCATAATTTCGTAGTATGGTCAAGAGCCCAGGTCCCCATCCTCTCTCCTGCCTTCTTGAGTACTGATTCCATTTCTTCCTTGTTGCACTGGCCACTTGGGCCAGTTTGCCTTAGAACAGCTGTTAGGCTGCTTATCCTGTGACCATTTTAAGGAAATAGTGTCTGAAGACCCTAGTGTGGTGAGTATTAATCTACAGGGGCTCATCAGCAGGAAGAGAAAATATTTGTGAGTCATTCATTGCTGTGGGAAAACATAGGCTTTTATCAAATCTGTGGATGAGCCCAATGGTTCTTGTGGCCTTCTTTGGATCACTGACCACATCTAAGGTCAGCTGTGGGTTGATAGATGGTTCTGCTGATTTGGGTCGGGCACAGGATGTAGCTCAGCTGGGTGTAGCTGTGTGCTGGCTGCTCTGGGATAGGGTGATTTTTCTCCGTGCGTTTTCTCCTTGTCCAGTAGGGCAGCCTAGGCTCTCATGGTGATTGCATGGTCTGAGACAAAGGCCAAGGCTCAGCATGAACATCACCTAACTTTTGCTGAGTTCATGTTAGAGTTCCAGATTCTGTAAGACCAAGAAGTACAATGTCAGTCTTAAGTCCTAAACTAAGAAACAAACACTTTAAGTCCCTTAGCAGCACATACCAGGAATGAAGACTTTGTTCATAGTATGACTTCTTTTTTTCTTACTCTTCTAAGTTGTTTCATTTATATATGCTTTGTAATGTCAAAATATGCTTATATAAATTTTTACAGTTATGATAGCCAACAGGAAGACTTTTTTTTGTAGATTTTTCTTGTGTCTTTAATCATCGCTCATAGATAATATGAGTTCAAGGAGTCATATAAAGAATACCTGTGGCCATTACTCAGAAAGCTAACACCATCAATGATATTAACTATGTGCTGCATGTACTTCTCAACAGCCCCCAGAGGATGATGCATTTATAATACCATTCTTAGATGATGGAATTAAGGCACAAAAAGGTTGTGATATGCAAATATTCAAGAGGTTTGCACACAGGCAAAAGGTTTTGCTATCCTGTCTCACAGTCATACTGAAGAACTTCAGTATGTACAGGTTATATAAAGCATACAGGAAATAAAAGGCTAATTTGACAGACTTGAGAGTGGAGAAAACCATGGTTTAGATTTTAGAAATTAACTTTGGATTCCACATAAATTGCACTGACAATTTACAGAGCTGTTCCTTGAAGGTACGTGTGACATTCAAAAGCAATCAGACAACATTATCTGGTCTTTAAGGGATTATTGGGCTCTGGGCATCTTGAAGGTTACAGTTGCAATCAGCATTAATTTCGGTGTTAACCATTGTTCTTCATGTTAACTTCAGGGTCCTTTGTCTTTGCTGTTTTCAGGGGGCCCTAGTTGAGTTCTAGGGAGCTGATAACTAATGGGACTAAGTGATCAAGTTGCTAATTGAGTAGGATTAGTCCACTGTGAGTGGACATGGCTTTGGTTGAAACTCTCAGGTCCCTGTTCCATGTCACCACACAATGTTGCCCTTCTGTCTTTCATTATTTTGGTGAAAATGCCCATTAAATGTAGTGGGGTGAACAAGGCACAAAGCATTAATTGGAAGTGATTTTCTCCATGTATTTTATGACTCATTTTAGGTGGTTATTTTAGGGTACATGCACAGATAGAGGAATTTCCTTAGAAATTAAAAATAAAGAAAAATCTTATGAAGAAAATGATAAAGAGGAGATATGGATTTGTGTCTTGTATTCAGGTCGGTTTTTAACTTTCCTTCATGTACAATGGCTTTAATTTAAATTTGCTGTAGTAAAATTCATGAAAGCAGTATCCATTGCTTTGACAAAATACCCGAGAGTAATAAACGTAGAGAAGTGAAGGCTTGTTTCAGCTTATGGTTTAGGCCCAGAGTTAGTTGGCCTCTTGTTTTGGAACTGAGGAGTAGCAGAGTATTATGTGTTGTGAAGAGGCTCCTCATGTAATGGTGCCCAGGCAGATGATGGATGGAACCAGCCAGCTCCCAAATAACTACACAGAGACTTACTAATTATAAATACTTGGCCAATAACTTAGGCTTGTTACTAACTAGCTCTTACAACTTAAATTTACCCATATTTCTTATGTTAGTGCTACCACGTGACTTTTTACCTTTCTTTAACCCGGCATGTTCATCTTGCTTCTCCCTGCATCTCCTGGAGATTCCACCTTTCTTCAACCCAGAGAGCTCTCTCTCTGTCTGCAAGTCCTGCCTAACCTCTTCCTGTGTAGCTGTTGGCCATTTAGCTCTTTTTTAAACCAATGAGAGGAACACATCTTCACAGTACAGAAAGATTGTTCTACAATAGGAGAGAACATAGAGATGGGAGGAAAGCCTAGTAAGGCCAGGGACAAGATACATTATTCAAGGGCAAACCTCCACTAATTTATTCTTCCAACAAGGCCCCACCGTCTATGAATAGCCTATATAGGTATGAACTCATTGATGACAATCCATTGATGTAGTTAGCAACCTCAGGATCTAGTCACCTCTTAATTGTACCAGTAGTTGGAGGGCAAACCTTGAACACAGGAACCTTAGTGGGATATTTTAAATGGAATCAAGAAATATGTCAAATGGGTAAGGAATGATGGGCCTACTCCCTTTATTGGTGCTGGAGATTGAAAATAGGGATGGCCTTAACATCTTTAATAACCAGGCAAGCCTTCCAGTGGAGGGATTGAGACACCAACCCAGCTACAAAACCTTTGACCTACAATTAATACTACTTGCAAGATGTACTGGGGTAAAGGTGGCACAGAATTTGTGTGACTGAACAAATGACTGGTCCATGCCGTGAGAGGAGGCCCATGCCAGATACTTCCTAGAGGGCCAAGAAAGATAATCCAAATAGCCCAGAGACCAAGGATAGAACCAAACATGATCAACAAAAAAAGTAAATGAAATGATTCCTAATGATACTCTGCTGTATTTGTAGACTGAAGCCTAGCATAATATTCATCAGAGAGGCTTCATCCAGCAACTGATGGTAGCAGATGCAGAGACTCACAGAAAAATATGAGGTAGAACTCAGGGAATCCTGCAGAAGAGGGCAGGAAGGATTGTAGGAGCCAGAGGGGTCATGACACCACAACAAAATGGCCCACAGAATCAACTAACCAAGGCCTATAGGGGCTCACAGAGACTCACTTGATAATCAGGGCTCCTGTATGGCTTTGACTTAGGTTGTCTGCAGATATGTTATGGTTGTGTAGCTTGGTGTTCTTGTGGGACTCCAACAGTGGAAGCAGGGGCTCTCTCTGATTTTTTTGCCTGCTTTTGGGACTCTTTTCCTCCTACTGGACTGCCTCATCCACCCTTAGTATGAGGGGGACCCGTCTAGTCTGATTGTAATCTGACATGCCAAGTTTGGTTGATATCCCTGGAAGCCTGGCCTTCTTTGATGGGAAAGGAAGAGGAGTGGATCTTGGGGAGAGGGGATGTTGTGGGAGGAGCTGAGAGGAGAGGAGGGAGGGGAAACCATGGTTGGGATGCAATATATGAGAGAAGAATAAATAAAAAAAAAATGAGAAAGTAGGACCTTAAACATGGTGGCAAAGCTCCTACTACTGAGCTTCATCCCTAGCCCATAGCAATTTTGAATCTTAGTAAAGGAAGGAATAGAAATATAATATGCAATTTAGGATAGTACCTTTGAATTACTTCTTCCTGGATGGAGGGTTGCCATGCTTCTTATTTGTCTATTTTTATTAAACAAAGCAGAAAAGTGTTTTGTTTGCATGTGCACTCAAGCCATGAAGAAGTCACTTATCCTTGTGTTCCGATTCATAAGCTGGGGGCTATGTGAGAAGGTAATTACTCTCTAGGTGTATTTATAAAATGCTAGTCCTACCCTATAGGGATCCGTAAAGTACTTTCCATGTGACAGCCATTCAGAGTACATTTTAATTCTGTTGTCAGTCAATGTTTCTCATTGCTTACTATCTACAAATAAATGTTTTTAAATAGGAAGCCTTGCATCACTGTGTTAAAAAAAAAAGTGAAAGCAAGTTGTGTTATTCAATGTGAAGTAGATGCTGCTGTGTGTCAAAACCCAGAGTTGGAATGGAGGGGGTGGGGAAGGGAGAGAAAGTGATGGGGGTTTTGAAATTATGTGATGTCATCAGATCAGAGTGATTGGTCCAACTTCCTGTAAGGGGTTTCTGGCTTTCCCCACTGCGTCTGTAACCCACTTAACTTGCTTTGCAGTTCATCAGTGTTAGTGACTCTCCTACTTTGGAAATAGCTTGTCTAAACCATGAAGATGTATTGTCTTCAGAATTGCCTTAGGGACTGTAAAGCTGAGAGGAGTTGAGGGCATTCAGGTCTTGTGTCTTCATCCAGGGCAGGTAAGATGTTGCATGAATTATCAGCCTTAAAGCCACACATGGCTTCATAGCTGCCTTAGCATACACTTCTTGGTCTGTCTGTGGAGAGGACCATGGGTAAGCTTTACTTAAGTTATGTCTGAGAAGGTGTGGGTACTCTTTAATGTTAAGTCCGACTGCTTAGACCATAGTTTTGTGTTGATCCTGCTTGATCAGCAGCACATAACTATTGGGTGATGCATTCGACCATGCACAGACGCAAGCCAGAGACACTGGTTCAAAGTTGATAGTCTCTGCACATATGGTAGCTGTGGTTAATACAGGATTATTCTAAACTGACTATGCTGAAAAGGTAGATTGTGCCAGTTTAAAATAAATGCTGTGATTTAGTATGTTTTCATGTGATAGGGAGGAGTGTCCTGTTAGTGTCCAGGTTTCAGTAAGAACAGCCCATGGATGTAATTAAGACTCATCCATGTGAACAGTGAATTAATTCTCATCTAAAGGTTTTACTGATTGATCACATAATTTTCCTGGAGAGAGAGAGAGAGTGAGAGAAAGAGAGAGAATGTGATTTTGTTGTTTTTTGTCACAAGGTCCCATGTGTTCTATGCTTGCTTCAAGCAGACTGTGTAGTCAAGGATGACCTTGAACTTCTGATCTTCTGGCCTTCAGATCCTGAGTGCTGAGATAGCAGGCAAGTGCTATCTCACCTAGTTTATACATCGATGTGTGTGTGTGTGTGTGTGTGTGTGTGTGTGTGTGTGTGTACACAGGCACTCTACCCACTAATCTACATCCCCAACCCCTGATTATGTCTTTGTGGAATCTTTTATATTATATAGATCATCCAGTTTCTATGATTAATATGAGTTCATATTCAGATGATTCTGTAGGCAATAAATCATCTATCCATGGGGATTCTAGGAATGGGTGTTCTCAGCTTGACAGAATTTTAAAAAGTTAAAAATGGTGAATAAAACTGACTTCATTCTCGCTTAGTGCTCCATTTCCAAGGTTATAGGTAGATATTCAGTATCAATATTTTATATTATAGCTGTAAGCAGGTAGCAAGATGTTAAGTATGGCTTGCATGTCAGGGCAGATGAGTCCCACCATCTGTTTAGTATGCTGGTGAACATCAGGAAGCTTTTGATAGGTCTTAGGCCTGCCAAATAGCTCATGGTTGGGAAGAAAAGGTGGTTATATTCCAAGAAGATTCGTTGACTGTGTATACATACTAAAGCTATCACAGGCTCCATATCACAAGGGGCTGCTGCTCCACTGTATCCTGGAAGTGGGGTATGCTGGTTATAGCACCATTTGGTGGTACATTCCACACACTTCATTGGCAAGTTTTGTCTGTTGCCTTTTGAGTGCCGAGGAAGGGATTATGACCATGTCAGTTCTCTTAACAACGTTGTTGCTGTGGTTTATTTAGAGGTGGCTTATAGTGTCTGCTATACCAGGGCTAGATTTTGGATCAGAGCTAGTTTGCAATGTGTCCTGCTTTGGACATGAGGTGGTTTTAAGTAGTGAGATCATCGAGGGCACAGACATAATCTGTTTATTCTTTAGTGTATACTGGTGTCTGGTACAGTGCCAGTACATAGTGGGCACAGCAAATTCACATTGAACAAATTATGCAACTGATGTTTTGAAGAATTTAATTTCTTTTTTAAAGAGAAAAAACCCCCATAAAGTGTGTGTGTGTGTGTGTGTGTGTGTGTGTTTTGCAGGTTCCCAAACAGCATCTAGAAATTAGGGAGATGGCTCAGCAGCTAAGAGGACATACTGCTCTTGCAGAGGAACGAAGTTCAGTTCCCAGCAACCATGTCAGATAGACTGTAACTACAGCTCGAAGACACACACACACATGTGCATATACATAATTTTTAAAAATAATAAAAATAGAAATCATTTCGGCTCTTAGAAGAAAGAACATAGAGAATTATTGTTATGGAATTAGCGACAAATTTCTTTTAACATTTATTTTTATTTATTTGTGTATATGTATATGTGTGCACATCTGCACAGATGTGTGTGTGCAGGACAACTTGAGGGAGTTGGTTCTGTCTGTCCATCATGTGGATTCCGGGGATTGAATTCAGGTTGTCCGTGAGATGCTTGCAGACTTGGTGGCAAGTACCCTAGCCACTGCGCCATCTTGTTACTCCAGGCTGATTTCTTATCATAACATTTTGCTAATTGAAAAAATAATGTTGTAGTCTGTTTTCAAGACCATGATGGAGATGACTCCTGTTTTTGTTTGTTTGTTTGTTTTCTTTTATCTGTGTGGGAGAAGAGGTTTGCAGTATGGAGAGTGGCTGTGTCAATGACAGCTTGCTTCTACTCTTTAGGTGTTGATGATTAGGTGTACGAGGAAATCAGATTCCTTCTCTTGGGAAATCACTAATGTGGCAACTTGAAATAGTATGAAAGGAACTTTTAGTAGTGGCCCGTCTTCAGATGGTTTGCTGGAGAGGGAGTCCTCTGAGCTGAGTGTCGACAACAGGCCAGGTCTGTGTTAGTAAGTGATTAAACACTTGAGTCGGAAAGGCAACTCTCATCTTCCTGTTGCATGCTGTGTGTCAGCCCATGGGAATATATGCATATTAACAATATTAATTTTTCTCAGGTATGTCTTATTAGCTGGGTATAAAGAGGGAGCCTATAATCTTAGCATTCAGGAGGCAGAAGCAGGAAAATCGTAATAAATTCCAGGGAAGCTTGGTATACAAAGCGAAAATCTATCTTTAAAAATGCATATTTTTATTTGAAATATCTTAAATTTTTAGATAGATTACTATTGGCAATTTGCAAATAAGGAAACTTAAACTGGTAAGTTTTGCAATCAATCCAAAGTCATATAACCAACTAGTAGTCCAGCAGCTAGAGTTTGACGCTAGGCCTATTTGATTTGAAAGCTCAAATTCTTTCTATAGGTTCCTGGACTTTCTTATGATTATATTCTGTGTTTAGTAGTTATCTTAAGTGGTCCATAGTTGGACCAAGAGTTCTAGTTTTGCAGGGAAGTCATGTTGAGTGATAGACTCAAGGTCAATACATTGTTTAACATGCTTGGACTTGCCAGAGAAGCGGTGGTAGAAGAATACACTATTGGATATCTGATGCTTAGATGCAGTTCCCGGCCCATTATCTGTGTCCTCTAAGAGATTATTAGAAATGCAGAGCTTCAGGCCGCACCAGAAGCCACTCACACTCTTAACAATGTCCTCCAGTGATTTGTGTGTAGCTTGCAGACCGAGATGCTCTTGTTTAAATTGCTGTGATTTCAAGGTACCACCATGATGCCTATGTAGTTGAGCTGATTCATGGACATAGTGTGTCACAGCATAGTACTGAGTGGCAGTGAACTGTCCCACCTTAGAGAGCACTTACTGTATACTAAATAGTTCACTGTACTTTTCGTAGAATTTCTTAGTATTCCTTCTAGTGATCCTTTGGAGTAGTTTTTGTCTCTATTGTAGAAATGAGAACATTGAACAGTAGAAGGATCCTGTCTTGTTGAAAGTTAAATTTCTTTGATTCCAACCAAGGTTGGTCTGATTCTAGTTCAATGCTCATAACTTACATATTAGTGCTATGGGCTTATCTTTAAGCTGTGAGCTGTTGATTGCCAGCATGTGACAGGTGATAGCAAAATTTGACTTCCAGCACAACATATTGCTAATCCAAAAGTTGTGTTCTGAAAAATAAACTTTATTTTAG
This sequence comes from Peromyscus eremicus, assembly GCF_949786415.1. Classification (NCBI taxonomy): domain Eukaryota; kingdom Metazoa; phylum Chordata; class Mammalia; order Rodentia; family Cricetidae; genus Peromyscus; species Peromyscus eremicus. The sequence continues at coordinate 109,769,588 of NC_081419.1, forward strand.
TGATTGAAATGAATAAATAAAAGTCAGCTCCAGCCTTCTGAATAGCACCCAACATTGCTTCTGTTGAGCACTGCATGCTTTCACTGGAGTACAGTAAAGTGTTTAGGTGGGAGATGGAGAGCTGGTGCAGAGGTTAAGAACACTTACTGCTCTTACAGAGGACTTGAGTTCAGTTCCCAGCACTCCTGTCAGGTGACTCACAGATGCCTATAACTCCAGTTCCAAGGGAATCAACACCCTTTTCTGGCTTCCAAGGGCACCTGCACACATAGATACACACATAAATAAAGATGAAAATAAATCTATTAAAAACAAATAGGTAACCTTTAGTCCCAGGAGGCAGAGGCAGGTGGATCTCTGAGTTTGAGGCCAACCTGGTCTATGGACGGAGTTCCAGACAGCCATGGATATACAGAGAAACCTTGTCTCGAATCCCTTCCCCTCCACAAACCATAGATAAGAGAATTTAGAAAGAATTTTTATTGTCCTGTAGTCTCTGTTCTTTAAAGCTAATGATTTCCCTCCCTTTATTGACAATCATTAGTGAAATAGATTTCTGTAATGATGTTATTGGTAGAATTTAGTAACATTACTATCTAGTAATGCAATGAGATGTTTGGAACATTGAGCAAAAAGAATTAGAGTGCCATTGGTGGTAATATTGTCTCAGACAATACTGATATGCTTGATATTTTCTTGGTATGCTCATTTTTCCTTCTGTAAAATAGTTTTGTTTCATGGTCACTGGGTAGATGGCCCAGGTAGACCAGTTGGCTATGCTTATTAGACTGACTTTACCATGCTGTACAATAATGTTTTCTGATAATTTATCCTTTCTTTTCAGTCCCACTGAGTTGACTTTGAGTATACTGGATGTCGTTTTTTAGAACTGACCCTTGGAAAATTGAAGGGATCAAGGGCACCATTAAATAACTGTTTTTATTTTTAATCTATGGACAGCTGTGTGCTAGGGAGACATAATGTGATTATTATTATCGTTTAATTTTTTTTGTTTGAGATGAGAGAAAAAAAGAAGTAGAAGAGGCAGAGATGTGATTGCATCTGCATCTTTAAAAAGTTTTATTTATTATGTTACAATAGATAAATATGCTTATGCTTTCTCAAGTTTCCCAGTAATGAGAATAATGGAAATCAAGTTAGATGTACTATTTGGAGCTACTAGGGGCAAACATACTATGTGCATACATCCAAGAGAGCTGGGCAGAATGGTGTTCACTCTAGAAACACAGCCTCATTTGTGCTCCCAGGCCCTGTAGTGTTTATAATAACCTTGGTGTGTCTTGTGCAAGTGCAGTGTCAAGGAAGTTAAACCCTACGAACCAATGTACTATTTAAAAGCTTAGAGGATGAATTGTCCCTACAGGAAAAGATGCGTGCACTCTTACTTTACACACCACTCTATAAACAGCTGTTGTTTCTGTGTCTGGTCGGATGAACCAGCCTTTACAGTGGTATCCTGACAGTGGCCACAGGTAGCCTGAGAGGGGCTGAGAGAGCCTGACTTGAACCATTTGCCAATTTCTTTGGTGGAATTTTCACTGCCACCGCCAGTTTCAAGTTACTAGTTACCAGTTTGGTATCACCAAACCTAGAGCTGGGAGAATTGTGGAAAATTATCATCTCTGGGCTGTGCCCAGCTGCTCAGGATCAGAAACCAGAAGTAAGTGGGTACCAGAGAGAGGCATAGCAAAGACAATAAGGAATGGAGGAGTGGGCGTGGCCACAGGCCTGCCCTTCCAGCACTTCAGAGGCAGAGGCTACATTAGCTATGTTAGCTCCATTGTGAGTTTAACACTAGCCCATGTAGGAAAGAGGAAAATGAACTCCCGGGTGGTGGAGGTTTTTGTGAAGAGAGTCTGTGTGAAGGGATCTAGTTTCTTCCTGAAGCTGAAGAAGAAGGTGAGTGCGGTAAAAATCTTAACTCTATGAAGGAAGTGGCTTAAATCCTGGTGTTAAACCTCTGAGGAATATCAGCCCAAACAGGTGATACTCAGAAATCAGAATCACTCTATCAGCCGGGTGTAGTGACACACTCCTTCAATTCCAATACCTGGGAGACAAAGGAGGACGATCTCTGAGTTCGAGACCAGCCTGGTCTACAGCATGAGTTTCAGGTCAGCCAGGGCTAAATAGTGAGACCCAGTCTAGAAAAAAAATAACTCTCATAGAATCCCAACAGTAGAGGTTTTGCAAGGTGAAGGGCAAGGCAGAGAGTCCTCGGGTGTAACAGAGAGGCTGAGGCCCAGGTAAACGAAGCTGGCTCCCACTTTGATGCTATTTCCCAATTAGTCAGTAGCCTCTTTTCTATTTCTGTTTTTCCTGTAATTTGTTTATATTGTGTTTTCAGTTTCCAGGATTTTTTTTTGTGGTAGCAAAGGGTTATAAATGTGAACAGCAATATGAAATCCTTCATTTATAGATTTTATTAGCCTTAGCAAGTATTTATTGATGCCAAGATATGAGATGTAGATAGCGCTCCGCTCCCACACTTCCCTCCTCTCCAATCGCTTGATCATGTTCCTCATTTTTCATATTGGCAAGATGGGTAATGCTTTTATTATGCTCAGAATACCATAGATCTTAGGCTTCCGGTTCATATTTAAATACATTATGTTGCTAAGGCCAGAACAAGAGAAAATACAAACAAGGAGAGCAAGAACATGCAACAATATGGCAAAGAATCCCATGGCTACTGGAAACTAGGAGGAAGGGGTGACTCACTTCTTAAATGGGAACCGGTGACCTGGCCTTCTGGCCTTCTAGACAGAGAGAAATAGGAGCAGATGCAACCAGAAACACAGTAGGGGAGAGGGGGAAATTGTTACTTTGGCACCTTCTGTGGCCTGAACATTCTAAGTGAACTCATGAACTTCCACAAGGAGTTTTAATGCGGTCCTGGTCTATATCCAGTCTAATGAGACTCAGATGTATCTTCATAATAAAGAGTGACTGTGTGACCTCCTCTTTATTCAGCTGGGTGCCCTCAGAAAGCAGGCTGAGAGCATGTATCAGTATGTTAGAACACTGCCGGGCATGCCTTCTGTACATCCCAAGCTTTGGATTCTGTGTTTTTCTTTTGATTCTCCTGTGCCCTTGTGAGGAAAGTGGTTTTAGTTCTACTTTACAGATTAAAAACAATGACTAAGATTCTGGGAAACTAGGCTGCTAGCTCAACATCCTGTATCTTCCCTAATCATTTCTTTTTAATTTTATATTTAAATTTTATATATTAAAGTATACATTAAATATACATAATTTAATCTTATAAACTTTATTATAAATACCCTTGCAAATAAATGAACACATCATACATCAATATTAACTAGACCAAAAGTCCATGCTACTCAGTGAACTCCTATATAGTTAGAATAGACATTCAGAATGGAAGTTTGGAGCATCACTAATGTGATTTTTTTATACTTTTAATATCAAATATATTTTATACACTTATCTATCATCAAAACCAAGAAATTCATGACAGACGTAGAACTAGAAAAACAATTAGCTCTAGATCCTTTTTCATAACTTTGTATCACCTGCATTTGGCTCCTCCTCATCCCCTAATGTTTAGCATTTCTTACTCTCTTTTCTTACTGAATCATATTTTTAAGATTTATTTATTTATTATGTATTCAGTGTTCTGTCTGCATGTATGCCTGCAGGCCAGAAGAGGGCACCAGATCTCATTTCAGATGGTTGTGAGCCACCATGTGGCTGCTGGGAATTGAACTCAGGACCTCTGGAAGAGCAGCCAGATGCTCTTAACAGATGAGCCATCTCTCTAGCCCCTTAATCATTTTTTAAATAAAATTATTATTTTCAATATCTAGTCTGTATTTTTCAAATAGAACAGTTTATTACTATTCATTAGAAGCTATATTTGTGAAATAATGATGTAATATTTGTCTCAGAAAATAAAAAACAGATTTTAATTTAATTTTAAAATAAAATTTATTGTTAAGAAATATGCAGGTAAAAAATAGCTCACACCAAAATTAACCAGACCTAAAGACTATACATATCACTGAACTTCTATATCCTAAGGACTGGATTTTTCATTTTTGGTGGTAGATTAGTGCATGAAAATGTATTTCAATAGTTAAGTTTATTGCATGTGTTCTTGTTAGAAAATTAGAAGGTACAACTGGGCTTGGAAAGTTTTCAATCTTTTATTTATACTTTACATTTATTTATTTAATTTGACGTTTGAATGTTTTGCCTGTGTGAATATATGTTTGTCATATGTGTACCTAGTGCCCTAGGAGGTCAGAAGAGGCCATCAGATTCTTTGGAATTGGAGTTAAATGTGGTTGTGAACCGCCTTATCGGTACTAGGAACTGAGCCTGGGTCCTCTATCCAAGTGGTGTGTTCTCTTAACTGCTGAGCCATTTATTATTATTATTATTATTATTATTATTATTATTATTATTATTTAATGAAAAATAGAATGGTGCTAGGGCTGGAACTCTGTGTCTTTGCTTTGAGTCCACCAGTACGGGAGAGGTTGAAATGTGTACACATGGATGCAAATAGTATTGTGTTTGGATGGACATTTAACCATCAGTGTTTGAGGATAACAGGTTATCATAAGTCCACCTCATGCCCACTGTGGCAACTGCAGAGTTTCAAAATAGATATACAAATTCTTGTGGGTGGATGCCATGTTACCTTTCAAATTTGACATTATAATGTTGTTGGTAGTTGTGATAGTTACTATTTAGTATCAATTTGACAGGATCTAGAATGACCTAGGAGACAAACCTCTGGCTGTGCCTGTCGGGGACTATCTAGATGAGGTTGATTGAGATGGGAAGACCTACCCTCCATTCCCTATGCTTGGGTCTTGAAAGCATGAAAAGGAGGAAGCTAAGTGGGCATCACCATTCATTGCTGTTCTTCCTGACTGTGGACACAGTGTGACTGGCTACCTCAAGCTACTGTCACATGACTTTCCTGCTGTGATTGACTGTACTCTTAAACTGTGAGTAAAATAATCTCTTAAGCTGCGTTTGTCGCATGGTTTGTCAAGTAATTTGGCAGGTAGCTCAGACAGTAGTCACCGAACATCTGCACAGTATGATAGTCATTGAACATCTGCACAGTATGATAGTCATCGAACATCTATACATTTTGCTTTCTTTTCATGTGCCTGCATTTGGGGGGGGGGGGACACTCAGGCTTTGAAGTATTGAAAATGTGGAAACTGTCCATACTGTTATTTCAGAGATATTTTTGCAAGTTGGGACGTATGAGGGACCTAATTCGGTGACTTTTCTAAGTAATTTGGAATTTATCACAGTGTGAGCTTGGTGAACTAAAAGTTAGCAAATGGAATCTAGAATTATAAGCATTTTCCCAAATTGGTATTGTAAAATACAGTTCTCCCTGGATATTCTCAAATAAAGAGTCCTGTGATTAAATAAGTCTGCGAGATAAAGCATATAACTCACCATCTAATGGATTCATCAATAATATGCAATCATCACACTCAAGAAATATTGCAATGTAGAAATCCATTTATATTTGTATAGGTTGATTATCCTAAAATTTGTCTGGAATATTATTACACATTTTGTATTATTTGGTAATACTGAAATTTTTGTTGTAAAGTTACCACTTGTGGTTGGGCACATCTGGGGACTTGCATGTGTGTGCATTAGCATGTTAATCTGACATAGACTTGTACTCCAGAGATTTAGTTATAGGGCAAAAGCCTCAAGAGTTTACCATTCATGCAGGAAAGTTAATTGTAGAGCTCCTTTTAGACTTGAGTTCACATTTATTTCTCTTTATATCTTCACTACTAGAAACTTACAAGCTTAAAAGTTTCATGCCCTTTCTTATACCCTCCAGGCCCTGTAAAGGAAGAACTGGATAGAAGAGTGGCAGGCAGTTCAGAGAGATTCTGAACAGCTTAGGAGAAGTCACCCAATTTTCCCATTTCTTCACGGCACCCTTCTTTCCTTGAGGGCTAGATCTTGAGTTTTGGGTAGCCTTCAGTATAGAATGACTAGATTTTTTTTTTTAAAGAATGCAGATGTAGTTTTCAAATTTCCTCTTGTAATGGACACCAGTTTCTCCCCAAAAGGCACTTCTGGTTCTGTTCCTGGCTGCTCACTCCTTCTCAGGCAGTGTTCCTCGGCAGTCAGCCTGTAAAAAGCATTTGCTCTGTTTGCTGTTCCGCTTAGAATAGTTGAAAGAGTCCCTCTCAGCCACTCGTCTGTCTGGCTGGCTGTGGCCAAGGACAGTGTTTGCCCAGCCTCTCACTCTGTGACCGAGGGGTGGGACTTTTTTGTTCCCCATTGCTGTGGCTGCCTGTGTGGGCTTGCTCATCCAAGGCTCCTCCTGCCCCTTCCTCCTGCTCTGGAGGGCGCTTGTTCTGAATTCTGAGTGCCCCGGGTGCTGCACCTGCCTCAGAAGCCCATTTGTGACTGGGTGAAGCCTATTTCTTTTCAGGTAAGAAAGTGTGCGAAGAGTGGTACTATGGGAAGACCGTATGGGAGAGGGTGGTAAGTTATTCTGTGCTCTTCTGATGAGCAGGTGCAAGTAGATGCTGTGGTTTTTGATGGCATGAACCACCCAAACTTCAGAGAGTATGTGATTGTGAGTTGTTTTTCTTTGATTTCTAATGAGAGAAGTTTATCACAAATTTTAGTGAAGTATATTAGGTACTATCATTTTGTGGTATTTCTGGCATTAAACTGATACAAATTTATTATTTCTTGTCGTAAAATTTCCCTAAGTTTGACCGTAACTCCAGTAGCTTTTTCTATAAGGCACTCATGGATGCCCTTTGCTTGACTGATGGGATTGTCATGTTTGTTATTGAACACTGTGTATGTAGCCATGCGGGCATATGGGAAATATCTATACTTGGTGCCGAATTTTGTTGTGAATATAAAACTACTCTGAGAAATAAGGCCTATTGTTAAAAATTGATTTCTGTCTTCATAATGCTTCCTGTGAATATGTTAGTGCAATACAAGAAAGCACAGGTGACATGAAGTAACTCTCATATGCAGGAATGACCACAAAAAGCAGATTTATTTTTGTCTGGTGCTCATAATTAATGAAGGGATGGGGCAGGATCCAGTATTTTATTTCAATTATCCCCATTTTTGGTTTAATTAAGAGATATGTTTTTTAAAAGTCTCTTTTCTTGAGTGAGAAGAATGAAAATAGACTTTGTATCATCTTGAAAATGTATTTATTCATTGTCTTAGAGACTTGGGTATTGTACAAAATGCTTTTCACGGAAGTCGTGCATATTCATGAATGAAGGAGTGATGCTGAGGTATGAAAGTTAAAGATCATATAGAATAATTAGCACCAGATGGTGTTGGAAAAGAATCTCATGTTTCATCCTTTGTGTTATTAATTAGTAAGATCTTAGAATCTTGGAAAGCATGTGAATTCTAAAAGGTAAATCCTTTAGCTTTATGACTAACCTCATAAGGTTGCTTGAGCAAAAAAGACTGTTGTACTGTTTCACATAAACAAAAATGTGATCAAAATAAGCTCCCCCCCTCAATTTATATGTGGATCAAGTACAATATTGTGAGAGTGTTTTTAAGGTGCTGGGAAGAACGTTTTCAACTGCATATTAAAGCTGGAAAGGGACGGTGGCCTGAGAACTCCAGTGCGTTTTCCTGTTGGAGAAACATTGTATATAATTATATATTAAAGAGCAATTATATGCAAAGGATTTGAGCTCGGCAGATAACACAGAATGTTGCCAGACTCAACTGCAGTCTGAGATTGAGATTTTCAAGACAGATTCGTTCAGTAAGGGTTTCCTTTTACAGCCTTCTCTAAGGATTTGGAGGCTAAGACAGACACATTATAGAGCAGCAGCAACAGTTGCCAGAGAAGACCATGCAGGAGACAGGTGGGCAAGGCTTAATGATGCTTACCTGTTACTATCATCCTGTCTGCAGATAAAGCTGCTGCAGAGTGGACTTGTTACGGAGGATTTTTCTGCAGACTTGTCAGTTCACTCCGTTGCTTCTCACAGTTACCACAGGTAAAGGTGAGGCGTAGGGTGATGCTGATGCCAGCTCAGGTACCCCACTTTTCCCAGCAAGAAACTATACCATGAAATAAGATAATTACCTAGAGTGTTATTCTTAATTTCACAGACACTGCCTACACCACACTAGGAAATTATGGTAGTTGTTAACAAGTGACTGTGAATATGATGGAGGTGAAGTAACTACTGTCAACGCTCGAGCTTTGTGAATAATGGGACCAGGGAGATGTAACTCATAGCAGTCCTTCTCAGCAGTTGTCAGTTTTGGTGACCTAACCTGATGCTCAGATCAACTAGCCTGTTGCTCTCACCATGGCCACCGCCAAGTGCTCGTCCACTACCTCTCTTTCTCCCTCCTGTTATGTCCTACTCACCAGGAGCCCTTTTTATGTGTTGTTTGATTTGTGTTCAACACCTGACTCTTCCGAATCTCCTCTGGGAAGCCTGGCTTGCAGGTGCTGCACTTCAGCTCTCTGGGAATTTTAACACCGAGACTTTGCCTGTGGCAAGCTACTTTTTTCCTCCTGCACAACGCACAATTTTCCAATGCAATCAGCAAGTTTGGGACAGTTGATTTTTTATTCAAAACAAAAATCCCCTTCCAAGTCTCAACTTGTTTTATTTGTGCTTTGAGCTTTCAACTTTAAATGCTCTCACTAGATAGCTGTGAACTCTGGAAGGAAAAGGAGCCAGCAGTCGGGAATTGGAGTGACACTCAGACTCTTTAGTAATTAGTACATTTCATATTTCCTCTCTCAGCATTGTGTATGAAAATTTCAAACATGCAGTAATTTGGAAGTTAGTGACTTTATTGGTTCTTAAATTATGCAAAAATAATTGGTGAGTTAATAAAATACTAATGGGAAGGCCTGGGTGGTAACCATCTTCTCTTGAGCCGTCTTTACGGCTATCAGTTGGTGTCCCTGGAAGGAGAGGAAAAACACCCAGGCCACTGCCTCCTTCCTGTGAAGTTTCTGGTAGGTACATTCACCTTTTGGCCCAGCCTGCAATGTAAGTCGACGCTCAGACCCTTTCCACAAGCAGAAGCCCGGCTTCTGTGGCAGTCTTATGTGGTGGCATGTTACATTTGTGCCTGCCAAGTGAAAGTCCACAAATCCACTTGGACAGAAATCTGTGTAAATCCTCAGCTAGCCACAAAAGAACTCATTAGAAATGCCAGGTACCCACAGTTTCAGAAAGGCGATGGCCAAAGGGAAGACTATGTTGATACCATAAAGTTACTCAGGGACTTCAAAGCGCTCAAATTCCATTCTGTGAAAGAGTCCTCAGGCGTCGGTTGTTTTGTAGGGTGAGGGTGGGGGGGGAGGGTGACTCCTTTACATGAATGTCTTTGGCACCCTTGGGGGAAAATGAGTCTAATCATCGATAAAGCCAAACCGCTCCTCCAGCTACCACTGTCTGCTTTGTGGGTGAATATGGACCCAAGAACAGGGGTTGATTCAGTTCCTTTCAGTAAGAAAAATCCACTGCACACTGAGGCTCAGTCCTTTGACTCTTCCTCAGGGTACCATGTAGGTGTTTATAGTGATTATTCAAAGCTGCCTTATCTTCTAGAAAGTTTATTATTTTACTTAGAAATGCAAAGAAATGTCCTGCTAGTTTCTAAAGTAAATAGGTTTTCCCTATGTATCCAAATTGACCAATACTCAGTAGTTACTTATTAAATTTTTTCTTTAAACCCAGAGACTGATTACTCTTCTTTTTAGAGCAATGTTAGCTACCTATATGGCAGGAAAATCTGTATGTGTCTATCTACCAAGTTCTTAATTTATTGGTACTTTTCGCTGAGAGCAATTTCCATCAGTACTTCCTGTGGCTAGTTCTGACAAAATAATTCACAAACTCATGTTTTCTGACAAGTAAATTTAGATGATAAATCCTGTGCCTTCTACTGTATTTACAGCAGTATCTGATATGTATTATTATTTAAATATTTAATGATGTTCTCAGAGGCTGCAGCTGCCTTCATTTGTATATTCATGTCTTATGTTACATGAAGTAGAGAATTATGGGAAATGGTGACCATTGCCTTTGTTTTCTAATTTTGAGCCCCAACGGAAAAGAAAGAAATGGCAATTAATCTTCTCTCTCATCTTTATGTCTTTGAGTGGGCTATACATTCGATTGAACAAAGACCCATGATTTATGCAACTTTGATGTCTTCAGCCTCAACTAAAAATTCAAGGTTCTAAGAAGGGAGAAGTCCCTAAGCTGATTCTCAGCTCAGCAAGTGGAGAATGGATCCCCTTCTCCTTTCCTGTGTACACCCCGCTTGTCTTTGAAGGTTTACCCTACATCCTAACCATTCCAAAGCTTTCCTAACTGCTATAAATCCAATTCCTTTTGCTCTCTGTGGGATATCTTGTGTTAGTGTACTACCCCTTTAGCATCGTTCTTCAGTGTAGGTAATGACTGTTAATTACTCTCTAATTATTATATAAACTAACTTTGACCTCCATACCTTCTCAGTGATATTGTAAAATCCCATGTGCAAGAAATCTCTCTTCCCTTCCTCCTTTTTCCCCTAACTTTTCCTTGTGTAGTGTGTTGGAAAACCACCTTTTAGTAACAACTGTTGGCCAGTTGTCTCAATAGGGAGAGAAGCCACTTGTCTTTGTAAATGAGATAACTCCAATTTCTTCTATCCTTTTGCCTTAAGAATAGAATTAACAGAAGGATTATATCAAAGGTTTTTTTTCTCCAGTTTTCTTTTTCTCTTCATTTTTTTACAAACTTATTTCCATGTGTCTGGCCATGTTTCAGTAATAGTCTTAACATTTAGCACTTTAATAATCCCTTCCAGCTGCAAGAACTCGGTGATTTTCTAAAACAAATTCCACAATGCTGTATGAAGCCGACTGGCTGCACTGGTGATTTAGAGTGTAAGAAAAATCTGACACTGACCTTCAGCTTCCCCACAACTTGGGAACAGGTGATGGAGCACATTTGCTTGCAGCGAATCCAGTCCAGAAATGCAGGCACTCTGTCCACAGCTGAGCACTTGGCTTCAGCCAGGTATTTTCAGAGAGGAAAAGTGAGTCAGAAAAAGCCATCCTACTGATTTATCTGTCTTTTGTTCCTTAGTTGGTATGAATCACATGAGGGGCTTACCCAGTAAAGGAAACAAATCACAGTGGTCTGTGTTTAGGGCATGCTTTCTTGGATGTGCCCAGGGACCGGTTTGCAGTTTTATACAAACAGCTGTAACTCATCATCTGGTCAATTAGATGAACCAGCAAAGCACAGATAGAAGTTCTCCTGGGCTACAGTGCTCTTCAGTTACACCCAGCGTCTGTAAAATCCCTGTATCAGTTGGCTACTGATGCTGTAAGAAATTGTCATAAAGTGGTACTTAGTGTTGTCAGCTTGATAGAGAAACTCCTGGAAGCTGGGCCTCTGGATGTGCCTATGGGGGTTATCATGATTACAGTTAATTGCTGTGAGAAGACTCCTCTTAACTGTGGGTGGGAACATTCCCTAGGCAGGAGCACCTTGGCTGTGTAAAATGCAGAAAATGAGCTAAGTGCTAGAAGCAATACATTTACTGGTCCCTCTGTTGCCTGATTTCCAGTGGATTTGATGTGACCAGTTGCTTCAATCTCCTGCCACCTTGACCTCCTCCTCACAATGAATGAACTGTGCCTGGAACTGTGAGATAAAATAAACCCTTTTTACTTCAGTTGCTTTTGTCCAAGTATTTTATGATAGTAACTGAAAAGAAGCTCCAGTACTACCTTTACAGTTCCGGAGCTCGGGAGTCTAAAATAGGCCTGCATGACTGTGTCTTCTGGAGGTTCAAAGGGAGAGGCAGCTCTCGGCAGGCTTCTGGAGCTCCTGCCTACCTTCACCTACCTTCACCTACCTTCACTTCCATTGCTCCACCCCCTTGAGCCCTTACATGGCCTGCCTTCCTTTCATTTGTGTTTGTTTTCAGGACCCTTGTGATCACAGTGGTCCACCTAGATAGTGGAGGATCCCTCTCTTATCTTAAAAGCCATCGTTTAGTCATGTGTGAAGAGTCCTCCTTTGCTGTAAGATGACACACCCTTACGTTACATGAATTCAGGTGTGGTTGTTGGAGGCAGGTTGGGGCAGAGGGATATAATTTCATTCTCATCCCCTCTTACTGTCATCTGTGGAGAAATGTCCAAGCCCTTCAGGTTGTGAGCCCGGTTCCACTTGAGTTGGTTTTCACCCAGCAGCTAAGATGAGAATTATATTAAACGGGATTTTTTCCCTCTTCACAGATCATCACATATTGCTGTATCTTTTGTTAAATCTTCCCTTTAAAGATCACAAACAATAAATAGGTCTTCTTTTTTAGCTTGATAACCTCCTCTTCCTCCTCCTCTCTTCCATTTTCTTGGCAGTGTTTCATGTTTCAAGCCCATTTGACCGAGTGGATTTTGGTCTTCGTTTCAACTTGAAGCAAACTTTTTTTTTTTTTTTTGGTTTTTTGAGACAGGGTTTCTCTGTGTAGCTTTGCGCCTTTCCTGGGACTCACTTGGTAGCCCAGGCTGGCCTCGAACTCACAGAGATCCGCCTGCCTCTGCCTCCCGAGTGCTGGGATTAAAGGCATGTGCCACCACCACCCGGCTTGAAGCAAACTTTTATTCACATGCTTAACTTCCTCCTCTTGCTTCTTGCTTGATATCTCCACATTCTTGCTTCTTTCCTCAAAGACTTTCTGCTTCTCTTCTGAACTGTGCATTCCTTTCTTGTTTTTCAGGCTTTTAATGAAGTCTCGTCTTTTTGCCTTCTAATTTTCCCTCAGGATTCTCTTACGTTTGACAATGGAAAATGAAACACAGTTTGAACCGTGACTCTGTCTTTTATCAGCAGAGCACAGTATACTTCACTTTTGCTCTTAAAGAGCAGCAAAAATAATGTCAGAAATAGAGAGGTTGCATAGTAATCTAAGAATTGAAATAAACTCATTAATACAGAAGTTACCTAAGAAGTAACGACTTACTTTCTGAGAAACTAAACTTTCTCTTGACATCTTTACTGCTAGATGTAAGAGTAAGAGTATAATTGGTGGAATATATTAATAAGACTTTTTTTTTAAACTTACTTTATGGGTATGACCATTCTACATCTGGGACACTGGGACCAAGGTGTATAGTTGACTTTCACTGTGTGGTTCCCAAACCAGCAGTAAGAGGTGCACCTCAGAAGTTTGTATAAAGGGATATTACCCTGCTGGGCAGAGACACTGGGGAGAGGGTCCTGAAATCTCTGCTTTCAAAAGCTCCACAGGAGGTGAAGCAGAGTCAGCTTCAGAGGCACAGTGAGGAGCCAGGGAGGTCTACCTCACCCAGGTCTCATTCTCCTGGTCATTTGAGGCACTAATTGGCACTCACAGCCTCCTGTGACTTCCGGTAAGCTCTGTCCTCCAAATGCTTGCAGTGCCGACCAATGGTGCTCTCAGAGTCCCAATTTCCATAAGCTGCCCAAAGTCACCTTAGTATTTTGTGGAGAAAATGGTAATCTGAATTTGCATCAGCGTAAACTAAGTCCTTCTTAGCCGAATAGTTTACTCACAGTGCTGAAGGCCCAGGTAGTACCAAAGTAAATACAGATGTCACTCTGCACAGCTTGACATTTCATACCCATCTCAAGTAGGCTCATGTCACATTCATTAGATTATAGTAATTTCAGTACGCATTGATGTGTCAACACACTGAAAACCTAACAACATACTAAACAACACCTAAAAACATACTCCATGTGAGGATTATCTTCCTTTCCCCTACCTGATCACTCAAACTGAATTTGATCAATACCATTAAGCCTATATTCTTATCAAATCAGATCATTCCTAACATTGTTTCCAAATCTGGTGAAAAGTTCTTGGGTCCACTTAGAAGTATTAGCACGGTGGAATGATAATTTACATGCAACAATATGCATCTGTTGTCAGTGTTCATTTTATATTTCATGTGTTCACCAGTGTCACTACTGCCACAGTAATAATATTAAGTTTTCCTTTTATTCCTAAAGCCTTGTTTGAGCTCTTACTGTACAGCATTCCCAGTTCATTGAGAGTCAAACACTGCTTTGCTGACAATTACTATAGATTTCACTTTGCTTCTGCTAAATACACTTATGTATTCTTTTTGTCTGGATTTCGGCTTTAACCATTGTGTTTTTGCAATTCTTCGTATGTTTTGGTAGTTGTTTTTTAAATAAAATTTCTGAGTACTACTCACTTGGGTGCATATGTAGTTTATTTACTTGTGTATAGACATGTATAGCCCCAATTTCAGGCTGTTAAGAGCAAAGTCCTCATAATTTCCTTATTTCTACCTGGGTTTTTTTTTTTTTTCTGTTGGGTAAATATCTAAGATTGTAATGGCTTGGTCTTGTATTCAGGTGCATGAGAAACTACCAAGTTGGGCTTCAAAATAGTTTCACTATTTTGGATTTTCTCCTTCATTCTCTTGAGCTGTTCCACTGGGACATTTTTATATATTGTGAGTTTAGACAAAATACATTTATGTTTATAATGCATGTATTTATATTATATGCATGTGTAAGGATACATCAAAAGGGGGTAGATGTGGGCATTATTTGTTATGTTGTGTGAAGAAGCATCAATTATACTATTTTGTGTATTACATAAAATTCCAAAACATGAACATAGATAGACCCAAGCCCCTTAATTAAATGGAGATGACACCTGTGTTTCCTCTAATAGTCATCTACTTGAGTCTCTTTCTGGCCATCCCTGATAATCCAGTAGCAAACTTCCAAGGAAAATAATGGAAACTGTAACATGAAGAAATTGTTATTGAAATACTTTTCTCTCTAATAAAGAAATTAGAACCATCATGCTCGTTAGTCTGTGAGCCCTGGTACCACCTATGCAAAGTTTAAGAACCTCTGAGATGAGTAGAGGGCAATAGGGTTGTGAATGAGGACAACTGAGTGTGTTAGTTACTGTTCTCCTTGCTAAGATCAAGTACCGACAAGGGGAATGTTAAGGGAAGAAGGGTTTACTTTGGCTCACAGTTGGAGAGAGCACAGGTCTTCATGCCAGGGAAGCTGTGGGGACACGGAAGTGTAGTGCTTGGTTACACCCACAGTAAAGGAGAGAAAGGATAGCAAGTCGGGCCTGGCAAAGAAACCTCATGGGGACCCCCCCTGCTGCCCATGACCCTCTTCTCCCAGGTAGACTCCACCTAAGTCCTATCACCAGCTGGGAAACAAGTGTTCACACCCTTGAGACCATGGGTGACATTCCACATTCAAATTGTAATACCAAGAAAAAGCAACCATAAGGGGGCAGGGTTCAAAGAGCACCTGTCAGGACCCAGGGACCAAATAAGGAATCCAATGAGGATGGAAATAATGGACATGTGACCCCATGGAGACTTCAAACCAGACTTTCTTATACACCACTGTGATACTGAGCAGAACAGGGAACATTTCAGATAGATGTAAAAGCAACGTGCTGTGGAAAAAAGTGGCTAACCCTGTCTCTGGGGTGGAAGATGGAGAACTGAGGAAAAGTTTAGGGAAAAAATAGTAGGGAATTAGAGAGCTAAGTAATATAATCTTCATCCATTCATATGGAATGCTGTGTCTGCTGAAGTGTTCCTGGGAATAAAACATATGGTGAGGTGATTTACTTTACAGCCTTTTTCTTAAAGGTGTGAGGACTGCTTAAAACACTACTGCTAATTTATGTCACACGGCAAGCAGAGACTCTGTGACCAGCCCGAGCCAAGGGCAGGGTGCAAGTATAAATTTCAGTGACTCATCTCTTGGGTCTAAAATAGCAGCAGGCTGAGGGGCAGAGTGTCTTCAAGGGAGGAAGTCTTTTTGACACATGTTCCCCCTGCAAACAAGCTTAGACCCAGTGCATGTGATATAGTGTCTCAAGCTGGTGTGGGGAACGGGGAGTCAATGGATATGAGAGGGAAACAGGGGATGAGCTTGCATTATAGCATGGAAGGCATTGTATGATAGGAGAAGAGAATTTGATTTTGTTTGACAGGTTTCAAAAATGGCTTTAGGCATACCCTTGGGCACAATCAAATATATTGTAATAGGGTGCATGGAAGGGCTGAGACTGTTCACGGCTTGACTATCCTGTTCTTTTACTTCCGTATATAATTAAGCTGTCTGAGGATCCACTTGCCCTTTTCCTGTTTCAGAGCTGAAAGGTGTCCCTCTTGTCTTCACAAAATGTTACTAGCATTGTCCTACCTTGTGAAAGCATTGTAAGTCCTGAATGGAAGGATATTGTGCTTTTGAAAAAGTTGAAGACACATTTGATATGAGATTACTATCTATGAGCATAAAACCCAAAGAAGCTCAGAGTATCATTGTGTGATCTTTAATCACTAGCTAGAGGTAAGAGTAAATAGGATGGATTCTGGTTTGGTCCCCAGATAGATTGTGGGGTCATTCAATGAGGTGTCGGGGGAGGTAGGCAGAGAATAATAACCTTTCAAAGATACTTATTCCTGATCCCTAGAATTTGCAAATGTTATGCTTTAAAAAAAAAAGGACTTTACAGGAATGTTTAACTTTTCTAATGCCTCAACCGTTTAATACAGTTCCTCATGTTGTGGTGAGCCCAACCATAAAATTAGTTTCATAACTACTTCGTAACTGAAATTTTGCTACTGTTATGAATTGTGCTATAAATATCTGTGTTTTCCTTAGGTCTTAGGTGACCCCTGTGAAAGGGTCATTTGCCTTTCCCCCCCACAAAGGAGTCTAGACCCACAGGGTGAGAACCACCGGCTTAAGGTAAAGGACCTGGAGGTAAAGATGGTGATATTCTAGATAATCTGAAAGATATATTCCTTATGAGTTTTTAACAATAAAGATCATTAGCTGATCATTTCAAGAAAGACTGAGAGAGGGATTTGGAGAGAGCTAGTGAGTTGGGGTCTCAGAGGAAAAAAAAACTCACTACGGCTGCTTTGAAGATGAAAGCAGGGCCACGAACTAAGAGATATCAGCAGCCCCGAGAAGCTGAGTGACAACCAGACAGGTGGTCTTTAAACCCAAGAGAAAGGAAGGAAGCTGGCTCTCCTTTTCTTTCCTTCCTTTCTTCGTTTTTTTTTTTTTTTTTTTTTTTTTTTTTTTTTTTTTTGCGGGGAGGGGTTTGAGTCGAACTTAACTCTGTAGACCAGGCTGGCCTCCAATTCATAGAAAAGCTCTCTTGACACCCTGATTTTTTAGCCTGCTGCGACCTGTGCTGGATTTCTGACCTATGGGACTGTAAGAGACTTAATGAATGTGTGGAGTTTAAAGCCACTGCTTTGTGGGGTTTTTGTTAGGGAAACAATAGGAAATTAATTCAGCATATTTTCACAGCTTTCCTTTTTCTTTCTAAGGTACCAGGGGTCAAACTTGGCCCCGTGTATTGCTAACCGTGAGTTCTCTGCGAGGTCTGCCTAAGCACTTTCATTGAGGAAATGGGGGAGATAGATGGGATACTTGATACTGTTAGGTGCCCCAATGTTAGCAGTCTGCTGGAGGACATTTCATCTCCTTGAGTAGGTGCTTACTTCAGTGAATATCAAAAAACTGCAATGAAGAAATGTTTCATCTGAATCTTGTTCTCAATTATTTTATACTTTTGTGTCTTCTTCCTCAAAATTTGGAGTTAGAATAAATGATCTCAGATTCCTTTCAGCATGAAAATTCTCAGATAAAATAAAACAAACATAGCATTCTACTTGCCAATTCATATACTTCTCTCATGAGAATCGGGACAGTGAAGGTAGCCACATTCAAGAGTTATTAGTAAACAAAGACGTGTGCTATTCATTGTGAAACACAGGTGTGTGCTGTGCTTCAACTACCTTGTTTAGGACTCTAGCATCCTAAATGCTAGAGAGAAATTAGTGTATGCGTTGGAATCTTCTTGATGGAATGTTCTATCTGAATCAAAGAAAGTAAAACAGGAGGTTCTGGACAAAGCCATGTATTATCATAACAACCATGTGGCCTAAAGATTCATCATCATAAAAACTCCTGTCTTATTTTCTCAATGGTTTCTTATCTAGAATGATGTTCACTGTTGTCAAAAACATTTTTTTAAATGAGCACTAGTAACTTGCTCAGAGGTTTAAATCTCATAAGCAGAATTATCCCCTTGATGAGAAAAGTTTTCCAGTATGAAGCTGATGATACCGTTTGAATTTGGAACATGAGGAATCTCCTAGGAAATAATTACATGTGGTTACTGTACAGACGAATGCACACGGAAATCAGTTATTTAGGGTGACCTGTTGCCTACATTCATCTTTGTATGAACAAGGCACTGAGCAAAACTCATGTGCATGGGGAAAGTTGCTTTTTCTAGCCCTGAGGTGGGACATTCTAGAGCCTCTGAAGAACAGACTCCATTTAGTGTTGCCACATCAACTTCGTGGATCAGCTTAGTGCTGTCAGTTCATCCGCTGGTGAGAGGTCACATTCATGATTATCCTTCCAAGGACTCGAGGTGCAAACTTGGCCGGGAAAAGTATCTACAGATGTCCTAAGAATTATCCCATTAAAAGAGAGTTTGGAATGTGATTCCATGTGGATCATCTGCTGCTAAAATCTTGTTCCAACACCGTCAAGTCCTTGAGCAGTAATTGAACAAATATCCTTGAACTTGTTAAGTAGACTGGACTTGCCAAATGCTGTGGCAAGACTTGTGGAGATCCTAAGTCTACTGTGAGTGAGACGCTTAAGCCACATGGCCCATATGTTGCATCTAATTGTGTTGTTGGAGCACGCCTTTGAAAATTATGACCTTGACTATGCTTTGGATAACTGACCAGGGTGAGGCTGTCAGAGTTGTTTAAACAGTTACCATTTGTAGAGGGCCATCATGTGATTGTGGACCAATGGACAGGCACAAATAACATTCCATAACACTGTACTGGTCTTTTTAAAACATTGGGGTGAATCTTAAGAATTCCTGCAGAGAGACTATAGATGCCATGACCTGTCTGCCCTAAGAAACTCAGGTGCCAAGCATCATTTTCTCTTGCCATTTTGATCACCATTCAATGTTTATCTTAGAGTAATCCTTAAAGATGCTGATAATTAACACTATTTCCCCATGAACTAATTGGTTGTATTCCATGCCCCCCATGCCTTCTGAGCTTCCTCCCAGTCAGTCCACCTAGAACTAGTGTAACAAAATTCTGTAGAGTGCATATTTAAAGGTCTCACATTTGTCTTCACAGTTCTAGAGGCCATGGTTCCTACAGGTCATGTATTTGCTTTGGGTCCCCTTCCTAGTTTGCAGAGTCATCTTCTTGGTGAGTCTCCACATAGCATTGTAGTTAGAATGGAGGCTGGGAGACTTGGCTTCTCTTTCTTTCTTTCTTTCTTTCTTTCTTTCTTTCTTTCTTTCTTTCTTTCTTTCTTTTTTTTTTTAATTAGGGCATTAGTTCTGTAGTGATGCTTATGGTCTCATGATTTCCAAAAGTCATACTGCCAAGAATTTGGGATGACACAAACATTCAGTCCATCTCACTGTCACGAGGACAAGCTAAGACAAATCATTTTTCTGTATTGTCTTAGAGTAATGCTTGTGTGTTGTTCTTAAAGATACCTTTCATCTTTCTTCCTTTGCTAGAGAAAGTTGAACAAGACAATATTAGGTGGATTTGAGAATTTTAGGTCTTGGGATGACTTCCTGAAGTGATTTTGAATCCAGAAGGGCAGAACTGAGTAGTAGAGTTTAAGGATAGTGCTGGCAGCAGCAACGGGGCTAGTCTTCACTTGTGTGTGTGCACTTTTCACACAGCTTCTCATTCATGGTATGGCCTATGGGAATGTCCACAATTTAAGTTTTCTGTCAATGAGCTCGTCATTAGTTGGAGCAGTTTTACAGAAGTAAAATTATCTTTTTGAAAAGCTGGGGTTTCTTGGGCTGCATTCTTCTAGCTAGCTGACAGCTCTTGCTTTAACCAATGAAAGTGTGTAAAGGGTTAAGAGTTCTTTCCCATCCTTAGGAGACCAATCACTTGTATTTAGTACTCTTATAATTAAAATAAACCTTTGAAGTTGGTTTCTTGGATTCTGTCCATTATGCCAGGCTGAAGTGCCTAAGGAGATGTAGTCTTCATTTTAGTTTGGAAGTGAAGCCTGGTAAAGTCTGCCCAATCACCCACCATCCTAACCCACCCAGGAGCCTAGACATGAATGAATTATTACAGAGAGCTTTCTTGTAGTATTTATGTTGTTCAGAGCTGGGCACTTTACTATCTTCTCAAGAGATCAGAATCTTGTGACAGAGGAAAAGGAGACATTTCTCTCTGTGACCACAGGTAAAATAGAAGAAAGATCTGTTAGAATGTTTTAGTGTATTTTGGCTGGGCGGTGGTGGCCCACCCCTTTAATCCTAGCACTCGGGAGGTAGAGGCAGGCGGATCTCTGTGAGTTCAAGGCCAGCCTGGGCTACAGAGTGAGTTCCAGGAAAGGCACAAAGCTACACAGAGAAACCCTGTCTCAAAAAACAAAAACAAACAAAAAAAGAAAGAAAGAATGTTTTAGTGTATATTCATTGTACAAAACAATGGATTTCATTACATTTTCATACACAAAAATCATGTATTTTAGTCATAGTTTCTTCTCCTTTGCCCTCTTTGCCTCCTCCCACAGGTCACTTCCTCTGCACAAATAGTACATCTTCTCCCATAGTCATCATATCTTATCTGTATATTTGGAAGTGTAGACTCCACATATGTCAAAAAACCTAATATTTGTATTCTTGAATCTGGCTTGTTTTGTTTAACACAATGATTTCCAATTCCATCCATTTTCTTGCAAATGAAATTATTTCATACGGTATGGTTACATAAGACTTCATTGTGTTAGAGCTTAAGGTGTTAAAATTTGTTAAATGTTAAGCTTGGGAACAACATGGAAGAAGACTAGCAAGCTAGAGACGTCTGGAGAGGAAAGCTGTCTATTCAACCATTCCTTTTCACTTCTCCTGTGCATCGTTGCATTTAGAAAGTGATGAGTAAGATGACATGTTTTTTTCTAAATGGTTTTTGTTAAGTTTGTACATGTTTAAAAATTTTTGCAGGAAAATAGAATTAGTAAAAATGGGATCTCTCTTTTCTGTCCATGTGTGTTTTTAAGACTATTGTCTTTATCCTAGATTATACAGATAGGTTACTTGTCCATTCTGATATATTATGGAAATCTTAGCTTAAACTATATGAAATTACTGATTTTCCTTGGTCACAATGATTGATTGATAATGACTTTGTGGGTAATCATTAATGTGTGTGTGTGTGTGTGTGTGTGTGTGTGTCTGTGTGTGTGTGTGTGTATGTATGTATGTATGTATATGTACCATCTTACTGGAGGCTAGTGGGTTCCTCTAACAAAAGCTATTAAATCAGAGCTGGTGAGATAGCCTGGTTGGTAAAGTGCTTGCCAGCCAAGCATGAGGACCTGAGTTCTGATGTCTGGTACCCATGTAAAAAGCCAGGTATGTTGGTATATGTCCCTAATCCCAGTGCTGGGGAGGTAGAGACAGGAGGATTCCAGGGCTTACTGGCCAGCCAGTGTAGAAGTATCACCAAATTCTCAGTCCATTGAGAGACTCTCAAAAAATAAAGTGAGTAGCATATGCACATATGTGCACACATTGCACATATACCCACAGCTATTAAATCTATTAAAAAAATGACCAAACCAAATCTGTTGTCTATAACTGTAAAGCAAACTATCTGCCTCCAAATAAACTACCTTCCCTTTTCTATCATTTTTACAAGTTCACATTTTCTATTTCTGAATTTCCTTTAAAAGAGGCAACATTACCTAAAAAATATCTAAAGCCACCAGGATGTACCAGAATGTGTGAAGTTTCAAAGGAGCAGTACAACTGAAGTGGAAAAGCATCCCGTCCTGTGTGCGCTCCTGCTGAAAGCAGTCCCAGGCTTCAGGCAGTCATGCTGCTACTGCTGTGATCGCAGAGATGGCAACGGGGTCCACCTTTATATATTCCTTGTGATTGAGTTTACTGGAGTTGGACTTTTTATTTCATTAGAGTCGGTTGTTTCCTTTAGCTCAGTTTAACTCCAGGTAGTTTTACTTCATTTGTTTGTTTAGTTTTGGTTTTGGTTTTTTGAGACAAGGTTTCACTGGGTAGCCCAGGCTGGCCTCGAACTCACAGAGTTCTGCCTGCCTCTGCCTCCTGAGTGCTGGGATTAAAGGTGTGCTCCAACACTACCCGGCAGTTTTCCTTCATCTTAT
The DNA here is from genome assembly GCF_949786415.1 of Peromyscus eremicus. Lineage (NCBI taxonomy): Eukaryota > Metazoa > Chordata > Mammalia > Rodentia > Cricetidae > Peromyscus > Peromyscus eremicus. Next base: position 109,791,898 of record NC_081419.1, read on the forward strand.
AAAGCACTTAAAAAAAATGTTCTAGGAGAAGCATCACTGGCATGATGGAGACCAGGTCATGATGCCTTTGAAGGTGCTATATTTGAGAAGTCACTGTGGAGTCTTTGGTCTTATAAATGATCAGCTCGATAACACCACTATTACCATATATTCTGTATTGTATTTTGAAAGTTAAATTCATTTCAAAAGAAACCGTCTGATGAAGGTTGTAATCTGCCATTCTACCTCAGAAAAAGTCCACAGCTTAAAACCTGAATAGTATAAAACTATTGATTGGGAACCAAAGTTGACTTTTAAGGAAGTCAAGCATCACCACTGATCTGTGTGTGCCAGGTAACTTTATGTATTTCTTGTTGCAAACATATAGTGTAGCGCTAGAGGTTCAGTTTCCATTAATAAGCCAAGTGCCTTGGCAGTCGCCTGTCTTGCTTTGCATATGCTTGCTCTGTGCATACCACTCTGCGTTTGCTGTGGGCACAGAACCACACATACAGGCAACTTGCTGACTGTGGGCCTCAGCTCTTTGTGGATAAATCTCCTGGAATGTATTTCTTTTTAAAAAGCAGGTGCTACACAGAAACCCAGTGTTTGACTGGCTGATAACATTTTCTAGAGCTTTTATGTTTTGTAATTTTGCAGAAATTTAGCAAAATTTTATTCTTCAGTGTAGCCCTGGGAATTGTTCTTAAATCCTGCCTTTCTCTCATGCCATGCATAGTCTTGTTAATTCTGTTCATTTGGCTTTCAAACGTACCCATCTACTCCTTCTACCACTTTGGTCTGAGTGGGGTTCTCTGCTCTCGTTTATCTGGATTATGATCTGTATTCTGGGTTGCCTGGCTGCCTTTTCCCCATTTAGCACCAGAACCACCTGCTCTTTGTAACCCAGACCCCTTGTATCCTGCCCCGAATCATCTTGTAGGCCCTCACTTTACTTTCACTCTAAGTCGTGAGCCGGGAGTGGAGTAGTAGCAGAGCACTTGCCTAGCATGTGTGGGACTCTGGCTTCTATCCCTAGCACCGCAGAGACACACAAATGCTGAAGTCTCTGCCTTGGCCTGCACCATCCCACTCATTTCATTGTCGCTCTGTCCTCGTCCTAGGTTTTCTCTGCTATTTCCTGTCTAAATGACTTCCCTTCTGTTTCTGGGAGACACTGGTGTGCTCTCACCTCAAGGTCTCTGCCTTGGCTCTTCTGTCCTAGGAATTCTCTCTCTTGCTGCACCCACAGACATGGCTAATGACTTCACCTCCAAGCCTAAGACTTCTCCTGATAACCATCCTGCCTTGTCCTCTACTTTAAAAAAATTTTTTTAATATGACACTTGCCAGCTTTCAATTTACTAATTACTTCTTTCACATTAACTCCCTCTTTTCCATTTAAACTATAAGCATGGAAATGGGACAGTTGCATTTTACTTATGGGTATATTTCATGCTCTCCAGTAGAGCCCAGGGCACAATAGCAGCTCAGCAAATATCTGTTGAGTAAATGCTACTGTAGAGGAGATTGATGGATGGACCTCTATTGTCCCTTGACCTCAAGTACCTATTGTTCAAAGATCAGATTTAATGTATCTTAAAGCCATTTGATAATATCTTAGATTCAGACCTCACATTTTACATGCCTAATCATGATGTAAGAGTAAAAATAAAGTTAAAAAAAAACCTATTTGTCATAACCTATTCTAGTTGTTTTGTTCTGTAAATGACAGATTAGCCTCTGCCAACCTATTCCAGAAACCTCCATTTGAGTTTTAGACCTTTTCAATTGGGGTGAGGCTCTTTGCAGGAAAGGGCCACTCTAACATTTGTAGAAAAATAATCACGTACTTTTGAATCCACTTCTCTGAAACCAAGTGATAAACCCAGTAAAAATGTTGGGCATTGTAATTTTATGGAGTGGTTGAATAGTACTGGAGGTCATGGCATCCACTGAGCTCACATCTGTGGCTTCCCTGACTGACCATTTTTGTGCCATCTGAGTGTGGGAAAGCTCCAACACTTTTTCCAAGATCTTTGCAGGCCAAGTCCTGTTCTCTTGGTCATGTCCTTTCTCCTACTTAGGATAATGCAGTTGTCTCTTCTAAGCCTGCTTACTTAAATCCTCTTTGGCTACTCTGCCTACTAAGGTAGGATAGGATGACCCAGAGAAACAAACGGAGCCCTGCTGCCTTATGAGCTTTGTATCCTAGCCTCTGCCTGTCCTTTAAGGTCAATCCTGAGCCAGTTGAATCAGATGTGTAAAAGCCAGGGCTCTGGCCACAGAAACCCATTTGCTTACTTCTTGCCACTCCCCCACTGTGACCCTTGTTCCAACTAAATCAGAAAACGTAGCACTTCCTAAACACAGCCATGTTACCAACATGATCTCTCGTTAGGTAGCATCGGGCTTCCACATCAGGATTTCTTCTCCAATGCTTCTTGCTATCCTGCTTAGGATGTTTATTACACACGTGTCTTCCTCCTTTAAGATTGCAAGCCATGTGCCTTTCTTCTGTTTTCTTGCTGTGCTTCAGTTTAGGTCAGCAACACAACTGTTTGAATTTTCATGTCAAACTCTCACCCCTTAGAGGACAATGGCTGCATCTTTTCATTGTTTTATCTGACCCACGTGCAAGCCACTGCTGTCAGGTCCATACATATTTCTTAGACTCATAGAATGTTAGTTATTGGAGGAAATAGGGAACAACAATAAAAACAGACTGAAAAAGGTGGATAAAAGTTTCTAGAGCAGTTTTGACTTTAAAATTTTTTTTTTAGCCTCTAAAGGTTACAATTCAAGTTTTACATCAATGTACAGTGAGATTAGTTTGGAATAGGGTAGTTACTATAGACAAGGAGCTTCCAGAAATTTCATCCTTTACATACATGGATTTGGCTGAAAGAACTTTTAGGGTGGGTGGACCAGGTTCCTCTTCACTTCCCTTTTACATTTTTCATGATAGCATTAGAAGTCCTTTTGGGAATTATTCTTGTAGTCTGTGTTTGATACCAAACTAGTTCTGAATACAAGCTTGATAATAAATCTAAAGGCAGACTTTTTCACATGAAATCTGGTAGCTTTCTCTCCAACACAACTCAGGTACATCTCAAAACCAGCATTAATACATTTCTTTATGCATTTCATTAAATATTCCTAGAATACCTTCAAGAGCCCCACCTGTATTAGTTCCTGTTCTATTGAGGTGACAAAATACCATGACTGAGAACTTGGGAGGCAAGGGTTTATTTCTCCTTACAGCTTGTAGGCCATCATCTAGTGGATTCTCGGTGGAAACTCGAGGTAGGAACTGATATTGAGGGCATGGAGGAGTGCTACTTACTGGCTTGTCCTCCTGGCTTGCTTAATCAGCTTTGTTATAACATCTAGGACCGCTGCCCATTAGGTTGGGGGGCACTGCTCCCAGACCCTAACTCTGAGGACTGTTCCCTTGAGCAATAAGATTCTACGCTGGTGTTGAAAGGAACATTGGAACCTTGACACACATCTACCTTTCAGTACCACTTCATGTTGTGACAGCGAACAGTGTCCCTAGATATTTTTAGATGTCTGCTGAGGTGCGAAATTTTACTAAGTTGAGAACCATTGATTTAGATCACAGTAATGACTCTGTTACTTGGAGTGGTTAGTTCATTTTCAAAAGAGTCCTCTGGTTGCTATGTTGATAATAGATTGGAAGTGAAGGAGGGTGAAGGCAGGAACTCAGAAGATCATTAACAAGAGCCTATGTGAGGGAGTGGGTACCAGAAATAGACTCTAGATTTACTGCAGGGTGGTTAGAGTTTGGATATTTAGAATAATGAGCCATTTTGATGTTCTACTAGACTAGATACCAGGCATAGTAGAATCAGCTATTAGATGGCTGGTCTAGGAAGGAAAGATGCAGGTTTGGTGTTTGGGGGACATTAAGTTTGGTCTGGATATGTTATATTGTAATATTTGACTATTGTGTTTTCTCCCTCTTTGATGCTCATGGATGTTGGTAACTGCCCCAAGTCACATAACCTGTAGAGAACAAAACCAGGTCATTAAGCTTCTAGAAGCCCCCAAAGACAAAGATATTGCAGTATTTTCCAATCCTGCAGGAAGTTAATTTGGTAATTTTGTGCAAAATGCAATTCTGATTAAATACATTTCAAATAAATATAGTAATTTTAGTATAGTAAAACTTGCGTTTCATAGCTGAAAATATGTGTATAACTTAAGAAGGAGTCTGTGTAGTAAAACATATCACCTGAGATACCAGTTTACGCTGTGTGTGCCTCGAAAATTTACATCTGAACTGATTTTCCAGTGTATGAAGAAGTGGTAATAAGTTTTGAGGGTGGAACTCTCACAAATGGGATTCATCATCTTGTAAAAGGTCTTAAGAAATCATCTCTGCCTTGTTGTGGTCCTTCTAGCACATGAGGACACAATGTTCAAGGCCTCATTTGGAAGTTGAGATTGGGCCCTTAACCAGTACCGAGTCTGTTGGCACTCTGATCTTAGACTTAACTTCCAGCACGGTAAGAAATACGTTTCTACTATGTATAAATTACCAGGCTGTGGAATTTCATTCCTGCAGCATGCACAGATATGCACAATTGGCAGACGAGGTTTGGGGTTCAGTCGAGCTTACTTAAGCTCTAGTTGCTGTTTCTCGGATTGTCCTGTTCCTGTTTAGTCACACCAGCTGTCTGGCAAGTCAGAGCTCTGTGATGATTTATGTTTGAGAACACACCTTAGGGCCCTCTCTGGGGATCAACAACCCACAACTGTGAATTGCTTTCCCTGATTCTCGCTGCATGACTGAAGAAACATTATCCAGGGCCAGGCAATGTTAAACTGTTTTCCTGTGGTGGTCAGGTCTGTACGTAGCCCTCTCAAACATTAAAGTTCTTGGACTCTGGGGTGACACTGGCAGTCCATCTTGTTCTTCTTTGATTTATATGTCAAGCTCTTCCGAGTTTTAGCTATTCCTTACCAGACCCCTGAGACATTACCATGAATATGTTTTCTTGAAATGGATCTTGAGACTTTTGGCATACTCCCTGACCTAAAGTACCTTCTCTATCTCTTTGATTATATAATTGTGTGCTTAAACTGTGGTGAGTCAGTAAGGTAACTGCAGGCATAGAATCAACAGAGTGAGCCATTGAGGAGACCGTGGTGAGCTGGGCACCATGAGTGACTCTGTGGGTATCAGTGAAGGTGATAGGAGCCAGGAGGCTGCAAATAGCTGCCTGCAGGCCTCTCTGCACTTGTGTTGTGCCCAGTCATATCCTTATGATGTCATAACCTACACTAAAGAGAACAGTACTGTCTCTGTTCTCTAAAAACGATTGATGCCAACCAAGAGGTCTTTGGAGGTCTTTGATGGTTTGTCCTTGCTGACTTTTTTTTCCAATGCCAACATCATGGGTGTGTGACCTGTGCAACTATGCAAAGTCCTGAGCATAGAAGGGCCCTGTGGTTGATTTCATACTCTCCTGTCACCATCTTGAAATTATTAATAACACAGAGACCCTTATGAACAGTATTCTTAGTAGAACTGGACCATACAGATGAGCTAGTCCTAGTTGTAAGAGCAGTCCCCAGCTACAGATTTCAGAGTGTCTAGGAGAAGCCCAGAGACGTGCTAGTCTTTTGCAACCTGGGGGCATATGGGAGCAATATGATTTTTAGTGATATGCTAGGTTTAAAATTAGATCCATCATTGACCTCAAAGAAGGAAGCTATTTCTGAGTGGAGTTTCCACTTTGGATGTCAGCAGAAGAGGAATAACTAGGAATAGCCATTGTTTTTTTTTTTTTTTTTTTTTTTTTTTTTTTTTTTTTTTAAAGGAGGCTGAGTGGATCCCAGACCTCTCCCCACTAGGAAAGGCATGTAAAAGAAGCTTTTGGGGAAGACACAGTGTGCTTGATCAGCAGCGCTGTCCAGGTGAAAGTTAGCTCTGTTCCTTTATTCTTGCAACAAACATTTATTGACTACTTTGTGGTAGACTCTGTGAAGAGGTGGGGAAGGGCACATTTTAATCTCCATCCCCTGCGCAGCACACCCCCAAGGCAAAGATCTGAATGCAAGAGACTTATTCTTCGGTGGTGACAATGCCAGGAAGTAACTCCACACAAAGAAATGAAGAAAGCCCCAAGTAGTGTATTCTTTATAGAAATTACCGCTATGTGCAGCTAGGGCCCATCCCACTGAGGACTTCAGGGAGACATGTGAAGCACACATTGGAACTGCCCCACAGGACTGCATGAGGTTGAATTTCTATCTACTGACTCTAGTCAGTTTGGGGGAGAGAGCACCTCTGGGCCATTTGAAGCTCACTCTCCTGTGTAAGAAAGCACAGGTGCTGGGCCTTTGACCAGACTCCAGACATGTGCACTAGAAAGTCATGAGTGAGTGTGAGGTTAGTGCGTGCCAATGGTGAGGCTGGGAAGAGTGGCAGGAGTTGGGGCTGCCAGTTTAAGTTGAAAGATGAGGCCTTTCTAAGGAGCTGACGCTTAAGCAGATACCTGTGTTTTCTCTCAAGGACTGGAAGCAGGGGTGGGGAGTTAGCTCCGTAGAAGTAAGAGAATGCATGGGTCTCAAGTCCCATACATGCATACAAAGATACACACACACACACACACACACACACACACACACACACACACACAAACAGACGTAATTAAAAAAATAGATCCAGGCATTCTGCAAGAAAATATGATTCTGAAGCCAAATAGAGTGTAACAGACAAAAGGCAGAGATAGTTTGTGATCCTTTGAAGTGTGCATTCTTAGAAACAGTTTGCTGCAGTACTTGATCATCTGCTGTTACTCTTGGCACCCTCTCATTATTGGGACGCATTTTCATCTGTACTCATCTCTGACAATCAGAACATTCAACCTTTCCAATGGAAAGTCTCATCCTTTTTTAAAGTGTAGAGAGCAGGGTCTGCTCGTCCTTATACAGGAGCCTTTTTCTTAAGTGGCAGCTGTGTGTTGTGCTTGTGGTACCTGTGCATCCATGATTAACTTGGTACTTCTTCATGTGGGTAGACAACTGCACGTATAAAGGAATTACTGCTGGCCTCTGAGATGGATGGCTTGGAAAACGTAGCGTCATGAAACCAGGATCTGTGCTCATCCTCAGGACATGCATGTTGGAAAAAGAAAAGTGACCCCTCTGGCCTCCCTGTAATCCCCTCCCCCCAGCATGCATTCACAGGATTTAGTAAAAATGTAATAAAAATAGAGAAAACAACTGCTTCATTTGGGATTGAGAAGGAACAGAAGCCTTTCCACATTGGAAGCAAACACGACTCTTTCTTATTTGATGGCATAGCACCATGAAGAGTATTGTTTAATGATAGAATGTCTCCAGTGATAAAGTGACTCACTTTGTCCCATCGATATATAGGTGGTTCAGTTAAAATATTGATATTTTATGAGTGTATTTTCCAGCCAAAAGACTGCTGAATGGTCAATTCAGGAAATCTAGGTATTTTTTTTCTTTCTGTAAAACAGTTTCAAAAAGCTTTAAAATTAACCTGTTTTTAAATTTTCCTAATTTTAGTTCAAACTGAGTCAATAATTTCAGAAGTTCGTGTCTCCTGTAAGACTCTCTAACCTTTCAGTGATCATAAAGGAATGTGCATTGGGCCGATTGAGTCCAGGTGATTTTCGCTGCTTGCTTGTTGGGCAATTGCTTCAGGCATGGTCATTGTACTCACTTGAAGCCTTGCTGTGGAAACTCCTCTGTGGTATAGCCCCAGGGGAGATTCTGAGCCTTGACTTCACTAAGTGAAGTGTCCACAGGATCCTAGGACCGCACAAAAACATTTTTTTTTCCTGGAAACTCTTTCAGTTTTATTCCACTTGTGATGATTTCAGTGAAATGTTCCCCATAGTCTATGGCATTTGAGTACTTGATATGCGGTTGGAGGAACTGTTTGGGGAGGCTTAGGAGCTATGGCCTAATTGAAGGAATTGTGTCACTGGCAGAAGGCTTTGAGAGTTTAAAGACCAGTCCAAGAGTGAGCTCTTAGCTTGCTGCTCCAGTCACTAGGCTTGCCTGCTGCCACACTTCCCCAGTGTGATGGTGACAGGCTCCTGTCGCTCTGGAGCCCTGAGTTCCAAACAAACCTTTCGTCCATAAGCTGTCTTGGTCATGGTGTTCTATCGCAGCAGCAGAGAAGTAACTAATACACTAGTTTTAGGTTAAGAAAATGAGGTGGCTGAGCCGGGCAGTGTTGGCGCACGCCTTTAATCCCAGCACTGGGGAGGTAGAGGCAGGTGGATCTCTGAGGCCAGCCTGGGCTACAGAGTGAGTTCCAGGACAGGCACCAAAACTACAGAGAGAAACCCTGTCTTGAAAAACCAAAAAAAAAAAGATTTAAAAATTAAAATTAAATACCATTCTTAGCAAACTGGCAGTTAAATGAAAAATTGCTGTTTCCATCAACTACCTGATTATTTTTAAAGTTGCTTGTGTCCTGTGCTCGGACATGAACCTCTGGAGAACACACTCTTACCAGGCTCCACATTCTAACAATCTTATGGATTATGCTGATATGTCTAGTCTGGGCGTGCCTTTTAAAAGGAGCCAGGTCTATGATGCATAACTTCATGTGGTCTAAAGGGTGCCCGCAAGCTGGCAAAACATTGTTTCCGGGTGTGTTGGTGAAATTGTTTCTGGAGGCAATTAGCATTTGATCAGGTAGGCCTAGTCCTGGTTCTCATCTTCACCTTCATATACACACATCATCCACATGTGAGGGCCAGCGAAGAACAAAAGGGCAGAGGGAGGGTAGGTAAACCATGTCTGTGTGAGCCGAGACATCAGTCTTTCCCTGCCCTTGGATTCCATTGCTCACGATTCCTGGGCTCTCTGTTAGCTGCGCTGCTTCTCAGGTCTCTGAACTTGGATCAGATCACATTACTGAGTTGTCTGGTTTACCAGCTTGCAGCAGGCAAACTGGGATTTTTCTTATCCGTAACCATGTAAGTCAGCCAGTCTCTGTCTCTCCAATTCTGTCTGTTTCTGTCTCTTTCTGCCCCTCCCCTCCACCCACAGATGTATGCTTTTTATTGGTTCTGTTTTTCTGGAGAACCTCACCTAGTACTGTCTTGGAAAACTTGCTTTCAGATCATCTTGTTGGACTGTGGATACAAAAGTGTCTTGGAAGAGGGATTGACTGCTTTGGAAGACAAGGAGATTAATTTTTTTAAAGATAAAATTAGCCAAATGTATTTCTAAATGCAGGCAAACATTTCTTAATTCTTTTCTTTCTGTTCTCCTTCATTTCCCCTTTCCTGTCTTGTTCCTTCCCTTACGGTTTTTTGAGGCCTAGTCTTATTCCCAGGGTGGCCCCAACTTGGTAAGTAGATGAAAATGACCTTGATCCTCCCCCCTCTGCCTCTCAAGTGCTGGGATCAAAGTGTTTACCAGCTTTTGTGGCTATAGGGAGGCTATCTTTCAAGGGTCAGGTGAAGTGAGTTTGTGCAGAAGGAAAAAGCTCCTGGCATTTCTACTGAGGTTTGAGGAACTCTAAACTACTTTCTCTCCCAAACTCACAGTTCAGTAATGTTTACCTCAAAGTTCAGAGGTTCTGGAGAAACTGAATGTTTTTTTTTTTGTTTTTTGTTTTTTGTTTTTTTTTATCTCGTAGAGGGAACATGAGTTGCTTAAGACTTCAAATAGAAATTGCTGAGCCTTGCTCAATTGTGTACAAAGCAGAGGTTATAGTTCTAAATAGTAGAGGCTCTCCATGTTCAGGAAGAGATTGTAGAAGAAATTCAAGTAATTAGAGAGGCAAGCAGAGCCCTCTTCTCCTAAGTGACAGACTCTGAGAGGAGCAGAGGCCTGGAATAGCAGTAGTCCCTACAGAGAACTCTTTGTGTAGGCAGAGTCCAAAAGCAATTGAAACAAGTTTGCACTAATGACTTTGGGGACCAGAGTGCCCTCTGAATTGAATAGGAGGGCCAGTATTCCAGGGGTGACCTCTAATTTGAAATTAAAATGACTGTTGACTATGCAAATGCACCTGGGTTGCAAGATTGTGTAATGTGGGTGCTGTTCTGTGAATTTATGTTGGTCTCTGGATAGAGAAAAGGTTTCCTGTGCTCCTTGCAAACACATTATTACATGGCTATTGTTTTCTTGATCGTTTATGTTCTTAGATGAATAAAGTGAGATTTGGTGTTCAAAATCCAGCATCCGAGGGATTAATCCAAGAATAAAAAGACAATGGCGATTGTTATTCAAACAAAGGTCATGAAAAGTGCTAGTCAGAATACTTCTCTGACCTGTGCATTTTACTGGCAACTTCCAATACTGGTGTCACAAATTTGGCGATAGCTAGCATAACATTTAATAGGTAAGATCTTGGTAAGTGAGGTGTTATTTTACAAAGATCCATTGAGTTATAGTTCATGGTCTGATTTCAAGATTACAGATATGGTTCTGATTTGAATTTAAACTTGTATTTCATCAGTTAGATACAGCAACAAAGCTGTTGTAGGGAATATAAGATATTAAGAAAGAAAGATACTCAAGTAGCAAGAAAAGCATTGAGTTAACATTTACCACAGATAGGAAGTAGTTTATTTACAGAACTCTTGGCCCATTGAGGTAATTTGACATGACTGGAGCAGAAGTAATCAGAGGACCATTGGGTTTGGGTTACTCCAGGAGCTTGAAGAAATCCTGGATGCTTTTCAGGACTGAGAACTTCATGTCTCTCTAGTTTTCTCCCAGTCACTTTGTAACTGGGGCTTGGCTGTGTCTACCCCACAGCTCAATGGCCACCTGTTCATAAGTTCCTAGGATATACAATGTCCCATGTTACAGCTGCCACTTGGATGTGGCCGTTTGGCATTCAGAATGAGGCCAGTTCAAGTTGAGACATGATTCCAGGGTAAATTACACATCTGGTTTCAAAATTGGAATTAAAAAAAAAAAAACTTTAAAATCTCATTACTAATTTTCGTATGTAATACTCATTCAGCTAATACTTTAGATATATTGGGCTAATGAAAATTAAAATGGATTATTTTTACTTGTTTTTTCTTTTTCTAATGTGGTAACAAAAATTTCTAAACTTAGACATATGGTTCACATTGTTCTTCTGTTGGCCGACACTGGTCTAGAGGACCCTGGTACCCCTGTAGGACTTTTCTATAGAGAATACATTATCAAAGTCCCCTGTCATAAACAGAATAAAAACAAAACCTAATACCATCTTAAGAGTGCTTCCTTGTTTGAGATCTGCCTTCCTTCAGTAGGACGTTGTATGAATGAGTTTAAGACTGAGTACTCCTGGTAGAGTATATAATATACTAGGTCTCCACAGGTGTTGGCATAGGCTCCAGTTTTTACATTATTTATATCTTTATTTTGAATTTTCATCATATTTTATTACTTACACAATTTATCCTTTCTTCATTGTAGACAAAAAAATATGCAAATGCCACAAATTTTACCTGACTGTATTGAAAACTTACCTGTTTCAAGTTAATGTACACAGAGCACAATTACTAATAAGTAGCTTCTAAAAACCTGCTCTAAAAACAGAGGTAACAGTTAAATAAAATAAAACAGGTATTATTATAATTAGTATTTCAATAATTCATATAGTATTGGAAAAACAAAATGAGAGAAAAATTACCTTTCACTCCTGAATCAAGTCCCTCATATACATACTATAAATCTGGATTTTTTTTTAATCTCTACAACTTGTTTTGGACTTGTGTATCTTCTTGGAGAAAGTATGTTTTTCAAATATGTCTTCCCATATTATATAACACATTATTCTTAGATATGTTCCATAAGACAAAAATGGAAGAAAAAGTGTGGACCTCACATTATTCAAGACTCCATTGTTATATACAATATTACTTTGTTCTGAGTCAGCACCTGCTGACAATTATATAAAAAGCAAAGCTTTATCTAAGGAGTGCCGGTGTGTAAAATACATTGCCTTAGTTCAAAACAAATACAATAAAAGCACACTGAAACAAAAAGAAAATCACAGAGTGAACCTTTGGTCAATATTTATCTTGCTATAATAATAAAAGAAAGAGGGAAGGGTTTGCATTAATTAAATGGTTTATAATTACTGGCTTTCAGTGAAGAAGTGGAGTTAACAAAGTAAATTGATTCTTCCTGGTTCTAAGTTGTCAGGGAGTTATTGAAAGGAAACTGTGCTCCTATTTCTGTAGCAGAACTAATGTGAAAGGAGAATGGAAATTAAATAAGATCAAGATGATTTCGCTAGCTGCTTCAGTCTCCTGAACGATTTCATGTAAGATTCAAATAACTAGAGGGCTTTGTGCTAGTAAATAGAGTTCTGATTTTCAACTCAGAATGGATACTGCCATGTGGCTGAGTAGTCATATTAATGAGATATTTTTGGATGCTCATTTGTCTTCTGGTATCTTAGTTCTACAGATTAGAGTGATTAACACTGGACTCTCATCGTGAGCAATAGACGGACTAGTGTGTTGATAAATTCAAATCGAAGCTCAGGCTATGAATTATTAGACCAGTAAGTCAAAATTTAAGATAACATTTTATTTTCTTGAAGACCACCTTTAAAAATAGTAGAAGGTTATTTTGAACCTCATTCAGCCTTTCATGACTTCTTGGCTATGAAAGAGCCATCATGTGTTTCATGGGTTTCTGGGATACCTTAGGTATAGTAGGTTTGTTCTCTTAACATAGTGGAGGGTGAGACAGAAAGATGTAGTGGGCCCATGGATTCATGCTGCTTAAAATTAAAGTCCATTAATGTTGTTAAAATATCCCCAAATAGTCTGAACTTTTTGTTTGCTCCTTTTAGTGCTTTAAGTTTTACTTTATCACATCCCATAATTATAAACAGGGAAGTATATTGGGCCTGTTTGGGGAAAAGCAGGATGTGAAAATGTATGTTCTTACCTTTCTCCTGTGCTCATAGCCTATTAGTAGTGAAGGGTTTTATTCATTCATGCACCAAGCACTTATGTAGTACTGTAAGGGGGGTGGGAACACTGTGTAAGGTAGATTTGAGAATAAGCCTAAAGGACATTATCCGAGATATTTGATTCCAAATAGATATGTTTAGTGTTACATCTCTAGTGCCACCCCAAGAACCACGTTAGCAGAGCACTAGCTATTTCTGTCACCCTTGGACCTCAGATTGCAGGAACCCAGAGGTCTAAAGAGAAGTTACTCCTCTTGTGCAATAGTGGTACAGATGTTATGGAAGTAACCAACCAACCACTTTTTGATTGGATTTATGGCTACTCTGTGAAGTGGAATCCCATGCTTCATACTGTTAATGAGTTAATGAGTCCAAGAACCTGGGACTGGATAGGTTGTGGGCTCTAGAAGAAAAACTACTACTATCATTCTGCAAAATGAACATAGCTATAAAATGACTCTTAATGACATATTTCTATACCCATAGATTGTTCACCTCTCAACAGAAAAACCTTTTGCAGTAGATGGTAATGAACATAGAGATCTACACCTGGACAATATGCAGAGAGTTAGGGACTTTGGAGCACTAAGCCCTAAATGGGATGTCTGTATCATACTTTGTTTAATATGTGGAATAGGAGGTGGAAAGATTTTAAGAGCCAGAGGTGGTGGATGTCTCCAAGGAGACAGTGTTTTCCAGACACAGCAAGACTGATACATATGTAAACTCATGGAGACTGTGACAGCATGCACAAGTCCTATAGAATTTCAAGCCAGACAAAATCCCAGCACAGAGCAGGGAAAGTTGACACAAAGTCCCACCCGCTAGCCATGAAGCTATTTGCATTTAACAGCTGCTAGGATAATGAAAATCAGTTTTCTTCAATGGAATTACACTGAGTATATCAACCACACTCCAGGGCAGGCCTCATACTCAGGAGTAGTTGGCCAACACAAACAAGACTCTATGGTCAAGGTCTCTCCCTCCTTCCCTCCCTCCCTCCCTGCCCCCTCCTCCCCCCCTCTCTCTGTGAGTGTGTGTGTGTGTGTGTGTGTGTGTGTGTGTGTGTGTGTGTGTTGTTTGTTTCTGAGACAGGGTTTCTCTGTATAACCCTGGCTGTCCTGGAACTCACTCTGTAGACCAGGCTGGCCTCATATTCAGAGATTTGTCTGCCTTAGAGATTCTTTCTTACAGCAGTAGGCTCGATCTGCATGCTAGGCTAGTGCTCTACCACTGAGCTATACCTCAGCTCCTTTGTTTTGTTCTTTTTTTTAAGAGAGAAAAAGAATATTAACTTGGTGGGTGGGTGGGAGGGTGAATTGAAGGAGGAGAAATTATATTGTCAAATATACTGTATGGAAAATTTAAAACAATAAAGAGAAGTTATTCAATGTCATTGATAATTATGGTTTCTCTGGCCCTTCAAAACAATATGCATTTCTATACAAGAATTATTTACTTTACTACCTTGAAACACTAGGTTAACTTCATAAAAATGTTTTTCTTAACTGTTAATATTTTTATCTTTTAAATTATTTGTATCTCTATGTGTGGGTATGTGCTCACGAGTGCATATGTCCACAGATGCCAAAGATGTTAGATCTGGAGTTATAGTTGGTTGTGAGCTGCCTCATATGGGTGCTGGAACTGACCTTACATCCTTAATCACTGAGCCATCTCTCCAGCCACAAAGGATAGTTTTAATCTTGACAGCATCCTTCACTTTCTGAGAGAAAAGAATAAAATTCTGTATTCGGAAGTGTTGCTCGTCTATTTTTGTTACTTCAAATAATTTATACAAGTGTATGAAACTTTTGAAATTATATTTTACTTACTTTGTGTCTTATCTCTTCATGCAAGGTGGGTCATGTTCTTGACTGTATTAATTTTTTCTATTTACATTTCAATCAAGCTGTTTATCCATTGTTAATGCATTCATCTGGATAATTCCATCATGCTCAGCTGACACCAGTCCATAGGGAGTATTATTACACCAAAGTCATTAAGGGCAGAGGAGAGAAAAGGACATTCTGATTTTGATCTTTATTCATAATCAGAACCTCTTCTTCTTTGATATACAGCAAATGTTCCAAAAGTTAGTTATTGAAAGTGTTGTCTGGCTTCTTACTTTTCATCTTTATTCTTCAAAGATCAGATGCCCTCATTGAGTCAGACTCTGAATCCCAACTTCTTAGAGATCCACATTAAACTTCTTACTGCTTTTCAGATTAAATGGATGTTGCTTCTTCAACTTTTTTGCTGCAACTTCTCAACTTCGAAGTAGTTTGTGTTCCTTACATTCCAATTTCAGTCCAGTAACCAGTCCTGATGTCTCTATTCAGACTGTGTACTGAACCTACAACTTTTCAGCTTGTAGGCCATGACCATCACTGGCCAAGGTACTCTGTTGAGTTGTTTGGCCTATCATAGTAATTGACTGCTATGCTACCATCATTCTCAAGATAAGTCCTTTAAACTGTAGGTTAAATCACATGACTGTACTGTTGAAAGCATGTATGACTTTTTGTCTAGCCAATAGACAGTGACCATATGTCCATGATGTGACTTTAACCTTTCTGTTTTTATGTCTTCCTTTGTTGATCTGTTCAGTATTGCAAAACATACAGTGCCCTCAAGACCCATGCACCTGTTGAACTATAGTCTGGAGCCCTCTTCCATAGCTCCATGAAATGCATCCTGTCCTTTGAGGGTTTTTCTGAGATGTTACTTTGTTACACCATTCCGGGAGCCACTACTTAGAGTAATAACCACTAACTATCCTTTTAGCTTGTAGGAACACAATAAATATTTGTTGGGTGAATTAAATAGCTGTTTTTCATGGAAAGGCATTTAATTTCCTGTTCCATCCACAGAGTAGATAAGGACTTTATAAATTAATTTTAGTAGCAGAAAATGAAACACTATCTCCACAAAGCGGTAGTGAGTCAGGCATAGTTAAAAACTCCTAAGTCAGACATTTGGTGTTCTTAATTTAAAGTATAAACTGTGTTAGCACAAGAGTCAAGAACTTGTTAAAAATTGGAAATGTCCACAGAATAGCTTAAGTTGTAATCAAATCATTAGGTTTTGTAAATATACTGTGGCTGGCTGGAATAATTTTGAACCTCAGTTTTATAAAATACCATGTAATCCTTTGTGTTAAGTTTAAACTATTGATGTACTTAGAAAACTGCCTTAGATTATGAAATGTGTGTTGTGTGTATTACATAGTTTTATAATTATTGGTTTACTATGCTAATGAGTTTGACTGCATTGGAATTATTTCATATCATTTAATATAAGATTTTTGTGATTAATTGTAGGTATGTGGATATTATTTGTAGACATGAATGAGTGCATATATGGAAAGTTGTAGAAAGAATTTTTCTCCTAGTACCAGGTCATCTTTATATTTTAACTGTGTGGATTTACTCAGGTCTTTGCTTAATCTCCAAGACAGAAAGACTATGGTAGTGATTTAAAAATGTAGCACTCTGAAATAGAGTAGATCTCAATGATTCACACTTTTTACACCACATCAAGAGATCATATATCTATTTTTGTGTGTATATATTATATATGTATAGTATATAATACATATATACATATAATATATATGTATATATATTTGTGTGTGTGTGCACTTACCAGAGGAAGTCAGAGGCAGACACTGAGTGTCATCTTCTATCCTTCTCCACTTTTTTTGAGACAGCATCTCTCACTGTACATATGTTACCAGCAATTTTTTGGAGCCCCATCTGGAGTGCTACATGTTACTAGGGAAATTGAGGTTCTCATTCAGTGTTTTAATTCCTAAGAATGGGCTTAGAAGGAAGCTTGAGAACAATTTTATTAGAGTTTAAAAGAAAAGTCACAGAGTAGGCAAGATGTAAATCTTGGCAGCTACCCAGAGTTGCTCAGCTCTGTAGCAACTGCACAGAGGTAAATTTTCTGTGAAGGAAAAAATATGTTCTTTCATTAAAAGGGTAATTATTCCTCCCATCTCTTTAGCATGGTGGTAAATGAATTTGCCTTTATGATTCGTGGTCCCTTGGCCAGGTAGGTGACTGGCCAGCCCAATTGGAATGTTAGGTCTCTATCCAGATGCAGATTTATCCTTTTGGCTAGGAGGAAATAGCTTTCTCTTAGTGGGCCTTCAGGTCTATACAGTACTTAGAGCTCATTGTTGTATCTGGGTGTCTAGCCTGCAAGCCTCTGGGATCCACTTTTTTCTTTCTCTTAGGAATGAGGTTATAGACACATGCCACCACACCTGACTTTAACATGGTTGCTTAAGATGTGAACTCAGGACCTCATGATGGTGCAGTAAGCATTTTACCTATATAGACATCTCGAAGCCGTCACATATAACATGATTAAAATATGAAAGAACTGTATATCCTACACAGTAGTACTCAGTGGGTGAGGATACAGAACACATTATTGGGAATTCAAAATAATACAGCTACTTTGGAAAATACTTTGGTGGTTTCTCATGGTTAAACACATAGGCATCTAATCAAGAAGAGGCACTTATGGCTATTTATTTAAATGCAATGGAAATGTCTGTTTCAACCCAAACCTTTCACTTATATTTACATTAGTTCTTTTATGAGCATCAGAAAGTAAAAGCACCCTAGATATCTTTGGATGAAGAAATGAAAAAACAAACTGTGCTGTATCCAATATAATGAGTCAACTACTTAGCAGAGGAAACAAATCAGCTATTGATGAATACATTACCTTAGATAAGTTACACAGTGCATTATGTTAGGTTAAAGATCCTTGAATTAGTCTAAGAGGATTTACATCTAGGAAGAGAAAGGAATTGAATGATTGGTATGGAAATTAGGGTGGTGGACACGACATAAAGGAGCAATACGAAGTTGTTTGGGCAGCAGAGGAATTGTTTTATGACTTAATTGGTATGATATGAGTGTATACATTTGGCAAAAACTACAGAACTATACCAGAAAGAATGAATTTTATCATATGAATGCACAATAATAATTATTCTCTTGAATTTATTATCTTTGTCATTAAAACTATTCTGTGTTAGAATCTAGGCTTTGGTGAGCCCTGAATGTTCCTAGTGGGAGAAAACATCTAAGTACTACTTCTCCATTTCATTTGATTTCAGTTGCTGTGGTTCCTATAGTGACTTAGTCCTGCTTCAGGTATTGCTTGTCTCAGGTTGCTTGACTGATTTTGGAAGCAGCAACAAGGGAACTCTTCCCATGCTGTCCTAGATGCTATTGCATATTACCGAAGCCCCATTCTAGCTGACCAGCTTGTATCAGCAGAAATGATGCTGGTAAAGACTGGGGCCTTTTATGTGTTTGAACCATACCTTAACCAGCTGCTTATGTTCCTACCAAGACCCACATAGTGGATAGGGAACAAAATAAGAGCTGGCTGCTATCTATCTATGCATTTCGGCCCTTCTTTGGGTATCTGTTTTGGTGGTCTGGTACTAGTACCTGTCTGTGTTCTTGGCTTTGAGATGTTTACAGTAGTCAAGTGCATCAGTAAAGAACATTATCATTGGGACCCAGTGGGTCAGCTCATGATATATACGCTCTCATGGTACAGATGGTTGACCAACTGTGTGTGGCACAAAAGCAAAGCAAAACAAAATAAATCATATAAATACCAATCTAAATTTAAATAGCAAGAGAACTTCAGACTTTGGAAGGTGCTGATAGGCTGTGTCATACTCAGTATTTTTCTCAGGATGGAAGACAGCATTTTATGCTTGTGAAGAATATGTTCATAGAGAATCTTGAGGCCATAGCTTTGTGATTTTCTATGTTTCTGGATTATTTTGGATCATATGCCTCATGTATTTCATGTGCTTCCACTCTGCACCTGTCTGAAGAATCTGTAAACTTAGATTGATCATGACACCCGTTTCCTAGCAGCATATTAGAAGGGAATCACAACAGACTGAAGCGAAACAGTTGTTTTGTTTTGTTTTTTTTTCTCTCTTTGGCATTTTTCTGGAGCGATAGCTCTTGAGTTTCCCATGTTACTATTCTTAGTTTAATTTGCACCAATCATTTCCTGCATCCTCGTAGTGATTTGACAGCAGAAATAAAGGAGTAGGGGAGGACCGTAATTGAATACCCACTCTAGGCAGCAGGCATGTGATAGTCCTGTCTTGTGTACTATTCCATTTAAGTTTACAACAATGAGTTTGGTAGATAATTTTGCTGCTTTGCAAACAAGGAAACTAGGTCCAGGAGAGGTTAATTGACTTATATCCTCAAAGATAGTTCACTCTCACTCCCAAACCCATTCTTTTTCTACTCCCCAAGGCTCTGTTTTGGGATAATGTTTTCTCATTTCATTCTCACTTGCAAGGGGGATGGTGAGTTGTCTGGTCTTTTGAGATTGAGCCCTGGAGCTTCTGCTCAGACCTGGTTGCTTCCTGTTTTACTTTTCAGCCCCCAGGAGATTTGGCCTAATTCTATATATTTTTTAGAGCTTCTATCATATACTCGATCACTGGTTTTCTTTTCCCCAGTGACTGTGTCAGTTCCAAGGCTGATGCAGCAACCTCACAAGGCTCTTTTGTGTTAGTCATGCCTATCTTCAGTCACCATAGGGAAATGGGAGAGCATGGGCAAAGACCTGACAGAGTCAAAGAGGCTCAGCAAGTTAGGAATCGTAGTCCCTGAGCCCAGCTAACATACTGTCATAATGCCTGCAACTCTGCTTGTGTGCTGTTTCTAAAGAGGCTAGAAATCAGTTCCCTTAAAAAGAACGAAAGAAAAACAAAGCATTGAAATTGCAATCCAGCGCACATTAAGGTTGATACTACCAGTGTTATTCTCTGTAGGCATCATCACATTTTCTGGTGACTATCCATGATTTAAAGTTTTCATTATGAAGCATTTCTGCCAAGAGGCTTCCAAAAAGAAAGATGTGTCAACAGTACGGATGATGTGCCATACTGAAGGGCTTTGAGGAGTGGGTGCCCTGCTGCTTAGTACATGACCAACTCACATGTGACCATTGACCATTTCAAATGTGGGTAATTTGAATTAAGAGATGCCATATAAAGTCCACACTAGATCTCAAAGTCTTGGAGTCTAACAAAAACAACAATAAACTTTCTTCATTTTTACATCAGTTACATGTGCATTGATTATATGAAAATATTTGGCAGCTAGTGGCTTAAATATGTTCTAGAAATTAAACTCATTTTATTTAACCTTTGTTGTTTTGCATTGCTGGAGGTTAAACCTCAGGCTTTGATCATGCCTTAAGTAAAAAAAAAAGCAAGTGCTTCGTTGTCTTTTCTAGTTTCCCCCATTGGTAATAGCTTTAAAATCACAGAACAGAAGCACAGTTGTGGAACTGATATAACTGACTGAGCTCATCCGATCTCACAGTTGTACATGTGTGTTCAGTATAGCTTAATCACCCGTGAAGATCCATGGGCTACAGACAAAAGCCTGAGGACTTCCATTGTGTAGGTCTCTGGTGCTGCCATTTCCTAGGATCAATGGCCAGCCTCCCTCTCTCTTCTCTTTCTCAAGAAGAATCACTAATTTGTGCTTCATCTGTATAATTTTTATTATTTCAAGTATGTCGTATACATGGGATTATATAATAATGTATGTTCTTTTGTGGTTAGCGTTTCTTGCAACACTCCCTAACCTTCATTTTAGCTGTTGTTAATCAACATCCCTCTGTCTTAACACTGAGTAGAATTCTATCTTCTTTGTATATTTGTAGTGGGATGTTAGAAAGCTTAATATTGTGTATGTAACTTGCGTTTGTGGTCTTCCTTGTGTCAGTGGTTGGACAGCATTAGTTTCAGAGCTTGGGGATTGGAAGTCATCCAAAATGCATATTTCTATTGCATTTTTCAGTGATGTTCTGGCATTCCTATGTTAAGTGGTATGTTTTTGTTTTGCTAATTGTTAAGCAGGTTATTTGGAGATGAATAGGGCCTTGACAAACATTTTAAGAGAATAAAATCATACCAGTGTCCTTCCCAATCTCTTTCTCTAGCCTGTAGCATGCGCACTTGTGTGTGTGTGTGTGTGTGTGTGTGTGTGTGTGTGTGTGTGTGTGTGCATGTTTCAGTAAAAAAAAGCTTTAGGTTTCTGTCCACAAAAGAAACTTCGTAAGGTTAGACAGCAGGAGGAGATATTTCATACAGTCTGCCAGTGGTATTCAGCAGACTAGTTTGAGACTAATTAAGTGGCTCATATATATCATAGATTTTTACCACCCCTTGGGAACTTACACTTTCTTTTTTTTCAACTCAAGCTTCAAAAAGAGATCAGCTCAGTGAGCTTATGGTAGAGGCAAGAAGCAGGACACAGGGACACTTCAGAGCAGATTAGAACTGAGTAACGGATAAAAGATAATACCGTTTTCAATTAAAATTGCCTGGGGAAATTAGGTAGGCAGAGAATAATTACCTGCATTGGCAAGCATCCAGGCTTCTGAAACTGAGGCCCTGCTGGAATCTTCTTTGTGGTTCACTGAGGATCACGGGAAGCCAGAAATGTTTCATTTATATGTCATCTCAGACAGACGTGAATGTTGTACTGCATTGCATGGTATTTTAAGTCAAATTATGTAGCTTGAAACCCCGTAAAACACACACACACACACACACACACACACACACACACACACACACAAAAGCAATACCATAATACATCAGATGAAAGCAAGACTTCTCTGACAAAAAAAAAAAATTGTGTTTCTGTGATTTCTGCTGATAGCCATAAGACACAGGAACTGAGGTTGAATAGTAGAAAGTGGTGATGCCCAACTAAAGGATAGTTCTAGCTCTCACTACTGTGTGCAGAGGGCCTCGGATGCTAATGGTCATTGATTACAGTCACTGAGTCAATACCACCTGACACACAGACTTGCCTAGCCTAGTGGGGGAAGTGAGTCACCCAGAGCACATCCACCTTGAATGCAAATGTTCTGATTTACTGCTGTGCTCCTCCTCACAGCTCCTGCAGTGACTCAGTACTACCAGCTCTAAGCAGCTGAGCTTGGTGTACTTCCTTGGGGTCTGTGGTACCGGGGGCTCCTGTCGCCATGCTGTTCCTACTGGGGCTGGGTGTGATGAATGGAAAAAGAATTGAGGTTACTGAACTGGGGGTCCATGATTTTCTCTGTAATGGTAAAGGAACACAGAGGCTTTTTAACCTTCCCTCTAGGGCTAGCTTTTACCGTGTTCCCATTTATTCACAATTCATCATTTCAGCCTGAGGCATAATGGACAAGGATTTGTATGGAACAAAATTGGGAGAGATGGCTCAGTGGTTAAAAGCAATTGCTGCACTTCCAGAGGACCCAGGTTCAGTTCCCAACACCTACATATCACCTTACAACTGTCTATAACTCCAGTGTCAAGGTAGCAAAAGCCAAAAGTCTATTCTAATCTCTGAGGGCCCCTGAATATATGTGATGTGTGTGTGTGTGTGTGTGTATATATATATATATATATATATACACACACACGCTCACACACATAAATAAAATAAACATATATTTAAAACATTTAACATGCTAAGGGCTAATGAATATGTAAAACATGCTTTTAAACATTTTTCATACTTTTACTTTATTATAGTGGCATATATGTTGTCTGTGAAATTTCTAGTAACCAACTTAGTTGGATGAAAAAGTAGTCAAATTAGTTTATAATCTCATTTAATTAAAAAAAGCTCATGTTGTTATTTGGACTCTGTTAACAAAACAAATGTATCCCCTCTGCACACATACAGATGTTTTCTTTGTATATTTGTGGTTTTTTTTTTTCTTTCTCTCCTTGTATGTGCTCACATGCTTCTTTTAAAGAGTTTCAATTTTCTTGGCATCTAGTTTCTAAACATCTAAGATAAAGGAGAGCAATATCTCATATAGGTTTAGAACTTGGTGCGGTGAGTGCATTCTTCAGTTTGGGATCATTCCTGGGGGGAGGTGACTAAAGATCAGACCTCTGGCTTCAACTTGGAGTAGTATATCTGTGATCAGTGGGGAAGGGCCCAGCCCATTGTAGTGGTGCCATCTCTGGGCTGGTGGTCCTGGGTTCTATAAGAAAACAGGCTGAGCAAGCCATGAGGAGCAAGCCAGTAAGCAGCGCTCCTCCATGGCCTCTGCATCAGCTCCTGCCTCCAGGTTCCTGCCCCTAATGAGTTCCTGCCCTCACTACTTTTTTTTTTCTTTTGATGATGATGATGAACTGTTATATGGAACTGTGAACAAAATAAACCCTTTCCTCCCCAAGTTGCTTTTGGTCATGGTGTTTTATTGCAGTAATAGTAATCCTAACTGAGACAGCCAGTTAGCTTTTCTTGTGCCATCGCTTTCTATCATAGCCTGAGGTGCACAGATAGTAGATGTATGGCAGGCCTAGGTGTGATGGCCCCATAACTCCCAGACTTGGTGTGCATGTCCTGCATAATCCTAGAGAGAGAGAGAGAGAGAGAGAGAGAGAGAGAGAGAGAGAGAGAGAGAGAGAGAGAGAGAGAGAGGAAGAAGAAGAAGAAGAAGAAGAAGAGGAGGAGGAGGAGGAGGAGGAGGAGGAGGAGGAGAGGAGAGGAGAGGAGAGGAGAGGAGAGGAGAGGAGAGGAGAGGAGGGAATAGCAGATAATTGTTCAGAGCCTTTGGAAAGGAAGGAAGCTGGATTCCAACTTTGTAAGACACCAAACGTACAGCCCTGTAATGGTGTCCCAACTCTGTCTGACCAATCCAGGAACTAGTAAATGTGTTTTAAGTCACTGTGTTTGTGGCAATTTGTTAAGAAGCCACAGAAAATGAATACATGAAGGAAACCTGGCAAAGGAATCTGTGTTGCTAATTGCAAAGCTCTTACCATTATTTCAAGTTTCGAAGAAAAAAGCCTCCATGAAATACCTCCCGCAGCCCCTGTGAAGAAGCCCCGGTGCTGTACTTCGGTGCGGTTACCCACTGCCAATGGCAGATGAAGGGGCTATTACACTTCTTGGCAGCATTTAGGATGTTTTCTCAGACTGGCAGTTTTAGACTTGGGGGGGACATTTGGAAGACTAGAGGCTCTCTGGGTAGGCATTTGCTGCAGGGTGGCAACAGGATCGGTGGAGTGGGAAGGTAGAGTCCCTCCCTTCCTTTCAAGCTCCCAATAAACCCTGCTGAAGAGGCCTGCATTTAGAGATCTCTAATTCCAGGGTTCAGTGATGAAGTGGGCTTGGCACATGGGTAGAGGAGTGGGGACCCAGAGGCAAGCGGTAGAGGGTGCTGTAGTTTTGTGTCTGTGATGGACTTAGTGTCTGGTATGTGGTATGAGGTAGCAGGCCACCTTCCTTGTTTTGCCTGTGAGTCTACATGTTCTTGTCTCTTCTCATTGAGTATTTGATGCACAGCAGGATTTGTTCTTCTAGGATCAATACAATATTGGGATTTGGGCATTTTGTTTAACTATTAAGTTCCCTCTTACATTGTAGGAAAACATATTTCTTCTGTTTTGAAAGGCACGGAGAGAGGGCACACAGGCAGCCCTGATATTCGTCCCTCCAGCCCATCTTACATTAACAGCACTTATTTTTCTAGAGACCACATTTAGCCCTTCAGTGCCCAGATTTATACTCTCTGAATGAGAAAGCTGACAGGTGGGGCTATCACTCCCAGACCATACCATGGTCATGGTATGCCAGTATTGGAATGGCTTGTGATGAGCTGGTCTATAAGGTGTTTAAGACACTGGTTTTCCCATGTGCCGCCATCCTATGCTGGGGTCAGAGGGGAAATAGAGGCAAGGTAGGAAAATACATGTCTAGTCTTTAAGTCTTTGTTTACAAAATGATAGATCTGGCAGGGTAATTAATTGATGAGCTTCTTAGGACCTAGGTTTGTTTCATAGCCCCAAGAAGCAGAAGAGAGTTATGAAGTTTAATGTCTCAGCTCTGTCTGGAACACTTAATTATTTATTCCATTCCACAGCACTTTTTTCTGAGCTCCTATTAATTGCCAGAGCCTGTGCTAAATGCTGGAGATGTAGATGATGGTTTTCAGTACATACATAATCCTCATCCTCCCTGCAGCTGCAATTTCATATTCATATACAATTACAAACATACATGTAATGGAAAAAATATAGTATGTTCCATGAGGGAGGTAGCACCAACAAGATTAACCCAGATCAGGGTAGCCATGTATGAGCACCCCCAGTGTTGTCTAGAGCCTGGCATTTGTGGGATACTTGAGTATTTCTTCTTCTTAGTTTTCTCTTATAAAATAGTAATCATTATAGCACATCATTTGAGAATTTATGTGTGAGTTCTGTATCTTTGTTTTAGTGAGAATTTCTATTGCTGTGATAAAACACCATGACCATAAGCAACTCAGGGAGGAAAGGGTTTATTTTGCTTACACTTCCACATCACAGTCCATCACTCAGTTGTGCAGGAACCTAAAGCAGGAACCTGGAGGCAAGAGCCCATGCAGAGGCCTTGGAAGAGTGCTACTTATTTTGCTTCCCATGTCTTGCTCAGCCTGCTTTCTTATAACACTCGGTACCACCTACCCAGAGGTGGAACCACCCATAGTGAGCTGGGTCCTTCAGTATCTATAATCAATCAAGAAAATGCACCAGTCTTTCCCATAGGCTGATCAGGTGGGAGTATTTTCTCAGTTGAGGTTTCCTCTTCCTGATGATTCCAGTTTGTGTCAAGTTGTCACAGAACTAGTCAGCACCGTCGTGATTCAATTCAACCTTACGGTATGGCTTCTAGTGAGTAGTCACTAAATCCATAAATTCCATGCATGCAGCACTCTACATTCTCTAATTCCTTACATCACATTCAAATGAAATGTTTCCATGTATACTTTGGGGTGAATTCCATAGTTTTCTAAATTTCACCTTTAAAAGTGGTATGTCTTCTGGTAAAAATAACATAACATAGTTAAATATTAGATTTAAACCAAAGGCTCACCCCCCTCTCTTCTCCCCCCTTCTTTCTTTACTTACCCTTTTATTCCACTTTTTCAAGTGTAGATTCTTGTCATGGGTCCAGATAATGTTCTCTTCCAGGTGTTTGCATATGGACCAGGGAAGTTCATTTAAACAAAGTAGGGTCACAAGTGCTCTACACTACTTCACTCTCCTGAAACGAATCCTGACCTGTGGATTGATATTCATAGTTGTCCCTCTAGACTCAGATTTGTTTCTATAGCTTGACCCAGTCATTATTGATATCTCTTCCTGTCATGCTGTAGACACTCCATCACAGAAGGTGATGGTCAAGATTTCAAATTTAAACTGTCATAGATCTATTGTCCCAGTTCTTAGTCATCAGTTTTTATACCTCTACCTGTCTCCCATGTGCCCAGGGGTTCCTCTTACTCCCATGTGCTTCTGATATTGCCTGGAACTTTTTCCTGCTACAAATTGGACAGGTCTTAAGATTAAACTTTATCTGAACCAAAATTCAAACACAAAACCCAGACTTGATGGGAACAGCCCATTAATAAACAAAATATGGAAACAAAGATGGCTCTTTGCTTATAGGTGCAATTCATTGTAAATCTGTAAACACAATTCCACTGCAAATCTGTTCTATTCAGCATTGTAGTACCTGGAAATATTTCTTCCAGTGACAGTTCATCTAAAGACATTTGAAAGATTTCTTGTAGTTGCAGGTCATCTAAGGTCATTTTCTTATTAATCAGGAAAAGACAATTTAATTATTTATGAGGATCTTAGGTAGCCTTGTTGTTCAGTTGTTGCTGAATTAGTTTACTAAGTTAAGAACTTGGTGGGAGATAGCACCATTGTAGAGCATGTGTAAAATCATGTAGCATGTAGCAGTAAACATTTCTGATTGGATGACTTGAAATCTTTAATGTCTAAATCCAGTGTCATTAGTAATTTAATGCAGCCTCCTGATGTGCTTTAAGAAATATACACTGGATTCTGATTCTGAAACCAAAGACTGCTGATCTCCGTGAGAACTTTGAAAGAACTTCACATTGACTCTGTGTTGTCTGTGCATGCTTTCTCTGCAGGGAACTGTGCGCAGGTGTGACCAGGTAGACATCCCTTGCTGTTGTTCCCAGCTGCCTGGTGAGTACCCACTCTGTCTCCCCTGGGGAAGAATCGTACTGGTGACAGTTTGGAGCTTGAGACTTGTGAGCCAAGTCTTTTCATCCAGTGTCTGTTAAAAGTGATGTTTAACCGTTTCTCTTGGTGTGGTGGAGAGGAAAGCAGGATTTTTGAGGTTTTGCCCCACTAATTCAGCTACTGACTCAGCTGCCAATCTTTCTCTCATTGTATTCTCCTGCTTGTGACAGTACTGCCTAGCCTTAGAAAGCATTTGGTGTCATTGAGGGGAAAGCTGTGTAAGTTTCTGTCTGGTACAGGTTTTGTTTAGAAGATTCGCACCATCATCAGAAATTACAGCTCCACTTGCTCACCAGTGAGAAACCTTTTTTTGGGGACAATTGCTTGTGAGAGTGATGCCAGTCAATTCCAGCTATACCCCTCTGACTTTACCCGAAATCCTTCATGAAATGCCCAGATAAGCAGAATTGTCTTTGTATGGCCCATTGGTTTTATTTACAAATGGACACTGTCAGTGCTTTATCCTAGTACTAAATCCAACCAAAATGACAGACTGCCTCCCACAAATTGCTGTTTTATAAATTGCTGTTACAACGTTGCACTGCTTTCCCTTTCTTCCTTTAAGAGGCAAGAAGTCCTTTTTCAGTGATGCCCACGAACCAGTGTTTTCCCTGGTCCTCATGATAGGTGCACTCAGAGTACCAAGCTTTTCATATCAGTCTTCTTCAGGACCCTGCACCCCATGCCAGATGCATCATTATCTCCTGGCTCTGACCCTGGCTGATTTTCTTCCGGCCTCTCTGTGAGGGGAAGGAAGAATTGCATAACCCAACCCAGTCTCCAAATGACCAGTCTTTAATGATATAAGAATATCAAGAAAGTAGATTTATTATTGAATGTTCCTATCTATTTTTAGTCCAGTGCACTATATTTTACTACCCTCTGAAGGGTGACTCATAAGCTTGTCTTAGTCGGTACAGTCCAGTTAAGGATGCTGAGTAATTTAAAAGACTTTGAGTCAGTGTAGGTACACCATTTGCTTTCTACTGTGTTTACATTTTATCTTTCTGGTCTGTCCACTTTTCCCATACTTCAGTTACATTATCTGCAGGTGGGCCATTTTTTTGTTAATTTTATTATATATTGTGTGGACGAAGATATCTGTGTCTAATGACTAGAAATACTAGCGTCAAGAGTCACAGCAACACCAGAATGTAGGAGTGGTTTGTTACATGTTCTGGATTCAAGGAGGAATGATTCTGTGTCGCATGGTCTGAGTCTTGGTGTTTGATTAAATGGAGATTTTGGGTGGCTCTAGGCCTTAGGATGGCCGATATCCCATGGGGCTTCTTCCTTCCCCATCTCCACAGCACCTGATTGGATTTGGCTACCTGGTTGTCAGCTGGAATCCTTGAGTTACTCTTGCCCTCATGTCCAGATGAGAGTTCTTTTATATTTCCCCCAAGTATCTCCAAAAAGAAAAGCCTTTGGTCTCACTTAAGTCCACTCAGTAGTTAGATCTTATGAATTATGATTCTTTAAAAAATATTGAATGAGGGGGCTGGAGAGATGGCTCAGCAGTTAAGAGCACCGGCTGCTCTTCCAGAGGACCCGGGTTCAGTTACCAGCACCCACACGGCAGCTCACAACTGTCTGTCACTCCAGCTCCAGAGCATCTGGTGTCCTCACACAGATACACATATAGGCAAAACACCAATGCACAGAAAATAAAAGAAAGTTTAAAAAAATGGAATGAATTCTTTGTACAATACAAAAAATGGAAAGCATCTAGGACCCAGAATCTGAGTGTTGTTGGTTGTGTTTTGGAATGATGCTTTAGGTCCTTCGATGACAATAGTATGTTATTTCAGACTGCACAGTGGTCCACTGTTTTTTTCATCTCTTTCGTGTCCACAGTGTACATTCAGTGTATTTTAGTTCTTGTGATGGTATCGTTTAGATTCTGCTTATTTATAGCACATCAACTTATTACTGATGTTAGTCAATAGACTTTAAAAATTAAAAGCCTATACAGTTTGGGCTGGAGAGATTGCTCAGTGGTTAAGAACACTGACTGCTCTCCCAGAGGACTTGGGTTCAATTCCCAGCACCCACAATGCAACTCACAACTGTTACTCTTAATTCCAGTGCAACTGAAGCCCTCTTATGGCCACTGTAGGCACCAGGCATACAAGTGGTGCACAGACGTGCAGGTAGACAGCAACCCCATACACATAAAAGAAAAAATACAGTGAACACAATGATTATTTTTAGGTAAATTGTCCTCATTTTTATATTGTTAAAAATTTATGTCTGATCAAACCAAAGATAATTTTCAAATCTGGAAAAAGAAAACAACTTTGGTAAACTTTCTTGTGGGATTTTAGTTCAGAAAAAAAAAATCACTAAAATGTGGCTCTTGAAAAGAAACTAATGTTTGGGTTACATTGTTTCTTTCTGAATTATTTTAAATTGTTTTCATTAACTATTAATTACCTTCAGAATGTCTAACTGTAATGTGTGTAACTCACCAGTGTCTCTGCCTCCTTCCCCCTCCTTCTCCTTTCCTCTCATCTTTCCTTATTGAAATTTTGTATGTGATCCTGACTTCTTTTACACCTGGAAACCCACATATGTTACCTTGGCTATTGGCAGCTTTTTTTTTTATTCCGATCTATTCTTTAAATCTATATTGTAGGGCAAATGCAATGTTCTTCAGGAGCAAAATACCGATTGTTTGTTAGATGGTAGAGTTGCATTTATTTCAAACTCTTGCATGTTAAAGATGCTGTGATTCATGGGGCAGCAAGAACAGCCATGGAAGACTATGATTTTACATCTTCAGAGCATTCATGTCTGGATTCTCAAACTGAGTCTAGGTGTGGTGGCACACGAACATGGGATGCTATGGCAGGAGGATGGTGGGTTCAAGGCCAGCCTGGGCTGTATAGCAAGATCACATATCAAAAACAAATCATAACATCAAAATCGTGTGTGGAACTTGATGATTTCTGCACATGTGATTTAGGAATCAGTTCTCTCAGGGGACACTAGTGAGTGGAGCCAGGGGAAGAAGTAAGATGCTTGCCCAGCCTGACTGGGAGGTGGGGTGGGGGCTCTGAAGAGTCTGTCTCACTAGGGGCAGCTGAGCTGGGTGACTCCCTTACTCCCTCGGCCTGTGGCTGTAGGCAGCCCTCTGCTGTCTGCCTCTGCCAGAGAAGATGCTGCAGGGGTGGAATTGGTTCCTCTTAAGAAGTCTCCGTCACACCTCCCATCTCTTCTGTTCTTTCCCAGTGAAAGTTAAGTACTTTCAGAAATTATATGAAATTCATTTTCTTCCCTGGAGAATGTAGTAAACTATTCCTTCAAATCCCCAAGTCCTTAAATGACTGCAACGTTGAAAGATACCCAGGTAGTTTTCAGTTAGTAGGAATTAGGGTTAGAAAAATTTAGTATTTCAAAGCCTCCTTTAAATCATTGTTGCCATGAATAATGACCTCGGTGCTGTGAAAAAAGAGACAAAGATACCATGTGATTATATGATTGAAAAATAATTCTTTCCAAAGACAAGTCCAAGTTTAATATTTACTGCTGTGGGATGGTCTGTATGGCAAATGTGTTGCTGATTGGTCAATAAATAAAACACTGATTGGCCATTGGCTAGGCAGGAAGTGTAGGTGGGACAAGGAGGAGAATAAAGCTGGGAAGTGGAAGGCTGAGGCAGAGACACTGCCAGCCGCCACGATGACAAACAGCATGTGAAGATGCCGGTAAGCCACGAGCCATGTGGCAAGGTATAGATTTATAGAAATGGATTAATTTAAGCTGTAAGAACAGTTAGCAAGAAGCCTGCCACGGCCATACAGTTTGTAACCAATATAAGTCTCTGTGTTTACTTAGTCGGGTCTGAGCGGCTGTGGGACTGGCAGGTCAGAGAGATTTGTCCTGACTGTGGGCCAGGCAGGAAAACTCTAGCTACAATTCACCATCACCACCATCACCCCCACCCCCACCTCATGCTATCCACATGTTCCTTGAGACAAGATCACTCACTGAACCTATAATTTGTTGAGCAGGCCAGGCTGGCTGGCCAGTGAGCCCCTCTGAGTCTCCGTGTCTCAGCCTCCCAGTGCTGGGGAT
Source organism: Peromyscus eremicus (assembly GCF_949786415.1). Classification (NCBI taxonomy): domain Eukaryota; kingdom Metazoa; phylum Chordata; class Mammalia; order Rodentia; family Cricetidae; genus Peromyscus; species Peromyscus eremicus. Next base: position 109,823,055 of record NC_081419.1, read on the forward strand.
TACAAATGCACTCCATCCATGTCTGACATTTGTATATGGGTTCTGGGGATTGAACTTAGGTCTTTGCACTTTTCCAACGGGAGCCATCTCCTTAACAACCCCCGCCGCCGCACACGCATATATCAAACCTCAGTTCAGAACAGTGATATTATAACGGTTCAGAAAGTAAGATTTGGCTTTAGTGGACCGATTTGTACAGTGCAACTTTACAGTGGCATAGAAACCTCTGAAAAGGCTTACCACTTGTAACCAAACTGTTTGCCAGTGCTGTGGACTCTCCCAGCTTGGATCCCGACTCAGTTAAGATGTCAGGGCAGTACTGCTGTGCAGCTGAAGTGAACTGATCCACTCTGGTTCAGTCACTGCCTGCTTGAGAGCCCTGCAGGCAAGAACTGGGGATATGAAAACAGGATTTTGTAGGTGAGATGTTACTGATAACCTTCAGGAGTGGAGTATTCTGGGATGAATTTTTGGTAGAATGTGAGTTTCCTATAGAAAGGCTAACAAAAAGGACAGTATTTTAGGGCTGAAAAAAAATATATATGTGTGTATGTTGTGTGTTGGCGGAAGGTTCTAGAAGAGTTTGCATACTTGCAGGTAGACACATTTAAGAGCAGTGTTAATTCTCATGCAGGAAAGGTAAGGAGTGACCAGTTTCCTGGGATTTTTATAGTGTATAAAGTATCACCACAACCCATAATTTATTGATTTCTACTCCAGTTATAGATTGCTTTATAATGAAACATGGGGTTTAGAACAAGAGCAGTGACTGACATCTTTGATGCTTCCCTTTTCCTGGGTCCACAGTTTAGGAAGGCCTAGGTTGTGCCCAGAGTGTCTTGCAGTGCACTCACTCACTTGGCAGCTGACACTGGGGCCAGAGGTTGGAACAGCCGTGGCCTGGCTGACCATCTCTCTTGTCACACACCCCATTTCTGTTGTTCTCTAGGATTGTCTCTTCAGGAGCAACTGAGCTGAGCTCTGGGGTGATTTTTCCAGTTGACAGGAGTCCCCGTCACTTTACGACTTGGCCTTGGAGCTGATGCCTCATGGCTTCCATCAGCCGGCCTTTCCTGCACTGCTGTACACGTCTTGGCCCTTTAGTCACGCACCGGGAATGCTCACACATTGTGCCAGAACTCGTAATTCTGCACGGCAGTTCTCTCCTTTTTTGTTGCCCGGTAACTGAGGCCAGGTGGCACTTAACAAAATCTAAAGTTGCTTATGGTCTGAATGTCCAACTGTGTCCCTCTGTTTATCTTTCATTATCCATCCTTCCTTCTGCTTTTAGAGTTGTTCCCAAGCAGTGGACACATCCCAAATCTTTTTCTTTTTCTTGTGATTTGTTGAGGAATTGGGAAACATGAGAGGACATAGCAAAATGAAGGGGAAGACCAATTTCTCACTCCTTACTTCTCTTACTATAAGGATATACCTTTATCACCCACGCATGGCATCTTCAGAGGACACAGTTCTTCACCTCGGCTAGTGGCTGGGCTTCTCTCCCTGTCTTCCCATGGTGGCTCCTTCTTGCTCTATCTCTTCTCCTTGTTCACCCTTTCCAGGCTGATTAGATGGAGGAGAAAAGGGCAGGAAGCAAGCACAGTGACCTTTGAAAGATACTTTTTGCTGACAGGACCCAAGGTCAGCATTGTGTCAGGTTGTGTTTCTCTGGTTTCACAGGAGTTTCCGTCCTCTGAAGTGTCACCTTTACCCAACGTGGGGCCTGACATTAGGTGCACAGTGGGCATTCTCTTGCTCCCTTGGCTCACCTTCCTTTGCAAATTCACCACTGTCCCCTAGAAATGATTGAAATACCAATTGTATAAGCCTTTAAATAAAGTGCTCTCAGCCCTGGAACTTAATTCTGAAATGCATGAAGCGGCTAGATATTCATCAAAGCTAGTAGGATAAAATGTTAATCATAGAAATCTGGTTGGCAGGTACTAGTTATACCTGTATACTGTAAGAATGTATGTACTGTTTACAAAAAGAACTTGTGTTTATTTTAAAATAAAACCCCGGAGAAGAGATTCATTCACCAAAAATTATAGCAGGATATATTTAAAAACAAAATATCAGTCTTGTGCTGTAGCATAGGCTTAAGCTTGTCCTGTCTCTCACTTAAGTATGCAAGTGGCTATGTGCACGTTGTGATTTGTTCTGATTTCAGTTTCCTCTCAAGCTTTGAAGAAATAGGAAAAGGCCTGGAAGCCTGCCACAGGACAGTCCTCTAAAACATTAGCTTTTGCCCTTATAGCTGGTGGTCTTCTTGAGCAGATGTCACCTACTGCCCATGCCATGCTGTTGTTGAAGTCACTGGGATGTGGTTGCTCAGCGGTCCTTGCAGGGCTACTTGCCAATAAGAACTGTTACCCATTTTATGCTTGCCCATTTTAAGTTGGATGTCCAGAGTCTTTTCTACCCTGAAGTTTAGGTTTACCAACAGGTGAAATGGTTCCTGGTTTGGGTCTATTTCTATAAAATATGAGGGAAAATTAACAAAATGTAGCTCAGAGGTAGATCACTTGCCTAGCATGTCCAAGGTCTTGGTTCTGTCTCCAGTACCATAAAAATAAAATAAAATCTGGGATTGGAACTGTTGTTCCATGATGGAACACTGTGTAAGACCTTAGACACTGTAGCGAGTACATACACACACACACATACACACACACACACACACACACACACACACACACACACATGCACTTCACACACACAGAAATAAAGTGTAACAAAAAACTTGCTAATACTCTTTTTTCTTTTTGTGGAAAGTGTGCCAATACAATGGTTAAGTGGGTGGAAATAGTTGCATTTGAAATGCCTGCACCCGCTTTTCTGTAGTTAGAGAAGGGCAGAGGCCCTGTCTTTGCTGTCCTCAGGTGGGAAGAGGTAGCCGGCCCAGGACTGAGGGCTGACGTCAACTTTCCCAGGAGATGAACCACCAGTGACCTTGGGCTCCCACACCTGGAAGATCAGCTGCTTCCTTCCTTTGCATATTTTGTGGCCTGTCTGGAGAGTCAGGTGTCATCAAAGCAAAAAGAGAACAGTTGGAGGACAACTCCAATGGCTCCCTGTGACAGTGTGACATGATCTTCTGGTTCTAGAGAGCTTGTGACTTTGCAGCAAGGTTTCAGTTAGCTAAGCAAGAGCAGCCAAGTGGCAAAAAAAAAAAAAAAGGCAAGAAATCCATGCAATGGTGTGTGTTTCATACGGCCCTCTGGAATTTGGAGAGGTCCTAAATATATATATATATTGCATTGGAACATGCAAATATATCTTTATTGAACTTATGGAAAAACAGAACCCAAGTGTAGTTTCCTAATGCAATTACATTTACTGAAAAACTAGTGATTTCAAATTTGTCACCTGGAGGGAATCTATAAGGAACTGGAAGAAGAATGTGAGTCCTGAAGCCTGGACTTCAGTTTGCTTGTGCATAGGGTGAGCACAGCGCCACTGATTTTGGAGTCTTTGATGGTCCTAGTGTGAGATGGCGTGTGTAGGACCTGCCATAGAGTGAGTACTGGGTTTCTTCGTTCTGTTTGTCTCTTCTTCCTCTCCTCTGGACATTGATATAAAACTAGGCCACCTCAGGAAACTCAGGATTGATTTATGACGAGCTCTCCTTTTCTTCTCTGTAGCTATCTGCCCTTTCTTCTGGTCAAGGAAAACATCTGTATGGAATGTCCTTGAGGAGCGCAGGGTACCTGCTGTCCTCACCCTGGTGCTCTTTTCTGTCCCAGTGATGATGTTCTGCTTTCTGGGACTCTGCACAGTGGCATTTCTGTGCTTCAGGCTACATAAGAATGCTCCTCTTCAATTACCAAGACCATCTTTGTTTCCAAACCGCCTTCTTTACACATGTTCCCCCATTCTCCGTATACCCTCCTCTTCCATTAACTAGCACTAACACACCCTTTCATGGGGCTGGTTTCTGTCAGTCCATCTGGAAAACCTGGGCTGCTTTGCCTGCTCCTTTCTTCTCTCTGCTTTCTTTTTAATTCAGTTGAGATTCACGTTATAAGTGCTAACTTTCAATCTGAACAATCCACATTTCTATACAACTACTACCTCTACCTAATTCCAAACACTTCCATCACTCCCAAAGAAAACCCACTGCCATCCGCACTTACTTCCTCTTATCCTTTCCCAGCAACCACCAGTTTGCCCCGTATCTATGTGAATTTGCCCACTCCGAACATTTCATAGGAATAGGATCATGCAGTGTGGGACCTTTTGTGCCTACCTTCTTTTGTGAGACTTGATGCTTTAGAGTTCATTCATATGCTAACATGTATCCATACTTCATTCTGTCTTATGTATCTAAACAAGAATGCCCATCATATGTGTATGCTGCCATTTGTCTATTCATCTGCTGATAGGGATTGTCTCTTCCATCTTTTGGCTGTTGTATGTATGAGTTACTGTTTTCAGTTCTTTGGAATATCTACTTAGGTAAGTATTTAACTCTTGGAGGAACTACAGCTCTTTTTCACAGTGCCTGCTTACTTTTTTATTTCTGCCAGCAGTCACGAGTTTTCCAATTCCGTTGCTCTTTTTGACAACAGATGTTTGCCTTTTACTTTTAAAAATAAAATGTAGCCATTCCAGTAGGCATGAAACTGTACCCTGTCGTGGTTGTAATCTTTTCTTTTTTCCTTTTTCTTTTAAAGGCAGGGTCTTTGCATCATAGGCTGGCCTCAGATTCACTGTGTAGCTCAGGATGGCCTTGAACTTCAAATCCTTTCTTTACTTCCTGAGTGATGGATTTCAGGCCTACACCATGCTGTTCATGGTGCATGGCAGACAAGCACCCCCAGCCCTAGTTTTTAATCTTTATTCTCTAATGTCTCATCATACCCTGCATCCTTCTACTTGCTTGTTGGCGATTTCTTGGACAAGTGTCCTACATTTAAAATGGTGCGTTTGCCTCTGGGTTATTGAATTAGTTGTAGAGGTTTATTATAGATATTCTGGATATTAGATCCTTGGCAGATGTAACTGGGAGGGCTTTTCTTCTATTTTTTTAGGTTGCATTTTCGTGTTTTTGAAAATATCTTTTGATAAACAAAGGATTTTCATTTTTATAAGCTAAGATTTGTCTGTTCCTTCACTGATTCTGGATCTGCTAATTAGCACACTTGCCTTATAAGACTCTTGAGCTCATAACAATTTACTGTAAGCTCCCCTCTCTGTTTTAGTCCAAGTTTTATGGTCATTGGCTCGCAGGTTGTGGTATACCTTGATCATTGATCCATTCTGGATAGGATATGAGGTAGTAGCGGTCCAGCATCATTCATTTGCTTTGGGATGCTTAGTCCCAGGATTATTTGTTGAGCAGATTTTTTTCTCTATTATATGATCTTGGCACCCCTTTCAAGCACTAACTGGGCCTGGCAGCATGGGTTTCTCAATTGTATTCTGTTGTTGGATATTCCTTTCCTTTTCTCCATACCACACTATTTTGATTATTACATCTTTTTAGTTGTTTTTGAATTCTGAAAATGTAAATCTTCCAGTTATATTTTTTTCCTAGTGATATTTTTGCTCTTTGTGCCTTCTGTTGCTTCTGCTTCCTTCATTATTTTGTCTTGTACCGATTCTTAGCTGTGGCAGTATACATCAGGCGAAGCCAGCAGCTCTAGTAGTTTCTTGGTACATGTGGCATATTACAGGCATGCTACAACCTAAAGGACTCCCTTGTTTAGGGCTGCTCTCCAGAAACCTTGGTGAATTCTACATGAATGACTTTTGAAAAAAAGAAAACAAAAAACAAAAAAACCCTCCTACCTGCTGGTTTTAAGCTGCCCATCAGACATCCAAGAGCCTCTGTTCTAGAAGCCTTTTGAAAAAGAGCAAAAGAACCCCTTTTTCCTTTGTAGTGACAGCTAGACATCATTGTGATTTGTGCGTGTTCCGGCTGTATTATTAGTTGTCATCTTTAATTACATAACTGCTATTGGAAAAACTCTCTATTTCGTATAGGAAAGATGAAATGCAGGCATGAAATCAGGAAGAAGTTAGAAGTGTGGAAGGCAGAGCAAGGGAGAAGACTGCTGGTTTTGCTGGACTCAGTTGCTGGAATGAGTCACACTTGTTTCCAGAATATTTAACCTCTGCTTTGTTCCTTTGAGAATTGCAGGGGTTGTGTGGGATTTTCCTTTTAGAAAGAGCTTGTAGCCATGAATGCCCAGTAACTACTCCTTAAGCATTTCCAGATGGTCCGTTAAGTCCTCATCTAATGGAAGCTGAGCAATTGCTCCTGGTAGATGGGAGAAAACTGCTTTAACCCCTGGACACTGTGACAGTGTGAATGTTTGGATCTCTTGCTGAAATGCAATTTGCAGACATCCAAGGCTGCTGAGGAGATGGCTTAGCAGGTAAAGTGTCTGCTGCACCACACGAGGACCTACGGATCCTCATCACACATATAAAGCTGGGAATAGTGGCTTACCTCTGTAACCTTAGTGCTGAGAGTAGGAGGGTTGGGGAGACAAGCAAATCTGTGGAGCTTGCCGGCCAGCCATTCCAGCCATTCAGTGACTTACAGATGTGTTGAGAGACCTGTCTCAAAAACTAAAGTGGAGAATAACAGAAGACACCTGACGTTAAGGTCTGGCCTCCACACTTGCGCACACATGAACAGGTATATATGCGTATTTCACACACAAATACACATTAAAAAGACTCAATCTCTCTGTCTCTCCTCCTTTCCTCTTTCTCTCCCCCATGCTTGTGCGTGCGTGTGTACGTGTGCGTGCGTGCGTGCGTGCGTGCGTGCGTGCGTGCCTGTGTCTTTATCAGGTGATGGCAAAGGGAGGCAAAGAAACTCCTGAACTGATGGGTAAGGCTCTAATAGCTGGGTTGTGGTGCTAGTTGCCTGGCTGAATTTTATCGTGGATAGCATCTACACTTCACATCTATGAAGCTACACACAGAGATGTGTCTATCAATTTGGGAAGAATGACCCAGGCTTCTCACAAGACCTTACATCAGGCAGTGTAAAATGTCTATGACCATTAAAGGGGATTTAAGGTTGAAAAAGACAAATACTAAAGACTTCTAGAATCTGTTTTTAAGCTGCACCTTTCCTTCATTATGTGTGCAGTGATAGAAACAGCAATCAAGAACATCCAAGAAAATCATTTGGGCTGATCACGCTGCAAACTTGGCTCGTATTTAGCAAGTGTCTTTTTCATTAACACCAAATTTGGAGAATTTTTTTTTTTTTAACGGAAGTGTCAGAAGTGTGAATCCTTTATGCCTATAAAGTATTCTGCTACCATGGTTGTGGCAGTGGGTAAAGTTAGTAAGCAATTTTCCTCATTTGATGCAGTGTTTAGGCACCAGGGTTAATTTGTGGTTCATAGATTGTATATTTCAACCAAACAAATCTGACTTGGATGGAAATCAGCGTGTTGAAAGTAGCTGATTGTTTTTGTGTGGAGCTTGCCCTGCATAAGAATTTTTGTAACATGAGGTTAAAAAAACATTATATGGGTATGGCAGCAGGTAATTTAAAAAATATATGTGATGTTGCATATATATATATATATATATATATTTATGCATGATGTATATAGTTCTCCAACTTTGTACTTTTGTCAAATTTCATTCTAAATAAAGCAATTTTACTGCACTGAAAAAAGGAAAGAAAGGAAGGAGAAGAGAAAGACCCTCTGTAAGAGTGTAGACTATCTGCTCTGCTTATAGCCCTAACATCCAGCTTGACCAGTTCGCTCTCCAGTTGTTTAAAGGACAATCCAAGAAGAGGATTGGCTTGCTGTGTCTTATTTGCTGTCAAGGCTGCATGTAACTTAGTAAGAACAACATCTTTTCTTCGAGCATCAAAGAGTTTGTTAATTCCCAGATGTCACTTATGCCTCCAGAGTGCTTGAGACAGTGATTATATTGTCAAAAGCTGGTGGTGCTAAAATGGAAAGCATATTTTGTTTTACTTCTTTGCCAAATTATAGTCTACTTGGAATGAATAAAATGTATCTGTTTAGTTTTATTTTGAATATCCAGAAATGAGTTTCAGATTTCATCTTCTTAATGGCTTAATATTAAACACAATGATACAGACCTAGAAAAAATTATTTTCCCGTTCATTAATGTTTTATAAATGGTTGCTTTTTATGCTTGTATCTATTGTTGATTCATCCATTTAGTAAATATGTGTTGAATGTCGGCCATGTCCCTGGCAAGGTTCTAAGCACATTTTGGGTGATGGGATCATGCAGCATACATAGGTAATTCGTTTGTACTTGGGGTCAAACACAGTTAGACTATGAAGGTGACTTTCAGCAGAGACCAAACTGATGAAAAGGCAAGAATGTGAAGAATGGCGGGCAGACTTTCCTAGACAGAGGGAAGAGCATGTACAAAGGTCATCAGCAGACATGTACATCTTAGTGTGATGTCAGTAGTCAGAGGAAAGAACATAGGGCACGTAAGGCTGGTGAAGTCTTAAGTTGGCCAGTAGCCAGTCTCGTGTTACCTTTTAGGCTTAGAGAAGGAACTACTTTTGATTGTTGATGTTCCTTATTTGCTTATTTTAAGAACAAGAATTCTTTGACAGACATGATCAAGTTCACATTTTAGTAAATCACCCCTGCAGTGATAAATTAATTGGGAGTATAGAGCTGAAGATATGAATGGAAACAGAAAATCCAGTTAGAAGTCTGCTGTCATTGAGTGGAGAGAGAGTTTAGGCAGGATTTAGAGCTAACTTGAATTCAGTAGATGAGCTCAACAGGGAAGACAATGGTGGAAGACGCATTGGGTTGGCTCTTGGGTACTAGAGTGAGCGAGGTGGGAGAAATCTGTGGAGATTAGAGAGCCTACAGGGAAAACGTAGACCTTTAAAAGTGTTCTTCTTTAAGCTTTGCTGTTGAATACATTTGCTAAGTATGCAAGTGGAAATGCCAAGTAAACAATTGGGTCTTTGGTCAGAAGCAGTTGGATAGATCAGAGGTAGGGCTGGAGCTGTGGGTAATGGAAAGAAAGATGGTATTTAATGCTTTGGGCCACATGTGATCACCTAGCAAGGGAAAATACACAGGGGAGGGTCACATCAACGGAAAGAGGTCAGGATTGAGGACAAGTGACTGATGAAGTCAGAAACAAGCACAAAAAACACAGAATCACTGTCATAAAAAAAAAAAAAAGAAAGAAGTGTTCGGGAAGGAGAGAGCAGTTCATTGGGTCAAACGGCCATTGGTTGGTCTAGACAAAAAGGGAACTTTGTATCTCACAACATGTAACCCTTGTATCTCACAACATGAAAGCCACTGTTGTTCTTGACAGGAAGAAATTCCGATCAGCGTAGTCTGAGAAAAAAAAGGCAAGAACTCAAGCCTGTGTCAGTTTAGAGGCAACGTTGTTAGTGATAAAGACACAGGAAAGAGAGGCTGGCATGGTGGGTCTCAACCTCCCTAATGCTGCTACCCTTCAATACAGTTCCTCATGTTGTGGTGAACCCCAACCATAAAATTGTTTTTGTTGCTACTTCATAACTGTAATTTTGCTACTGTTATGAATCATACTATAAGTATTTCTGGAGACAGGGGTTTTAGCAAAGGGGTTGTGACCCACAGGTTGAGAACCACTGTGCTACAGGTTTAAGGTCATTTGGGGAAATGGAGTAAACATTTTGTGAACAGTGTTATAGTGTTCCATTGCAGTTGTGATAAGGAATGAAGGCTGGATAGTGTGACTGTGAGATTTTTTTTTTCTCTAGTCTAAATCACTTCAGTGGCCGTGATCAGTTATAAGAACAACAAAAATGGGTCAGACCATGTGAGGAATTAGCAAAGGGAGCATGATAGAGGGAATGAGGCAAGGATGGGAAGTGGGACTATAAGGACAGTTTAACTGAGGCAGAAGAGAGGGTGGCCATGGACTGTAGTACACAGTAAAAGGAATGGCAGGGTCTGGAGAATACAGGTCTCAAGTGAGAGGTAGCATCGTTGGGTCAGGAGTTAGTACATGTCTAGCAAACTGAATACAGAAACCTAAAATCTGAAATGCTCCAAAATCTCAAACTTTTTAAAGCACTGCTATGATCTAATTGGGAAATTCTGGACCTGACCTCATGTGACGGATTGCAATCAGAACATAGGCATTCAATTACATTATATATGCTTACACTCAAACTATATGCACAAGGTTTATGTGAGGGACCAATCAGTGTGATGTTTAGACTTAAGTATCTTAGATGTCTTAGGTATATGCAAATATGCCTAAATAAAAATTTGAATTCTGAAACATGTCTGGTCCAAGCCTTTCAGGTAAGGGAAAGATGGTTAACTGGAGAAGATAATGGTGATTGGGCAGGGAAGAGATGCTCGAATGCAATTTGAAAGAGAGTGCAGTTGCTGGTTAAGACAACATCAAGCAAATGCACATAGGCACAAGTGACAGAATTTGATGGACAGCATAGCACTGGAGGCTGAAAGTTATCGATCTCAAAAACCCTTGTTTTTCTTAAGGCCATATATGTTGTGATATATTGATCATGTTCCAGAAATATCTGATAGTATCTAGCTCCCTTTGGCTATAGATAATATAAACTGACTATTCCTGTAGACCAGACTTCTCTGTTCAATGGGAAACCTAATTTCTAGCAGCCAATGAATGTTTGTATTGTATCATAGGCATTTAAAGAGATGACCTGTTTCCTAAAATCCCTTGGAAGACAACAGATGGCATACCATTGATCTTGAAGCCTCTGTGGGACCAGGGTCCACTTAGCCGTGGTTAGAAGAATCCTGAGATATAGAGATGGGCTGTTGGACAAATAATCCCATAAATGCCTTTTACAAATATCAGCTGGTTTACATCATGACTTGAGCAAGAAAGGCTTAGGCAAGATTCACTTCCTGAACATATTCTTCTTGAGGAAGAATGAAATTTAAACTCCTATTCACTGCTTTTGGCACTTTCCTTGAGCAGCCTGGATCCTGTTATTAACTTACCTTCCCAGTAGAGTTCAAAGGGGGAATTTAACAGGCTGGAACTGCCTCTGTGTTTCCAGGCCAAATATTTCAGTTGCCTAGATGCCTCGGCTTCTCTGTTAATTGGTTTGTATGTAAAAATCTCTCTATTGAAGTGTATCTAATACACAGTTGGAGAACTGTACAAATCGTAAGTGAATAAACAGCTTCTTTTGCTTTCAGGAAGTAAAGTGCTCCCAGGTAGGACTTGCCAATTACCTGTGAGCTTCTTTATGAATTCTTCTGGTTACTGCCCCTCCCATTACGGTATATTAATTGCTTTTCATATTGCCATAACAAGAAACGAGACAGAAACAAGTTAAGAAAGGAGAACTGTGTGAGCTCTTGGTATCAGAGGGCCTTATTTCCATCATGGTGGGGAAGTCATAGCAAAGTCCATGCTGGTGGGAATGTAAGGTGGAGATACTTTATATGGTGGTCGGCCAAAAAGCAGAAATGGCAGGAATTAGGGGCTGAGCCATAACCACATGTCCACACCCAGTGACCTACTTCTGTTAGAAACGCCTCACTTCCCAAGGGGTCCACAGCTTTCAAATTAGTGCTACAGAGTTCAGACCCAGCTCAAAACATGAGCCTGGGTCACAAACCGTAATCTATCTCTTGGCTTTTTAAACCACAGCTTCTTCCTGTTTGCACCATGGTATGGTGAGCAGATATTCTAGCACAGATAAAACAAAGAACATTAAAATGATCTGTAGGTATGTGATAACCTTAGTCCTGGAATTCTTGCTGCTATTCTCTCCCTCCCAGAGCAAGGAAGAATCTTCCAGCATGAATAATAACATTATCCACACAGGCAGCTGAAAGTTATATAATATTGTAAATGGGTAGGACACAGATGCCATTTCTTATATCTGGGTTGTTCCCTTTTTGTTTTGTTTTCATTTTTTAATATGAAGCTCAGGACATTTATAACAAGAGTTCTGTGATGAGCTGTTTACTTAGACTAGAGCTTATTGCATTAGGAGGTGTATAATCTTTCATTTGTGCATCTTGAGTAGAGATGGCCCTTCTGCTGTAGGGATCATATGCTGGCTAACTGCTCCCCTGCCCACGCAACAGAACATGTCAGACACCCAGGCAAGACTTTCCTGGACTCATTTGAAATTTGTGGGAGAAGCACTTATTCCAGATGAGCAGGAGCGTTCTATGGGACTTTCTATGGAAATTCACGATTTCATATGAGATCAATGGCTGAATGCTCTTTCTTTCCAAGGTTTCTTAGGTTTTATGATTTTGAGTAAGGGTGTGCCTGAAAAAAACCCAAGAATAAGATAGTTTCTTTCACATAAACAAGTCAAATATGTTTTATTTTCCTGATAGCTTGCAGACATGTGTTGTGATATACCGTCCTGTATGTTCCCAACCCTAGAAGATAGTTTTTATTCTATTAAGTTCCCTAAATCACAACTCTAATGATGCATTTACTATATCTTCCAAATATAGATCATCACATCATCTCATGAGAGAGACAGAATGAAAAATGACTCAGTAGGAATTTTAAAACATCAACATTTCTGTACTATCCTTTCTCCTTACTTTTCTTCATTGTTTCATTTACTTCAATATAACTTACATATAGAAGAAATGAAAAAAATCTAGTTTATAGATGTTTTTATCCCTATATAATACACCCATGATCAAGATGTTTATGTTTATATTCAAATGACCATGGTCATGCCAAACACACACTTATATATTCTTTTTAAATTTTTTTTTTATTTATTTTACATACCAACCACAGATCCCCCTCTCATCTCTACAGACTTACGTATTCTAGAGGTTAAATGCTAAGGATCACTTCTCTGCATTCCCCACCTGGGTTTTCATGTGCTGTTCATACTGTATATGGTGGTATATAAGTATGTACAGTATGTATATCTTTGTACATGTGAAGTAGCCCAGGTCTGAGCTCTCAAAGACGCTCAACAGATTTTCACTGTGAATTCCCATCAGTGCATTGGCTGTACATGTATGTGTCTTGCAGTGTGGGGTGAGGAAGGAAGTCTCAGTTCAGAGCTATGCATGTTTACTCATCAAATGATTATTAAACCCATACTTTTAAATACTATTTGTATTATTTGAGAATTTCACATGGTCTGTTTTGATCATATTCACCTCAATTTTTTACCTTAACTCCTCCCAATCTACCTGTGCCTTCCTATCCCCCAAACTCATGTTCTCTCTCTTTTTTTTAATTTAATAACCCATTGACTCTAGTTTGCGCAGTCCATATACTTATGGATATGAGACCATCCCTGGTGCATGGTTGGCATGCCAGTAACTGTACCATTAAAGAAAACTGGCTCTTCCTTCTCCAGGAGCCCTCAGCTGTCCATAGCTCCTCAGTTATAGGTAGGTGTCATGAACCATTTCCATTCCATGCTAGAATGCTGACAGCTTTGGTCTTGTGGAGGTCTTATGTACTTAACCACAGCTGCTGTGAGTCTGTTGAATTCCTATGTTTTATAAAATTTTCTGCCAAATACGGTCATCTATAAACAGAAATCTAAGACAGAATATATCATCCTGCAGCTTAAAAAGTTATATAATGCAACTACATAATTAAAAACTAGGATGAATGGTCCTAATGTCTGTAAAGTCTGAAGGTAAAGATAGTGAAATGACCAAGAATTTATTTAAACTGATTCTAGAAGATTGACTAATGTGGGTTAATTTAATGTAAATTATTATTTCCCCCAAAGTTTGTGATACTATATGAGATTTTCAAAATTGTTTCTCCCTCTTGGTGTGTGTGTGTGTGTGTGTGTGTGTGTTTTGAAGTATTGAAATTGGGTCTGACTCTATAGCTTAGGCTAACCTCAAACTTACAGCATTCCTCCTGCCTCAGCCTCCCAAGTGCTGGGTTTATACGTATGAGTCATCATGCTTAGCACTTTAATTTTTTTAATGCTAAGTAATAGATGATTTAGCTTTGCTTGGAGAACTCTTATTTACATGCTGTTCAAGGTAGTGATGAGCAAAGTTTTCATCGGGAGTACAGTAGCACAAGAGCCAAGCTTTGTGAATAATTTCAGCAACAATGTTGGTAGTAACTGAGTTTGGGCTAGAGAGAATGATGAGCTGGGGCATAGTAGGGAGTCTCCAAAGTAGCCTAGGCCACAGTTTAGAGCAGCTGGGTTAGCATGGCGGTGCTGGAGTGTGTGGAGATGAGAATGGTATAAGAAGCACTAATTGTCTGTATGTGTACCAAGCAACATACTGTTTTAATATTCAACTATTGAACAGTTTGCTCTCACCTTCAGTGTAGGTGAACAGCTCAGAGCTCAGGAGGCTGGTTCCTCCAGGTGCCAGTGTGCTTTCCTCAGAGCCTGAGCTAACTGTGTTGACTGATGTAGGTTGCTGCTGGGCTTGGATAGGGAAGAAGAGGTAGAATTACCCTAGAGTCATCCTTCTGTGTGCACATCTCTTTGTGTGTAGATGCATCGCAAGGTGTGTGTGGGGGGGAATAGCATGGCTTTTGATTTCCAAATCTGACCATGCCACACTAGTCCTTTGCGCAGATGGTGGTGTCACCAGGCATTGCCACATTTCTGGAGAGCTGCTGTCTTGACTGGTTTTCATAACACATTTCGTGTCATTGTGATTTCCCAGGGCATAAAAGGAAAGAGGACATTGTTAGTAGTTCCTCATTTCTGAACCTTTTAGTCCATTTTCCGTATTATAAATGGTGGCACTCAAAGGCAGATTATATTTAAAGGACTTTCTGATTCATCTTAAAAATGTGCCCTTCTGTACCTCCGCATAGCCTACTTGATCACCTATGTTGAACAGACCTTTGACAGGTCTTTTTTATTTTCTAAATAAGAGTAATATATGTACATGTTTTTTAAAAAAAAAATAATGAAGAAGACAGTGCAGTGGACTAATTCCTGTCCCGTGTGCTAATCCTTACAGGTACCTGGCCACTATAAATATTTTTGTTTGGAAATCTTCTGTTAGTCATTGCTGTAATTTGAGTTGCATCTGGCTTCTAATACCTATCAGTTTGCAGATGGATTGTGAACCTATTTAACAAATGACTGTTTCATGAATATTTAACCCTACCTAATGAGTTCCAGGCCACCCAGAGCTATGCCGTGAGACCCTGGACTTAAAAGAGAGAGCATGATCTAATGATAATCAACCAGAGAGCTTAGCAATGCTTATTTGCTAAGTTTCTTCTTGGGGACATGGTTCAGAGAACTTATGACTGTGCTCTTGGAGAAAAAAATGGGAAGATGCCAGAAAGTGTCTCCAAAGATGCTGTGTTTTGGAGTTGTCTGTTCAGTGACTTGACAGTATTATTATTATGTACAGCTAATAATATACCCTTAAGAAGTCTATGTTTTGCCCGGCGGTGGTGGCTAATGCCTTTAATTCCAGCACTTGGGAGGCAGAGGCATGTGGATCTGTATGAGTTCAAGGCCAGCCTGGTCTACAAAGCAAGTTCCAGGACAGCTAGGACTACACAGAGAAACCTTGTCTCAAAAAAAAACCAAACAAACAAACAAACAAAAAAAAAACCCCACAAACAACAACAACAATAAACAAAAACAAAACGGAGAAAAACCCAAATGAATACTATTTTTTTTTTGCTCCTTTTCTATGTGGTTGGCCCTTCTATTCTGTGTGCTGTCTGAACAGTCAAGGAATTGAGCCCAGGCATGCCTCGTGTACATAGCTTTATCACCCAGCTTTTCCCATTTGCTGTCTCCGAAGCATAATGAAGTCTTCTGCTCTATCTCTAAGCTTCGTTCTTGTTCCATTGCCAGCTCCGAGGCAGGCCCACCCACTGCGGCCAGTTTCTGGTCTGCTAGCGTTTCTCCACTTTGACCTCTCAGGAGCATGTATCACCCGGATTTTCTGACTCTGTCTTCTATTCTTGCTTGCCATTGCCACTTTCTCTTCTTTTATATGGCCGTCCCTTCTCTTCGAATCAACTGTATTTTTATTTTGTTGAGGTCCTTGCACAGTGGTAAGAAGGCAAAAATAGGAATTCTATCCGACAACCCTGGTCACCTCTGTCTTTCCTTCCTGTCAGCTCTGATGGACCACTACACATCATTTTTGTTACCATGTGTCTTCCTGGCGGCAGAGGGTTGTTGCATTCACGGAAATCCATGTAGATGAATTTCTAAATGATCTTATTAAATAAAAAACACAGAGTCAAATATAGGGGTGAAAGCCTTAGAGACCAGGGAAATAGTGAGAGCCACCAGCCTCACCTCTCCAGCTCTTCAGCTCCCAGAAGTGGGCTACTTCCTGTCAACCCATGCCTTTATTTGCCTTGCTGTTCTGCCCTCTCATTGGCTCTTTGCCCAGCTACCTCATTTCCTTGTCACTGCCTGTCTGTACAGACCTCCAGGTCTCTATGGTTGGTGCTGGGATTAAAGGTGTGTGTCACCACGCTTGGCTCTGTTCCCTAGTGTGACCTTGAACACACAGAGACTCTGCCTGCTAAGTGATTGGATTAAGGGCGTGTGCTACCACTGCTTGACTTTGTATTTACTTAATGGCTTGCTATTTCCTCTGATCTCCAAGCAAACTTTATTTATTAACATACAAATAAAATATCACCACATTTCAACACAAATAAAATATCACCACAAATCCCCTAAACCAGCCAGAGGCCATCCTCTCTTTCCCTTCTCTTCTGGTTGTAGAAAGAAAGATACTAACCTGTAAAAGAAATATTCAGACATAGACAGCTTTTCATAAATATATAAGCAAAGTAAGAAGTAAAAAAAAAATTAAGACATTTCTGGTGGTTTTAGGCGTATTATTTCACTTCAAAGGAGCTGTTTCCTTGAATGACAGTTGTCTGATTTTCTTGATTACAGAAAACCTTGAATGACAGTTGTTTGATTTTCTTGATACCAGAAATGATTTTCGGCTGTATTAAATTCAGTCGCCCCTCCCCTCTGCCTGCTCATCTTGCCCTTACACGTATCCCCTCTGCATTTCCTGCTGTCAGGGAAGCTGGAATTGACAAGTCAGTCTGTCAGTCATGTTTTTATTTTTCTTGTTGCAAACAATAGCAGCATACATATAACTCAAAACCTTTAAAGAGAAACCACTGAGCCAAAAGCAAAATGAGAAATAAAATTGGCCAAGCATGAAAGAAAAGGAAATGAAAGCATTCTGACCAGTGTGGACCAACTCTGCACACAGTTGTCCAAGACAGGGCTGGGGGGGGGGCGGGGAGGGGAATGAGTCAAGAGATACCTAGAGTAGCCTCAGCAATGGGTGGCGATGAGGAAGGGCAAAGCCGGGAGGAGCCTGAAATGAGAGAGCAACAGGGCTGGGTAGGAACAAAGTATGTGGATGCCACCGTGACACAGTCAGGAGAATCAGTTGGGCTAATGCAGGCCTGTGATGTCAAGACTAAATGAGTCCACAGTGATGCTATATAGTCTTCTCTCTAGAACCTTGGTTTGTAACTATAAACCCTTACTTTTGCTCACAAGTTTCTGGGTCAGCTGAGCATTTTTACTGCTTTTGGCTCTGCTCACTTATGCTTCTTTGTGAGCTTGTAGTAAGCTAGAGGGTCAGTAGGGGGCTGGCCAGGCTGGGAGAGCTCCAGGTGTGATGACTTGGCTCTCTTAGTGTGCTCTCTCCTGTTTTATCAAGTTAGGCTGAGCTTCATGGCATGTGAACAAAGTTGCAAGAGAAGGGATAGAAGCATGCAGCAGGGTCTAATCAGGTCACCAGACACCCGCATACAGGATCATCAGACTAAAGTAAGTCTGAATGAGAAGAGAGTTAGGTACAACAGAAAGGACAAGAGAAGTTGTTAGTTGAAGGCAACAGATGTGCCCCAAGATTTCTACCCAGTTTTCTGCCCGAGGAACTTGGCAACTGTACTGTCAGACTCATGGAGCTGGAAGACTTACCAGGGCTCACAGGTCAGAGACAATTCAGAGGTTAAAACAGGAATTGCTGTTAGGAGAAGATCAGTTTTAAGAAAGGAGATGTGGAATGGAATCCTTTTCCAAGCTTCTTCCCAAGGATGAGGGACAAGTTCTCTGAGTGGAAATGAAAACACAGGGACGAGTTGTGAGTCACACGACAAGTTTGTTTGAAGGTGATAATCCACTTGATCTTCAAGAGGACTACCCATCTGGTCCTCTTGAATGTTAGCCTTTTTCTGAGCTAATGGAACTTGAGTTCTCAGTGAACACCTGCTCTTCGCTAGGCACGCTCAGTTTTACTGGCTTTTCTAAATGTGTTGGCGTACTTCTTCCTCATGCTGTCCGAGTTAGGGGGACAGAGTAGTACTTAGCAAAGTGTAGTGGTCCCCAGATTGATTAGTGTCTGCTATGCCTGCTACAAATCCAGGCTCTTAAGTACCCCCACCTCCACCAGGCCCCACGAGGAGTGGAATTGATGGGCTTGGGATCCATTAGTCTCCCAGTAATTTTGAGATCTGAATTAGAATTGTGTGAATTTTGACAGGCTTAAAGGTTTTTTTTTTTTTCTTTCCCCTAAACAAATTTAGGAAAAAATACAAGGTATCCAGCCATGTTTGAACTTTGTGTCATCAATGGCTAAATTACTTTTTAGCACAAATATGCTCTCTTTACTGTTTAGTATGTATTTGTTGATGATCTGAAAATGAAATTTAACTAGGGTCATGTGTTCTATGCCACATCCCTAGTGAGAGATGTTGAAAAATTACAGAAGATTCAAAGAACAGTCAAAGTCTTTAATGGAATTGAAATCCTAGAAAGAAAGGTTAAAACTGGACTTGATGATCCCAGAGAGGAGGACCCAGGTGGGATGATGGGTTAGAAGATTTTGTTTAAAGGGAATACTGCTGAGCCATTCCTTATGGCTGTTCAAATTAACCTACAAGAGATTTCTCTTAGGACAAGTCAAGGCTTCTCACCAATAAGCGACATCAGTGGGGGTTCTGAGTAAGTTTTGTGATTCTCAAAGATCCTCAAGTGCATTTTGAAGTTTTATGTGATTGTAATGCAGCTTGGCCTCTGCTGTCTGTGCCTGAACAGCTGAGAGATGCTGGCCAGTAGGAGGTTGGAGTGGATATTTCTCAAGGCCTCTTATGACTGTGCTTGGGATTGTCTGGAACTTGGCTTTTCGGAAACAGAGCAGAGCTGTGAAGAAGATGCTTTGGAGTGGCACTCCATGGGTTCGGAGCCCAGCTATGATGCCATTCCTAACTGTGTGTTCTTAGATGATGAGTTTACTCTTTCTCATCTGTGAAATTAAGTTCTTATTAACAGTTATCTCACGGGTTCTTGTGAGGTTTAATTGAATTTATCCATGTGAAATTCGAGAACAGAAACATACTCTTAAGTATTATTTTTATCTTATTAAGGACAGAAATCTGTCTATCGTGGGCTTTTGGTGGTTGTTATAGCTGAAAACTGGTGTTGAATGGACGCTCATTGTCGTGTAGTGAAGAATTGTCCCTTGCGAGCAATCCTGCTCTGTTTCTCTCGGTGACCTTTCATCTTAAGGTGTTAGCTTGAGCTTGCTCGGGTGTTGCTATGTGTTACCACTGCATCTAGCCATGAATCTTTCCTTTTTCTCTTCTGAAATGAACTTTCCCACATTTTCCAGAAACCCCCAAGAGAATTGGATTCATTTCCCATTGCAAATTGAATTCAATTAAAATGCTATAAAAGAATGCCATATAATGTCATGGAGAACGAAATGACATTTTCAAAATATTTTTGAGAAACTTGAACTCCCAGTCCATTTAGTTCTGCTAGTAAGGAAACAGATATAGTCATGGAAAAATTTTAATCTAACAACTAGTTTAATCACAGTTATGAATCCAATTGAGATTAGGCACTTTTAAATTTTGAAGATGGAAATCAAGTATTTTTGGCACAGGGAAGAATAGCTAATACTGGTCTTATACAGGACAAAGTTTCTGCCCACACTCAATCGAAGCCTTGTATAATAAGCCTCAGGTTGCTAGTAGAACATCCCTTTAGCTGGTACCTTCAGCACCTTTTGGATTTATGTGGTAATTAATAAAATGAGTGTTTAAGTAACTTCTTGTTACTTGGTTGAAACTTTTAGCCTTTCTCTTCGGCGAAGCTCCATTTTGAATCTGTAGAATGGTATGCCCTCGGCCTTGCAGTGCTTCCAGACAGACAGGAAGTGGTAGGGGTCGTTCCTGTTCTTTCAGTAAGGAAGATGTACTGCAATACCTCTGTCGATGGACTTGAACATTACCTATCCGTCTTCATTCATTTGCGGGGCTCTGACTAACTGTGAGGCGCAGAAGCCAAGCCAGTGCAGCTGGCTCACTTGCAGGTCCACTGGTGCAGCTGGCTCACTTGCAGGTCCGCTGGTGCAGCTGGCTCACTTGCAGGTCCGCTGGTGCAGCTGGCTCACTTGCAGGTCCGCTGGTGCAGCTGGCTCACTTGCAGGTCCACTTGTGCTTGGCTAGTGGTTGCTGTGTTCGGAACAGCCACCTCCTTCACACGTGAGGATCTGTGTGGGCTGAAGGTGGGGCAGCTGGCCTAGGTTCTGCTCCAAAAAAGGTGGTCCAGACCTGTTCATAGAGTAGAGGCGCAGTTTCAAGAGACAAGAGGACAGGAAGGGGGCTCTTTTATTATTTTTCATTTACTTATTTTTATTTTATATGTATGGCTATTTTCCCTACATGTTTGTAGTGTACCATGTGCATACAGTGCCCATGAATGCCCGAAGAGGGTGCTGGATGTTCTGGGACTGGAGTTACAGAAGGTTGTGAACCACCATGGGCCTGCTGGGGATGAAACCCAGGTCCTCTAGAAGAGCAACGAGTGCTCTTAAATGCCGAACCACCTCCAGCCAAAGAAGTGGACTCCTTTGAAACAAACCAGCTGACCAAGGCTAGGAATTGGTACAAGGTCACCTCTTCTGCATTATACCAGCCAATGAAAGCACCAGAGTTAGTTCAGATCATGGGTAAGAAGACAGATTTCATTTCTTGATGGGAGGAACCATAACTTAGCATCACAACAGGTATCGTGTTAGGTCAAAATTGGCCTGCAATCCACGTCTGACAAAGCATGTGATTAAATTAAGGGGTTTTAGAGTGATAACTTTTTTGGAGGTGCTAGGTAAATCATCTCTATATATGTAAGGAGAGGCTGAGGGAGTTTCAGGGAGACCCATGGAAGAGAGGAAGGCAGTGTGATGATGGAAATAGAGATTGGATTGATGTGACCTCAAGACAAGGAATGTCTCCAAGGACAGAAGTTGGCAAGGCAGGGAGTGGAATCTCCCTCGGTGCCTCTTAGAAAGAGTGAATGTTAGGGCTGCTGCTCTGACTTGGGACATCTGCCTTCAGAACTGCAGGAGAATCAGTGTCTGTTATTTTGTTTTTAAGCCAGCCAGTTTGTGCCACTTTATTGTGGCAGCCCCCAGGAAACTAGCAGGTGTGAATATGGGGACAGCTAAAGAATGAGTCATCCATTTGTAAGTGTATGCAATTTAATTTGTGCCTTTTTACTTAGTCTGACAAAACTTTTCTCTGTACTATGATGCCACTGTTGAAACACTTTTTAAATTATGTAATGCATGATTACATGACATTGTTCTAGTTAAACACTTTGAGATGGAGCCATTGCTTGAGACCTGGACCACCATTCTCTTTGTCTCTCAACACTCACCTCTAGCAGGCTTACGATGTCTCATGTTGAGATTGCTGTAAGGATCTGGTGATGATCTTATTCTCCTTCCAGCAAATACACCAATTTCTCTCCCAGACCAGTTTTGCAAAGAACTCACTTCAAATCACTCTGGCTAAGAACGTTTAATGGTATTTAGTTGTGGCTGTTAGATCTTTAAGACAACATTTAAGATCTCTGGAGTAAAATTGTTCTAGAACAGTTATCTGTCATGGTTGCTGTTAGTTTTTCTGTGAGGCTGGCTCACTGAGAGCAAAGTTGCTTTCTCCAACATGTGTCTTCTATATCATCTACCCTGGTACTTTGAAGGTCTGGTTACTTTGGTACCCACTGTGCAAGAGATAACATAAGCTAGAAAGGTGAAATAATTCTACTGGCTTGTCTTATCATCTGATCCTATTTATTCATTTGACTACATTTGAGCTGCTAGGTGAATTGACTCCTTTGAGCTGAGGGACTGTTCAATACTTTTGTCTATGGAGTCACCGAGTTCTGGAGAAATCTGTGGATCCTTCTTAGAATAATACTTATTAATGCATAAAATAAAAATAGAATTACCAAGGAAATTATTTTGTAAACCAGCTCCAAAAGTATTATAAATTGTGATAGAATAGTATTTCTGCATCTTTATATTCATACATTAAACACTTTAGTATCTAGCAGTTAGCTCATTCAGTTTCCAGCATTTCAAAGTAGTACCACAAGACACTACAGCAGCCATAGTATGACACTAACACGTGGATGACAGAATCACAGGTTCTTTTAGAACTATTGCCATTTGTTGCCTGTTCCCAGATTTGCAAAGAACCCCAGAATTTAAAGCCAGATTAGTTCAAAGATATAATTTTATTTCCACTAGTTCATACATAGGCCACCTGAATTCTCTAAACCACAGACAAAGGGTCCTGAAAGTCTAATTTAGAGATAACTCTAGGATAAGCCACATCTGGAGTTCCTGAGGAGGCAGGTGCTCCAGGCCCCCATGATGGTTTACCACTCCTCCTTCCAGGCCTGGTCTCATTCCCTTGGGCTTAGATAAAATAGGAGGCAGCTTGTGAAGGCATCCTCTAGTTCTTACTAATAGAATTTACACAAGAATACTGTTACTGACTCCATATTAGTTAGCTTTCTGTCACGATAACTTGAGACAGTCAGCATGTAGAAAGAAAGGATTTATTTTGACTCGTGACTTTAGAGGTCTCAGTAAGGGGGTGGCTGACCCTATTGCTTATGGGTTATGCCTACCTCATGAATAGAAAGCCAAAGTGAAGAAGATGAAGGGCTGGGATCCCACTGCCCTCTTGGAAGCCAAACCTTCATTGACTCAAGACCTCTGTTGGGCCCCACCTCTTTGAGTTCTGAGCCTTCCGGTAGGCATGGGCTCAGAACTGAGCTTTTTTTTATGATTATTAATTAATTTTTTTCATTTAATTTATATTCCAACCTCAGTTTCCCCTCCATCTTCTCCTCCTGTTCCCTCACCCTGTTTCCCCTTTGCCACTGACATCTATTCCTCCGCTGTTTCTGTTCAGAAACAGGCCTCCCATGGGTGCCAATAAAGCATGGCACATCAAGTTGAAGTATGACTAAGGTTCTCCCTTTGTATTAAGCCTTGGCGAAGCAGCCCAGTATGGGGAATAGGTTCCCAAAAGCCAGCTAAAGCTTTAGGGACAAGCTTTGCTCTTATTGCCAAGAGTCCCACAAATAGACCAAGCTACACAACTGTCACACATATTCAGAGGGCCTAGGTCGGTCCCATGCAGGCATCAGTCCAAACTCTGTGAGCTCTTATGAACCCAGGTTAGTTGTTTCTGTGAGTTCCCTTGTGATGAACTTGACCTCCCAACCCCTGGCTCATACAATCTTTCTTCCCTCTCTTCAACAGGATTCCTGGAGCTTGGCCCAGTGCTTGGCTGTGGATCTCTGTATCTGCTTCTATCAGAAAGCTCTCTGATGATAATTAGGGTAGTCACCAATCTGATTACAGGAGATGGCCAGTTCAGACACCCTCTCCAATATTGTTAGGAGTCTTAGCTGGAGTCATCCTTGTGGATTCCTGGGAGTTTCCCTGACACCAAGTTTCTCCTTAACCCCGAAATACCCCCTCATCAAGACATCTCCTTCATTACTCTTCCCCTTCATCTTGCCCAATTCCCCATGTTCCCATCCCCACCCTCCCACCCCAGTTTACATAGGAAATCTCTTCTGTATCCCCTTCCCAGGGAAATCCATGTGTCCCTCTTTGGGTCCTCTTTGTTACCTAGCCTCTCTGGGGCTGTGGATTGTAGCCTGATTACCTTTTACTTTCCAGCTAATATCCACTTACGAGCTTTTAACATGTGGCATGTAGGTAGTGTTTAAGATCCAAACTATTGGATTTCTTCAGCTTTTACTTTATTACAAGGAAACACCATTGATCTTTGTATTGTGTCAATCACTGCTTCACAGCACATACTGTTTGGGCCAAGCAGAAATAATGTGCTGGTTCTTGAGATACTTCCTGATGTATGGACAGTGTCCTGATATTTTAGCTCTGTGAATCATGAGAATGAGAGGAATGTCTGCTTCACATCTGCATTGTATATTTCGAGCCATTACTATAATTTTATGTGCTTATGTATATCTCCAGTGTGAGAGCACATATATATGCTGATTAGAGCACGTGTGAAATGTATCCGCTTGAACCTTGCCATCATTCATGTGGTTGACATTTGTGTTCTTCTGTCTTCCAAGCCATCTAAGTCCTCTTGACGCTGAGTCTTTTTTATTTGGTTGAAATGAATACCAAATTTGGTTATATTTTAATACACCAGGTTAACACGAATAGATTCTTGAAGTGGGAAAAAGGAATAGTTGGTAAGATTGAGAATAGACGCTGTGATCACTTGAGGCTTACAGAACAGTCCATTGATTATTATTAATCTCGACACTTCTCACCTAAGTGCAAGTCATCTGTCTTTTGTTGCAATTCTCTTGGCAAGTTAGAATTTGTGTTATTTGGCTTTGTGCTTTGTATACTAAATATTTACTCCAACCTAGTGAATGTTCTAACACTGAAATGGACTTCTTCATTTTTAGATGAGTACCACATTTGTGCCCTAGTTCCTCAAGGCCCACCCACAATACACCTTCCCTCACCATCTCTCTGACTCCTGTAATAATGTCCCCATACTGCTCTTGACAGTTGCTAGGGTTAAGGACAACCCCAAATGGACTTCCCTTCAGTTATCCAATTCCAAGGTGGAGATGGATCTATCAGGGCTAAAGCCCAGAAGACACTAGAACTGCCTTACTTTCTTGGTTTTTTTTTTTTTTTTTTTTAGGAGTTGATTCTTCTCTCTTTCTGCTTCTCCAGGCTGCTTATATTCATGGCACTATAAAACTCTCTTCCATTCTGAATCCTTCATATCTTCCTCATGATGTCATCTGCATGCCGGAGGCATTTGTTTGGTCAAAGCATTTTTTTTTTAAGTTTTAGCTTTGTGCCTATAAATGTCATTTGAGACAGGAACGCATGTTATTCTTGCCATAGTTCTGTGACATAAGCAGGTATTCTTTTTCTTTTTTTTTCTGTCTCATGATCTGTGCAGTATAAGTGGCTTGTCCTTCCTTACATAGCTTACATTTTGTATATGCAACACTGCAAAATTTGGACCTAGGCAGTGTTGTATATTTTGCACCATATAAAAATCCTTTCTCTGGCATCATGATTTGCAATCATGGTGTTTCCTGTTGACTCATGAGCTGAATAATGCATAACAACCCCAAAGCATGTTCTGTGATACATTCATCTGATGATATTACCTACAAAAAGAAAGGATTTTGTAACCAGTTCTGTAATCAGCAATACTGTGAAAACTGTTTATGGGAGGCAGGAGTGGAGATCAAAGCCAGAGCTTCTCACATGCTAGAAAAGTGCTCTACAGCTGAGCCACATCCTCCAGCCCAGTACATTCCGGACTAAAGAGTGTACTAGCATAGAAGTAACTATACATGTCAAGTAGTAGGAAAAGCTGATTTTATTTTTATTCTTTTTACCCCAGTATCTTTCAAAGAAACTCATATAAGCACAAGACCCTTGTTTCTTGTTCTCTTATTCCCATAGTTACTTTCTTTTCATAAAATATATTACTGAAATATATTATTATTATTATTATTATTATTATTATTATTGCATGTGTGTATGAGTGTTTTTTCCCTGCATGTATGTCTGTGTACCATGTGTGTGCCTAGTGCTGCGGAGTCTATATGAGGATGTTTGATTCCCTGGAACCGGAGTTACAGATGGTTATGAGTTACCATGTGGGTGCTGGGAGTTAAATCCTGGTTCTCTGGAAGGGCAACCAGTCCTCTTAATGGATGAACCATCTCTCTAGTTTCCTCACTCCCATAGTTACTGTCTTCTGGGAAGAGGATAGATTTCTAGGTCCTAAATATCCATTTGTCTAGCTGTGGCTCTGCTTCTAGCCTTGGTACAAAGATGGCCCTGTTACTGATCAGAGCAAAGGTTGACAATACCTCATTTGTCTGTTAGAAATGTCTTCAGCAAAATGTCCTGCAGTATGTCAATTGTTCTGTTATGAGTCCTTGCTTGCTTATATAGATGTTACCAGAAGCTTGTTAGGAATTTGAAATTTTAGGCAACACCTTAGATGTGCTAAAGGGAATCTGCATTTTATCAAATTCTTCGATGTTCTTTTGTATGCACAGTAACATTTCAGAATCACTAAAAGTATATTTACTTTTTTACTTAACACAAAATTTGGAGGTAGAATGTCTTATTTTAATTGCAAGTCAATGCTCGAATCAATGACCCTGGCTTTTACATCCTCATGGCAGTATAATGGCTGTCAAAGCTCTGTGCATTGTGTCTTCTGCTGGTTACGAAATCCCTTTAAAACGGGATGGGAAGAGGTAGTGGGGAAGAACATTTTTCTTTTGTGGCTTCTACTTTTTCTTTCAGTGTGATTTATTTATGTATTTGCTCAGAAAGATCACTTTCAGGCTTCTCTTTGGCTCCTATAAGCTACGTCTTGGTCACCTATCTACCGAGTAGGTCACACTGGCATAAAGAAATCCGTGACAACAGGGATCTCAGTCACACTTAGTCTTGAGTAGTGCTCTCTAAAAGCAGCAGGTTAGCCACACAGAGCTTTAAGTTTATACTAGCTACATTTTTAAAAAGTAAAAAAGAAAGCAGTAAAATCAATATTAACAGTGCTTTGCCCCCAAAATTTTATACTAACATCATTTTAACATGTAAACAAAGTGCAAAAACCCTCAATAAGATGTTTTATAGACTTGATTTGACATTGAGTTAGCAGAAGCAGGTCTGTTTAATGCTGACACCAGATATCCAGTTCATCAGATATACTGACCTGTATTTAGCCCCCAGAAGAGTCACAAGAGAAAAAGGGCTCACAATCAGCTCCATACATCATTAAACTGAATGATTTCTAATACTCCATCCACACTAGCTTCTAAGGAGCAAGTACTCTGCAAGGGTTATTTCATGTGTCAGCTTGATTGGGCTAAGGGGTAGCAGGCAGCTAGTTAGCATGATTTCTGAGGATGTCTTGTGGGTATTTCCCAAAAGAAACCAGATGAGTGCTGATCGTGCTCCCCACTGTGAGCAGGGATCCCCATCTAATCCAGTGGTTCTCAACTTGTAGGTCAGGACCCTAAAAAGACCACTGGAAAACACAGATATTTGCATTACAATTAGTAACAGTAGCAAAATCACAGTTATGAAGTGGCAATGAAAATAATTGCATGGTTGGGGGTCACTGCCTGAGGAACCATACTAGAGGATCACAGCATTAGGAAGGTTGAGAATCACTGAGCTAATCCAGGGAAAGTCAATTAGAATGACAGAATGAAAGAAGCATGCAGACGCAGTCTGCCCGAGCTGGTGTGTCCTCTGTCCTTGGTCACAGGCATTGCTGGGTCTCGGTTCTTTGAACTTGGAAGGAGACATAGATAGTGCTTCTGGTTCTCAGGCCATTGGCTCTCCTTGGTTTCAGCTTCTAGGCTGTGGACCGTGGGCCTTCTAAGCTCCTATGATTATGTAAGTCAGTCTCTCAAAGTAGCTTTTTCTGTATCTGTCCATTCAGTTGATTCTCTTCGTCTGGGGAGGGCAGATTGACATAGCGACTAGGTTTGAGAACCACCAGCCTTGCAGAGAGTCCTGATCCCTTGGCTCCCGTTGGGACACAGTGCCCACCAGGCAGTACTGTAGGAGGTGCTCTTGAATAAGTAGCCAGCAGTGAGCTCCACAGAAACTTCCCTTCAGCAGCACGGGAGGTCCTGGCTGGGTGTTGTGCAAGTTAGAGTTGCAAATGCCTGACCTGACTCCACTTACTCCATCCTCGTCCCAGTTTTTCACTCCTTTCCTTCCTCCTATCTGTACCATGTGGCTGGCAGGTGGGGCTTGTATCCTGCTGAGCTTCCCTAACCTGGAAGCCATCTGTGCCACAAGCCAGCTCCTTCTTGGTCCTGATTCCCACTGTAGTTCCTGTGGCAAACGCACCCCTTCTGTGTTGCCTTGCTGTTCTCTGAGGCAGTGTCTGTGGTCAGGACCTTGCCTGTTTCTCAATGCTTTTCCTTACACAGGAGGCCCTGTTCAT
The DNA here is from genome assembly GCF_949786415.1 of Peromyscus eremicus. Taxonomy (NCBI): domain Eukaryota; kingdom Metazoa; phylum Chordata; class Mammalia; order Rodentia; family Cricetidae; genus Peromyscus; species Peromyscus eremicus. The sequence continues at coordinate 109,851,360 of NC_081419.1, forward strand.
TCCAGAACTGGCTGCCTCAGGTACTCATAGCTCTGCGGTTGCTTTTCTAGTTTTATTTTGCTTCTTCCTTGGTACTGAGATCACGTGAACTTGGCCTGCCATCTGCCCATTTAAAGTATCTCTGGCTCTTAGAGTCAGAATTTAGATGTGATTTTTTACCATAATTGGGTGTGTGGTAAGCTGCCCATGTGCATATCTCTGGGCCCCTGGGGACGGGGAGCATGCACATAACTTAGAACACAGGCTTGTAGATTGACACACTTCTTTGGCAAGCCCAACCTGCTGGGTTTCTCTTCGGAGGAGGGAGCTTTAGAAGGGCATAGTGGAAAAGATAATTACTTTCCTATTAGGAGTCTCCTACGGAGGCTTTTGGTGCAAACATAGCCATATTCAAGCAGAAATGCATTCATGTCCTTGAATTTAAGAACAAAGGGACTGAGTTACCAGTCTTGATGTCTAACGTGGGTTTGGTAGAGAAGCCCTGCTCAGGTCACATTCCCAGCCCATGAAATTACATGAGCTTGTGAAATGCAATATAATTAGAGAGGTAGCTGTAGACTAGTCTGTTTATTTCAATATAACTTAAATGTTAAGAAAAACTCTACTACCATTATTCAGGTCTGTATCTTTTTATTTTAAATTGTGCTTTAAAAGTTTCTGAAGACCAAGCACTAGCAGGAATAGTGAGGTTTAATGCGATCAGTTTCCCAGCTTACATTTGACAGTAAGGCTCGTATTTTCACTATTTAGATCCTAACATAAATAGGTCTCAGATTAGACAATAGAATTCTTAAAACTTAAATGTAACGTAAGACTTAAAAGATATTTTAAGGTAAGGCTAATGAGCATACATACAATCCCAGCACCCAGGAAAAAGAGGCAGGAGGACTGTTAGAAGTTTGAAGCCAGCCTAGTCTACACAGAAAGTTCCACGTCAGCGGGGAGTACATAGTAAGACCTGCCTCAAAAGAAAAATATCTAATATAAAAACATAGAAATCTTGCATAAGTCTCTAATATTTCAGCAGCAGTACAGGTGAACATGGTAAATTCCTCATGGATTATTTGGAGGTTTATCAAGAGAGACCCAGTACCCAGTCAGCAATGCTTCCAGAAATGGGGGTTCAAATGATTCAAACCATGTATGGGTTGGCAGACAGAGGGATGGATATGCTAACCCAGAGTCAGGAGTGGTGGGATGAGTCCATTCCTGCTGGTCAAGTGGCGAGCTTTTCTCCAGTGGGCCTCTAATTCATTTCTTAACACTGTCCATTGAAGGACATTTTAAGCATGCTGGATTTTTGTACATTAGAGAACTTGCCAGATGTTGAACAGTGTGTGGCCAGTCAGAACAGCCTTGAGAAGTCTTCTTTCCTTCTCCCAACTCCAAGGCATCACTTTCTTTGTTCATAATTTTGAAGACATTGAAACATTAAAAACTTAGTCCCCCCGCCCCCGTTTGGCATGAAGATAATGCTTGAACTAACAGAAGGTTATATTATATAATAGAAGTACTTACCTACTCAGTGTAAATAGCCTTAGGTTTTGTTTCATAAATAGTTATGTATTTGAAAATCAACATTTTTTTATAAGTGGCCAGTTAATAAATAGATCATTATCTCTGTTGCAGCTTCTCAGCTCTATCACTGTCACCAAAGCATCCCAGACAATCTGCTAATGAAGGTGCTATTGAGTTTCAGTAAAACATTCCTTACAAAAGCTCATGACATATCCAATATGGCCCATTGGTCAGGTGATCCATCCCTAGACTACAGGGTGGTGCACAGGTCTGTCAGGACTATCATTTGATTTTAATGTTAGCACAATAGTAGCTTTCTACATTTGTAAACATGTCAGACCACTAAGTTTTGTTTTTGATGTTGTTGAGGTTCTGGACTCATTTTTAAGATTTCGTATTGTAAAAGAGAATGTCATTTCTGCCATGGTCAGTTATTGAAGTTCCTGTATATCTGTGACTAGGGGGACACCGAGGTTCTAGTATTTCCAGAGTACTCATCTGAGGGAGCTCTGAGGCACAGTGTTTAGCACAGTGAATCATATTTATTCTTGCGTCTGGGTCAGAGGTAAGTCATGAAGAACTGATGTAAGAGCCAGGTGAACCTAAGCAACCCAGGCTTTGTCCCGATTTATTCTCTAACACTCTTAGCTGGATTTCGTCCTCACTGTCAGGATGGATTCGGCACCTCCAGGTATCACGTGTATATTCCCAGCAGGAAGAAAAAGAAGCGGGGGTAATTACATCATATTAGAAAATTTGAGGGCCTTTCATATCTCAGCAATCTTTGTGTTAGACTAAACATGGTCGCCATTGTGAGAAAGCCTTAGGAAGCACAGCATTTTGGTTGAGATCATTGCTATCACCCTCCAAAATGAGAAGCAAGAATGTTGGGTAGGCAAATTGCACACCATCTGCCACGGCATCTGTTCTTGTTTTGGTGGCCTTTATATTTCATTACAGATATTTAACATTGTATCATCATCTCCCCTGAGTAACATATCTTTTTAACCATCCCAGCACTAGCAGCTTGTTTTCCTGAATTGGAAAATTAAATAACGTTATTCACATTTTTATGTAAATGTTGTCTAATACACATGTATAATTACTTGAGAATGGTTTTCTTCAGAAATACATTTTCCTAAGGATTTCACTTTGGGACTTTGATTAGAGGTGACTCTTAGTATCTAGTGAACAAGGTTTGTGGAGAAAGCAGAGTTGAGATCAGTGGGACACAGTCCACATGCTGACCTTCTTCATAAGCAAGTCTTTTCTCCTTGAGGGTGGCAGCACCTTGAAGGAAGGTTGAACTCAGTCCTGTAGCTTTGTTATAACATGGATTGGATGTGAGCTTGACAGAAAGACAATTAAATGTGTACTTGGATCCCATGTTAGATCTCACTCCTGTGTTTTGAAATTCTTGTCCTTGCTCTGAGGTAATATTTATTCTCCTGTGGTAGCAGCACACTTCACTTGCTGTTTGTCATAGACTTCTCATAAGAAAGGATGAGGTAGCTAAACATTCTCAACTGTGTCTTTGTCTTGGTGTGATGTCCTAAAGTGGCCAATGTGGGAATAGTATGAAAATGAATGTGTTTACTTGCTGTGTGGACTTGAACTGTGAGATAAATTTTGTCCAGCTGGTTCTGTACTGCAGAGTTAATTCTAGAATCTGTTTCAATGTTGCTGTTATAATGAAGTATAACCATGACTCTTTATAGGTCAGGTAAATCCTTATCCTAAGATTATGTATATGAGAACTTTGGATGTCATATTATTTTAAAGCTTCAGTAAGACACTCCACTCTTTAATTTCAACGTTTCTAGGGGTGTACATCTGTCAGTTTTAACTGTCCATTGATACAACCTAGAAACTCCTTGGGAGAGAGTCTTGATGATAGAACTTGGCTGTGTGAAAGGAGCAGTCTGCTAGAGAAAGGAAAAAGAAAGAAGAGGAGAAGGCAGGACCCTTGCTCATTCTTTCTCAGACTCTCAGCATGGTGAGCTGATAAAGAGGTTTAAACACAAGGCTCTAGATCAGTGGTTCTCAGCCTTCCTAATGCTGTGACCCCATAGTACAGTTCCTCATGTTGTGGTGACCTGCAACCATAAAGTTATTTTCGTTGCTACTTCATAATTGTAATTTTGCCACTGTTATGAATTGTAATGTAGCTATCTGATATACAGATGATCTTAGGCGACCCCTGTGAAAGGATTGTTCGGACCCCAAAGGGGTCGAAACCCACAGGTTGAGAACAGCTACTCTGGATTTCTGTGGAAAAACATAGTTTTGAAAAAAAAAAGACACTTGGCAAATTGGAGAGCAGAAGAGGAGGCAGTGGTATAGCATAGAGTCAAAGGATGTTCTTAAATTGGCAAATCAAGAATAAAGAATTTTAGTGTATTTTCTAGAAGTAACTTCCCAACAAAGTAGCCATGAGCCATATTTGTTTACTGAGTCACTGAAATGTGGTGTGCAAATTGACATATGCTCTAAGTGTGAAATACATACCATCTTTTAGACAGTCTGAGGAAAGCAATATAAAATACCAGACTTTTATAATGGTTACACATTGTACCATATTATACTATTTGGATATATTTGGTTAAATAATAAATGTTGCTAACAACAATTTTTACTATTTATCATTCTCTTTTCTCTCTTTCTCCCTCCTCTCTCTCTCTCTCTCTCTCTCTCTCTCTCTCTCTCTCTCTCTCTCTCTCTCTCTCTCTCTCGTGTGTGTGTGTGTGTGTGTGTGTGTGTGTGTGTGTGTGTGTTTGGGATTGAGCTCAGGCCTTGCACATACTGAGGATATTCTGTACATGCATCTGTGAAGTCCTGATTGTTTTCACTGTGACTACCAAAAGATTTTGAGTTCAAATTGTGTCTCATACTTCTGTTGACTATTCTCTGACCTGACTGTCCAGAGGCACATAAGAGGAATTGGAATCAGAAGTGATCTGTTTACACCATTGGAAAGGGAGCCTGTGACATACTGGGGATAGCTTTTTACTGTGCATTTTACTCCTTTTAGAAAACTGTTTTTATTTAATGGAAACAATATCTGTAGGTAATGAAAGGGCATGAACAATAACAAGACAACAGACACCCCTAATCACCTCCAACTGAAGAAAGAAAACACCTTTGATTTTGAATGCATTTTATCACTGCCCATATGCTACTGGGCTGTGATAATTTTAATAGCAAAAATAATATTCTTTAAAGAAAGTTTTTTAAATTATCTTTATATGTATGTGTGGGTATTTGTGTATGTGTGTGCTGTGTGATTGAGGGTGCCTACAGAGGCCAGAATAAGATACCAGATCTGGAACTGGAGTTTCAGTGACTGTGAGCTGCCCTACTTGGGTGCTGAGAACCAAACTCTGGTCTTCTATCTAGATCCTAAAGAGAGTTTCAAAGTAAAGGGTATCACACGTAGTTTTAATAATTTGCATAATTTGGCAGTATAAAGTTAGAGTGCGTATGCAATTTGTGTGTCCTGAACATGCAAACTGCAGATAAACATATATAACATATATAGCTTGATGCCATTTTGAATTTTATAAAGCATATCTGTTTATACATCTTTATACTTTTTGTATACATGAATATATAATCATTCTCATACGCTGATAGTATGATAAATATGATCCCATAGTCTTGGGATTCAGACTGCAAGGCCACAGGGAATGAATTTATGTTCTTATTTCATAGATGGTCAGAGAAAGATAATAATTGTATAATTAGGATTTTTATTTGTCTAGTTTTTACCATTTTTTTATATTCTACAAATAAAAATTCCTTCAGGAGATAAAAATAAGTTAAAAGATATGTTCAAACAGTTGAATTTTCTTAGAACACAACGCATTGCCTTAGAAGGAAGAAAGAAACACTTTTTATTTTTAGAAATAAAAAGAGGATAGATTGCAGGAGAAACATTAAAGCCGTCACCCTCCTCCCTCCAAGTTATTCGCTGGACAGGTAAGTCTTATCCTTTTTGGACTGACCCTGAAATCAGTTCTTTACCTGGTCCTGGGAGCCTCAGGTGGGCTTCCTCCCTTGTGCTCCATGGAGTTTCTGAGCATTTGAAGCAAATGACACTGATGTAACAAATTATGCTTCAGGCAGGTCAGGCAGAACAGCGGCGATCCATGCGTCATTTTATTGACTGAGTGTAGGATGTGTGGCTGTGTTGGTGATGTTTACTTTACTGATCACCTCTGTGCGGTATGTTGCAAAGCATGTAGAAAACTCAAAACTACAAGGAAGAAATCAAATATTTAAGCACCTCTGACATCTCCGTGTAAGTACTGATAATATTTTGTTGTAATTATTTCTAGGATTTCTAGATATATTTGTATAACCATTTTCAAAGTGTAGAAAGCATAGTATATATATTATCCTGCTTTGCCCAATAAACGTTATATTGTGGATGCTTTTTCACAGCCTTGAATGTTCTTCACAAGTGCAGTTGACTTTAAACTAGATAATTTTGTAGAAATCAATTAGACAATCAAAGAGTTTAAATCAGAAGTGAATAGATCTCCTGGTTAGAATTGAATACATTGAATACTTGGCTCTGATTGTATGATTGATCTTGTAAGTAAAAGATTGATCCTGTAAGTAAAAGATAATAAAATCATTACCCTGTCATAATCAATGGCAGCTTCCCAAGCTGTTGATGTTAGGAGAATGGCATTACCTACAGCTATGCAACCTATTAAAGCCACATCTGTAATAAGACGGAGCCGTTTATGCACTTCTGTACCCACTACAGGTGAAAAGGCAGAAACTGCGTAATGCAGAAGTGAGTCTACAGTCTGTCCTTTTCTCAAGGAGGTAGAAGGCTACAGGCTTCTCTTGGCTAGCTTGTTTACATTTAATGAATCGGTTGGCCTAAACCAGAATTATCTAGGTGAATCCCACCTGTGAGAGTCTCACCGGCATTAAAAAAAAGGAAGTATATGGAGACGATTCTGGAAATCAAGTGTTCATGTTTATGTGTTTTGTAGTCACATGGATGAACATAAGAGGGAAGGATGTTCCACTTTGGATGTGGAACTCCTGTAGCAGGTGCCTTCTAAGGATAACCGTTATAAGATCATTCACTCCCCAGGTGCGGGAAGTTCTACTCATAAGCTCATCCTCTGTAGTATCTCAGGGATCCTAGGATCTGGGAGAGAGAAGGCTTTCACAACAGAACATGCAGGCGCTCTTAACAAAAGTCAGCAGTGGAAAGGGGCTTCCTTTTACTTTTCACCCCCTCCAGAAGCTCAAGTTTTATAGGCAATGACATCTACTTCATGCAAACTCTCTCCCATACAATCTAATCTGCACCCAAGTCTTACTCGTTCCTTGGGGAACATGTACTGGGCGCCTCCTGGCAAAGCTTTTTCAACCCTGCATTTGTGATCCTTATCCTTGTTGAATGCTTTCCCTTTGAAACTTGTTGTCACACATCATGTCCAAAATGCTCTGCTTATGTAAATATCCAAGCAGGGTAGGAAAATGGGTTGAATTTGCTCACATATCGTCCCAGGAGATGTCACAATGCAGTCTGCTCAGTCCCTAGGCATCCCAGAATGAGGTTTATTCCTAAGACTGCAGGCTATACTTGCCAAGCCTCATGGGAAGTTTTTTCTTTAAACAAGTCTACAGTGCTTATTTGAAGTTTAAACTAATCTAGTTACATGCTAATGGAGAAGGAAAGATACATGGTTTAAAGCATCATGTAACAGATAACAGAAAACCTATGAATATGCTGATAGTTGACTAGTAGATGAAGGGTTTTATATTTGAGGTGCTTTCAAAATGGCCTGAGTGACAGAGAAGTAGCCGTAGTGTGGTCACTCCTGACTTCTGCTGCTGTTCCCACTCATCTGCTCTTACAGCTTGATTGTCTCAAGAGGCAGCAGAAGGAACGTGGCTCACAGTTTAGTGCTCAGCTCTGTGGCCCCTTGAACAGAGGAAGATGGGAACCGAAGGATGAGGAGACAAGTCATTGTACATACTGCAGTTGTAAAAAGTGTGTTCTCCTGAAAGTTGATTCTGCTTTTGTTCAAGAGAAACCACCTGTCTGTGGCAGCTTAATGCAGTGTTGAAACTGATGCTTGTTAATCAGTGGATCACATTTTTCCTTTTAAATATTCATCTTTTTAATGTACAGATAGCTGTGTTTGCATTCTCATGTCATTTACATGTGTTTTGACAAGTGTGTTGTGTCCTCCAGCCTCTGGTGTACTTGGGACACAGAACAGTTCACCACTGCAGAACATCCCCATCTGCTGCCAATGTATTCATCACTTCCTGGGAACCACTACTCTAATCTTTATCATCCTTGGCTTTGTTTTCCCCCAGACTGTCATATAAAGGGAATAACATAGTGCCCATCAAGTTGGACTTGATGGAACGTATTTGATTTCGTCTGTGTTGTTAAATGTATCAGTAACCCATGTCTTCTTAATGAATTCTATCCCCATTTGAATGTATACAGGGCTTATGACTTATACTTTTCCTCTTTGTTTAAAATATCTATATTTTATTTTTTAGTATTTTTGGTCTTGGGTTAAGAACCCAGGAGTTGTACATGATAAGCAAGTGCTCCTCTGCTGAGCAGTACATCAGCTCTTGCAGATATGTTTTAATTAACTCAAGTTTTATCAACTCTATTTTGTCTCCTACTCATAATATTTTTAAATGAAGAAATATGAATGTCCTCCATTACCTGGGTGATTCAAAGTTTGTGTTCTTTATCATGGTTAATGAGGTTTTGTAGCCTAATTATTATTATATACTTGAATTGGAGCCAAATAATTAGACCCATCTCAAGAAATAGAACTCTTTCTATTCTAGCATTGAGACTCTGTGCTGTGAGAACATAACAAGTGCCCATCTTTAGCCTTTAAGATTTTTCCAAATGGTGGAAATAATTTTCTAATGAATCATTGATTGCTTCCAGACTAGAGTTGAACAGCCAGTGAAGGCCATCCAGATTCTCATTGGCAATATAATAGAATCCTTTTACTTTATTCACAGAGAGTTTTTCATCTACACAAAGCAGCAAATTTTGATGATTCATCATAGAAATTGGTTTATCATTTACCACAGCAGAAGCTCTATTAGCCAACAGTTAAGAAAAAGAGAATCGGTAATTCTAGTCTTGGGCTTCTAGTGTCCTTATTGGACAGGATATAATTACCTAGCTTCGGATTCACTCATCCCTGAGGACTTGTCTCCCATCTCTCCCAAAGGGTCTGTGATGGTCACTGTCTCAAGTTTCTGAGTGTCTACTTGACGAGTTACTTAAAAGCAGATCCCTGGCTGTGCTATGTTTTTCCAGGTTCAGCTCAACTAGTTGGGGAAAAGTAACAAATATGTTTGCTTTTGCTAGCCCCATCCCAGATATCTGATTAATGCTTTCACTGTTTCACGGCCCTATCAGAAGCCAGTGATTTATCATCACCTTCCAACACTGAAGGAGGCTGAGATTCAAGGAAGTTAAGGACCTTTGCTTAGATTCACAATGCTCATTCACAAAGAACTTCTGATTCTGGGGCTGTCTAGTAACAAAGACTGCATATAACCACTGAGTATTAGTTTTCCTTTGTATTTAGGCTTGGTGTCTTTCAAGAGATATGGACTGTCAGTGTTATTGCATGTACTTATGTGCATCCATAGTTCAGTGTTTCTATTAATTAGGATGATGCCTGCTTGTCTAGATTACTTACCTCTAGAAATTATTCTTGAATTATGTGAATTATGGGAAAGTAATACTTCTTGCATAAACTATTTCATGAACTAGTGAAATTCTTCAAAGGAGGGTTGCTGAGGTGGCATGCTGTGGAATTCTTTCTAATGTTTGTGCCTAAAGTCACAGGTCATGGTGTAGGGTAACTATATTAGCCAGGCCTCTAAACACAGACTCACTGGATTTTAGAGAAAATTGATTTGACTTGGTGCATATGAAAACATTTCACACAACTATTTTGCAGTAAGGTTCTGTATATCATCTGAAGGCCTTTTCTATACACATTAGAAGTACTTCAATGAACACACAAACATGGTCTGCTAAAGAGTATGCTCATGGCCATCTGAAATCAAGATACTGCAGTACTAATGCCTACCAAGATGCTACAGGAGCTGCAGATCTTGCACTGTCAAGAGTCTGTGTGTCTGCCCTCATGGCCTCCTTTCTCCTTAGGACCTTCCCCCATCCCCATTCCCTGACATACTAATGCAAGCCTGGACTGCTGTTTTAGACTGGCTCTGTGGGAAGTTTTGTATTCCCTTTGTCCTTGGGTGCAAAGCAAGTATGCTTAGAGGCCAGGGCTCAGATTTTGTCTGAGTATATTCTGCTCCTGAGTGTGTGCAGTGGTTGTGGCAAATTTCTTAGCGAGCATAAGCTGGAATAAGGAGATGGCTTATTTGACTTTGTCCGAGATCACTTGTCCTTTGGTCTAATGAACAGTCGCTGCAGCTTGATCACTGTTAATGTTCAACCTGACTTCCCTGTGAGCTCTGGCTGTAGAGAAAACGTTTCTCTTTTTTCATTTTGCTTCTCTTGGATATGTAGCTTGTGGTTTCTTTTTGTTTTGTTTTTTGAGACAAGGTTTTTCTGTGGAACCCTGGCTGTACAGGAACTAGCTCTGTAGACTGGGCTGGCCTCTAACTCACAGAGATCTCTCTGCCTCTGCCCCTTGAGTGCTGGGATTAAAGGCATGTGCCACCACTGCCCACCCAGCTGGTGATTTCTATATTTTGATTTTTTAAAAAGGCTTTGGAATTCTAGGGAGGAAATGTGTCCAAGGAGTTCAGAGGAGGCTGGAAAGACTACAGGAAGGTAGAAATTGTTGGTTGAGTTTAATCCTCTGATATAGTGATGTAAAAAATATTGTGTTGAATATCAGACACACATCAAGTAGTACATAGGAATATCGAGGATACAGTTGCATCTCCAGATTGAGGACACTGTGACTTTCATAAGATGTCAGACTCCTAAATCATTTGTATAGCAGCTTCTTTAACCCTCAAAGCAGGTCTGCTGAATTAGGCACGATGATTTTTGCCATTGTACTAACATGGGACAGTGGCACAGAGATATTAAATAACTTACTAAGGATGACACAGCCATCAAAAGCTGTGCCTGTCATGTCAGTCCAGCAGTGTGATCCCAGAACGTGTGCATGTGTGCTTGTGTGCCTGCATGCTTGCGTGAGTGAGTGAGTGTGTGTGTCTCTGTGTGTGTGTTTAGAAAAGTTCTCCCAGAATCAGCAACACCTTTTAAGTCACTGATGATGGGTAAGAATTAGAAAAGTGGGGTTGGGGATTTAGCTCAGTGGTAGAGCGCTTGCCTAGCAAGCACAAGGCCCTGGGTTCAGTCCTCAGCTCCGGGAAAAAAAAAAAAAAAAAGAATTAGAAAAGCAAAAAAGGAAGAAGCTGATGGAATATTCTATTTGATGGTTAATGCCATTCAAACAAATGGTGGTGGTGGTGGTGGTGGTGGTGGTGGTAATGTGGGGTGTGTGTGTGTGTGTGTGTGATGCTAGAGCCAGGCTGTGTAAGTCTGTCAAACTGTTGTTACTAAATATGCATTTCTACCTTGTGCATGCCAGTGAGTCAGTGACGGGCTGTAATCAGATGGCACGATAGCGCTGCTGTTGGCCTTCTGTGTAGAGATTGCAGGGAAAGACCAGGGAAAACTGATTGGAGACCTTCATTTGAAGGTCTGGCAGCAGCCCATGGAAGGGTGATACTGACTCACCCCAGGCTGAATGAGAAAGGAGCCTGTACAGAGAGCTGCGGAGGTTAGAGTGCCCAGGAGCTCAGGAGAGAAGAGATGGAGGGAGACAGCCGTTCATATAGTATTGCAAGGAATGAAATGTTCATTTCATGGTTTCTGCTCCAAGCCAGCATTTCATTTCTGCAGTTCCCGTCTCTGTACAGAGCAGAGGGCATGTTCATTGTCAGAGGACCAGATCCACATATTTCCCTTGGACTCCTTCCCCGTTTGACTTTTGTAGTGTCCTGGTTTCTTGAGGTCAGGCTATTCTTTTAGGAAACCTTTCCTGCATGCAACCTCATCAGGGCAGCAACTCCGATCCCTCTAATTTGCATCAGGTGAGAGCAGAATGCAAGACCAGGAGAGAGAGATCTCAGGCCAGGCTTCTCTCTTATGGAGAGTGCCTTACGTCCGAGGCACTGAGATGAGTCAGGATCTTTGCCCTCCACATAATGAGATCCTGAACCTGTCAACTTATACTTGTAATTACATGTTACAAATTGCATATATGATACACAGATGGTCACATACATCTGTAATCCTGGTACTGAGGAATTAGAGGCAGGAGAATCACAAGTTGGAGGCCAGCCTTGGCTATCTAACAAGCCTGTCTCAAAAAAAATAAAGTTAGTTATTGTAGCTGTGTGTGAGCCTGTGTGTACATGGCTGGGAACAGTAAAGCTACTTCCACTGGTTTTAATTAATACACATTTAGAATGGCAGTTTTATCCATAACCATGAAAAGTATTAAAGGGAAGTTGTCGTGTCCCGAGAACTGTGCCTTGGGCCTTCCCTCTGCTATTCGATCCCCAGTTGGGCTACCTGGGTGAATTGGGCTACCCCACTCCATAAGGGCTTCTCCCTTGTCTCATAGGTTCTGTGTACAGTTCAGAGCAGTGGAGGGGTATGAGACACATAGCCCTCGTCATCCCACAGTCTTGCCTTTTCCATACAGTTCAGGATTTCAGATGACACAGTCCATGCCTTTAAGGGTTTAGAAATCTCTATTACTCATTTGATCCCCTTTTTCTTTTTCCCCTTCCATCTACAAGGTGTTCATCGAGCCAATTGTAAGAAGACAGAACTTTACATATGATGCTTGAAAATATTCTTTCAGTTTAGAATTCTGCATACAAAGAAAACTGTTTAGAATTGTACCACATTGTAGGGTGATATTTATTTCTACAGTCCTGAAGACAGAGACTTGCATTTCTTATGAAATAGCATTACTTGGTTGGTTTGAAATAGGAGGCATATTATCAAATGAAATGCTATTTATGTGATGGGTAGATTAGAAGAAAAAGAGGTACTATTTATCGAGTACTTACTCAGTCCTAGTGACATGATTACTGCTAAACGTTCATTATTTCCTGGCCGTACCCAGTGTTGAGCAGTGATATGATCGGTTTTTTCCACAGATGACATAAGAGATCTGGGAACATTAGGCTCATGTGATGTTTGGACATAAAACGGCCCTGTTACCAGTCACTGAAACCTGTTGCTTTCATTTCCCTGTATTTCAAAAGAAGTCAGTACATAGGAATTGGTAGAGAAAAATGGATCTATTTATACTTTTGCCAAACTGGGCATAGAAAAAAAAATACTAATTTCCTCTCCAAAGTGCCTGTGGCAATCTTGTAACTCATGGAGAGGCAAAGGCCAAAAGACGTATAAATTGATTGTGAGATGTCTAAACCAGCCCTGTCCTTGAAGGCTACTGGGTACTGGGTTGCCTCCATAGATTCCATTCTCAGGATGGAGGGGCTTACGTTGATCCCTTTGGATTGTCTCTTCTGGCCCACCATGGCCCCAGCCCTTTCTGTGGCCATCTCCGAGGCTGTGGAAAGTTTAGCTGTACTCCCAGCCCCCAGTCAGTGGCACTCTTAGGAAGTGATTGGCTCCTAAGAGTGCTAACTTCACTGATAGGATGGGCCATCCCATGAAGGAGTTCATAGCTGGTGGGCTATTAGGAGGAGAGGACTGGAGGCTGGAGGAAGAAGGCCTCTGAGGGCATCCCTTAAAGAGTAAATCTTGTCTAGGCCCCTGCCCTGTCCCGTCCTGTCTCTCTTCCAGGATGCTCTGCAGTGAACAGCTTTCCTTTGTCATACTGCTTTTGTCTAGCCAGCCATGGACTGAAAGCTTTGAAACAAGGAGCCCCAAATAAATCTTTCCTCCTCTGCATTTAATTGTTCAGATGTTTTATCACAAAAACCTGGCAGAAAGCTAATAGACACCGTTCACTTGTCCAATACGATACACAGAAAGAAAGAGGTGAATTTGGACCGATGTGATCTGACTTCCAGGTTTCTATTTTAACCCATACACCACAGGTTAGGTTTCCAGGAGAGGTGCAGAGATGTGGAGGGAGGGAAAAGGTAGGAGGAAAAGGAAGGGGTGGGAAGTGTTGTCTATGAAAGTGAGTTAGCTGCTGAGCGAAGAGAGCCACATTGGTATAATGGCTGCAGGATGGCTCGGGTTGATGCCTTGCGTCCCGGGATACTGGACAGGAGAAGGGGTCAGTAGGGCAGCCACTCAGGGCTCTTAGCTTTGTTTCCTCTGGTCAGGGATCCAGGCTAGTGAGAGTGCCATCACCACGAACATTTAGTTTCCAGTTCACCTGGGATGTGCTCCAAAGGAGTAGAACACAAAGATGTAGATAGACATGGATCATTTCCTCTCAGATCTTAGAGGCCCAAGTGTGGGTTTCAGAGAAGCAGGAACCACGTGGGCGTTGCTGACCTGTGAGGAAATAGTGGATCATGAGCTCCGACTAGAAACAGGGCTATGTGTACAGTTACACTTTTTAGTCTACTTTGAGAGAGGGATTATTGTGTCACTTTACAAAGGGAAGAATAGAGAAAACAGGATTTGCCTGAGGTCGTGTGGCCCTTAGCCAGTCTGTGCCCTTCCCCAGTCTTGCTCTTCCCAGTATTCCTTGCACACAGTTTTCTGCCTCTGCATCATTACCATAATCTAGAGGATCTGTGATAAGAATCCCAGAAAGTGAGATGCAGATTCCAAATAATTCTGTTCTACTCAAAATATGGCCATAAACTGGCACTTTACAGTGAGCATGTCAGAAATGTGCCACTTCTATTGCCAGCAGAGACCCGCTAAGTCACCATGGTCATTTTAAAGGACCACTTGTAATCTGGTCACGTGGTAGAATCTGAGAAGCTCTGCATCGGGCTCTTGGAGGCTAGCTTCTCACCCTGACTGAGTGTGTGACTGTCACACACACCCGCCCACCCCTCCCATCTCCCACCACCCCATGCCATGTGAAAGAGGTTAGACATGGCATGTTTGCCACACAGAGTTATAGTCCGTTGTGGAAACTCCAGCTTTTATGACTAGTAAACATGTTTAACCTAGAAAGGACTACTTAGCAACATAATATTGAGTGTTTGCTCCCTATTGTTTTTTGTTAAGCTTCGAGTTCTTTCCATGGATAAGCCAAAGGCAAAGGAAGAGAGCTTTGCTGTTCTGATGTGTGGGCAATGATTTGATTTTCTGAAAAGAGCAGCTTTGTTTCCCTCTGTGAGAATTTAGAAACACCCTGTTATTACCCGTAGCCCACCATTACTGGAAAGGAGAAGGGAGAGGGAGTAGTTACCAGAGCTAGGGCACAAGACGGAACAGCCTCACTCCCTGAGAGGAATGGATCCAATGTGCTTAGGGCAAAGGCACACAGGGCAGACAGCTGTTGGGGAATAATCAAGCTGCTTCCTGAAAGGTTTATTCTCTTGTTTCTTTCCCTCTTGTGTCTGAGGTTTCTCTAGAATGAACAAACCAGGAACAGGCACCTCAGGTCCAGTGTATGACCCTGTCCGCCTACCACATGCTCACTGCCTCAGAAGGTCACCCGTGCTATTTTTATTCACTTAAATATCACAGCCATTCCGAGCAAATATTTCTATCTTGCCTTCTGGACGATTTGAATATTGAGAGCAGAAACATGCTTAGAGTCGGAACAAATAATTGCAGATATACTGGCCCACTCACAGCTTTGTTCCCTAACAAATGGGGAATGTGGCTTGTGAGCTGCAAGTCTTTAATACACCCTGGTGAACTGCTACAAGCTTAAATGCTCTGCGATGCAAGGAAGGGATTGGTCAATTTTCATGCTGGTGTATTTCATTGCAGTCAAGCTGAGAAAGAGTTGATATTGAAGTTCCTGTACGAGGTGGTTTAAATGAGAATGTCTTCTATTGGCTCAGGTGCTTCAGTCTCGGACCCCAGCTGGTGGCACTGTTTAGAGAGCCTTAAGAGGTGTGGCTTTGTTGGAGGATGTATGTCACTGGAGGCCGGGTTTGAGAATGAAAAGACTCTCTCCATTTCTTCGGCTTCTTGCTTGTGATTTGAGATGTGAGCCCCCAGTTTGCAAGCCAGCCGCCATGTTGTTTGCTGTCGTACTTCTCCTCCATGATGGACTCTCATCCCTCCGGAACCGAAAGCCAAACAAACCCTTCCTTTGATGAGTTCTTGGTCATAGTCTTTTATCACAGCAACAGAAAACTAAATAATATCCGTGGTTTCCAGCTGCATTTAAAACAGTGGCCTGATCCATGAAGGTGTGTATTATTAGACAGGGCACCCAGAATCGAAGCTTTTAAGTACTTTTACTCAAGAAATGAATATAAAGTATTTATGTAGTTTTAAAGTTGTACATGAAGCAGAGTCAGGCAAGGGTACTTGCTTATTAATTCACCCATGATTATTTCACACATTCGTGATTTTTCATGACACTTATTAAAATCACCCTAACAAGTACCTAGTGCCTCTTGCTTCCAGCCAGAGGGAGCCGCATAGGATCTCACAGCTGGCTGATGTGATAGCTGGGGTTTCATTGTTGTCTTAGGCAATAATTGAGTAATCACTATGAGCACCAGATGGCAGCTGATGTGTCCTTAGGATGCCCTGATTCCACAGGTTCTCTCACTCACCTGATGCCTGTTAAACGAGATGGCTAAGAGCTTTATGAAACCAGGCAAATTTTGATGTTTGTTGTCTGGTTGGAGGACAAGAAAATCTCTAAGGACAGAGTGGAGAATTATACCTAAAATTAAGTGAATCTCGTCTTTGTCTTTTCCTCCTCCTCCTCCTCCTCCTCCTCCTCCTTCTTTTTATTCCAAGATAGGGTTTCTCTGTGTAGTTTTGGAGCCTGTCCTGTAACTCACTTTGTAGACCAAGCTAACCTCGAACTCACAGAGCTGCCTGCCTCTGCCTCCCAAGTGCTAGGATTAAAGACCACTACTGCCCGGCATGAATCACTTCTTAATTTATTTTTTTTAGCTGTATATTTTGTCTTCGTTCTTATATATATATGAATATATTGAGTATTTTCTATTGTATAGGGAGTTATATACAGCATATAAAAATGATTCACTTTCCTTTGCATCCAAAAATTATTTCAGACATGGACATGAGCTCAAAATAATTATAGCACCAGGTGGAAATGTGTAGGTGGATGTTTCTTTCCTGCCCATTAGTTCCAAGTAACCACATAGAGGCTTATATTAATTACAAATGCTTGGCCAATAGCACAGTCTTATTACTAACTAGCTCTTACATTTTAAGTTAACTCATGTTCCTTATTCATGCTCTGCCATATAAGCGGTACCTTTATTAACATGGCACGTATCTCCTGCTCCCTCTGCGTCTGGCTGGGGACTCCTGACTCTGCCCCTTCCTCTTCACAGCATCCACTGTGGATGGCTGTCCTGCCTATACTTCCTCACTGGCTACCTGCCTGTTAGCTTTTTATTAACCAATGAGAGCAATATGTATTCACAGTGTACAGAAGGATTATTCCACATTAGAAAGAGAGAGAAAGAGTGTGAGAATGCTATGTGACTTAGGGAAAAAGACAATTAGAAAATTTGAAGAGGGAATGACCTTTGAGCCAGACTTGAAAGGTTAGATAGGGTTATAAAGTAGGGAGATGAGTGGGCCTGGTTCATCTTAGGCAGGGGAAATAGAAAATATTGGGAAAAATAGAAAAAAAAGTGACTGGCAAACAGGTAAAGCAGAATTAGGGATAGCAAAGAATCCAAGAGTTGATTTTTAAAAGACATTTCCTAGTTCACCATCATTTTAATAATCACTTATGACAATTAGAATTTTATTATACAGCCAGGTGTTGGTTTAATCCTTTAATCCCAGCACTCGGTAGGCGGAGGCAGGTGGATCTCTGTGAGTTTGAGGCCAGCCTGGTCTACAAAGTGAGTTCCAGGAAAGGTGCAAAGCTACACAGAGAAACCCTGTCTTGAAAAACCATTAAAAAAAAAAGAATTTTATTATACAAATGAGATTTCATTTTTAAAGTATATATGAATTAAAACATCACCTTGTACCTCAATATCAGATACTGAGTCAATAAAAATAATTTCTAGGATATATTTCAGAAAGCACAAGAAGAAAGAACTTAGTAAGAAATCTTTACCAAAATGAAAACCATGCTTACCATTGGAATATTTGAAAGCTATTACGTTTTGTTTCTGGGCATCTTTCTGACTAGTTGATAGCACATATCACATGCTACCATTTCACTGAACATAATCCAACAAGCATTACCCATGTTGTGCGAAGCTCTTGGAAAGCATTGTGTTTAATGACCTGGCCCTGCTTCATCTTGGGGCTTTGTCAGTTTAGTGTACCCCACCCTGCTGTAGGAGGTTTGGAGTGGTCCCTGTGTTTTACAGGTACAAGCTGGCTAGCCACCCAACCTTTTGTGTGTTGCAGATGGCAAAGCCTTTGTAACATAGCTGAGATAAAGACCAAATTATTTCCCTGCTGGGAGGAGCCAGGAGAAGCCAAGAGATTTCTGTACCCTTAAATTAGCAGTATCTGGACATTGTGGGACTTCTAGGGATACCAATTATTTAGCAACCTAGGTCGTATCTTCAGAGAATTTTTGAGTGGGCCACTGATCTTCTGTCCCATGGGAAGGAGCCTCATTGCATTTCAAAGCCCTCTGGTGCCCTTCTGTTTCCTGTCAAAGTTTAGATTACTAGTAAAGGACCCAGACACAGGCTATTCCTGTTGCATCTCCTAGTTGAGAGGAAGAGGGAGACAAAGATACCATGTTCTTTGCTCACCTAAAAGATGATGTGGGCAGGGGAGATGAGCACTAAAGACAGGGAGGGAAGCCAGAATCTCAGTATCAGTGGGGTCCTCATCCCTCCTTGGTTGACATTAGCATCAGCAAGGCATTCTCTCTAGGACTGAAAAACACTGACACACTGACAGAGAAACCATGGTGCCGGTGCCTCGCTTGGGTTTCCAGTGAGATCCAGCACATTTGTTGTGGCCTGCCCTTTGGATTCTGTGACCCTGGCGTACATTTCAGCAGTTCTTGTCTATGTCTGCCCTTTCCTTAATGAGATTTTACTCCATGGATAGATAGTAAAGTGGAGGACATACAGGTCCTCAGTGATCACTCCGAAGTCCATCCAGACGTAAAAAAATGTCTTCAGTCTCCACAGAAGGTGGATGCTGTGGCAGGGTGCTCCCAGACTAGCATGCTGTCCTGATCACAAAATGCCCAGAGGCCTCCTTTGCAATGGTTCAGCAGAGGACTTTGAGCTAGGGTTAAAGAGACAGCCGCCTCATGGGATGAAAAAAAAAAAAGAGGCGTACTACATTTTACATAATAGATGCTGTTTTGAAAGTTTCTCTGGAATTAATTTCCCATATTAAATCATGTCTCAGACTTTCTCAGGAAGTTGACTTTTTAAAGGAACTGTTAAATTTTGTGGAAAAAGTAAGAGTTTCATAATACCAGTATGCTTACCCTGGGATGAAGGTATCTTGTTTAAATTTGGGCTCCACTGTTTGGTGGCTCTGTGATATGATTGCTTGAGGCCTCAGTTTCCTCCCTCAAATGCATTTCAGTCACAAGGCTGCTTTCTTCAGGTCAGACAAGAGAGAACACGGCAGAACCTAATATTTGAAGTCAGTTTTAACACTTCCAAACGTTGCTACAAATCTGGAAATTACCAAGTTAGATGCATGTAAAATAGCATTTTTGGATTAGTGTTCTTTTAGCTATGAGTCACGTCTGTTAGGCTGGCTACAATAGCATATTCAAAATAATCCATGGCTTATTAAGTATAAATGATAGAATGTGCTGGTCTAGAAGAATTTAAAAGTAATGCATTTGAACCCTGATGTTAAATAGACCTTAAAATAAAACTGAATTGTAAAATGTTTTACTCTGATGTTTACTACATACTATCTTATTGGCTACATTTCCCTTAAAAAGTATAGACTCTTAGATTTAAAGTGATAGTCTATTTAGTGTGAAATGTGGATGTGAACGTTTTTCTTAATTAAATTGAGGATGAATTAAAAGCTAGGCTTCCTTGAAAATTGTATATAGAAAATCTTTTCTTCTGACTTGGTTTAATTGGGGGAAAAGTGGGTTGGCAGATGGCTCTGTGGGTAAAGACAGACATTGCTACCTGATGGTGCAAGCTTGAAGATCTGAGTTTGATTTCATGAACCTATGTATAGGTGGAAGGAGGGAGAGAATCAACCCCAGAAAGTTGTATTCTGACCAACACACATATGCAGTGGTGTACGTGCACTCCTGACCCTCATACCTCACACACACACACACACACACACACACACACACACACACACACGTGCACACACACAACATTTTTTTAATTTAAAGAAAAAAGTGACATTGAAGCCTTAAACACACTACACTTTAAATAACTGTTCCATGATTGTGTTATTTATATAGCTTGTGATTTATCCACAATATCAGATACTCAAGTTGAACAACAACAACAACAAAATATGCAGCTAAATGTTCTAAATGGCTGTTAGACATTCCCCGCTACAGAATGCTGTTATAAAATCTGGATGCCCTTACTCAGAGCCTTAGTCACTCCTGAAATCTCATTGCTTGGAAGAGAAGAGAATCCATGAATAAGAATAATTTGGGGAAAAGCAAAGCCTGACATCAAACAGAATCTAGAATAAAATGTAGACATGTAGTTTTGTTTTCATGGGGAATAATGGCCACCATTTCATTGTTCATTCAATTATTTACTCCTTTCTTGGATATTCTCTGGCTGTCTACTGAAGTGCCTGTTACTGCTAGGCACAGGATGTAGAGAATGGAGAGGGAGGGGTCACAGATAAATAAGGCTGGGATCTTTCTCTGTCAGGCTGCTCATGCTAAAATGAACATGTGTGTATTCATAGTAATTAGTGTCATCCTAAAAGTGATGTTATAGTTTTATGTGCTTGCTTGAAGAAAAAAAAACCACACTGATTTAATTCTAGTATTCTGTATTCCTGCATTTCTGCCCAAGATCACTTTGCTAGTTTCTACTTGCACACCCCCTTCTGTCCCTGGATATCCTTTCTCCTTCCCTGGATCTTCTTTTTTCTTTATTTGCTTTGGAATAGGGTCTTATGCAATCCAGTGTAGCCTTGTACCCACTACATATGCAAGGATGACCTTTGACTTCCAATTCTTCTGGCTGCATCTCCTGAATATAAGTACTGGGATTACAGGCATGTGCCACCATACCCAGCTTGGATTTATTTTCTTTGTGTTCTTTAATAATATCATTCTTTTTTTTTCTTTTTATTATTATTATTTTTTTTTTTTTGGTTTTTCGAGACAGGATTTCCCTTTGTAGCTTTGTGCCTTTCCTGGAACTCACTCTGTAGCTCAGGCTGGCCTCGAACTCACAGAGATCCGTCTGCTTCTGCCTCCCAAGTGCTGGGATTAGCGGCATGCGCCGCCACCACCACCCGGCTAATAATATCGGTCTTTATAACCTGATGAGAATGAGTGTTCAACCTCTAGAATCTACAGAAACAAAACAAAACCAGTCTCTCTTTTTGTTCTTCCTTGTTCTTGAAGACACATAAGCTCACTTTTCCAGCATAACAAACTACTCTAAAGTTGTATGGACTTAGAAAACAATCATTTTTTTTTTCTTTCATAGCTTGGTTTGTTGGTTGGGTGATTCTGCTGTTCAGATCCAGTTCAGTAAGGAATAGATGACAAGAGGTGGTCTTGTTCACAGATTTGGGGCCATAGTTGTCATGATTGAGTGACTTAGGCTATAGACTCCCACAGCCTGGAGGGTTCCAAACA
The DNA here is from genome assembly GCF_949786415.1 of Peromyscus eremicus. NCBI lineage: Eukaryota > Metazoa > Chordata > Mammalia > Rodentia > Cricetidae > Peromyscus > Peromyscus eremicus. The sequence goes on from NC_081419.1 coordinate 109,872,779, forward strand.
GAAGCAAGCAAGGATGCTCCAGTGGACATGGCATGTGTCTACGCAGGGCATATGCCTGAGCACATGTGTAAACTCATGCAGAGAAATAGTCTTCCTGTGTTGATGGGAGAAGTTGCAGAGCCATGCAAAGGAGCATAACACAGGGAAGGGACTGCTGTGTAGCTCTGATAGTAGTACGCTGCCATGCACAGAGAAAGAGACAGAGCAGAAGGGCCACATCTAGGCAACTGACTGGAACAAGTGAAGTTCATTTCTGTAAGGGATGGATGAAAGGGGGGATGGTACACAAAGCCTTCCGTGCACTTTGGATTCCATTTGTCTCAAATGACAGTTATATCTCACTTCTTTAACCTCGACAGAATCCGTTCAGGCCTCTGAGAGTTGCCCTTATTTGGACTCCATGGCTTCCATCCTTGCCCCCTGTGTGATCAGAAGCCAGTCTTCTAATAGGTGGGGACTAGGGTAGAGACAGTGTGTGTGTGAAGCGGTTCCAACTCTCAGAAAGAAAAGGATGCTGTGCCTCCTGTCTGCCTATCGCTTCTAATCTGCCAGACTCTAATCTCACCTTACACCAAGTGCGGGTCTTTCTCCTTCCAGGCTAGATGAATAGGTTGTTCCCCAAAGCCTTTCTGCCCTGGTCTTCCCTGGTAAGTGTCATCTTCACCTGCCTATAAAGTATCAGGTCCCTTGAGATGGATTGTCCACCCTCATAGTATGCTCTGCTGCATCTGAGATCCTGACTGTGGGGTCTATGCCCAGTGCTCTCTGGAAGGCTACACGGTATCTTGACTAACAGGGACAGCAAAATCATTAACAAATGACTACCTAGCAGAAGAGGAAGAGCCCATATTTAACTCTCATGTCTTATTTTGTTCTTTTATAGTGCATATTTTAACATTCCGTTTAATTGTTTTCTTTCTCTGGGTCACCAACACCTTAGGGCACTGTCACAGAGACATTGCCTTATTAATTCCTTCACTGAAGAAAGGTCAGAAGCAGATGTTCATCAATTCCATTCCAGACAGTATAGGTGTCAGCTTTGGGCCACACGTATGTATGTGGCAAAACACAAATAGAAAGCAAAATACGTGAAGTTGCTGTTCTGGTTGAGAGACATCTTGAACACGCATAAAACATACTGAAGGTATGTGTTAAGTAGAAAAATAGAGTAGGAAAAGACAGGAAAAGGAGATATTCCAGTGGTGCTATGATGTCGTTTCTTAATGAGTGGCCAGGAAGGACCTCTCAGATGCAGTGACATTTAAACTATGACCTGAAGGTAGTTAGTCAACCATACACAGAAAAACAGTCTGCCCTTTGGGATATGCAAAGCTTTAGAAGCAGAATTGTGAATAGCCTCTGTGAGGCACCAGGGAAATCCCAGGTGGGTAAAATCCTAACAGTGGGCAAGCAATAAGAAACAAGGTGGGAGACTAGAAGCTAGTTAACCTTGAGTACATTGTATAGACAGGCTTAGGTCCCGATGGAGAAGAGGACTCGTAAGTAAAGGATAAAGAACCAAACTGGTACTCATTATATGGGCTTCCAGAGAGAAGGGGAAGAGACAGGCAAATGCGCCTCTGTCCTATGACCTGTACATCTTTGTTGTCCAGCTTCTACTGGTTGCTTTCCTGCTTCCTCATGTGGGGAATCTACATCTGAGATTGATTCTCCATTAGAAAAATCATTGATGCAGGTGAAACTTTACACAACGATCTCCCGGTATGGGCAGAAATGCACACTTCCACAAGAAAGAGATACAAGACCCAGAGGGGGACCATCAGACAGCTTTTTCTGGAGCTCTGGCCATCCTCCAGGTTAACACTCCTGTCAAAGGAGCGAGCCTCTTCATTATGCGTTGATTTCATATTATTTAAGGTCTCACGAAGGTTAATTTTTCGGTCAAGTTGAGACAGCTTTGCTTAGGTTCTTTGGGTAAAACTCAGTAACTGTGTTGCACTAAAAAAAAACAAAAAACAAACAAACAAAAAAAAAACCAGTTATTTAAATGAACATGCCTTGCTTTGAGGCAGCTCCACTTGGGGAGGAAGATGTGCAAGGCAGGGATTGGGTTTTCAGTGTGGTAAAACCATCTACATTAATATCGCTTCTCTTTTATGAACCTATTTGCTGTGAAGAAAGCCATTGAGGACAAGAAGCTTTGCGGGGAGGTGTGGTAGGAATAACTTTCTAAAAAATTTAAAAGTAACCTATTGTAATAAAAATAGAAAACGTATACAATGCCATTATTTTAAACAGACCAGTCAGACTTATTCTGAAGGTACTTGTTTATTTTCAAGGTTATTTGGTTATTTTGGGTATTTTTGTGAGTAACACTGGGCTCTGGTATGCATTGTTGAATTGAAGACACAATTAAATGATCATTTTTTTGCTTTCTGTGGTCCTCAGGAAATACAGCTGTAGTCCCACCACTTTGGCAGAGTGTAGTCTTCCTAGTGCTGGAATTCATAAGCAGTGTAGAAGACTATTTAGATCCTGTAGTATAATAGATTGATTTGTCTTAGTATGTATGCTTATATTGCTGAGATAAAGAAATGGCTCCTGGGGTTACAGCATTTGTCAGCAAATCAGTTAAGTACATTACTGTTAAAGAAGACAGTTGCTTCTCTGTGTGACCCACTAATCAGTTTTCCTGGCCCAAAGCTTGAAAATAATATGAGCAACAAAGGCTCTTAGCTGTAGATTCAGAAAGAGCACTGTGTAGGATTTCTTCTAATCTATTTTTCTTAGTGGGGAGTGGAGTGGGGTGGCAGAAGGGGCAAAGACTGGATCAAATGTGGCTCCTTGAAGCTGATGAGTGGGCCGATAAATTCTGTAATGGTATGGATGTGGCCAAATCCAAGTCCAAGTCAGGGTTACTTGAGGAGATTAGGATGCTCTGTGAATGCCTGGTTCTGGAAGTGGTACAACATTCTGACAGCATTTTTTGTCCGTCATCCCTTCTCCCATGGAATCCTCTTCAGTGTAAATTTATAGGTGTGTGTTTCTGGTCAACAAACTACTCCTCTATGGTTTGTGGGACTCTCTATGTTTTCACAGTAGCTAAACAAGTCAGGTTTTGAATGAGCTCTTTCTAATTTGAGTGAACTTTTGCATTAAACTGCTTTCATGTGTCCCGGAATTATGAGATACCATATGTAACTCATTGTATTGGCAGGTATTTAAAATTATCCTGGAGTTTAGAGTAGACATTTCCCCTATTTATTTATTGAACGTAGATGTCTATGTTTGAGTAATTTGTCTACAATTTAAAATGGTGGAAATATACATAATTGTGGATTGTTTCTCCTTACAAGCCTTCACACCTTCTGTGAAAACTCCTTCCTTGGAGAGATGTAAACCATGTCTCTCCCCTTCCTTATAATACCCACCAAACAATCCAAAGTATGATTAGGGTTTCCCCTGGGGAACTGACAAGTTTATCAGGCTTACATAAAGAGCATGAATGAAGGATTATTCATAGGAGCATGGGTGACCCGACCCCCAAGTTGTTACAGTCATGACCCCTGCTGGGTGATGGCTTCCCCACAGCTGTATAGAAGGAGTTTCCTTCAGTTAGTCATGTGCACTGGTCCCTCCTAAGGCTTGCACAGCTCCCAGAGCACAAGTGGAATTAGGCAGATGTGCATACGAGTGTTTGGGAAATGCAAGAGAGAGGAGCCAGTCTCAGGTGAGGGTCCCGTAACCTTCCCTATCCTCTCCTTCTCTGAGGGAAGGTTGATAATAAACTGTTCTACCCATCATGGTATCTTGTGGGCAGGCACAGCTGAACAGATGAAAATGGCAGCAGTGTTTCTCAGAGGACGGTCTTCTACAAAAGCACTTTGTCAAACTGGTGCTGAAGAAGGAGGCCATTGTTTATCACTTTTGTTTCTTATGGTGTATGTGGGAGGTAGCCATTAGGAAAGGCTCTTTGGCTTCTGGCTGCACCCTATCATCTCTTTCTTTAGGCTGGAGGTTTCCATACATGCTGTCTAAGCATTTTGTTCCAGAAGAAGATGTGGCAGTTCTGTGCACAGTCATTTAAGCCTTGAGATGTCTATGACACATTTCTTTGCAATAAACTTTGAATGTGTCTTGAGGTATTACATCTGCCTGAAAACAGAACCACAAAATGCTACGGGAGTAAGAGAGTTGAATACTTTGCCAGTAAGGTTATAATAAGTCCCAATTTCAAGGACAGAACATTCTAGAGCACTGTTAAAATTCTACAGAGATTAATCAGAGCTAGAGGGCCTGGAGTATGACACCAGTCAGTTTCTGAGTGGATATGTTTATTAATGTAACATCTCCTGAGACCTGTATGTCATCTAACCAAAAAGGCTTCTGTGGTCATCTTCCTGCACATCTGGCCATGAGCCAAGGCACTTAAAGCTCTTGCCGGGTGTCCTGTGTGTGAATCAAAGACTAGTATCCTTCTTGGTGATGTGTTGAGATTACGGGTCCTCTATGAACTTGAGGCAGCATTTTTCTTTTAGCAAGAATCCTAGTGTTCCAACATGCCTATTGTCAATGGGGACTTTATAGCTGGAGAGATGGCTCAGTAGTTAAGAGCACTTGTTGCTTTTGTAGGGACCCAGGTTCAGTGTGCAACATCCATGATGTTCACAAGCATCCATAACTCTAGTTCCAAGGGATTTGATGCTTATGAGCACTGAACAAACATTGTGAGCATACATACAAAGACAGCACACACACACACACACACACACACACACACACACACACACACAAATAAATTAACTTAAACACACACACATATAAGTTAACTTAAAAATGATTTTATTTGGGGAAAACAAAAACAAAACAAACAATGAAAAACACATGACAATAATTTCACATACTGCCCAACACCAGACTTCAGCCTCCTGATCATATTGGATATGTTTTACAATTTTTTTCCTGGAAAAATTAGAAAACTTTAGGTGGCAGACTCAGGCTCATGGACCCACATACCGGACATGGCTGTAACTAAATTATCATTCAGCTTGCCCAAGAGGGTCTCAGGAGACAGGACTTGTGGAGAAAACCAAAGTTATTATTGGCACTTGCATTGGACTTTATCTTAGGAACATTAGCTTATTTTGCTATCTACAAAGACCTTAACCTGTGTTTCCATATCGTTCCTTTGTGAAGGGAAAATGCCAATACAGAATGAACTGTTTGATAAGCTCCTTCACAGTTTTAGGGTATTTTTAAAGTTACTGTCTTAGAACTAATAAGCAGTGGAGCTGTTTTCATGATTTTATTTTTATGAGCCCTAGTTTTATCTCCCACTGTTTATCTGATGTGAAAATGGTTTTAATATTTGGAGAAAACTTAGTTGAGTCATGCCAAAATCTTAATAACCTTAGGCTTTTCTCATATTTCAGACTCTTGGGGAATCTCTGTATGCTAACATAGATTTTAATATTATAGAAATGCACCAGTGACCTTTCCATATAGCCTTCACAAAATTACTCTGTGATATAAACTGCCAGAGAGATGGGAACTTTCTTGAATGGAGAGTACACATGATTGATCTGCATTTTGTGGTTTATCTTGTATCTAATTTTTTTTTCAGATCCCTTGTATTTCCCCCGTTTATGCCAAACAACAGAAATTTTCATATTCTTAAGCTGGGGGAAAAGGCAGGTTCTTTTTTTTTAAGTTATGTTTTCATTTTGTGCCAGCTCATTTGACTGTGGTCGATGAGACTGCTGTCTTGAGTCTAACAGGCTTCGTGCTTCAGAAATGAGTTCAGATAGGAAACTTCAATAGTTTGTTTTAGCTTTTTAATTTTAATATACTCACTTTGGGCACGGGGGCCTGAAGCAGCTGCATGTAATGATTTGTGACAAGTATTAATTCAGGATATTGTATTCAGTTTATAAAACAAAATGATTACTATTTGGCACACAAACTGTGACTTCCCAAAATGAATGTTGGCTAGAATCCTGAAATCAGAGTTCTTTGTCTTCTGGAGACTAGCACAAAGATGGCTGAAAATGACTAAAATCTGAAGCTCGTGGCTTTGACTTCGGATTTGTTGTCAGTTCTAGTTTAGAGTAGGAAAAGGCTCAAGAGGTGTAGTCAATGTGAACCATGGTTTCTCAACTGCTTTCTGTGCTCTTCTTAACGGCTTGACTATTTCAAGACCCTTTCAAACCGTTAACCAAATGGATGATGTCTCCTTAAGAAGTAAAGAGTTGTCTCTTGTAGTAGCTCCAAGACTATCTGCAGATGGGAAACTGGGCAGGCATTCCCCAGCAGCCAGCCATTCTGTAGCTAAGAACTCACTCCTGAGCTGTCACTAATACTCTTTCCAGAATAAACAGCAGAACACAGTTCACTGCTTATCTGTGCAAGGGAATGGCTGGACATGGATTCACAGGAGTTTGTAAGGAGCCAGTGGTGTCATAGTGGCTTGTACGAAACCAGCGTTAGTTTCTGAAAGACAACAGAGGGCGAATTAGTCACATCAGTCACCCAGCAAACAGTCTTTGGTCACTTCTAAGAAGGGACTGTCTGCATCTTAAGTGGATGGAAGTATCTCCTGTGTGAAACAGCTCACTTCATTGTAAAAGCAATTCCTAGTTTCCCGATGATTTATAGTTTGCATTCCTGGCTGGGCATATGGCCTATATGATAGAGATCTTACCTATCATAGTCAAGACTCTAGGTTCCAGTCCTGGTGCTGCAAAAGCAACAAACAAAATAAATAGATGAATGAATGAACAGATAGATAGATAGATAGATAGATCATAGATGATAGATAGATAGATAGATGATAGATAGATCATAGATGATAGATAGATAGATAGATAGATAGATAGATAGATAGATGAAAGAAAGAAAGAAAGAATTATGTGCTCCTGAGACCATTGGTCTTTATTTGTGATTTTTACTATTGACTGAAAACAGACTTTATTGTTTCCTCTCCCAAATACATGAAGAAGTCGCTCTTGACTTGGCCTGAGAGGTCAGGCCAGGGGCTTGAAGATGGGACAAAGGCCAGTTTGCCTGAAGTTTTTGGCTTTGGTTCTCACTCCATTACAGGGAGAGCTCATTGGAACTCTGTAGCCCTTAGAGTCTTACCTTGCATGACAAAAAAAAAAAAGTTTCATTCTCATATTGTTCATCAGGTAATTGTTGATAGGCTTCTGAAGATGGTAGCATAGGGGTCACGAAATACTTAAATGGTGGCATCCGGTGGTTGGCCAATATTGTCATATCTTTTGATCAAGCACTCCTGAAAACTGATTAAGGTTTAAGCAGCTGCCTCTTCACCACTAGCTCATTAAAGTTGAAGTTCACCCAGAGTTTAGGTGTTTGTCATATGAAAAGGCCAATTTCCTTTGTCTTGTGGTTGTTTTGTATGATAACCTCTGGCTTTGCTTTTTGTTGTTGTAACAAGCACTTGCAATAATCAAGTTACAAAAAGAAACCATTTGGGCTCCTATTTGATGCTGGCTGGTTCATGACCAATCAGCCACATTGCCTCGGGTCTTTGTTAGGCAGTATGTGATTATGTGGAAGACACCAGCCACTCAACCACTGGCCTGGAGTGAAAGAGGTGAAGAAGATAAGGGTAGGATACCACTGTCCTCTTTCAAGAGGATGCCCCAGTAACCTGAAGACCTCACACCAGGAGGTCTTCTCTTTAAAAATGTTTTATTTATTTATTTTTTTGAGACAGGGTTTCTCTGTATAGCTCTGGCTGTCCTGGAACTCATGATGTAGATCAGGTCAGCCTCAAACTCATAGAGATCTGCCTGCCCCTGCCTCCTTGGTGCTGAGATTAAAGGCCTGCACCACCACTCTTAAAAATTCTTTCACTTCCCAGAAGCTAATCAGCTGAGGACCAAGCCTTTGGCATATGGGTCTTAGGAACAGCATTCCCAAAGATGTTGTCATTGCTTACTGTTACTAGATTTTAAATATAGGATACATTCTTCCAAATAGCCCTCTCTTAGTAGTGGACTCAGCTCAAGGCATGTTTGGACACCTGACATTCCAAAAGAAGGCTGGTGGAGATGGCTTAAGATGTGGCTGAATACACTGAATACAGGGGGTTGAAGTTCTAAAAAGGAGACAAGAATGGTGATGGCACTTTATTTCCATGGAAGGAAGAAAAGATAAAGGGCAGGAGATAGGGCAGCACTTCCTGTAGAAAGAGGATATGTGGAATAAAAGCAGAAGGTCAGAGTTAGATTCAAGGAGCTCAAAGTAAATTATAGCCAAGATCGAGATTGAAGGCCCCAGGCCTAGGTGCCCAAAAGCATTTGAGTAGAACATTTGAGGTGGATCCCATGTTTTAAGATAGTTAAATTAAATCAGTAGTTAGGAAATGACAATATCAAAAGCAACCCTCTTTCTTTTTGAAACAAATTTGGCCATAGGAGGATGGAACCTTGGTGGTTAAAATATATCTTCATTATAAGCCTTCTTTTGCAAACTTTTAGTATCACAAACATTAATGACAGTAGATTTATTATCTGTAAACCCTGATTTCTCCAAGTTATGGTCAAATTGGATGTCATTCCCTTTGGTTTTGAAAAGAAAAGAATAAAATTAAAACACATATAATGGCTGAATCCTGTTGTGGTTTTACCAGTATTAAATGTAGGCAATTATTAAATTTTTTACAATGTCCCTTACAGATAGCCCTCAATTAGCATTGTAGGTCAGTTAATGCCGTGCAGCAAATGCGTAGAGCCTACTTTTTCTCCCTCAAATTAAAATTTCTCTATTATATTTAAACTACTCAAAAAACAAAAAAATTAGAAAAGTGATTCTTACAAATGAACAGTTATTTTATGAGTACATTTAAAATAAACTGCCTTTTTCCCATGGATAATATAAACTTTTTCTACTGCCTGTTTTTGATGTGGAAGTTACAAGAATCTGTCCTCGGTAATGCCTAGGTAGGAAACTGGAGGGGATGGTCATCCAGACTTCCCTTCAGTGAAGCGGTCTTTTGTTTTAGTTTAGCTACCTGATTTAAAGCAGCTTAAAGTCACCCACAGGAAAAGGTCACGTTCGGTCATGCTGTTTAAAGGCCATTCCTTCAGAGTGTTTTACTGTGTTATAGGAATGCTGCTGTTGAGAATGGAGGCTGCCCAGTGAAGGAAGAGCCACTACAGACAGGGTTAAATTCTAGTTCGAAGGGACACGGAATTTTCTGAACTCTGTTTTTCACAACTTGCTGTTGGCCAGATGGTTTCTGACTTGAATAGAGCCTGGGAAGAGGCTTAGTAAAATAAAGCTTCCCGCCCACCTGTGTTGGGTGTGCTTATTAGGGACATCAAGCTCAGAGGGATGGTGGTCTGTGGTCCTGGTGTCAGCATTCCTGAGCTCAGTGCTGTTCCAGCTCATCCTCTCCTTGTAACTGCAGGAAGCTGACGTGTCTTACATGCTGCAACTCCTTCCTCGTTGCCTGTAGCCGTGTGGCATTTTAGAATCTGTTGGTTCAAACTCTTTCCCTCAAGAAACAGAATAATTGATCGCAGACGACACAAGGACCAAAGTGGTTTCCAGGAACATTGCTTATTAGTACAGACACTTGAGGAAACCCAGCCCTTGTCTTACAGGGGGCAGAGAACTCAGTTAAAGAAGCCAGGGGTTTGCTCTCTTTTCCCAGCCTGGCTTGAATTAAATGTCAGAGACATTTACTAAAATAGTATAGGATACAAATTCTTGGGAATGGCTTCACATGTGACTGACATCTGGTATCTTCCTGCTGCCTCTGGGCCTTGTTAGAAGGAAGGATTGTTTTTAGGTCCTATACCAGCTGGAGAAGCAAACACACTTTAAAACACTTCAGTAAAAGCACACATCTTATGAAAGGGACAATTATTTGAAGGTTGTTGACCTTCACAAGGATTGGGAAATGTTTGGCATCTTGTAAGTGTACTTTGATACTGGAGGGCTGTTCTGGGAATGTCACCTTGTCATTACTCTGCCCTTTGCTCTTCAATACACAATGGTAACACATTGTCTGACATCTTAGTGTGGCTTTCATTTAGGGAAATAAATATATTCCAGGAAGGATATGTGTCGTCTTCAGTAACATGGACATGTATAGACTTGAATCTATTCACATTAATGTTATAGCTGAAACAATGCTTAATCCAACAAAGCTTGAAGAGTCCGGGAAAATATATCGTGTCTGTTATACAAACAAGGACACAAGAAAAACACTAAAGAGGTTAAATAAATGCTCCCTCAGCATTCAACAACTGGTTGGGGTGGATCTGAGCTAGACTCAGAGTCCATTTGTGATTGTCAGTCTGTTTCCAATTTGAAAGGCTTAATATTCATTGTGGAAACAGCTTAATCTGTAATTATAGTTAGCCCCACTTTTAAAGCTGTGGACAAATTGCTTATAGAACTGTAAAAACGGGCTGTTTCTTGTTCACTTCTCTAATGTCACACTGGGATGTTTATCTCATTACATAAACATAGGAACCACGTGTCTGAAGTGAAGGAAGAAGAACCAGTTTCAGTCTCCCAGCCGGTCGGTCCGTCAGACAAAGCCAACGCACCAGCATTTGCTGTGTGCACTTGGAGTTTTCCTGCCGTTTGTGGTTCTGAGGTCGGAACCCACCTGGGACCATGTGCACACAAGGCAAGCACTCTACCTCAGAACCACAGCCACACTCCTCATTTGTGTGCCTATTCCTGAGTCAGGGAAAAAGAGTTTCCCACTAGCTCCATTTAGTTCATATGTCATCTGTTTGGCTTGACTTAGAAACCAAATTACTACAAAGCTCATAAACAAGAGAAAAACATGCAAGGTTTAATTTATATGTAAATCGGGATCTTCACAATGGAGTGAAGTCTGAAGAAATGACAAAATCAAGATACTTTCATATTTTCTGGGCAAAAACATCTAATGAGATTGTGAAGCAATCATGATAGGTCTCTAGAGAAGGTCCTTTCTAAGAGATAAGGAAGAAGGTAGGAAGGCTAGATCAGAGCCACCTCACTGTGTTCATGAAGGATACTGTAGACCCTCTGTCTTAGTCACTGTTTTATTACTGTGGAGAGAGGCCATGACCAAGGCAACTCCTATGAAAGAAAGCATTTAATTGGGGGCTTGCTTACAGTTTTGGAAGTTTAATCCATTATCATTGTAGTGGGGACCATGACAGCAAGCAGGCAGGTGCTGGAACAGTAGCTGAGGGCTACATCCTGATCTGTAGGCAGAGAGGGAGAGAGTCTTGGCCTTTGCATGGGCTTTTAAAACCTCAAAGCCAACCCCAGTGACACACTTCTAATAGGGCCACACCTCCTAATCCTTCTAATTCTATCAAGTAGTGCCACTCCCTGGTGACCAAGCATTCACATATATTCACCTTTGGGGGCTAATCTTATTCAAACCACTGGATCCCCATTCCATATCCAGTGAAGTCCTTATGAAGGAAAATACAGGACAGGTGACTATGTGGTCCCATTGCCTTAAAGTGATTTCAGTCTGGAATACACAAGATGACATTGCCGCTGTTTCCAGATGGAACATTCTTAACTCACCACATAATATGAACCACTTAGCACACTAGTTGACTGCCCCAACTTCGCTGACACAATGGTTAAAAACAAATGCCAAAACTAGAGGAAGGAATCCAAAAGATCATCCTTTAAAGTAATATGTAACCTTTAAATTAACTGAGTTAAAGGATTCTGTATTTTTGCTTCCAGATTGTTTGCAGGTTTATGCATTTAAAAGCTAAAACAAAGCTAGAAGAAAAGCTTTTTGGTTTTGTTTAAGAATTTGCCTAGATTTATTGTGTATATGTACCACATTTTATTTATCCATTCTTCAGTTGAAGGGCATCTAGGTTGTTTCCAGGTTCTGGCTATTACAAACAATGCTGATATGAACATAGCTGAGCAAGTGCTCTTGTGGTATGATTGAGCATTCCTTGGGTATATGCCCAAGAGTGGTATAGCTGGATCTTGGGGGAGATGGATTCCCAATTTTCTAAGAAAGCGCCAAATTGATTTCCAAAGTGGTTGTACAAGCTTGCATTCCCACCAGCAGTGGAGGAGAGTTCCCCTAGCTCCACATCCTCTCCAGCATAAGGTGTCTTCAGTGTTTTTGATCTTAGCCATTCTGACAGGCGTAAGGTGGTATCTCAGAGTTGTTTTGATTTGCATTTCCCTGATAATTAGGGATGTTGAGCAATTCCTTAAATGTCTTTCAGCCATTTGAGTTTCCTCTGTTGAGAATTCTCTGTTTGGGAGGCATCCAGGCAGTGGGACCGGGTCCTGTGCTCATTGCATGAGTCGGCTGTTTGAAACCTGGGGCCTATGCAGAGTCCCTTGGCTCGGCCTGGGAGGAGGGGACTGGACCTGCCTGGACTGAGTCTACCAGGTTGATCTCAGTCCTCTGGGGAGGCTTTGCCCTGGAGGAGATGGGAATGGGGGGGGGGGTAGGCTGAGGGGAAGGGGAGGGGGGCGGGAGGGGGGAGAACAAGGGAATCTGTGGCTGATATGTGGAACTGAATTGTATTGTAAAATAAAATAAAATTAAATTAAAAAAAGAAAAAAAAGAATTTGCCTAGATTTATAAAGTAGAATGGGGCTGGAGAGGTGGCAGAGCAGCTAAGAGCCTGGACTGCTCTTGCAGAGGCCCTACCTTCAGTTCCCAACACTCCTGGTTTGCCTATTATTGTAAACAAACATCATGACCAAAGGCAAACCGGGGAGAAAAGGGTTTATTTCAGCTCCAGTTGTAGTCTATCGTGGAGGGAAGTTAGAGCGGGGACTGAAGCAGAGGCCATGCACAAATGGAGTTTACTGGCTTTCTCTCCGTGGCTTGCTCAGCATGCTTTTTCATGCAACCCAGGACCACTTGCCTAAGATTGATATCACCCACAGTATCCTAGGTCCTCCCCCTTCAATCATCAATCAAGAAAATGCTCCATCTTCTGTAGGCCAACCAGATGGACAAATTTTCTCAATTGAAGCTCCCTTTTCCCAGATGACCTTGGCCTGGGTCAGGATGACTAAAAAAGCAAAACAACAACAACAGCAGCAAAGCAAAACCTAACCGACACACCAGTGCCCAACTTGGATATATCACAGCTGCTTGTAAGTCCAGTTCCAGGAGATCCGACCAACCTCCACAGGCACCTACACTCATGTGCGTACACACACTTGTGTACCTACAAGCACACCCCAAAAATAAATAAATCAAGTTATTTTAATTAAAAAATTTAAAAGTAGAAATAACTTCCCTAAGACTTACATTCCGTGTACTTTCTTCGCACTGTCTTTATTATTAGCTCGATTGCTGAGTTTAGTTTAAGCATTTGATGGGTTCACATGATGCCATTTTGAACATAAAATGGGGTTGAGGTTTATTTATGCTATATTTCTTTAACTGTTTATTTTCCAGCCACAGAGTAATAACTTTGGGGGTATAGACATGGGACAACTGATGCTTTCCGACACATTTAGTGCCTATATATTGTATTTTCTCCATATATGGTCTGGACTTGGTTCCATTATGCATAGTCCTAAACTTTATTCTTGTCTTCTGACTCCTTTGTAATAACAGCAGTGGCCTATTTATAAAACAGCATAGCCAGTGTGTAACTACAAGGAATCTTGGTTAAATTTAATAGTCCATTGTGTGTGTGTGTGTTTATTTTAATAAGAAAATAGTTTTTAAAAGAAAGGATCCTTTGAATCCTTGTATTTGGGCCTGCTCCATCCCCAGCCTCTTCCCTGTTTTATGCAATCCAGCCTTGTAGTCTTCAGACTTTACACATATTCATGCCTCAGGCAAACTTCAGAAAGATTATTCAAGGAAAGATAAAGTTAAAACCTTCCCTTTGAAATACTCTGATAATTAAAGCAAAAGTTGAGCCTGCAAGATAGTTTGTTTTTTTTTTTTTCTTTCGAGAAGTTTGATTCCTGTTGGTAACATTTTTTTACCTAATTGTGGGAGAGCTGGTCCAAGGGCAAGTGAAGGGCAAAGTTGGGAGGGCGCACATAGGAGGCCTGTGAGGTCTTACAAGGGGGATAAGGCTATCCTCTTAAAGGGAATAAAAAAGCCAGGCATTCCATAAGGATAAGGTCAGGGTGTTATTTCTCTTCCTCAGGACTCAGGTTCCAATGTGAACTCTACACACTTGGAGAGATTGGGTTGAGGTGTGGTGTAGGGCATAGAAAACTGTGGAGGAGATATCCAGCCTAGAAGTTATTCATAAGCCCATTCAGCTACAGAGCAACATAGAGAATGGAAACCTTTTCTGCAAACTGCATATCAGCAAGCAGCAGGGTTTGTCCTTTAAGAAGAGAACACTGGGACACTTGGAGACTCCGGAGGGAAGAACAGGTACACACATTAAAGGCGCTTTAATGTCAATTCTCGAATATTCATTTCCTCTGTCCTAGTTCCTCTTTAGAGTTGGTTGGGAGTTCATCCAAAAAGAAAGATAATCACTCATCGTTTATTGATATTCAATATATTGACACTATGATAGCACATAGGGTTCAGGTCATTATAGAGTTCATTGTAGGTGAAGATACAGGTTAACTAATTGCAAAACTGTGTGTGATAGTGGAGCCCTAGAGAGAAGAGGGTACAGATTGCCAGTGAACTTGCAGGACTTGACCTGATTCTGCTTCTCTAAAGGTAACCAGTAATTAGCGCCTCAATTAGCATAATCAAGAGAATCTCCCATAGACATACCCACAGGCAACCTGATCTACACAGTCCCACAGTGAAAAGCTCTTCCCAGGTCATACCAGAGTGTGTCAAGTTGACAATTAAAACTGAAGACCACAGTTCCCTTTTTCCAACTTAACTCCTAAGAATGAAGCTTGAAAGAAATGTTTAAAGGAATTACCCAGTAACTTCTGGACCTCCGTATTGACTCAGTGTTGATTGGGCAGCACCTGCCTGTGCTCAGTCACCGTGTCCCTGATTTCTCAGGCTGGGAAGATGTACATTATAGACAAATGACCATCTCTGTTACTTCCCTGCACTTTATTCCCTGGTGCCCATCTGGTTTCTGTCTCCTCTTGACCTCCTCTTCTGTTAAGTAAAGACTCCATTAGCTGTGTTAGTCTATATCAGAATCTTCCTGCCTAGCTGGATATGTTCTGGGTTCCAGAGCTCTTTCCCCCAGGATTCTTACTTAGAAAAAAACAGTGGACCTGCAGTTCTACATCTGTAAGAAGCTCACCATTGGTGGTTGCTGTCTGGGTATCTGTGTTAGTTTCTTGGTTTGGGGAAGTAAAGTCCATCGTGGTGGCAAAGAAAGATTCTGTAAAGTTTATGGAAGCAGAATCGTATGGCTGGGACTTCTCATATTTCAGTAGGCCAGGAAGTAGAGAAGGGATAATGCGTAGGACTTTCCTATTTTTCTCCTTTTGGTCAGTCTAGCACCCCTGCTCATAGTGTTACCCATGCTCAGGTTGAATCTTCCCTCCTTGGTCAAATCTCTCTGGAAACATCTCAAAGACACCCTGAGATGTTTCCTAAGTGATTCCAAATCCTGTGAAGTTGACAGTGAGGATTAAGCATCACAGTACCTTCTTCTGAGAAGTACTGATTTAAGGTAAGCTAAGAGAGCCTGAGTCCTCTTTGGATTTCCTCCATAGGCTCCTAGTTTGAATCCTCACTCTAATTAGTCATATCCAGAACCAACTACTAACCGCCTGGAGAGTGCTCCAGGGATGAAACTGAAGCTGAGGCAGTTGTTAACTAAAGCAGGTTTTCTTCTGATCTCTACCCTGAAGTCCTTTATTTTTTCAAGCACAGGAGTTCCTTGAAATTTCTGGTTAAGAACACCTGGAACCACCAGGTGGTAGCCCACGTCTTTAATCCCAGCCCTTGGGAGGCAGAGACAGGCAGAACTATGTGAGTTCGAGGACAGCCTGCTCTACAGAGTGAGTTCCAGGATAGCCAGGGCTACACAGAGAAACCCTGTCTTGAAAACAAACAACAATGGAAACAAGCCAAAATGAAATAAACAAATTAAAAGACCTGGAACCAAGAGCCAGAAGGACTTTTGTATAATCTGTTTGTACCTTTTTCCCCAAACCAAAGGTTTTCTATGCACATGGGCATTTTGTTTGATGTTTTCAAACTTAATAGGATACCCAACTGTGAGAACAAGGTGGGCCCTATGTTCCTTCTTCCCACAGCTGTGTATGCCTGACACCTACCCATAAGGGAGAAGCTGTTTTGATGGATGGTTTATTTCTACTATAGTTCCCTACTGAACATTTTAGGGAATTCTTTTGATTTTGTTTTGTTTATTTGTTGGGTTTGGGGTTTAGGGGGGCTTGGTAGGAGCAGGAAGGGTGTGAGGGTAGATTACTCTCTAAGCTAGAGGCAATGGCATGTGGTTATAGACCCAAATACTCAGGAGGCCAAGGCAGGAGGGTTAATTGAGTCTAAGACTTCAGGGCCAGACTGGGCAACATGGTGAGACTCTGTCTCCAAAACAAACAACAAACAACCCAGTCACAGCAGGTTCTTCACTAATTTACAAGTTCTTCAAGATTTACAAGTATCCTAGAGTTGCTTAATTTCATTTCTTAGGGCCATTGAGGTTAACAATGTTCATCCTAAGTACTAAGCCATAATAAAGTGCTGCTGGTTTTTTCTGTACCCCACCTGCAGATACTTTTATGTCTGTGCTTTTCCATGACTGGCATTTCAGTAAGATGCATTTATTTCAGAGGCAGAAGTGATATCTTTACTCTGAAGAATCCTTACAGTATGTGAAAGGTCTATAAAAACAAGTTTGTTGTTAGTAAGTTAGAGGACAAGGACTTCTTTCTTCCTCGAGCTCCTCTTACACATTCATGTATTCTCTTTCATTCTTACGTGTAGAAAGCCATGGATCATGTTCTGAGAAATGAGTTTCATTCTAAGACGGTTTGATGGTTTTTAGTGTGTGAACGTCCTGTGGTGCACTCATGCAAACTCACATGCCTTAGGTCAGTCACTCCACATGGTCTCTTCATGAGAGGTGGCAGATGTGGGCTGTATGAGGCACAGTGAAGCACAGCACAGAAGGTAACCATTGTTACTGGACGGAATCCACTCTGTGTCAAGAATTAAAAGTATTGTGTAATAAATATACAAAATTCCTCCGACTGTCCTTATTGATGCAATGCAGATACTTTTATGTCTGTGCTTTTCCATGACTGGCATTTCAGTAAGTTTGCTTCCACAAGGATCACCACAAACATATGGGTAATATGTGGTGTTGTATTGATGTGATAGCTTTAGTAACACTAAGTGATAGGAATTTTATGGCTCTGTTACACTCTGATGGGACTGCCATCCCTAATTGGCCCGTCATGTTGTATATAACTATGTGTGAGTATTCTAATTGTGCTTATATATTTCTTTGTATCATAATAAATATATTTTTTTCATTTCCATTTCTGTAATTCATTACTATAAAGGGGATTTATATGTTATTGACAATTTAATTTCTACAATACCAAAATATTGTTAAGCCAGAGATGGACCTAATATGCATTTAGGAGTACACACCTCAGAAGGCACTGTACAGTGGTGTGCCACAGGTGGGTACTCCTAACCTCTGCAGAGGGCTTTCTCTCTCACCATTATGGCTCCCCAACATGAGCTGTTACCTGCATCTTCCAGAGGGACTGAGCTTCCAGGTTAGAAGTGATTAACAGTGGATTATCAGACTAGAAATCCTCAGTCATGGACAACTACTTTAATACAGTTTCAGCCGTTTAACCTGATTAAGAGGATTTGGGAGGCCGAGAGATGAACTCAGATGTCATGCATGAGAAATGTTACAGTCAAACAACTAACATCCAAGCAATCTGGGGAAATGAATCAGCTTCCTTTGGGGAGCAGTTGCACTTGATTGCATTCTGTTTCTTCGAAAACTGATCATTATGTTGCTGGTCTCAGAGCATGCTGCCCTAACGCATGATACCTTGACATACAGTGTATTTTAAGCTGAGGAAAACTACAGGAAGGTCACCATCTGACTTCTCTCCTTTTCCTCTGGAAATTCTCATACCCAGAAAAAAGGAAGGGAGACAACACAGAGCTGACAAGAAGAATGTGAACAAACATGGTTTGATAAATACCTGAAATTGCATCCCATTACCCAGCTACATTTCTTACAATTTCTACATGGCTGCCCACTTTAAATGAAAAATGTGTGTAAAACATAGTTTTCTCCCATTTCTGTGAGTATTTATTTCTGAGAATTTCATATCAAGTAAAACTTATTAAATAAATTGATTATGCCTTGAATATATCTTTTGCTGTAGGAGTGTCAGTTGTGAGACTTGTTTTTGGGCAAGGAAGGTTATTCCTACATCCTCCCTATAACATGCTAACAGCTACTCAAATCAAGCTTGTTCTTAACTGCCCCTCCCAATAACTCAGCATGTTTTCCACCTACCTTGTAAACTCCTGATATAGTGAAGCCTATATTACGATCATAAAGTTTACCTAATGCAATTATAAGACAGTTCTTTTAAATTATATATTCATCAGATTTTTTAATTATCTCAAATCAAGTCACACTTTGATCGTAATTCTGATCAGTTTTGAGGTTCTCATTTTGCTCCTGTTGGCTGTGGGTTTGTGAACCCTAGGAGATTATTCTCCATCAAATTGCTATCATATATGATTCATCACTGCAGAAGCCATAGGGTTTTTGTAGTAGTAGTCTAGAACACATCATAATCTGTTTTTTTTTCCAAAAGCAAGAATAGCAGAGCCTCTCAGCCTTGGCCAGAGAAGCTTCTTTTTGTGTAGAGTGAAGTTTCTGTCCTTACTGGTCCTGCAGCCGTTCAGTCTCAAATAAACACACAGAGGCTTATATTAATTATAAACTGTTTGGCCTATTGCTCAGGCTTATAACTAACTGGCTCTTACACTTAAATTAACCCATAATTCTTTCTTTTTTTTTTTTTTTTGGTTTTTTCGAGACAGGGTTTCTCTGTGTAGCTTTGCGCCTTTCCTGGAACTCACTTGGTAGCCCAGGCTGGCCTCGAACTCACAGAGATCCGCCTGGCTCTGCCTCCCGAGTGCTGGGATTAAAGGCGTGCGCCACCCTGCCCGGCCACATTAACCCATAATTCTTATCTATCTTTAGCCACATAGCTTGGTACCTTTTCTCAGTCCAGCATTCTCATCTCACTTCCTCTGTGTCTGGCTGGTGACTCTTGTCTCTGCCTTTCCTCTTCCCAGCCTTCTCCTAGTCTAGTCACCTCACCTACACTTTCTGTCTGTCTACTGGCCAATCAGCATTTTATTAAACCAATAGGAGTGACAAATCTTTACATTGTACAAGAACATTATCCCACAGCATTTTTGTAGTAGGCATCAGCCAATGCAACACTGGCCAAAGCTGAGAATAAGTGACTGTATGTGTTCAGCCCTAAATGAGACATTCCTATCAACCAACCCTTTACCCCATGAAGCCCAGGGCACATCATCAAAAAAAAAAAAAAAAAAAAAAAGGAAATACTGACTAGAAAATACTAACTGGAGAGATGGCGCTTGCAGAGGTCCTGAGTTCAATTCCCAGCAACTACATGGTGGCTCATAACCATCTGTAATGAGATTTGGTGTCCTCTTCTGGCTGGCAGGCAGAAAGCTGTATACATAATAAATAAATCTTAAAAAAAAGAAAAAGAAAAAAGAATGTACAAGCTGGAGGATGGGGAGGAATGTTATCAAAGGCTGTCTTCTGAACATGACAGAGTAACCATTAACTCTCACAGTGGCTCTTGTTTATATAAGAGCTGCAGGAGATCAAGCCATCCATCCACAATTGTAGCACAGATAGGGATGGTGCTCTTGAGGGTCCTACCTCTACCCGAGGAACTATTGGGTAGCTTCTGGGTGAAGGAGCCTAATTCTTTGAGGATGTGGTCCCAAATTGGATGCCTGTATTACAGTGGATAGCTTCATATCCATGCACATATGGGCAGCACTAATTGGACTTAGTAGGTTATTAAAAAGAGAGGGGCTATGGAGGGGACATGGAATGTGTGTGTGTGTGTGTGTGTGTGTGTGTGTGTGTGTGTGTGTGTGTGTTGCGGGGAAGGTATTGGGAAAGATCCTGGAAGAGTTGGGGGTAAATCAGGTGGTGGGTAGATATGTTCATATTTTCTTATATACACGCATGAAATTCTGAAAGAATATATTTTTTCCTAAAGTACAACATAGCTTTCTGAAATGTTAATGCAAGTGTCATCACTGAAGAACCCGCTGCTAGGTACTGAATGACAAGACCTCACAGCCAATGTGTGAGAAGCTTCCTGTTGACAGTGAAGACTTGAAAGCCCAGAAAAGCATAGGAAACAGTTGACAGCTTTACATGTCCTGTCTTACTGTTCGTTCTTGCCAAGAACTCTGGTGGAAACTACAGACACTTTAAAAACAGATTTTTATGAAAAGAAATCATTTGTTAAATGTCATCTTTCTTTCAGTTTAGAGAGTGTTTTTCCTTAAATATAAAATCTGTGGTTAGTAGACTTTTCTGTATTTTTAAATAGAGGAAAGTATTTTTTAAATTACAAAAAAAACTTTATCACCATCTCTTAACTAATGCTTGTGTTTAGATATATGTCTGTCTATACTGTGTCAACTGCTTTGCATCCCTCTGAGAGAGGGAAAAAAGAACCTAAAGGCAGAAAGCCTTATTTTTGCTTACAGTTTCAATGAAACCTTTAGTCCAGCATCATTTGGCCAAAGGCTGTAAGTCTGTAGTGGGGCAGGACTTCCGGCAGAGACCACCCTGCACAGAGAAACAAAAGAGTTTTCTAACAGAACCCCTCCAAACCCAGCAGGCTGTGAAGCTACAAATGTATCAATCCATTCATGAGGTCAGAGACCTGGGGATCCATTCATGAGGTCAGAGGCCTAGGGGTCCATTCATGAGGTCAGAGACCTGGGGATCCATTCGCCTCCTGAAGCTTAGGGACCAAGCCTCCCACACATAAGCTTTTGAGAGACATTTAACTTCCAAACTATACTAGCATGAACCAGTTTGGATCATGTTTGCTCTTTTATTTGCTTAATAACATGTTAGGAGTATTTGTATTTGCTTGACAAAAGCTGTGAATACTTTTAGGAACCCCTCTGCTTTGCCATTGTTAAGCAAACAACCATTCCTTTCTACTTCCGTTTTTAATAAGCACAAGAGTATCTAAATGTGTAGTGTATTTAAGCCATTGCTTGGTTAGGATTGTAGACAGGCAATATTTTTCCACCTTAAATGGCACAATAGTATCTTTGTCCACAGGCTTTGCATACATTGAGTTAGAATAAGTCCTACTGGTGAAATTGCTACCCATGACTGGGGCCTTTCAAGGGCATAGAAATTAATTGCAAAATTTTTTATCCCCAAATTATACAAGAATACTCTTACCCTCAACTCTAAACACCATTATTTATTACCATTTTCTTAATCCTGTACTCCATGTGTGCTTTTTGAAAGGCTATTTAATGGCTTGATGAAGATGGAATTATTTTTAGCAAGTGAGGAAATTATCATTAATGATACGTCAGTGTCGAATTGGATTCCAGCTTGAAGTAAAGCCAGGCATTTGAGAGTTCAGAACTGTCTGATGCTAGCCCCAGTCTATTTTAAAAATATGAGACATTCTTATTTAAAGATTCAAACAATCAACTCACTTTTGGTCAGTGGAAATTCTATGTCAACTTCTCGTCTCTGAAAAATGATCTTAGATGTTTTCAACATGGGTTTTAGGGGTTATTTGGGTTTACTTCAGTTTGTATGGTTAAGGTGGGGATGGGGTTATTAATTTCCCATGGAATGTCTTCATCACAAGGTTAAAGTTGAAATATAACTGTTGCAGTTAATAAAATTCTGCAGCATGGAGTATTTGAATGAAAATGGACAGGACTGCTCTAAGGTATAGTTGACTGTACGTATGATGGAGGGCACAGCCAGAGACAGCTGGAAGAGTCCAGACTGAACTGGGCAATGAGAGGAGAGGAGAGAGGGCTCTGGGGGGTGGGGTGGAGAGGAAGAGAAGAGAGGACCAAGAGGGAGAGAACCAAGAGAGCACATGTCCAAATTGGCAGGGGTATATAGAAAAGAGAAGCCGTGGGAAGGGAAGGGAAGCCCATGGGATGTAGAGGGGAAGGGGGCAGGGTTTGTGGAGGTAGTGAGAAGAGCCGAGAATTGCCATGGGTACTGAGTGAGTCTGGCATCCAACATGCAGTTTGGTATGCTAATAGGTACCACAGTTAGCCACTTGTCCTCAGTTTCTTTGGGACCTGACAATATTGTTGTCCACCGAAAACTATATATTGTTGCTGGGCAGTGGTGGCGCGCGCCTTTAATCCCAGCACTTGGGAGGCAGAGGCAGGCGGATCTCTGTGAGTTCGAGGCCAGCCTGGTCTACAAGGTGTACTCCAGGACAGCCAAGGCTACAAAGAGAAACCCTGTGTTGAAAACATATAAAAAAAAGAAAACTGTATGTTGCCCAGTCAAAGCAAACATTGTTTTGTTCCCAAACAGAAGACACAAAATGACAACTGTCTTGGTTGGCTTGGGGGAAGCCTCAGGACTCATTTAAAATTCCTATTTATTGTTTAGATACAAAGCTGTTAAGATGACATGGGCCCTAGAAACACTCAAAATACCATCAACAGAGGTGTTGTCTGTGTTCATTTCTTGCTCGTTCCCAGGCCCTTCACAATGTGATAGGCCTTTTGGAAACCCTGTGCAGCTGCAGGAGTCCAGTGCATATGTCTCTAGAGCCACTGTAAAGAGTCACCACAGATGAGAGGCTGAAAGCAGCAGAAATTTTCCTCTTACACAGTTTCACATTCCCCCAGTCTCTAGGGAGAATTCATTTCTGGCCTCTTTCACCTTCTGGTGTCCTTGACTTGTGGCTGCATTGCTCTGGTCTCTGCCTTCTTGGTCACATTGCTTCTTTTTCTGCCTCTGCCTCATGTTTCTCTTATTATATTTATAATTATATTTAGAGCTCACAAGAATGATGCAGAACTACCTTCCCATCTCAAGATGGGACATCACATCTTCAAAGCCCTTTTTTGCCCTGTAAGGTAACATTCATAGCACTTAGTATGTGAGTGTGTTTGGGGAGACATCATGTAGCTCATCGTCCCAGCCAGGTACTTTGGATATACCTGATTTTATATACTGTACCCTGTCCATCCTATACCTAAAACTGAGATATATGCCCAATAACAAATATTGTTTGTCAAAATTTTGATCAGAGCTGGCCTAGGACTTTGGAGTGGAGGAGCAGTGTTTTCTTTGTAGTTAATCCTGCACACTTGGGGTAGCACTATCAATGCCAAGTGCAGTAACCCCTCCATAAAGAATGAAGGGCGGTTTATTCTCAGCCAAATATAAGTGACTTCAGCCTTTCCTTAGAAATGTGAATTCTCTTTGCCATGAATGGCATTCCCCCTTCCCCTGCCCAGTGGTTGTATGAACTTCAATGGATATAGAACACAGACAGTCACAAATCAATGTATTTACCAAATACGTTGGTGGAGACAGCAGGTAGGGAGGGTGCAGCAAATACTGTTAAAGGGTTCCTGTGCTCTCTTTGAGGTTTGGAGTTGGTGAAAGCTAATAGTCTGCAGACAGTAGCTCTAATCGTCAGAAGGATGTTAAGTCGGGTAAAGAGTTGGATGACGACTGGCCATCAACATGGCCCAAGATAAATTTGGCTCTGCATCTGCAGCATTCTAACTCTGGAAGCAGTCAGGAAGTCTGTCTGTAGACTCTTGAATCAGCCTGTCAGCCTGCAGAATCTTGAACATAGCTATGGATTTTTCAGAGAACTTTAGGTGACAGCAGACTGCAAGTCTTGAAGATGACGTTATGTCCAAGGGACACCTTTTAAAATCCCATTGTAAGCTTAGCAATTCAACAGGTTTAAGTAAAGATGCTGGACAGAGTAAGACAAACAAGCAACTTTCTTCCTCAGTTTACCCAGCTGTGTTGTATGGTATCAGGCCATCTTCATGGCGGCTGTACGTGCCCTTGAATATTTGGCCTCCCAGCAGCCCCTCTCAGGTCCTCTGTGCTCTTGTGCTAGCCGCCCGTTTCTCATCATGTTCTTTAGAAGGAGCTTTCTGCTATCCCTTAGGAAGTGAGCCAGCCCATCTGGGACTCCCCTCCTAGCTTGTCCCTTCCAAGCTTTCTGCAGTCTTGGGAGATTGTCCTCAGCTGCCGGTGTAAAAGAATCTGTCCAGTTGTGTAAGAACGCAGACAATGGGCCCATGCAGAGCCCACTGGCTTCCTTCCAGTAGCTGCTCTATGTGTTTACACTGGAAAGGCTGCTTCATTGTGTCAGCTCTTTGATGGTCATCCCCTTGAAATCCCCACCCTCCTCAGGTGCTTCCTCTCCCCTGGGGCCTGGGTAGTGAGGTAATGCCTTCTAGCAGGATGGAGGAAGAGAAGGAGGTAGGTAAACCTTCAGGTCCCTTGTAGGTGAGGACTTCCAAGGCAAGCTGAGAATCTGCATCGAAGAACATTTGCCACAGACTGTAACCATGTTTAGCTGGGGGATTTGAGGTGATTACAAAAGGGGGATAATGGCCAGTCCCTTCCCCATCTCTTCGAAAGGTAGCCACTCATCCTTTGGGGTTTTTCTGCACCCAGTTGGATTGGTAGACATACCTTTATTAGCTTCTTCTTTTAAAAACCAATTGCTTGGGTCAACATTTTCTAGCGCTCGGTCATTGTCTTCATTGTGTCATCAATGTAAAATAAGCCAGCTGCTGCCCCTATTTTCTGGCCTTAGGAAGTGTTTCAGAGAATGGCATTTCCCCCAGTTTAAAAATCAGACAGATTTGGGGTACTCTACTGCCATTTTCCCAAAATGCCTCTTTCCTTGGTCTGATCCCTAGATCTCTGAAAAAAATTAAACCAGAAATGGCTTCCACCACCATTGCTGATGTTCTCCCTAGAAGGCAGAGCCAGAGGCCAGCATCCTTGGTCCCTAGGTACCCTCAGCTACCGCAGTCCCCAGAGGCCTTCATGTAATTAGGCCATCTGGATGGAATGAGTACTTCAGTGGGAGGTGAATATTTCAGTAGTGGGAACAGTAGAGAAGGCCGAGAATCGATCCCTTTCTGGATGCTTGGGCCTGGGTACTTGTATCAATCGTGGGAGAATCAGAGATAAACTAGTGAAAGACAACAGAGATGGTTAGAAACAGCCTTTTATGTTAGATGTCTCTGTCTCCTATTCCTCTCTAAATTAAAACAAAGGTTAAAAAGTGCAAGGGATAGTTGGCATGAGCTAGAACATCCTAGAGACATGACACTCTACCGGGAAATCCCTTGTCTCTTTATGTACACTCTGGCAAGCCCCCAAGGCTCCTTGGTATCTACTGTGTTCTTTTGCGTTTCTTCCATTCCCCTCTCTTTTCCTTTCCTTTTCTTCATAGCCAGGGTCTTTCATTGTTGCCCCGATGGTCTTGAACTCCTGTCTGAATGGTTCAAGTAGTTGGAATTCTAAGTGTGTGCCGCCGTTTCTGCCTCACCACATTGTTTTTTTTACTAAAAAGTTGGTTTGTATGTCTGTTTGTGGTTATAAGGGTTGAACCCAGGGCCTCACATAGGCTAAGCACACAATACTACTGAGTTACACCCCACCCTCACTATAATGCTTTTTGATATATCATGCTGACAGTGGTTTCCTGTGTGTGGTGACTGAGGTGATCCATGGGAGCATTTCTCTCTGCAGATAGTTCACAGTATGTGAAGTGTGTCTCCAAGTTTAGAGACAAGGAGGAGGAATGTTGGGGTCAGATGATGGCAAGGCATATGAAGGAAAAGAACGGACGACCTTTACCACATATTTAAAGAAAATAAATACAAAGCATTTGAGCTGTGACAAGCACTTGCACTTTAATTTGTACACTAATGAGACATTTTGTTCTTCCCCAGGTCTTGAATATCATCATGGCCAAACCTTATGAATTTAACTGGCAGAAGGAAGTGCCATCCTTCTTGCAGGAAGGGGCAGTTTTTGACAGATACGAAGAGGTAAAAAAGCGCTGTCATTTTTTTTTCCGTCTCAAAACAGTCTAATGATTATCTAATTTTAATCACAGTCCTGAGCATTCTTTCATGTAAGCAACATCTTTGAGGCTTATAAATTATAATGGATGGAAGGTAAGTTGTGGAATGGAATAATAATATGCTGTCGGTGACTTGTTGAATGATCACCATGGGCCCGATAAAATAATAGCAATGGTGGGTGTCATTTATTGAGTGACTTCCTCGTGCCAAGCTGCCTTCTCAGTACTCCATGTGTGTTATTTCATTTCACCAACAAGCTCCTTATAAGGTAGTTGCTACTGTTGTGGTTTTACAGATAGGGTTCATGCAGAAATGGTTTGGTTTAATGGAGTGTTTTTGGCAAGCTTTCCTCGTAAACCTTTCTATTCGTTATAAATGCAGCAAGGATTGGACCTGTTGCTAGTCGTTTGTTTGCTTGTTTCATTTGTACAAGCTGTTATGACCAAAGCTTTGCATACCTCCGCCTCTGTGCCTTTGAAAAATACTAGTGGCGCCAGGCTTCCGATACAGCCAGGCATTGAGGGCACCCATGTGCTAGAAGGGCCGGGAAGGTGGGTTGAAGCCTTACCTTGAATGCTTGAATTTGAGGTGACCTAAGGAAGGGTATATGATGAAAGTGGTGTATTTTTATAAGGCAAAGTAAAGGTAAAAAATGGATTCATTTAGAGCCAAGGTTGATTGCTTTCAAATCATTGAAATGTGATGGCTGGTACCCAGCCCCCTGAGGTTCAGCACGTCAGACACAGAAATGCCTTTGCCCCTGGGAACTCGGTAGCACCTCATTCTTTCCACCATGTGTTATGAGAGTCACATTTTTTCAGAAAACAAAATCAAAAAAGCAAATGTTGAACCAAAATGAGGTCATTGTTTCTTCCTTTGAGTTCAGTTATTGAAATGATGGTCTTCATATGTCTGTAACTTTAGCACAAATGGAGTAAATGCCTTCAACTGTAAATCAGATAAATCAGAACAACATCCCACCACCAGAATCAATCACTGAATTGCCTGTCCGTTTTCTTAAGAATTAAATTGGGTACTCTTTCTTCACTGTTTCAATGGTTTCCATAGTCTGCACTCTTTAAAAAGAAAGAGAGAAAGAAAGAATAAGAAAAGAAGATGTAAACACTTTCTATAACCTGACACTGCCCTGCTGCCCACGGTCTCATTTCCCCCAGTTTCCTACACATATCCTCTGTGTTCATCACAGCCAGTCTCTCATGACTGTTTTCTCCTCTTGAGATATACCTGTTCGTGTTTGTTTAATTGGTGAACTCCTCCTCATCCTTCAGGACTCAGATGAGAATCTTCACTTGTGGGGTATTTCCTTGACCCACTCACTAAGTGATAGCTCCTTTGTGCCAGCAGAAGACTTCTTTCAAGTGGTACACTGCCATCACATTTTATTTAATGTTTCTCTCCTTTTAAAAGTAGTTTGCATTTCTTGAGGCCACAGGCTAGGTTTTACTTATTTTTCTCTTCCCAGGTACTAGCTGAATGCTCTTAGCTGTCAAGCTCATTGTAATATTTAACCTCCTGAAGGATTTTATAAAACCAAATCTGATTGGTTGTTTTCCTCCGTTCCTCCCTCTCTTCCTTCCTTTCTTCTTTGGTGGTTGAACCTGGAGCCTCAAACAGGCCAAACATGTGGTCTACAACTGAAATTTACTCCCAGATTTTTTTTTCTTGATAATTGAAATAAGAATAAGACTTGATAATCCTTGAAGCTCATATGGGACCTGAAGTTTTACAGATTCAAAGTATTAGGGTAAACTACATGAAATATGTATCATTTAAATAACTTATTATTTTCAACTGTTTCATACACAGAGTAAGTTACGTAAGTGACTATCTTCACTTCCTACAATTTGGCAAGGTCAGGGACTTAAAACTTCTATTCAAGGCTTCCTTCTGATCAACTGCTCTAAGTTGGGTACCACTGACCAGAATGGCAGCGCAGGTAACAAAAATCACTGTTCTCTCTCATTGGCAGTAGCTGAGACTCCTATTTTTTTAAGCTGAGACTTAAAAAAGGGGAAAAAAACCCATAAGAATTTATGTAACTTGTTTGATACGAGGATAGGAGCCTTGCGGACACTTAAATGGAGAGCTGAAGTTACAGAGAAACATTTGTATGCTCTGTGGGGAGTAGACAGTCATGCTGGAGTGAGATCAACAAGGGTGTGTGATTTCTGGAATGTTAGTAAACTCAGAGACTCAGCAAGCAAGATGGTTCAGATTCTTTGTGTCCCTCTGTCTTCTTCGAGCGTGATGTTCCTTTCCCCAGGCTAGGGAGGACCCCTCTGGAATGGGAATCTTTTGACCTCTTTTATGCCATGTCAGATACATTTGTATGGCCTGCTTCTGGGAAAGTGGGAAAAAGTGAAGTTGGAAGTTGAGATGATCTTCCTAAGTCTACCAGTCTCTCAAGTAGCTAGGGGCCATATTTTGGGATAGTAGATTCCAACCCCTTCAGTGGTTCTGTAGTGTGGGCCAGTGTGAGACATCACTTCTTGACTCCTAAAGTGATGCAAATGATTTTCAGATTTCTAAGGCAATCTGAAATTTTCCAGCCTTAGGAAATCTGTAAGATAATTTAAAAATATTACTTGTTTTCTCATGAGCCAGAGGGTCACCTGGAAGAGACTGAATGTGACCACTGGCAGAATTTGATCTTTCTTGGTGCCAGGTAAACAGATGTATACAAGAGAAAAGGCACTTTTTGGGGAACAAAGTGCAACAGGAGTTGATGGATGAAGGGGCTCCATCCTTCATGCTCCTTTGTTTTTCAAGAAGACTCCCTTTGGTTTTGAATCAGAGCAACTCGGACTTTGAAAATCCTAGTTTCTTGTGCTTCTCTGGGCATGTGCATTTCCCCTAAATATGAGTGTGAAGAGAACCTAGAAGGAAGAAACCCAAACAGATATTAAAGTCAGTCCAGCTAAGCTTACCTTTTCAGAGAGCAATTTCATGAGGAAGTACAGTGAAAGATGAAACAAAGACTATTAACTTTATAGAGTAAAAACAGTGTTCTGTCCTGTGGTTTGAGTAACACATCAAACCAGAAAGCCAAATAATGTTTCAAGCTGGGTGGCAGCCAATTTTTCTTATCACTTTCTAGTTCTATAAGATGCAATTTTATTTTTTGGAGACATAGCCATTAAACCGTTCACTTGTAAAAATGTAATCAGAAAAAGGTTGTTTCTCTGGTTTGTGAGTAAACAACCCTGAGACGTGACAGTTGACTGCCAGTGGGAAGAACAGGAACTAGAGAAAAGGAAACCCAAGCATCTACAAGTGTCATAACACATGGTGCTGACTTGTGAAGGAACATACATGTTTTCTACTCCAGATAGTGCCTATCGAGTCTGCCTCAATAAATTAGCTTCCGTATGGGAAAATGCTGAATAGTTACAGAGTTTTTGTTTTAATAATTGTCAATGTGTATATTGCATTTAAGCATTATTTTTTGTTCTTTCTATGTTCTGGGGGAATTCTTTTGAGGCAACAGAAATTTAAAAACTTCACTCCGCAAGAGCATCTGTCGTAGCATCCAATTCTATTGTCACACTACTCCTATTAATACATCTATTTTTTTTTCCTAACTCAACTTGACTTATAAGTTACTTAGGTGCAAAATATATTTCGTTAACTAAAAAGAAATGTTTAATATAAGTGCCTAAATAATTTATCTTGTGTCCGAGCATGGTGGTGCACACCTTTAATCTCAGCATTCTGGTGGCAGAGGCAGGCATATCTCAGTGAGTTCAAGGCCAGCCTGGTTTACAAAGCGAGTTCTGGACAGCCAGAGTTGCTACACAGAGAAACCCTATCTTGAAAAACCAAAAAAAAAAAAAAAGAATTCCTCTTGCAGAAGAGATGTCTCCCTGGCTTCCTCTGACTCCTCTCCATGGGTTTTGGTGTTGTCTGTATTTCCCAGCATTCCTTGGTGTAGATATAATTCTGAATGGTTTTATTAAATAAGAAACATAGAGCCAAATGCAGAGTTAAAAGCCCCAGAGGTCAGAGAGCAGTATCTAAGAGCTCAGACCAAGACTGCCTTCTTCTTATCCCTCACTGCCGCTGCCGTCCTTCCCCTGAGAAAGAGACCTACTTCCTGTGTGTCTGTCCTTTTTTTTTTCATTTTTATTTATTTATTTATTTATTTATTTATTTATTTATTTATTTATTTATTTATTTATGTTTCTATTATCAGCTTGATACAGTATAAATTCTTATCCTAACAGTGATAGTGAAATGTTTCACTGAGGCTTGCCCAGTAATTGAGTAAAACCGAAACTTACTATAAGCCACAGTCATCTTAGGGTCCCCCCTGCTATATAGCCTCCCTGGTTCTGTGGGTTGCAGTCTGATTGTTCTTTGCTTTATATCTAGAATCCACTTATGAGTGAGTACATACCATGTTTGTCCTTCTGGGTTTGGGTTACCTCACTCAGGATGATATATTTTCTAGTTCCATCCATTTGCCTGCAAATTTCACACTGTCATTTTTTTTCTCTGCTGAGTAGTACTCCATTGTGTATATGTACCACATTTTCTTAATCCATTCTTCTGTTTTTTTTATTGACTTTCTGTTCTGCCTTCTCATTGGTTGTAAACCCAACCACATGACCTCCTTGTCACTGCCTGTCTATACAGACCTCTAGGCCTCTATGGTTGGTATTGAGATTAAAGGAGTGTGTCTCCATGCTGGCTGTATCCTTGAACACACAGATTGGGCCTGTCATGTGATCGGGATTAAGGGCATGTGCTACCACTGCCAGACTTCTGCTAAATGTCTTGCTATTAGCTCTGACCCCCAGGCACTTTTATTTATTAACACCTTGGTGCTCACACTTTCTTAATGGTGCCTCTTGCCCTCCAAAGCTGTTTTCAATCTCAGTTTCCTTCTCTGTTGCTGCTCCAAATTGTTTTGTCCCTAAAACCCATTCTGACACCCAATCCCAGTAACACGAGTGTTGTGTATTTGGAAATGACTTTGACTAAAGATGTGGCGGCAGCTGACGAGAGTGAACGCACTTCATGACAAAACTGCAGCACTCTGTGGAGTAAGTTCCATTACCGGAACCTCTTTGTGAAGGGTGCTGTTGTCTGCTTCTGCCACCAAGGTGCATGCTCAGTGTTCTGCCTTTAAAATGTTTGAATTGTAATTTAGTATATGTGTGTGTGTGTGTGTGTGTGTGTGTGTGTGTGTATGCGCACATGCACATGTGTAGAGGTCAGAGGACAACTTGCTGGACTTGGTTCTCTCCTTGGAATGTGTGGAGGTCTGGGATCAAACTCAGGTTGTCAGGCTTGGCGGCAAGTGCCCTTACCCCTCTGGGTCATCTCATCCCCACACCCTTTTACAATTTAGTCACTCTTCTAGAATCTTCTTTCAGTTTGTTCATTTCACCTTTTACAGATATGACTTTCAATTACTTATAAAAGATAAAAATCCCCATCTCAACCAAGGAGAGAACATTCTGGTCCCTCCCCATCCAGAGTTAAACACTCTTTGCAGGCTCTCCACCTTTTCACCTTAGAGTAGCTTGTAGGGCAGCATTCCTGCTCAACAGTCCAGATTTTACAAAGAACCTTGCCCTTCCCTCGTGTCCTTTGTCTGCTGTCTTAAGCTAGACTTCTTCTACAGAACTTCTGTGCTGAATCTGGTCAGAAACCAGGCTGCCCATGACAACAGCCATGGGCCATGCATGGATATCGTGGGTTTGCAATGTGGCTAGTAGGATTCAAGATTTTGTTTTAGTTAATTTAAATTTAAACTTACGTGGTTACCTTCTTGTAGCTTGTGACTATCATTGGACTATATAGGCAGTTATATCAAATTACAACCAAAATTTTAAAACTTCCTGCTTCCCTTCCATGGCAAAGAAATCGCTCAATTCCCTTCATCTGAATCTGCTAAGCCTTTCCAGCTCCTTCTTCCTAGGGACAGTCCGAACGGGAATTTAAATACTTCATAGCAGTCTCTCGCCAGCCAACAGTACCCTCCCCATACCCCAAATTTCCTTAATCTCACTCATGAGAGTCCTTGTCTTTTTTATTCTGGTGTCAATAGGCAAAAATCACCCTGACTTAGTTTAAGGGTCTTCATTATTTTAATCTCTCGCTTTTCCTCTCCGAGTTCCTCCTCTACACATCCTAGGCAAATGCTCTCACACTGAGCTGTGCTCCTAGACTGGCTGTAGTTTAATTCTGGAGTCAAGCAACACTTCATTCCATGTTTGAAAGCCAGTGTTTTACTAGGTAGAAAAGCTGGCTTTGCAGACCAAAAGGGGCGAAAGAAAGGAGAAACCGAAAAGACAAAAGCATCGGGCATTGCAGTTACTTCCTTGTAAGGAGGGGAAAATGAGTGCTTACTATTATAAATGTGACTTCAGGTCACATTTTCATGTGAGGATAAATTCAGAAACCAGCCTGTCTAGGAGAGCTGGCTGTAGCCCATCACTCTTGGATTCTGGGAAGGTAGGATAACACAGAGTTGTATTTGGTAGGGTGGTACATTGGCATGAGGGATACCATTTTGATTTCTTGTCTGGTCTGTTGGGCCTCAAGCAGGCTTGATCTGCTTGTTGCCTCCAGGCTTCCCCCTCTACCTGAATAGAAGGAGAGGCAGCTGGTGGCTACAATGGCTTCCAGGAAAATGGAAGCAGCTGTTGCAGGGGCCAGAGGCAGAAGCAGGGGAGAGTGCAGACCAGGGGGCCAGGCCACCTTGTGGAACACAGCATACAGTTTAGGAGATGTCCTGGCATTCCCCCACGAGGAAGCCTTTCCCAATATAATTTCCATGGGAATATTTTGATTTAAACATATAACTCCCCCTAAAGGACAATTCCAGGATGGAAAGCTAGTCATGAGAGCCTTCTTTTACTCTGAGACCCAAATCACATGATTCTTTATTTAAAACAAACAAACAAATCCTTGTATTTGTAACTGATACAATAATGGGCAGCAAGTCAAATAATAGTTAGTTCTTTTATACAAAGAAACGATTTGAGGAAGGGCCTCTTAAATAGTGCCCGTATGACATTGAAAAAAATATGTGGTCATCCTTCTTACTTCCAAACTTCGGCTAGTTTAGCTTGTACCTTACAAGGTCTGGATACTGGGTGACAGGAGTAAGAACTGGGATAGTAGCACCTGGCGTTTCCAAGGAAGGGTACTTAGAACACACCGTGGTCACCACAGTTGTGCTTACTAGTTCTCAACTTTTAGAATAGAGCTGAGTATACTGTTTAGTTACTACTGATCAAACAGAACCACACCAATAACCAACCAACAAAGAACCATTGTAAGTAAGGTTCCAGCAGATGTTGGAAAGTAAAGGGGCTGGAAAACTGCAGGAGAATACAGGTTTATAAGCTCAGGGGAGTTAAGGTTGATGACTGCCAATGCATAACGTAGAACTTAGGTCTCATTTTTAAATGTAAAAGGAGTCAAAGGGAGCCAATAAGAAAGTGAATGGTTGTAATGATATGAGGGGCCTTTGGCAGGTTTGGAGCCAAGGTGCCCCATGGTGGGTGAGAGACAGAGATGCCATGCAGGCAGTGCTGAGGGAAGAGTTTTATTTGGTGGGGGGAAGAGAGAGGGAATGGGGAAAGATAAAAAGAAGGGGCAAGAGTGCACATCTCTTGGGAATGGAAAGAAAGAGAGAGGGGGAGGGGAGTTTTCTTTTTTCAAGGGGGACTTTACTTCAGGACACAGGGTGGGTCCCCAAGGGGTGGGCCAGAATGCCAACAATAGTAATACATTCTCTATTTTAGAGTATATTGAGAAATATTTTTTAAAAAGGACTCCAAATGGAATTAAATCTAAACTTTTCTTTTTTTATTTATTTAAATTTTTTAAAATTCATTTTACATACCAACCACAGATCCCCCTCTCATCCCTCCTCCTGTTCCCTTCCCCTGCCTTCCCTGCCCCCTTCCATCCCATCCTCCAAAAGAGTAAGTCCTCTCATGGGGGGACAGCAAAGTTGAGGCAGGACCAAGCCCCTTCCCCTGCATCAAGGGTGAGCAAGGTGTTCAACCATTGGTAGTGGGTGCCAGAAAGCCAGCTCATGCACCAGGGATAGATCCTGATTCCACTGCCAGGGGCCCCTCAAACAGACCCAGCTACTCAACTGTCTCCCATATACAGAGGGCCTAGTGTGGTCCCATGCAGGTTCCACAGCTATTGGTCTAAAGTTCATGAGTTCCTATGAGCTTGCTTCAGTTGTCTCTGTAAAAATCTCTCTAATTTTGTTCTATGAGGCTGAAGATTACAGTTGTCTAGGGCATAATTTGTTCAGTGACAAACTTTTTTTGGTATGAATTCTTTGTTTTTCAAGCTCTAGTCCGTGATATAACTTCACTTTTAAAAACAAAGCAAAGTTCGAATGTCATGTTTCGAAAGTCATGTTCAAAGCCTGGTGTGTGTGACTGGAGAGTATCTATCCAGCGGAGGCAGGGAATAATGTGGCCTGGGACCCAGGCTGAAATGAACTTTCTAGCCCAAGTCTGGGATTAGATCCTAATGCCACAGGGGGTCTTTGGTGTATTTTTGGTAGTGAATAGTAAAGGCCTGATTAGTGAATGGAAGGAGGCAAGGCTGGATTCTCCATGTCAGCCACCTAGAAGAGCAGAGGTAGGTTGAAGGAGTAAGTGGACAGTTGGTTAGGCACATGGGGAAACAGTGGAGATTTTGAGTATGAGTATTAAAAACCATGGGCTTTTTGGAGTTGATGAGGAGAGCAGAGAGTGTTGAGAGAGGTAGGGGGGTGCAGAGGGTAGCTATGGTAACTGACACAGTAGAAGAGATGATAAGAGTGATGAGAGAGATAAGAATGCAGAGGTGGATGTGGTAACTGACGCAGGAATCCGGGCAGTTATGACGATGCAAGGCAGCAAAAATGTAGGCAGGCAGAGGGAGGGGACCTTTGTGGATGTGCTTAGGGTGCTTCTATGCCTGAAGTGGGGGGAAAGCTGTAGACAAGGACAGAAGTTCTTCTATGTGTGGTTTAAAAAAAACAAACAATTTTTCATGAACCAGAATCTACAGAATTTAGTCAAAAATAAGGTGAATAGAAAGGACATTGAAGAAGGCACTAAAACACCTTAGAAAAAGAGCAAGTGCGTTTTCCTCCTCCTCTTTCCCTCCCAGGGTGATCATTGGTGTCCTGGTGGGTGGGATTCAGAACAGGCCCTCTAGGGCCTCCTCCACATGGCCTTGGCAGTGTGTGGTGCTGCACCAGCAGAGGTCAGAAGTGTTTTCTTTTAAATATTGAAGTACTGTTTTTTAAAAAAATGTGGTGTATGCCAAACAGCTATTTTAGACTTTCTAAAGAAGATCTTGTTGTTGGGCTCTCCCCTCTCCTCCTGTCATGAGAAAGAGAGGAAGGGGATCTAGACATCTGGAGGCTGAGGGTCGGAACACTCAAAAGCTTCCCCTCTACCTGTCCACACATTGCAATCACCTGGAGAGCCTTTTCCATGTTGATTCCTGTGTCCTCCTAAGATTCCTGTAAGTTTCTCACTGGCGTAAGGCTCAGCCATGAACAGAATTTCAAAAAGGAAATCTGGGTAGGGGAATCTATTGCGCAGCTAAGACTGAGGACCATTGCCTTAAAGAAGAAATCTTTGGGAATGTTGATGTGCTTACTGGATGATGATTTCAGAGTAAGTGGCTGATGTTGTAGAATTATTAGGAAGTTTACAAGTGAGATATGCAAGACAGTTTGGAAAAAATAAACTTTCAGGTTTAAACTGTTCTAATTATGATACCGTATATATTTGCATAAATATATCAGATATTCTGAATACTGTATATGAATTTTTATGTAGCTCATTTGGCCGTAATAGTCCCCCACTACAGCTTATCAATGTTAAAAACAAAAACAAAAACAAAAACAAACAAAACAAAAACAAAAACAAAAAAAACCCTACAGTACATGTGACCCTTATGTGATCCAGAAATGTACTTCGGTCTAGCAGAGGCACCATGATGTCATATCTGCTATCATGACAAGGTTCTGTGAAAGAAATGAGAAAACATTTTCTTAGATGAGATTTAGAGTAGGTTAGAAGACATAAAGGCCTTTTCTTGAAGGCATTGCCAGTTATGGTTAAATAGGATAGGTTCATTTAAACATACAGGGCTGGGCGGCCACCATTCGCAAAGCTGAGATAATCCAGGCAACAAGATAAAGTCTCAGACTTTGTTGACTTGATATTTTAGTGGCAGGATAGACAATAAGTGGGTGGACACAAATAAGCAAATAAATGTCCAGTAATGTTAGCTGTAGTTCTAAAAGGAGTGATAGCAGAGATGAACACTCAGGAGTACAGGAAGTGGCAGTGGTATGGATAGGCTAGGTAGGAAGGGGGACTTGATTTAGGAGGTGGCGTGATGGGGCAGCTAATTGATAAGATGGAACCAGCTTGGTCAAGAGCAAACCAAAAAGCCTTCTAAGACATGGAACCTGTAGATGCAAGGCTGGAAGGCAGAACGAATCAGAATATTAAAGATCAGGACCAAAGTTGGACTGGGAGTCAAGAACAGTAGCATAGTTAGAAAAGTGCTGGGGGATTGGCTCCTGTAGAGCAGAGGTTGCAAAGTGAGGGTCCCAGACCAGCATCTTCAGTACCAGCAAAGCTTTGGGCCCACTCAACATGCTGTCTTAAAGAGACTTCAGGGATGGTCTGAGCCACTTAGATTCTAATGAAGCCCTCAGAGAGAGTTGCTGCGCACTCACTCAAGTATGAGATCAACATTGTGGAACTAGGTCAGGAGCTTACACTTCATCCTCATTGCTGTGTGCAAAGTTATTTTCAACATGGACTGACATGATCTGATTTGCGTTTTGGAATCAGCTATTCTGGGGTGTTTAAAGATGTTAGTCAGTGTTCCATCATTATAAAATATCCATGTAATTAACTGGTAACCAGTAAATTGCCCAGCTCTAATTTACTCACTCAGGAGGCTAAGGCTATAAAGCAAGTTCTAGGCCAGCCTGTGCTACACAGCAGGATTCTTTCTCAAATCCTTTTTCAAAACTTCCTAGGTTGGGGAACAGTAGTAGAGCAGTAGTAGAGCTCCTGCCTAGAGTTTTGGGTTCAATCTGTCACACTTCTAGAATGATAAAGGAAGGGAGAGAGGAGGAAAGGAAGCAAGGAGGAGACAATTTATATTGTCTCACAATTTTCAAGGGTCTGGTACCAGGTCAGGTGACCATTTGGGCATAAGGTGGCAGTGATAGGAAGCACATGTTGGAGCTGGCACATCCCAGTGACCTAAAGACATCCCACCAAGACCCACCTCTTAAAGTTCTACCACCACTCAGTAGTGTTACCTTGGTTTTAAATTCCAAACCATAATAGGGGACCTGAAGGTTGGGGAGTACCAGGACTTCAAGGAAGGTGAGTTTGAGTCTTTGTCCTTTGTCCTTCCTCTGACCTGCTGTATCTCCAGCCTGTTTGTGTGTTTGTTTGTTTTCTGTTTCGTGTGTGTGTGTGTGTGTGTGTGTGTGTGTGTGTGTGTGTGTGTGTGTGTTTTGTGTGTGTGCACACGTGTGTTTAAGACATGGCCCTGCTAGGTTGCCCAGTCTGGCCTCAAAGTCCTGGATGCAAGTTGTTCTGCTGCTTCAGCATCCTGAATAACAGGGAATTATAGACTTGTGCCACCATACCCAGCTCTGGGGCTTTCAACTCTGACCCAGCCATGTCCCTTGAACACCCAGGCAATTTTCTGAACAGTGCTGTGGTAGAAAATGAGGGAGTGAAAAGGGAGGGTCTGAAAAGCATGGGTCTTTTTACCCAGTAATTCCTGTTTTGTGCCCCTCCTTCAGCCATTTTTCTTGTCTTCCCAGCCAAGTGATTTTTTTCTTCCTATGATAAAGGCTGTGGCCTGGCACTTGGGCATTACATCACTTGGCCCAATCTCTGAAACAACACAGAAATGCAAGTGCTAATGTCTGCCAGGCTCTTGTAAAAACACCCAGGTCAGTTCCTTCCTCCAGACCAGCCTTTGAAATAACACTGTTGATAATGTTATCTGGGCTGTCCTGCCTTGGGGCTCAGAGTCGGCTCTTTGTCATCTAAGCATGTGATATTTAAAGAAAGACTCCTGTGGTTTGGAAAGTCCTGGCAAATATGGGTCTGAAGACAATAGACTGTGGTATGAGCCATAGCCCTGACATTTACAAGTTAAGACCTTGAGTGGCTCCTTTCACCCTCTAGGTCATTGGTCTCCCCTCAAATGCAAACAACAGATGGACCCCAGAGGGTCATACTCTCAGAGTATAAGGACCCAGTATGTATATGTCTCTTCAGCTTGAAGGTTCCATCACACTTGATACATTGTGGGTTTTCTTATGTCCCAAGTGCTTACCCAGAGTAAATAAAATATTCAGGCAAGGGGCTGGAGAGATGGCTCAGAGGTTAAGAGCACTGGCTGTTCTTCCAGAGGTCCTGAGTTCAATTCCAAGCAACCACATGATGGTTTACAACCATCTGTAATGAAATGTGGTGCCTTCTTCTGGCCTGCACAGATGCAGGCAGAACACTGTATGCATAATAAATAAATATTTTAAAAAAATACTAGGGTAAACAATCAGGGAGCCCGTAAAGAGCACAATCTGGCAAGAGCTATTGCTGATCTTCTCGTAGGTTACTAAGCAGACTCCTGAACCACACTCTGAAGGGTTGGTGTAAATGCCTTTTAGCCTCTCACACCTTTGGCTTGCTCAGTTGCCTTTCTCAGCATGAGCAGTTGAGTGACAGAAATCCAGGACAATGGTGGGTTTTGCTGCACACATCTTGCTACACATGAGCATCTTTACTCTTAAGTAAGATCCTAAGAATGATTTCAAGACCCAAAGTTTCTAGCCCCACTCTCAGTCCCCCAAAATCTAGTTGTATATGAGCTAGAGATGGGAGGAGACGCTCATGACTGGGGTGAGAGGATGTATGTAATGCTAAATGAGAGACGTGGTAAAGAATGCTAAGTTGCGTGTCCAGGGATCCTAGAATCTGAAGAAAGGGCAGACCTAAAACTGCAGGCGTGAGCAGAGATGGTTTCTCTGAGGAAGATTTGCCAACCTCTTGGAATGTTACAGAGGTTCTGAGGATAGGA
Organism: Peromyscus eremicus; assembly: GCF_949786415.1. Taxonomy (NCBI): domain Eukaryota; kingdom Metazoa; phylum Chordata; class Mammalia; order Rodentia; family Cricetidae; genus Peromyscus; species Peromyscus eremicus. The sequence goes on from NC_081419.1 coordinate 109,911,987, forward strand.
ATGAGCCTGGTTTGTGACCTCAAATCTGTTGATGAGGTTTGGAAGAGAAAGAAGGGATGTGTTAGGAATGTAAAGAAAGGGAGTTTGAAAAAACTGGATTATTATTACAAATCTCATCAACTTTTGCTGCCTAGCAAACCACTGCCAGGACTAATAACCTAAGACAGCAAAGATTCACACACAGAGCATGATTCACACACATTATTACACAGAACAAAATAATTTGGTGAAGGAGTAGAAAAGAGAAATGCATTCAGAGTTGTAGAAGTGTTCTCCTAGAAAAATATGTTTTATAGAAACAAAATTCTTATTCCATGGAACTGTAAGTAATTGCATAAAATACCTATTGTAGTCTGTCCTATAATTTTTTTCATGCATTAGTATCTTAAAACTTTTCTGTGGTATGCATCTTTTAAAACTGAAAATGCATATGTGCGGTTATCTCAAAGTAGTAGAAGTGTAGATAGACACACCCCATGCTTAGTTTTTCACACTGCATGCTGCTGTTTAGTCACTGTTTACCTTAGCTAAACCATTCTTTTTTTGTAAGATTTATTTTTGTTTTTAATTATGAGTATGGGTGAATGTGTGTTCATATGAGTGCAGATGTCCTCTGAGACCAGAAGAGGGCACTAGATCCCCTGGAGCTGTAGTTACAGGCAGGTGTGAGAAGCCTGATGTGGGTGTTGGGAATCCTATGCAAGAGCAGTGCTTACTTTTATCCACTAATCCATCTCTCCAGCCCTAAACTATTCTAATAAGGCTCTTTTATCACTTATAAATGTTCTAATATTCAATCTTTGTACAGAGGTATTAGTGTATCACATGTTTGTCAAATAACTATATTTTTCTGTATTTGATTATAAAAATGAGCTTAGTTTCAAATATCAACTTGCACTTTTTCTACTTGGCACTAAGGTTTGTTATTTCTTGATTGTCTTGCCAAATCAATAATGTCAGCTTGTCCTCACACTCCAGGTGTTTTCTGTAAATGAAGTACTTAGTTACTGATAGAGATTTGTATTTTGGAGGTGCTTGATCCAGCTACAAAAAAGAGTTAGCAATCTCTTCATTATAAGATGGTCCTAAAAGTCTCAATTATGCTTATTTTTATACTATGATAATGCTAGACCTGTATGATGGGAGCAATTAAGAGAGCTCATTATTGTAGTTTAAAAATTGTACATAAGATTTATTTTATTGTTTCTAAATTTGCTTCTGCTGAATGATATATTCCCCATCCAAATGGTGGCAGACATGAGTAAAATTGGTTGCGTGGAACAAAACGAGATGACAAGTGGTTGTTTATGTGATTTGTCGTTCTGAGTATCAGTGCTCTGGGTGAGCCTAGGTTGGTTTTTGCAGCAAACGGCCACACTTCCATCTCACCAAAACCACCCAAAGCCTCTTGGAAGCAGCAGGGCAGCTTTGTTCTTAAGTCCAATAGTAGGCTGTTCGATAATACACAGCAAGTCACAGGCAGCCCTGTCTCCGCATTGGAGATAGGAGAATACAATAGAGATGGCAAAGGATTGGAATCAGGGAGGGTGAAGGGGTGTGACCCCTTTACTGCTAACCTCAATTTCTTAAGGTGCCCTCACAGACCTGGGTCAGTTGACCAGGTGTAGAGTTGGGTCAGCATCCCTTTTTATATGTAAAATACATAAAAAGAAACAAACAATAAAATAAACAGTGCATGTTTTAGGTGTGGTGAGACATGGTGTCACAACTGCTGTACCTTGTCCTCTTAGCACAAAAGCAGCCGTGGAAGACACAGGAAATAAGTGCAGTGCTCCCATGAAATGATGCTTTCAGAAGCAGGTGGCAGGCTACATAGGGGAAATGATGACAAAGATGAGTAACAAGTCAGTTTTGATGATAATGCTGGGGTGGTTTCCCTTCACACCCTTCCGTCTAGCTCTGCATTTTCTGTCTGATACTCAACCCTTTCTCTTCCTTTCCCCTTTATGTCTCTCTGTCAGCCTTTGCTTCAGGTGAAGTCCCTCCTGTCTTCTTTTCTTTGTGTGCTCACCTCATTTTCTTCTCTGGTTTCTCTGAGTTGGCTTTTCTTCTTGAAGGTGGGAGGTAATTGTGTTTCTTTGGGTAATAGAAACATCTCAGCCATGGAATAGTTTGAAAGTCAGTGCTGGGAGAATGCCTAAGACTTGAGATCCGAGCCACTGGCAGGGTACAAGGAGAGCTTGTTTATGAGAAGATACGAGACGAGACGCATCCATTAGGAAAGTGTGAAGAAGTCTGGGATGACTTCCATTTACACAGAGATTGTGGAAACAAAACAGGAAGAAAGTCTGTAAACAGTGAGTCAGTACAATTAAAATGTAAGGGAGTAGCTCTGCTGCTCGGGCCTTGCACGTGTCACTGTGCTGTGCTAAAGAATTTAATTAAAACTCTAATGGCAAAATTACAGAGCTGGATTCTCTCTGGGTCCTTTTCAGCCTTCAGTTTAAGTAAGAGAAGCTTGATGTTAGTTAGTTCAGGTCATATGTCTGGGCTACAGGTGAATAAACAGGATAATGGTAGCAAGGGCATGCTTTTGATTATAGAGATGAGTGCACCCCTGTGGTCTCCAGACTGGAGAGGAAGTTCAAGTCCCACCCGGCTTTATTTTCATGTTCTCTGCTAATGCATATGGTCTAGCCATCGAATTAATAGCACTCATTTAGGTGTGAGTAGATAAAGAGTCCATTGAAATATACAGCACTTTTAAAAGTAACTTTAGCCAGGTGATGGTGCACATCTTTGATCCCAGCACTTGGGAAGCAGAGGTGGGTGGATCTCAAGGCCAGCCTGGTCTACAGAGTGAGTTCCAGGACAGCCAGGGCTAGACAGAGAAATCTTGTCTGGCAAAAACAAACAAACAAGCAAAAAGTAACTTTAAATCCTTTCTTAAGAAAATTGCACTATTATTTATTTCCCATGTGATCTTGTGTGAATTAATTCTGTTAATTAATCCTAAAATTTAGGAGGGCTAATTTTAGTTACTACCACTTGTTGGGGATTTTAGAGGAGGTACTGCACTGATCAGGCAGGGTTCTCTAGCAGAAGACCTGGTAGGATATTTGTGATCCATAGGAAGAGATTCATTATGAGGGATTGGCCCCTGAGTCCAGAAGCTGAGAGATCTGTGAACTTTTGTCTATATTATATTCTATAAGCTGGAGGCCTGTCTAAACACCAGATGTCTGAGAGCAGAGAGCCAATGTATGTGAATCCCTTCCAAACTCGAAGGCCTCAGGGTCAGAGCACCAGTAACCAAGAGCAGGAGAGAAAGAGCAGACGCTTCCCTATCTGATCTGTGGGTCCTCCACAGGATCTGGGTGCTGTACATTAGTGAGAATAGACCATCTTAATGAATCCACCAGCACAATGACTGATGTCTCCCAGAAATAACCCTGTATCCACACACCAAAGAGACACTGTATCAATTCTCTGGGTCCCCCTTAGCCCATTCAAGTTAATGTGTCAATAGCCATCATGGGCATTTACTCCTTTAGTGCTTTCAGGAGAAATGGGTACCTTGCTGAGCGAACACCCACTCCCACTAGATCTGGACTTAGTGCTCTGTGAAAGGTATTCAAACATTTCATTTCAGCCTTCTAACAACCCTGTTAATTTGATTTGTTCGCCTTATTTTGTGGTCTGCAAAACCGGGGCTTAGAATGGTTAAACTCCTTGCTTGAGGTTCCAAAGACTGGTCAGGGGCTGAGCAGAGGTTTCATGCCAGCCTGTCTACAGTGGGTCTCCAAGTGTAGTGCCATTAACTTCAGCAGCAGTAGCACCCACATGTTAGGAAAGCAGATAAACAGGCCCTCCCTAGACTTACAGAATGAGACATTCAGAGGACTTACTTATTCCTGCAGTCTGTATTTCAAGAGCTTTCCCAGTGATTCGAAAGACAGATGGAGCTCAAGCTTGTGAACGATGAGGCAATGGCAAGATGAGGGAATTTAGACTAACTAGAAAGAGATACAAAATTAAATGCTTCTAAAGCTCTTTACTGCTAATCTCCCTTCAGCAGGAAGTCATGATAAAGAAAGAGAAACTTCTGAGAAAACAAACAAACAAACTTCCTTTCCTAGATCCATACAGATTCATTTTTTAGTGTGTGTGTTGTGTGCATGAGTTATATGTACTTGTTAGTGCATGTAGGTGTGTGTGTGTGTGTGTGTGTGTGTGTGTGTGTGTGTGTCTTTTTAATTGCTCTCTAGCCTTATTTCTTTAGAGGGTCTCTCCCCTAATATGAAGTCATCCTTTTGGCTAGGCTGACTGGCCAGTGAGCTTCAGACTGCACGTCTCAGCCTTCTTCCACACTAGGCTTACAGGGCACATGTACTGTGCTTGGCTTTTTGCATGGGTTCTGGAGATCCAAACCCAGATCCTTATGCCTCCAAGTCAGACTCTTTACCAACTGAGCTATTGTGTCTCAACGGGGGCAACCCACCTGCGGGAGAGAATGAAAGGGACGGGGAGACATGAAGGAAGACAGCAAGACATGGTTCCTATCAAGCTGCAAATTTTATTCTCCTCAGCAAGGCTTATATAGCATGGGAGGGGGGGCAGGAAGGAGGGAAGGGGTGCAGGACGTGCCAGACGTGCAGTTGAGGGGAGACGTGCAGGTCGTGAGGCTGCAGGATGTTGTGCTAGGTGGTAAGGTCAGGGCCCATTGTTCTGTTGCTATGCTACCTGACCTACCTGACCGAGGAATGTTCTTTATCTTTGAGGGCATCTGGTTTAGGGCCTGTGGCTTGTTCTCTGGCCTAGCTAGTACTTTTCCATGGTTCATGCTTGGTCCCTGACAAGCTATCTTCCTAGCCCTGGACATAATAGATTCCATTGAGCGTTTCTATGTGCCGGGATCAGTGTGCACATAGCATTTGACACCAACCTTGAAAACCTCAGGTGCTTATGAAGTTGTGAGAGCTAAATTAGGTTATTTTCCAGAGTATATAAGAAAGAAAGATCTGGGTCATTTGAGGAGCTATGTATCAGCCAGAAAATAGCAAGAGTGGATCGGTGGTCCAGAACTGGCTATTGGTAAAGAAGCTCCACTCGTCACAGCTACATCTATGACACAGAATGGCTGCCAGCCCAGAACCATTTTTGGATCATAAATATGAATATAAAAATATATAATTAAAAGCAGTCTTTCTTAAATTGAATAAAAGAAGCTAGAATCAAAGATCTGTTTGTGTGTAGATGGATTTTTATGCCTACTTTTTGTGAACCTGATGTCTCTCCTCCTTGCCCAGCAGGTACACTGAGCTACATTCAGGCCCCACAGAGCTGTTCAACTCTTTTAGTCACCGTTTACCTTAGCTATTCTAGAGCGTAATGATAATGTCGCCAGGTTTTTAATCCAATTCTTTTAGGAAAATAAGGACAGAAAGAAATTATTTTTTCTGTAATTGCACCCAAGTGCCCCTAGCGGCACCAACCGGTTCCCTAATGATCAATAAAATGAGCCATAAGGATAGTGAAGCCTTAACCAGGGATTTTTCAGTTGCTAATTGTTCGGGGAGGGAAAGGTAGGTAAAATGAACATGATGTTTTCTTTCAGTTGGTGGGAGTAGACAATACCTTTTCAGCAAGAAAGCCTATCTTTTTAATAACTTACTGTGATTTTAATAAATCATTAAGAGGTGTATGATTTCTATTCTTCTTTCGCTGAAAGCCACAAATAATAAGTGATTACTAGGAAGTGCACTTTGTCAAAGTGTTTGTCCAGTGTTTGAGGGTGGGGGGCAGAGACATCTTCCAGGAGTTTGGGCTGACCTTCCCCACTAAGGCATCATCTGAGAACAGCTCCTCAGCCCCAGTTCTGTCTCCTGTCTAGTGTGTCTTCTCACGAGTACTCAGTAGGGAAAGTGATACCTGTGGTTCTGGTGAGGTGCAGGGAGGCTCTTGGGCTGGTACTACTTGCCCGAGCAAAGTTACCTGGACGGCATTTGCAAGTAAAGAAAGGATTCTCGTAGTAAATGGTCTTTAGTCTTTGTGAAAGAGTTCTTTCCAAAAGCTTAAAATATAGAGTTAGTTAAGGGGTGGGTTTGGAACTGCACAGAAATAGGCATAATTTTTGCTTTGCTGGGCAGAGATATGACCTTGTCTGTCTTAAACTCACTAAGAATAAGCTTCCTTAGTTAAAAAATAGGAGTGAAAAATACCTACCTAGTGTTGCCTTTATAGGGCTTAAATAAGACGGGCCATTTTAGAATGTAAATCACAGTATGCACGTTCAGTAGTTTCATATCTAACTACAAATCATTTTCTAAGTCCTTTTTGTGGTGTGTAAATTGTCTATATGACCCGCCAGTTTACTGTTCCCTGAACATGGCAGGCATGTTCTGATTTCTAGGCATTTGCATTCTGCCTTTATTTATTTATTTTTTTTTCATTGCTGGTCCATTTATTTCTCAGCTTCCAGAAAAAAATGATCCAAAATATAGATCAAGTAAACAAATTACAGAGAGAAGTCAAAGTTTCACTATATGAAGATGATGTGATATTATGTATGTATGAGATCTCAAAATTCTACCAGAAAATTTCTAGAAATGATTGACAATTTCAACCAAGTGGCAGAATACAGAATCTGCTTAAGAAAACAGTTGGAGCATAAGAAAACAGCAACTCCATGGGAAGGTGTGCTGATCTAGGTTGTGTACAAATATACAATGTGTGCTTGGTAAGCACTTGTAAATGACAGGGATCAAAAGAATATGTTAAACCTAGGTGGTGTTGATGCATGCTTTTTTTTTTTAATTTTTATTTTGCAATACAATTCAGTTCTACATATCAGCCACGGATTCCCTTGTTCTCCCCCTTCCCGCCCCCCTCACCTTCCCCCCAGCCTGCCCCCCATTCCCATCTTCTCCAAGGCAAAGCCTTCCCCGCAGACTGAGATCAACCTGGTAGACTCAGTCCAGGTGGGTCTAGTCCCCTCCTCCCAGGCCGAGCCAAGCGACCCTGCATAGGCCCTAGGTTTCAAACAGCCGACTCATGCAATGAGCACAGGACCCGGTCCCACTGCCTGGATGCCTCCCAAACAGATCAGGCCAATCAACTGTCTCACCCACTCAGAGGGCCTGATCCAGTTGGTGACCCCTCAGCCATTGGTTCATAGTTCATGTGTTTCCGTTTGTTTGGCTATTTGTCCCTGTGCTTTATCCAACCTTGGTCTCAACAATTCTTGCTCATATAAACCCTCCTCATTCTCGCTAAATGGACTCCCAGAGATCCACCTGGGGCCTAGTCATGGATCTCTGCATCCAGATCCCTCAGTAGTTGGATGAGGTTTCTAGCTCGACAATTAAGGTGTTTGGCCATCCCATCACCAGAGTAGGTCCGTTCGGGCTGTCTCTCTACCATTGCCAGCAGTCTGTTGTGGGGGTATCTTTGTGGATTTCTGTGGGCCTCTCTAGCACTTTGCTTCTTCCTATTCTCATGTGGTCTTCATTTATCATGGTCTCCTATTCCTTGTTCTCCCTCTCTGTTGTTGATCCAGCTGGGATCTCCCGCTCCCCCAAGCTCTCTTTCCCTCGACTCTTGCCCTTCACTACCCCCACTCATGTCCAGGCTGTTCATGTAGATCTCATTCCATTTCTCTGTCTTTGGGCGATCCCCTTGTCTTTCTTAGGGTCCTGTTTTCCAGGTAGCCTCCCTGGTGATGTGAGTAGCAGTCCAGTCATTCTTGTTCCACATCTAGTATCCTACTATGAGTGAGTACATACCATGTTTGTCTTTCTGAGTCTGGGTTACCTCACTCAGGATGATTTTTTTCTGGATCCATCCATTTGTCTGCAAACCTCATGATGTCATTGTTTTTCTCTGCTGAGTAGTATTCCATTGTGTATATGTACCACATTTTGTTTATCCATTCTTCAGCTGAAGGGCATCTAGGTTGTTCCCATGTTCTGGCTATTACAAACAATGCTGATATGAACATAGCTGAACAAGTGCTCTTGTGGTGTGGTTGAGCATTCCTTGGGTATATGCCCAAGAGTGGTATAGCTGGATCTTGGGGGAGATGGATTCCCAATTTTCTAAGAAATTGCCATATTGATTTCCAAAGTGGTTGTACAAGCTTGCATTCCCACCAGCAGTGGAGGAGAGTTCCCCTAGCTCCACATCCTCTCCAGCATAAGGTGTCTTCAGTGTTTTTTATCTTAGCCATTCTGACAGGCGTAAGGTGGTATCTCAGAGTTGTTTTGATTTGCATTTCCCTGATGATTAGGGATGTTGAGCAATTCCTTAAATGTCTTTCAGCCATTTGAGTTTCCTCTGTTGAGAATTCTCTGTTTAGTTCTATAGCCCATTTCTTAATTGGACTGTTGGGCATTTTGATGTCTAATTTCTTGAGTTCCTTATATATTCTGGATAGCAGTCCTCTGTCAGATGTGGGGTTGGTGAAGATCTTTTCCCATTCTGTAGGCTGTCGCTTTGCCTTGTTGACCGTATCCTTTGCTCTACAAAAGCTTCTCAGTTTCAAGAGGTCCCATTGATTGATTGTTTCTCTCAGTCTCTGTGCTACTGGTGTTCTATTTAGGAAGTGGTCTCCTATGCCAATGCATTCAAGACTACTTCCTATCTTCTCTTCTAGCAGGTTCAGAGTAGCTGGATTTATGTTGAGGTCCTTGATCCACTTGGACTTAAGTTTTGTGCACGGTGATAGATATGGATCTGTTTGCAGCCTTCTACATGTTGATATCCAGTTTTGCCAGCACCATTTGTTGAAGATGCTTTCTTTTTTCCATTGTGCACTTTTGGCTTCTTTGTCAAAAATTATATGTTCATAGGTGTGCGGATTAATGTCAGGGTCTTCAATTCGATTCCATTGGTCCACATGTCGGTTTTTATGCCAGTACCAAGCTGTTTTTTATTACTGTAGCTCTATAGTACAGCTTGAAGTCAGGGATCGTGATGCCTCCAGAGGTTGTATTATTGTATAGGATTCTTTTCTGCCTTTATTTTTATTCTTATTTATTCTCGTTCTCCATCCTCCTCCTTCCTGCCCAAATGATGTTACTTCCTACAGGCCTTTTGACCATTTTACCTCACTCTTCCTTTTTTTTTAATCTTTACATTTATTACTATACAATATTTCTTTGGTTTCTATTTATTTCCAGAATTTCCATGAAGCATAAGATCTGGCAGCAGACTCTTTTTAATTTATTTATTACTCTATCCCAGCAAGGAGTTCAGGCACTACCCAGTGAATGTTTAAGAAGTACTTATTGTGATCTACCAATTCCTAAGTTATGAATTCCAGATACAAACTTATGACAGTTTAAGTGATTCCTCAATTTTGAAGATTTTAAGGCCACCAGGGAACTGGAGCTGAATATTGAAAGAAACTAGGTGAAGATATATACCCCATGGCTGCTGTGGAGATATGGCACTTGAACCTCCTTTCACAAGAAAGTTGCCAGGAAGTGGATAGTCAGCCATGTGGGGCAGTGGGGTTGCTGCTGCTTCCATAGTTCCTTTGGACATTCACAACGAACAAACACTACATCACTAAGAGGTGGCCCGTCCTGACCTACCTGAGGCTCCCCTAGAGAGGCTCCTGCCCTCTGCCCCCACCCGATGCAGCTCTTCTACAAGAAGTACTGCTTTGTGAGACCTCAGGGCCCACTCTTGTTCTTCTCTTCTCTTCTTTGGAATGTTCTTGCTGGACTATGGCCCAGAATGCTCTGCTGCCTCTTCCTGATTCCCCCACTTCCTCGGTCACAGGCATTTGGCCAGCTTTTCCATCAAACTCAGTTCTCGTGGTGTCTCTGGCTCGGTGGTCTAAAGGACTCAGCTGCCCTTTCTCCCGTTGGGAGGGTCACATACCAAGTCACCAGGAACCAAGGCTGACTGCTCACCATGAGTCCCTCTGTGGGATGGTGGCGGTGTCTATGGATGCTGCTACAGCAGTCACTGCACCTCCCTTACACAGGAAGAAGAGTTACAGAGCCAGCACTGGTCCCAGGCTCCAGTGGGGACTGTGTATTTGAGACCCATTGGGAGCCATTCTATAACACAAAGAGCAAGAGAGGGGTTTCCTATGGAGCTGTTTAGAAGAGCAGCTTCAGAGGCCATGTGGTTAAGAAGAATTGTGTACATTCTGTGAAAAGTACATGAAAATCCAGTCTTTTCATGACCCTTTGAGTATTGTCATGTCCACAGAGCAAGAGTTGAAAATGTTCTTTGTTATATCCGCCTTTTCAGATACAAGTGTTCCCTGTCACTGTTTTTAATTACTTGGTATAATGTATTATTCTGGAACAAATAATTTTAATTAGAGATGCTTACCATAAAAAGGAGTTCATTATCTTTCTGTCATATTTGAAATACATCTAGAAAATACATCTGTTGTTTGTAGAATTTGAAGGTTCAGGAGAGGGGGGAACAGGACATATTTCTCTGATATTGGTAGGAATATTTATTACAGATCCTACTTATTTGCCTCCAGAGCTTGGAATAAGCTACCCCCTTCAATTTACCCTTCCCTTAGTCACTCAGACACCCAGTTTTGACTAATGTGACAGTTCCCTGTCCTTGAAAGTTCCTGTGAGTAATTTATTAGTTTGTTTGAAGACTTGTTTTGTTGTTCCGTCTTCTGTACGTGCAGAGGTAGTTGTTGAGTGCTTTAGCAAGCATTTCTTTGTGCTTCTGTCAAGATCCAGGGGGCCACCCACAGCAGTGTCCCACTGTAGACCACAGCCATGTCCCACTGTAGACCACAGCACTGTCCCACTGTAGACCACAGCAGTGTCCCACTATAGCACCACAGCCGTGTCCCACTATAGACCACAGCAGTGTCCCACTGTAGACCACAGCCGTGTCCCACTATAGACCACAGCCGTGCCCCACTGTAGACCACAGCAGTGTCCACTACAGACCACAGCAGTGTCCCACTGTAGACCACAGCCATGTCCCACTGTAGACCACAGCAGTGTCCCACTGTAGACCACAGCACTGTCCCACTGTAGACCACAGCAGTGTCCCATTATAGACCATAGCCGTGTCCCACTGTAGACCACAGCAGTGTCCCACTGTAGACCACAGCAGTGTCCCACTGTAGATCACAGCAGTGTCCCACTGTAGCACCACAGCAGTGTCCCACTGTAGACCACAGCCATGTCCCACTGTAGACCACAGCAGTGTCCCACTGTAGACCACAGCAGTGTCCCACTGTAGACCACAGCCATGTCCCACTGTAGACCACAGCAGTGTCCCACTGTAGACCACAGCAGTGTCCCACTGTAGACCACAGCAGTGTCCACTACAGACCACAGCAGTGTTCCACTGTAGACCACAGCAGTGTCCCACTATAGACCACAGCAGTGTCCCATTGTAGCACAGAGGCTCCTGGGAATCTGAGCATCCATTTACCTGAAAATGCTCACATCAGAGGTGCTATGGAAAAAAAAAGGACAAAGAAAAACAAACATGTAGATGTTGTCTTCTCCAGTTGACTACCCTTATAAATTAGGCTGCAAGAGATTAAGCATCTTTATTTTGAGGTAAAGGAAAAGACAGAGATCTACTGCTATTGATGAACCCAAGATAAGCCTTGAGAACAGTTTGTCCCTTGTCAGTAACTAAATTGAGAGTTCCCCTCCCCGCCAGGTTCTAATCACATAGAGGACACCCCTGTCCCACAAAGGCAAGGACACTGCCAAGACCTGTATCTTGGTCTCTTCAGACTGTTATAACAGAATGTCATACTCTAGATAGCTGTGCACAGCCAATATATTTTTCACATTCCCTGCAGCTGAAAAGTCCAAGAGGAAGGCCCTGGCAGATTGATATCTGCCAACAACATTGTCTCAGTGTACATAGATGGTACTTTAGAGCTGAGTCTTCATGTGGTAGAAGGGTAAGGGGTCTCTGTGGAGCCTGTTTTATGGGTTCTGATCCACTTGTCTCCCCAAAGTTCCCACTTCAATTACCCTCACTTTATAGGGCAGGAACACAGTATATGAATGTGCGTGGTGGGGCACATATCCAGATCAGAGCACCTTGTTACACAGCATCAGACCAACTTCAGATCTCCAAAAAATGTAACTTGAAAACTCAGGGAAGGTGCTTTGCCTTCCTTGTTGTCAGTAACCTCTCAGGCTAATGCTGCCGTTCATTTCTGAGGTAAGGAGAAATGAAAGGAGAAGATTGCATCTTCCACTTGACACCAGACTAGAGCATCCTCCACATCTCACAGTCCCAGCTAAAAATGAGCACTTGACAGGCTCACAGTTGTTTCATGAGAGATTTTCATTTCTGTTTCTATGAGGTACAGAAGGCCAGAAAAACAAGAAGTCTCTCACTTCTGACACCTGCTCTATAACTCATGGTCTTGCTCTCCTTCCCACCCTGAGTGTGATCTCCATGTCAGGCACAGGGCATGGGCTCCTTACCAGGACTGGTCTCTCACTGTCCCAAACCATCAATAAAACAGAAGGAAATTCAAACTCCATTGAGCAAATTTTCAAGGAGAGAAGTGAAGAAACAACAATTTATCTCAGGTAGAGAAGACACTAGCAGACAAAAGAAAGATTCTGTTCAAGGCTTTGGTTATATATTACAATTACATTACTGGGCTATGTGGGAGCAGCTACACTTCTAAAAATTCCTACCCTAATCAGTCCTTTACCTCTTTTATAACCTCAAGGAGCAAAGAGACCCAAGGACCTTGTGAAAGCTGTGAACTCCCTGAGCTAATAGTCTGAATCTCATTAGGGTCTCAGTGGGTGATCACAGTGCTGAAAATTAAGAGCAATGGCCACGCCTAACCCTGTGGAAATAAATATGCATTATATTTGATGACTTATTCTCTGTGCCAGCCACTGCGTGACATGAACGCTGACCAGAGACTGGCTTTCGAAGAAAGATGTCTGGGGTGGAGATGAACAAACTCAAGCTGATCATTCCATAGAAAACAAACTTTCAGTGGGTCTAATTCAACAATAATTTATAAATTTGGTGTTTTCATTATACACAGATTTGTATCCTAGGTTAGAGGAAATATGTACATAATAGGAATATTGCTTTTTGTAACTCACAAAACAAAGATGCATTCCCTATTAAAATGCAGATACAGCTCTGGCTCACCTTCTATTATCTGTGTCCTCTTGGGTAGCTGGCCAGACCTCAGTTAGGATCAGTGTTCTCATCTGTAAAATAGGGTTGATGATGTTTACATTATTTCTTTGTTTAATGATACATACTCTCTATTAGCAACATTAAGCATTATTAGTATGGTATAGTAACAATTGACAAATATTTACTTGGTTAATATTATACTGTGCTTTTGTTTTATTTTAATAAGACAGGGTTTGACTATATAGCCCAGACTGGCCTCCAACTCTCAATCCTCCTGCCTCACTTAGCCTTCCAACTGCTGTTATCACAGGTGTGTGCCACCGTATCTACCTTTGGTTCAGTCTCTGTGCCAAATTCTCTAGTACCTAGAAGTAACCTGGGAGAGGTGTACTTGATGTTATTATCTCTAGCTAGTAATGAAGAAATGAGTTTCTAACCACCACATTTGCATTGAATTTACCTGATCATAAAGCTGTTTCTAGTGATTATAAGATATTTTATCCTTATATGTTTCTGTCACTGTCTAAAGGAAACTATAATATAAAAATACATACTTCTAGGTAAAATAAAGGGACATGACTTTGGATTGTAGAAAAAACATAGGAAAATATACTAAATTAAGGCAACTATTATGAGCAGCAAATATCCTAAGAAGTTAGAAGAGGTGAGTTGCAGGTGGAGTTCAGGTGTCCTATTGTTAGAGCGCAGAGGAGGAGGAATGGTCATAGGTCACAGCATTCATTACATTGAGGGAAAGCAGCAGGTCAGTGGGATATTTTTCCTGGTGCTAGTATCTGAAAGAAAATTTTACAAGATAATGGCATAATTATGAACACTCATTAAAAATCCTGTCCTACAAAGATACTAAAAATACACGTTAGAGAAAAGACACATGGTGTCTTCAACACATGGTGCTGGGAAAACAATGTGAATATGTAGATAATGAAACTAGATCCTTATCTCTGAGCATGCACAAAATTCAACTTCAAATGGATCAAGGACCTCAACATGAGACCTCACACTTCTAAACTGCTAGAGGAAAATTAGGCAGTCTACTTCAACATGGAGACACAGTAAGGACTTATTGAGTAGCATGGGAGTACGACAGGGGCTAAGACTATTAGTTGGCAAATAAGGTAACGTGAAACTAAAAGACTCTACAACAAAGGGAACTGTCAACTGATTTGGAGGGAGTCCACAAAAAGGGAGAAAAATCTGCCATTCATACATCTGACAGAGAATTAGTGTCTAGACTGTACAAAGAACTAATAAAAACATAAACATCAACAAAAACAATCCAAACAAAACATAGTATGAAACTAAACAGGAAGTTCTCCAAACAAGAAATACAGGTGACTGGGAAATACTTTTAAACACGTTCAGTAGCCTTAGCAATCAGGGAATAGTAGATTAAAGCTACATTAAGATTCCATCTCACCCCAGTCAGAATGGCCATCATCAGAAATACAAATGACAACAAATGCTGGTAAGGATGCGGGAAAGGGAGACCCCACACACTATTGGTAGGAAAATAAAGTAGAGCAGCCACTTTAGAAAGTTAGTCTGTGTTGCTTCGTCCTAATGGCTCCTTTAGCAGAGGGGGTAAGAAGATGCAGTGTCAATGACACAGACACTGGGAGTCATGTGAAGGCAAAAAAGCAGATTCATTTATTTGATGGCCAAGGCCTTATATACCCTACTTCCAGCACCCAGACTATGTCCCAAACTAGTGACATTGAATGGTCATCTTTCATTTGCTGGGCATGATTAGGAACTCCGGCAGCAATCTGGTGACATTGCATCGTCACCCCTCATTAGCTAGGCATGATCAGGAACTCTGACAGCGTCTGTTGCTAGGTCCTTAGGCAGACTCCAAGTTGGCTCATAAGGAAATACATTATGTGCATGCCTTGGCAACTAGTTTGAGCCAATTTCCTCAATCCTATGGGCCTGTCCTACTAAGAGACTGGTGGTTTCTCAGACAAAGCTGAACTACCATATGACCTAGCTATATCACTCCTAGACCAAGGGAAGCTATGTCCTCCTCTGGAGGTAATTGCATATCCATGTTCATTACTCTTCTATTCACAATATCTAGGAAACAGAAGTACTCTGGGTGTCAATCTGATGAATGGATAAAGAAAATGTGGTATACATAATGGATTTCTATTTAGGGCTGAGAGAATAAAAGTGACAGGGATTCAGACTCAGAGAAATTGGCTCAAATCTCCCGTTTGTTATTCATTGGCTATAGCTTTGAAGAAATTACTGTGAACATTTTCTCCCCTATGTAAAAATGCACTGACTGTGGTGGTAATCACAAACCTCATGTGGCTCTTTACATTAAAATCATAATAAACATTGTGCTCCTCTGTTGTCTACCACATTTCAAGTGTTTCACAGCTCTGGGTAGCTCATGGTGATTATATGGCACATTTGCATTGTTGTGACAAATCTACTAAAACCTGGTAGAGTCCTTGTTAGTTTTAAGTGAGACAGTATTTGTGAAATGCCTTATGCAAAACTCATTTGCATCTGTTCTCTCATATTCACAGCCATTTGTCTATTCAGCACTTACCTTTTCCCAGCTCCTTAGACTCTGTTTAGTTCTTTGAATGTCCTTTGAGATTCGGGTCAGTTTTCTTCATTTTCACATAAATAGGAAAATTTAAGTTCAAGGTTAATCAACATGGCTTTCAAGAAACTTCAGCAGTTTTCTGTAGCAAAGAGGTTGGAGTTGCCAAACTACTGTAGAGTGCTACCTTCTTTGAATATCCTTGTGTTAGTTACTTTTTATCACTGTGAAGAAACACCATAACAGAGGCAACTTAAAGAAAGAAGTTAAAGAAATTTAAAGTTTATTTAGGCTTATGGTACCAAAGGGATATGAGTTTTTCATAGCAGGGAGGTGCGGGCATGGTGTTACTCTTTGGGGACCTGCCACCCAGCTCCCAAATAAATACACAAAGACTTATTCTTACTTATGAATGCCCAGCCTTAGCTTGGCTTGTCTAGCCAGCTTTTCTAGCTTTAATTATCCTGTTTCTCTTTAACTACATTTTGCCTCTGGGCTTTTTATCTTTCTTCATTCTATATACCTTTCTTTCTTACTTACTCTGTGGCTGGCTGTGTGGCTGGGTGGCTGGCCTCTGATGTCCTCCTCTTTTTCTCCTTTTCTCACTCTTCTCTCAAGCCTAGTTCTCTCCTCCTATTTATTCTCTCTGCCTGGCAGCCCTGCCTGTTTCTCTCTCTTGCCAGCTATTGGCTGTTCAGCTCTTTATTAGGCTAATCGGGTATTTTAGGCAAAGTAACATAGCTTTACAGAATTAAACAAATGCAACATCAAAGAATGCAACACATCTTTGCATCATTAAACAAACATTCCACAGCATAAATAAATCTAACACATCTTAAACTAGTATTCTACAACAGTGGCTGGATTAGCAGGCGGAGAGCTCAGATAGGGAACTGCAAGCAGGAGGCAGAGAGAGCAAACTGGGAATAGTGCATGGCTTTGAAACCTCAGAGTCTACCCCCAGTAACATGCTTCCTCCAGCAAGGCCACCCCTAAACCTACCCCAACAGTACTATCAGCTGGAGACCAGATATTCAAACATCTGAGCCTATGGAGATGTTATCATTCAAATCACCACAGTCCTCTTTCTCAAAAGTGTAAAACTTGTGATGTAATGCAAAGCCCTCACTCCATTCACTCCTCTAAGTCTGAATCTTCCCAGTCACAAATGCAAAAGAGGAGTCCTGCACCACTCCTGTTTAAATAAAAGTATAATTAAACCACATATTAGCCTATCCAGAAAAGCTGGCCATAGCTGGAAATAAGGCTTGACTTTACCATAGTTTGTGTTGCAAAGACCACAGTATAAACATAGCCATTAGGGAGTAACTTGGGTAATTGTGGTGGAAGGGAAAGTAGGAAAGAAAGAACTTTAGTCTACCTTAAAATCAAAGTTACGGGGCTCGGGAGATTTCTCAGTGGGTAAAGTGTTTGCTGCACAAGTGTAAGGAACTGAGTTCTGATTTTCCATCACCTACTCCTGGGAGGCAGAGATGGGGGCTCTCCAGGGTAAGCTAGCTAGCTGGACTAGATAAATTGGCAAATTCTGGGTGCAGCAAGAGACCCTGTCTCAGTATATAAGCAATCAACATAAACTTGGTGCATCAACTGTTGGAGCTCACATGCATGTGCACACTTGTACATGTGTAACCATACACATGAGGTACAGACACAAACACACTCAAGATTCTGTTATTTGGACAGCCACCCACCCACCCTCCTTTTTATTAAGCACGCTGAGTTTTCTGTAATTCCTTTAAAAAAGAAAGTGGATTAAATTTTACTTGACAGAATATCTTTTGAAATTGAAAGAATGGAAAAATATTAAGCTAAATCAATTTGAATATTTTGTTAGGCCATGCTATTGAATACTGTGAAGATAGCATAGACTAAAAAATAGCATAGAGCTTATCATGCACTCCATGTTTGATGAGGTGGTAGGTGTCTCTAGAAGCCATGAGGGCACACAGCCTTCTGAGCAGAGACCCTAGTGCCAGAAATAGAATTCTGACAGCTTTACGGGCAGCTGGAGTGATGCTTTGCCTCTCTCTAGAAAAGTGACCTCTAGCTGCCACTTGTTCAGAATTTCCACAAGAATTCCTGGCCCTTTCCAGCCTGGACTCCCTGTGGCCTAAAGTAACAGTTGGGCTGGGTAGCCAACCAGGCCCTTGAACTCCAAGTAATAGCTTCTCATAGGAGAACTGAAAACAGGCTTCCTGGAAGAAGTTCTGCTATGGTTTGTTTTCTTTACCAGCAGATTCAATTACTATCTATTAACTGGAAGACAAACAGATTTGCAAAGGAGACAAAACCTGGCCTCCTTTTACAGTTTTCTCATCCACAGTTCCCTGTAGACAATGTACCTGACCATGGGTATTAGATATCACTATGGTCTGGCCAGGGTGCCACAGCCTGAGTTCTAATCTGAAAGTACCCATGTGAAACATAAAACTAATGTTGGAGAAAAAGAACAGAGATTGTGTGTATTTACCACCAGTGGAGGCCCAGTGCTTGGCTTGTTGGTAGGATGTAGAAACCTAAGTAGGTGTACTCTAGTTCCTTTCGCCAGTTGTCAGTTAGCCCTCTGACCTGTGCTATGATGTTTTATAAGCAGTTTGGATATGTTTGGTCAGGAGACCTCTCGGCTAAGTCAAAGAGTTTATTGTAGGCTTATTATTTTAGCATCAGTTAGGGTTTCTAGGTGAGGTCCTGGGAAGATTTCTACCCTGACCATTGCTTCTCACAATAACAAATAGGGTTTTATCTCATGATCCAGATCGGCCATTTATCACTATTTCATCTTATTTTAGTTGCTGAGGACACCAGAGGCAAACAGGTTTTGTTGTCTAATTGGGAGGGATCATCCAGCAGCATTCTCTGAGGGTCTCTACATTTTACTCTCTCCCTGTTTTACCATTCTACTATATTTTGTTCTTTTTGCTCAATCTTCTTATCTTGCTTTGGAAATTAGTTTCTCCTCCTCCTCCTCTTCCTTCTCCTCCTCCTCCTCCTCCTCCTCCTCCTCCTCCTCCTCTTTATTTTCCTTCTTCTCTTCTTTTTTTTTCCTTAGTTTTTGCTTTGTTTTGTTTTTCATTTTTGAGGTTCTAGGAATTGAACCAAGGGCCCTGAGTATGTTAGTTGAGTACTATTCCGCTGATCCTGATGGTCAGTTGAATATTTTTGCTGTTGTTGTTTTTTGTTTTTGAGATGGTCTTACTAAGTTGTACAGGCAGGCACTGAATCTGTGATCCTCTTGCCTCAACTCCCGGGTAGCTTGGATTACAGGCCTGCACCGTTAGGCTCTGCTAGAAGTAACTTTTTTCAAGGGCATTCAAATGGTGTGCTGGGCCCAAGGGGGGCCTCCCCAGTCAGTGCCTCAGAGCCACCCCAACTTCTGAAATGAGTGTGTATGAATTAGGAAAAGATGTGCCTTTCTCCACACAGCCCAGCTCAACATGTTACCCTCTCTCCCTGAAGTTCCACATGAACTGATGGCCCTGGCCTGGTGCCACCCTGGTGCAATCCCTTCAATATGAACAGGTTAATTTTTATCTTTTTTACATATTGTCCTGTAGCAAAATACTTTATTTGACAAAATTATCTGTCCATTCATCCTTTCATGAATGAAATAGTTTTAGGATTCTGAGACAGAAAGGGTCTATTCGGAGCAAGTGAACAGACAATGGTGGATCTGGATCTTGTCTCCAAAGCAGTGTGGTCTTGCCTTTGCCTCTGTCTTATTCATTGCTCTGTGTGCAGTTCCCAGAACTGGTGTGGAGTTGGATACATATAATGATCCTTTGCAGTAAACTACCCAAAGTAAAGGCCAGCATCATTCAGGGCTGCCAGGCCCCTGGATTCTGCCACCTTATGGTGGCCATCTCTTGACATTGGATTTACTTTGATGAATGTTGCTGTTTTCCTGGAATTTAGAAAGATAAATTCGGATGCGAGAAACTAAGCATCTGAAGTGCCTTTCTTAATGTGTGCCTTTCTACAAAACGTTAATCTTGTAATTGCTATTTATTTAGTGATGCTTTATCCCTGCCGAAAGGACAGATTCCTAATTGTTGGCATTACAATGATCTAGGAAGTTGTCTTCTTTAGATCATAAGAAGAATGCCAAGTTTTGTCGAAGCACAGAGTCATGCCTTGGTATTATGCAAACAGAGGGCACAGAGCATCTGGGTTCATTTCCCGAACATTCTTTTTCTCTCACTGACAGATTTTCCTGGTGTTCCTAAATGCAATGGCTCAGGAATCATTGGCACATAGGGCAGATCTGCTGTGGTGCATGAGTTTGGAGAACACTCCTTCTCAATTGAAGCTTTGATTCTGTGGTTTTCATTGAGTTTCTGGAGCCAAAGTCCACAGCAGTACTCAATGCATTGTGTATCAGAAGCCCCAGAGGGTTTATGGTGACACGTCACCAGGGCTAGTGTCAATATGGGTCAGTTACAGGCAGCAGTATGTCCTGTATGGAGGGCAAACAGGCAACACTTGGTTATTTTTCAGGAGCTCCTCTCCTGAGACCTTCAGGAAATTCTTTCCTGTATAAATCCAGGACATCAATGCCATTAAATTTGAATGTATTCTAGAGGAAGGTTGTCTGTGAGACAGATCAGCCTTTTGATATAGAAAAAGACCTCACAGTGCTCTAAATAAAAATGTTCCACAGTATCATCAGAATTGGAGGTGTTAGGATCCAGATGCAAAGGGTGTTTGCTTGTTGTCCTGTGTTTGGATGCTCAAATGTACTTGAATTTTTATTGAATTCAAAATGTTGTAAGTCATAAAATCCATCACACTTCTTTTTTAACAGGAATCTTTTGTGTTTGAGCCCAACTGCCTCTTCAAAGTGGACGAATTTGGCTTCTTCCTGACCTGGAAGAGTGAAGGCAAGGTATGGCCTAAGAGCAGCAGCTTGTCCTGCCCGGCTTCTAGCTCAAGCCATTGCATTTCTCCATAGGTAGACCAAGTTCCTTCTAGCTCAAGCCGTTGCATTTCTCAATAGGTAGACCAAGCTCCTCTTGAGAGCATGGATGCTATACTTACTCATCCCTTTGAGATTTTTCCCTACTTGCTTTCCTGTCCCAGGCATTGAGGACACTGGGGAATTAAAGACATTATGCAGTGTAACTCTAAGAGAGTCTACTGGAGGGATAAATTGGGGCATTTTTAAAAGAGCTACAAGTCACTGAGCATTGAGAAAGAGAAGTTGACATTGTTATGAAAGCTTAGACAAAGTAGGTCTGATTTAATCTTGAGAGTTAGGAATATTTTCTAGAAAATAATTTCCAAGCTGAAATTAAAAGGCACATGAAATGAGAGTTCAACTCTTTAGACCCTGGGGCAAAATCAGATGTGTAGCACAGTGTTCACATTTAATGAGCATTGGAGCCCAAACCAAGAAAGGTGTAATTGGAATTGTATAAAAGTTGGCATTATTCCTACTTAATGTTTTCTATATGCACATATTTAACGATATATAGGCATTATTGTGTGTATAAATGCAGTCACGTTTTGTAAATATTTTATTAATCATTCAGAGTTGCATTTTTATGTATCTCTATATATATGAGTATGTTCATATATATGAAATAAGAAGTTTGAGTCTTTTCTTTCTAATCACTAGAAATCATTACTGTTACTTGGTTTGCATTTTGTCACTTCCCTGAATGGCATTGATTTTATATTTAGAAATGTTTGTTAAGCTCTCTATGTCATGAAGCTGGCAGAATTTAAGTTCATTGCTGGGGTGTGTGCTCTCTCTTCAGGAAGGACAAGTGCTAGAATGTTCCCTCATCAACAGTATTCGGCTGGCAGCCATACCAAAGGTAAATGTGATGGGTGTCACTCGTGTGTGTGTGTGTGTGTGTGTGTGTGTGTGTGTGTGTGTGTGTGTGTTGGAGGCAGGAGTGTGCGTGGAGCATGATGTTCCTATGGAATTGGTTCTGCCCATCCACCTTTATTTACCTGGCTCTGGGAATCAAATGTGAGTCATCAAGCTTGCTCCGTAAGCACCTGAACCCTCTGAGCCACCTCGCTCGCCCTGATGTTCTTTTCAACATAGGTTTACAAGGCTTGAAAAACCATCTCCAGGATTCTGTTTAATTTCTTATTGCTCCCAAATCATCAACTTGGATTTAAGGATAGGCACAGAGTAGACATTTCATCTCTAACTCTTAGGTGATTTACACTATTTTCAGTTATGTATAGAAATATATAGAAATAGAAATATATAGCCTTGAAAACTAAAAGCTTTTCACGGTGTCAGTATCAGAGTGACAGATCCTTTAATCCAGAAATTAATTTTAAAAGCTCGCCCCATCCCCTTGCTATCAGCGATTTGCTTTTCCTGTGTAGCTGAAGAATGTGGAGGATTCCAGTGCTGAAGTACCCCGTATTTCTTCACCTGTGCGCTCAGGACACTGTTCACACAGAAAGCTTGGCTCGCCTCTGAGAGGAAAAGCTCCCAGAGTGCAGAAACCAGTGATCTTCATAGATTGGTTTGTTTGAATAAAAAGCTATATGTATGGTGGTGTTAGGAATTTAAAAGGTGTCTCTTCATAGAATATTCTACCACAGTATTGATTTCTTTCCATGTACCTGCCCTGCATGTTTTTCAGATATCCAAAACAAAATTCTATTCCTATTTATTTATTTTTCGGCTGGCCTCTTTTCTGTTAGCTAAGTTTCCTGTGTAACTACGTGTTGGAATTTCCTCTGGAAAACAAATGTGGTATTTTATGTAGGAATTAGGGTAAACTTTCACAGTTTTCCTTCCATGTGAGGATGCATAGATTGTAGGAAGAAAAATGCTTGGTCTTTGTATCCAAGCTGCTTAAGAGTCTCAACTTCATTTCATAAGAATAGCCTGTGGTAGTAGCTGTGGTGACGTGCTTATTCATGGTAAGTAAGCCTGCGTTCTGTAGTAAGAGGCCTCTTGGATATTTATAGACACAAACACACACCAGTCATGATCTTTCCTGAACTTTGCTAAATCTGAAGTTCTCTGATAGTGACAATCAAAAATCCAGACAAAAGGGCTGGAGGTGTGGCTCAGCAGTTAAAAGCATTGGCTGTTCTTCCAGTGGACTCTGACCAGTTCCTGAAACTCACATAATGGCTTTAACCATCTGAGCACCAGGTACTCACAAACACAGACATATGTACAGTCAAAAAAATAAATAAGATTTATGTTAAAAATCTACACAAAGACTATAGAGCCAAGTCTTCTAAAGTTAAAAAAAAAAGCATACCACCCTCCTGAGGGGATTCTGATATTCTGTAATATTGGAAACGTCATCTCTCCAGGTTTTATAATAATGCTAGTTCACTAGGATTTTAAATGGGGGTAGGAACCATTTCCCTTTAAGGTATATTTTTACCCCAAATGTGGTTTCTTTTCACTGAGTTTTTCTCCACACTCTGTGATCTAACATATTTTTTCCTATTTTTACACATCTACAGGATCCCAAAATCCTGGCTGCTCTAGAAGCTGTTGGAAAATCTGAAAATGATCTGGAAGGGCGGATATTGTGTGTCTGCAGTGGCACAGATCTGGTGAACATTGGCTTCACTTACATGGTGGCTGAAAACCCAGAAGTAACTAAGGTACCATCCCAACGGCCTCTCTCCCCAATGAGTATATGTTACATGTGTGCATTTTTTTATGTTTAATATAGTTTTTAATATGACATTTAGAACTGTTCGATCATTTTAACCTTTTAAAATGCCACTACTCTGCTGGCATATTTGTGTGGAAAATTCAGCGAACACAAGACCTTTGTCACCTGTCACTCATGTGGGTCAACACCTGAGTACCTGGTGTGAAATGCTGTGGGAAAGCTAGCCCAGGCTTTCTATCACTTGAATGTGCTCTGGCACTCTGGGATCCCTGGGATCAGTGGATGTGAATGGGGGACAAGAAGCTCCTTTTCTGTTTGAGCAGCATGTATCTTTGTCGGTACCACCCACCAGAAACAGAGTGTAGACCACATACATGGTTTAGGTGGAGCTGTAGGAGAGAGCATGCATGGCATAGATAATATTCTAGTGAAAAATGTAATGAAAATTTAGAAAAATTAATGAATGGCTCAGTAGTAGAGAATATGCCTAGCATGTTTAATA
Organism: Peromyscus eremicus; assembly: GCF_949786415.1. NCBI lineage: Eukaryota > Metazoa > Chordata > Mammalia > Rodentia > Cricetidae > Peromyscus > Peromyscus eremicus. The sequence continues at coordinate 109,935,796 of NC_081419.1, forward strand.
CCCTGGGTTTTATCCTAAGTGCCAGAGACCAACATGAGTATAAAATTTCTATAAAATACGGTATTTAACCCAACTTATCCCAAACATTGTTATCTTAGCAAGATATAAGCATAAAGTTTACTAGTGTCATAGTTCACATTCTTTTATTCATGGTGTTTGAAATCTAGTGTGTATTTTCACATCAGCCCTGTCACATTAAAAGTGCAAAGTAGCTGTGACAACCAATGGCTACTATATTGAAGACTGTAAACACAGCTGCTTAAAAATCCCAAACTCTTCTCCTCGATAAGCTGTTGAAGTATTGAGTTAAGATCCATCTTGCATTATGACATCCAGAAAACCATTGCCCTAGCAAGCTACTCTAAGATTTTGGCCAAAGAAGCTTCAAACTTAAATCTTTTGTTTATAGGGACTTGACCTCCAAGCATAAGTAGTCTATACGAAGGACACCAAGCCTTTACTCTTCCATTATAGAGTCACGGGTTTGGAACAAGGAGAGGTCTTTCATCTTCCATTAATCTCATCAGTAGAAATACAGTGTAGGTTTAGTGAGAAAGTCATTGTTGGAGAGGCTGACTTTTGTAGCTAGAAGGAAATGGACCAGTAAGATCATTTGGGGAAACAGAAGTAACACAAGCATGCACTCTGGGTGTAACAAGTGGCAGAATTGAGTTTTGCTCGCTCTGAGACCACAAGGCTCATTCTCCATTACTTGCATGGCACTCTCTCATCCCAGAAGCACTGGCCTGACCCGAGACCTCATTACACACTAGTCCCAGGGCCACCCAGATACACTGATCTAGAATCTGAATTTGTAACAAGAACTTCCGGGTGACTTCTGTGTGCAGAAATTTGAGAGCCTCTTGCCTTGTACCTTTGGAACTAGGAGCGGGCTCTCCAAGTTGTATAACAGCCTTTGGCACTGTCCTTGTGGTAGTGGCTTTGTAGGTTTTTATGCTATTGTTCGTGCCATCTCAGTTGGGGAGAACAGCTTTTACAGGCCTCTCAAGTTTTTATTACTCTGCTTAGATGGGAAACTAATTTGAATGGATTATTGACCTTGATCTAGACAAATAGTGTTGCCACATCTTACAGTTCAGGCTTGCGTGTTTGCTGTAAAGGTCTTTCTCGTTGCTGTTTGCCATAGCAACACTGAATCTGGGGGATCTAGTCTGGCTAACTGTGAAGAAGACTAGCTAATCAGATACAGATATTTGGCTACTTGAAGTTTTGCAAAAATACAATTTTGTAAACTTGTGTATCTGGCTTTCATCACCTTGTATTGTCCATTCCTGTGAGAAGAAACATTGTGACTCTTTCCAAACCCAAGAATCTGTACTTGGCCTCAGATTAGCTGAGCAGAAATCCTTGAGTTTCCTCTTACCAACTGGGAACATAGACACAGTATTTATCCTTCTTTGTCTCATGTTTTTTCTTCTGTAAAATGGGAATTGGACAAAAGTGTCTTCTGTGGGATTGTGAGCATTGCTGGCGTTACTGCTTTGAAAATGCCCTGTGCACTGCATCCTCATGTTAGCTGCCATGATCCTAGAGTCAGAGAAAGCTATGATGGGAGCTGGGCATGGGCCTCCCAGAGTCTTATCTCTCAGACACAACAGATAAACTGTGGAACTCCAAAGACCACCCAGGAGGCTAGACCCAAGCCCAGTCCTTTTTTTTTTTTTTTTTCCGGTTTTTCGAGGCAGGGTTTCTCTGTGTAGTTTTGCGCCTTTCCTGGAACTCACTTGGTAGCCCAGGCTGGCCTCGAACTCACAGAGATCCTCCTGGCTCTGCCTCCCGAGTGCTGGGATTAAAGGCGTGCGCCACCACCGCCCGGCCCAAGCCCAGTCTTAAACTCAGGCCATCTGCATTCTCTAACATGATGCTGGCTATATCACCTTAAGCCTCAAACAAGTAAGGTCCTGGGAAGATGGCACAAATCAGTGAATCTCAGGGGTTTATTTCTTATAATTTGGTTGCTGCCAATCTTGGCCTGTTGTGTTTAAGAATCTCCTGGAATATACACAAATGAGTAGGTTATATGTAGAGTACTGAAAAGGTGGGTAGTATATACTCAAATATAAAATTCAACTGTTTTTCTTTTAGTAGCATTTTCATTTAAAAAAAAAAAAAAAAAGCAGGTTGCCAGGAAGTAGAAACTATCAATAATTCTGTTCTGATTTTCAGGTCAGACTCATGACTATTTAGCCCTACTGTTATTAGTGGGAAAATATTTCAGGTTCTCAGAACTGTTACTTAGAAGTTTATATTTCACTAATGGTATAATATACAAATAATAAATCTCCTTGTTCAGAATGGATAGTCTATTACATCATGTCCTTCTGGTTAATGAGTGCTTTTGACATCATTGAGTACCCCATTTTTTTCCTAACTATGTGTAATAATTTTTCCCTGAATTTTACTGATTCTTTCAGTGAATATGCATGTAGATAGATAATGATGCCCATATCCTGCTATCAAGATTTAAAAGACTATATTAGTCAAGATCAAGACCTTTACTGCATTCAGTATTGACGGTACATTACCATTTTATTCCCAGTCCTAGATAGATGCACCCCTAACAGATTATATAAGCCACTGAGTATATTTATATGAAATGTAAGTGTGATTAGACTAGATCAAAAAGGTGGGAAAATACATAAATCAAATCAGGCCAATGAGAAAAGCAGAGTAGAATACCTGGAAAGGTGTATATGACTAGGTGATACCAATCACACATGAGTGCAACCAAATGTCCTTGAATTATTGGGTTACAGGATGTGTTAATGACCCACTTAGCACATATGAAAGATGTGTGTGGTGAGTTTATTACAAAAGCTAGTAACAACAAAGAATCAGTTTTTAAATTCATATGTACAGATCTTGAATGCTTTCTTTTAAGCAAATAAGTATGTTTCAGTTGTTGGCCATTCTTTCAATGTTAGAGCTGCAGACTTTAAGTGTGGTCTGTTGATGGGACATTATGTATGTAGCTTCCTGTACACAGTTCAGACATTAAGGATACACATGGAGTAAAATGCAACTAAGACCAAATTCCATAGCTCTGTGACTTCTTCCCTTAATCTGTTGTTTGTCTAGTCCATATAACACTTGGAGGAAAAAAATAGCAACTTGCTTTAAAAAAATATTTCTTGAGCATTCAGCTCTAAAAACAACAGGTCTTTTTCTTTTCACTAGAATGTTTCATTTATTTATGGAATATTTTATTTTAACTCACATAAATATTTTGGGAAAATAATATAAGTGATGCATTGTAGGCCTTTAAGGTTGGGGCAAAAGGATTTACTACATCAGCATATGATCTCTCAATTGAGTTCAGTTTCTGGGTACCCATGGGCTTTGGTTGTCTTATAAACATCCAGTATTTCTTGCTCTAACCAATGAGGGGTACAGGCAGAGAATTTCTAGCATTACATTTGATTATGAGGGGACATTGTGTCTTGACCCAGATCCTAGACTATTATCCTACATACACTCTGACTGTTCAGAAGAATTCACTGCTCCAAACATTTAATAGAAGCCAACTTTATCTTAATCCAGACTCCAGAAAAGACCAATTTTCACTCAAGAGAGACTTTCTGACTCTGAGCAAATCCTTTATATTCTTTTCAAGTAGAGTCTCTGATTTTTTTCTCCCCATTTTATATGGCTCTTTAATGAGTCAGTAAATCCAGATGATTCAGCTTTCTCAAAGTTCAGGTTTCAAATCCTTACAAAGTATTTTCTTGTCATTTGACTCTAAAAAAATGTGATTGTGTTTTTTCCAGAGGTGCACTTCTTATAAAAGACATTCTGGAAGCTCATCTTGTGCCTTCTTCATCTGCTCTCAATGCTGACTAAACAAGCCTCGCCACTCTCACTTTTTGAGGAGGTTTGTGCGCCATGCCATTCTCCTTGCCCTTCCTAACATGGTATCTTAAACAAGTCTGTGGCCAAACCTCTCTTCTGCCATTCCTGCTCCAGAAACAGTAGTCCTCAGCTGCTCTGCCAAGACCACACTCACAGCTTCCTCTCACTTTCCCAAACCATCTCTTACCTGTTACTCTAGCTCCATTCCCCCAGTGTACACAGAGTATAGTCGCTTCTTTCCACCACTGTTCTGCTCTGTGGTCCTGACCAAAGCGCTTTCTCCCTCCTCTCCCCCCAGCATCTTTTTTTGTTTGTTTGTTTGTTGTTTTTGTTTGTTTGTTTGTTTTTCGAGACAGGGTTTCTCTGTGTAGCTTTGCGCCTTTCCTGGGACTCACTTGGTAGACCAGGCTGGCCTCGAACTCACAGAGATCCGCCTGGCTCTGCCTCCTGAGTGCTGGGATTAAAGGCGTGCGCCACCACCACCCGGCTTCCCCCAGCATCTTATATGGGTGTCTTCACCTTGTCCCTTGTAGTCCATCCTCAGAATAGCAGCGGAAGATAAGCCCTTTCAGCTGGGGGCTTTCACCACCTGGGAACCTCTAAGGCTTCCAAGTCTCTGAAATCCAGCCTAGGCTTCCCTGCCTGCCCTCAACTCCTGGGGATTGCTCTTTCCCCTGCTTATGGGAAGGTTTGTTTATTTGTTTGTTTGTTTTTTCCTGGTTCTCCAGTCCCTGCTGGACTATTACTCGTAGCTTGTCCCCTGGAACACTTCAGCTTTTCTTTATTCATTATCCTGCTTTCCAGAACAGTGTCCAGAACTTTGTAAGTGCTTGATAAACACTTGTTTTCTGAAGACAGTTATGCTGGCCACTTCAATCAATTCTAACCCAGGTGGTTAAGATATACAGTACTCTTGCCCTAATTTTGGTGAAATAGGTTCCAAGATCTCACTGTGAATGTCTGAAGCCACAAATGTTAGCTCTGTATGGACTCTTCCTCCCCCCTCCCCCCTAAATACATCTGATAAAGTTTAATATGTAAAGGAAGCAACAATGCATAATATCAATAGTAGAAAACTCAACAATATATGGTGATAAAATTGCCAGCATCAGTACATTTATGCTTGGAGACATTATTAAGTAAAATAGGGATTACTTGAGCACAGCTCATCTGATAATGAGGTAGCTATGAGTGCCTACCAAGAGGGTGATACATGCAGTGTGGATCCACTGTTAAAAGAGATGACTCAGATTCCAGGTATGCGGAATGGGACAATATGGGATTTGATTCTGCTACCAGAGGGTTTGCAAGTTATAATTATAGGTAGTTTGATTCATCAATTTTCATTTAATATTTTCACCCATGAGTCACCAACATCACTGAAAGTAAAATGAGGGGTAAGGAGGGGGCAACTATATCACCTCGGTGTCTTACACTTTGATTTTTATACAGATTAGCTTAGGAAGAGCTAGGAAAATGGTCTTTGACAAGCAAACTGAGAAAATGTGATTTGATGGCAGTCCAAGGGGAACAGAATGCTCTACAATCCAAGGGTGTTATTTTTAGAGTGATTTTTCAGGATGTAATGAGATTGCTGCAGCCATGACAAGACTGGAGGTTTTGACCCTGCCGTCTTGGCCTCTTCCCCATCTGGATCATTATATCCTGCTTACCTAAATCCTTCCTGTCCTTCCAGTCAGGAAATTTAGCTTTCATTTCCTCTCCTGAAAAGCCCTCTGTTAAAAGGAGTTGCTAACAAATTGCTACCACTTTTACCCCAAGCCCAGCATGCAGCCAGGTAATAGGTGTGTCTCATCTGTCATGCAGCTAGAAACACTCGAGAAGAAAAGCATCCTCATGCTAAAAGCTTTGGCCCATTTTTCAATAAACTGTAATAAAGCTCTTTATTTCCCACTGAACCATTATTTTATCATAAACTATGCAAATTATTTAATAGCAAGCTTACAGCAACTTATTTAGTTAGAAGAACCACTCTGTTTTCCTCGTACTTTTTTTTTTTCGTTCTCAGAATGCAGCTAGCTTAGAAGGGGTTCAGTCTCCAGCAAATAGAAGTTCAGATGTCTTTCATTAAGTTACAGCTGGCGCTGCACAGCCGCCTGAAATCCCAGTTACTGTGCTATGTACCAGACTCAAGCACAGCCCTCATTTAACATTTCCACAAATAAATGTGTCATTTTATAGCGACTTGAATTTTCCTTTGATTACAAAAATAAGCTGTTATTGTGAGGTTCAAAATGCAGAGATTGGAATTAAGTTTAGACAATTTTCCATACCACTCATTATACTTTCTTCAGGTTGTAAATATTTGGTGAACTTCATAAATTACATTTTGTGACTAAGTCACCAAATAAGCACATGACTAACTACTGTAGAGATTAAATTATGAAAAATAGTATGTGTTCTTTTTTGGGTCCCCAAATGATAGTCGGGTGTGTAATTTATTACAGCCAATAAAATATTTTAAGAAACTGAGTTGAATGTTAAAATTACTTTGCTTGAACTTGAATTATGTTGACTGGAAGGCTTACTACAGAGGTTCTCAGAGAAGGGATTTAGTCTTTGTTTTACTGGGAAAACAAAATCAGGTTCTCAACTTAACTTCCTTCTGTTGGCTCTGCTAACATCCTGCATAGCCTCAAAGACCTGAGTCTAGTTCCTGTTGGATGTTCAAGCACTGAGGAAGTCCAAGGGATCAGGCCTCCGGCCTCAGCCTCAGCCTCAGCCAGGGGCTTTGAGCAATACCAGTTCTTAGGCTCACTCCCTGCCTAATAATCAGAAACTTACATGTGGAGTCTAGGAAAGTTTTCACAGGCTTCCTGGTGATTGGCAGTAGGTGATGGTTGAGACCCATTGGATATAGGTAGATTTAAGTCCCAGATCAGCAATTTTACCCCCACCCCTACCACTCCACCCCCGAGACCCAGACCTCAGTTGGGTCTTCTATTGCTGTGAAAAGACACCATGTCCATGGCAACTCTTATAAAGGAAAACATTTGTTTGGGGTGACTCACTTACAGTTCAGAGGTTCAGTCCATTATCATTATGGCAAGAAGCAGGGAGGCATGCAAGCAGACCTGGTGCTGGAGAAGTAGCTGAGGGTCCTTCATCTTCCAGGCAACAGGAAATGGTCTGCAAACACTAGGCGGTACCTGAGCATTGGAAACTTCAAAGCCTACCCCAACAGTGACACACTTCCTCTAATAAGGCCATACCCACTCCAACAAAGCCACACCTTCTAATAGTGTCACTCCCTATGAGTTTATGGGGGCCAATTACATTCAAACTACCACACCCCCAAAGTGTAAAAATGTCTATAGCATATGGAGCTACCTGCTCTACCAGCTTGTACATGGATTCACCAAGGCAGATAAAGAAAAGACACCTGGGGGCTAACCAGCTTCTCCTTGCTTGCTTTCAAAGCATCCCATTTAAAATCCTTTTCTTAAAGGAGTTTTTGTTAGTTTGGGTTTCATTTGTTTTTGCTGTGTTAGAGATCTAGCCCAGGGCCTTACATATTCTAGGCAAATGGTCTGCCATTGAGCTATACCCCTAAACGTTACCATGCCATTTCTTAACTTGTGGTTTCAATTGTGGATTGTAAACGAATGGCTTCCAGGGCCCTAGTAGCTCCCACAGAGGCCCAAAGACCTTACTAAGCACAGCCTCAGCCCTTCTAAATCAGAAATTCATGTTCTAGTGATCTGATTTGCCCTCCAGGTGATTGTGCTGCACACTTGAGTATGAAAACCGTGGCTGTAGGAATACACTCCATCACTATCCTCAACATCCCATATTCCTATTGAAATCTGAGGGAACCAACATTCACCTGCTGGTGTGAGTTGTGCCTGCTGCGTTCTGTTTTTGTTTTTTGATTTTTTTTTTTTTTTTGGATTTTTTGAGACAGGGTTTCTCTGTGTAGTTTAGGAACCTGTCCTGGAGTTCAGTTTGTAGACCAGGCTAGCCTTGAATTCGCAGAGATCCAGCCAACTGCTGATTGCTGGAATTAAAGGTGTTCACCACCACCTCCTGGCGTCTGCTGCGTTCTTAAGCGGCTCGCTTGTAAATCTGAACCTCTGCCTACCCCACAATATTCACTAAGTCTCTTCACTACACGCACAGTGAGACTCAAACATAGCAGGCTGTAGCTAGAGTTTTCCTGCCAGGCCCACGGTCAGGGCAAATCTCTCTCACCTGCCAGGCCCACAGCCTCAGACCCAACCAAGTAAACACAGAGACTTATGTTGCTTTCAAACTGTATGGCCATGGCAGGCTTCTTGCTAACTGTTCTTATAGCTTAAATTAATCCATTTCCATTAATCTATACCTTGCCACATGGCTCATGGCTTACCGGCATCTTCATATGCTGTTTGTCATCATGGTGGCTGGCAGTGTCTCTCTGACTCAGCCTTCCACTTCCCAGCTTTATTCTCCTCCTTGCCCCGCCTATACTTCTTGCCTAGCCAACGGCCAATCAGTGTTTTATTTATTGGCTAATTAGCAACACACTTGACAAACAGACCATCCCACAGCACTTCCCCCCCCTTTTTTTTTTTTTTTCAAAAAGGAAGGTTTTAACCTTAACAAAGTAAAATTACATATCATTTGGGAATTTGGGCGTAGCTTCTCTTACTACTTCCTGCTGGAAGGGGGCGCTGTATCTTATGGGGATACAAAGAAAATTTTTAGGATTATGGAATAGTCCATGAGAGTGTATCGTCTGAGCCAGTTGCCTTCAAACCATTCTGGATGTTGGATCATCTCAGTCATGGGGTCATCGGAGACCTTTCAGGGGGTCTTGGCTGGTCAAACTGGATGTATCTTAATCTGGAACAAAACCATAGCCTCTGGCTTTCTGTGGAAACAAAAGAGACTCTTTTCCAAAGCAACATATCCTTACATCCAAACTTTGAAGTCAAGGTACCTTTAAAATATACATTTTGGCATAACTCAACAGCTTTTGTAATCAACTGTTTTTCTTCAGTTATGAATATCAAAGAGAACATAATCCAGATTCTCTGTGTGGTAGCCATCTTTACGTGGCTTATTTTTTATATTACCTTTACTGTCTCTTTAAAGACTTTATTTTTAAAAACTATGTATTTCTTTATACAACTGTATATATTCCTTTTTCTCTCTCTTCCAAGCCTACGTACATTTTTACACACATTGTAAACTATTACATCTGAATCTGTCTTATTGTGAATCTATCACTTTAAACTGCAGCAGCTGTGGCTGCTGGCTCCGCCCACCTCAGCTTCCCAACATGGCTACGTTTACCACCAGCTCTGGGAGCTATCGTGGGTCTATGCTTTTATCCAAGCAGCGTGTAGTCCAGAAACCTCTTTTTTTTTTTTTTTTGTTTTATGCTAGCAAAGTCTAAATCCACCATGCAGCTTAATCTGCCACTTGCAGAGGCCTCATTCCCGCCATACTGCAGGTCGAGCACACACACTAGGAACCCACAAGTAGCTCAAACCGGCAGCTGCCGCTCATTTGAGAGAGACAATTAGGAAGCTGTTTTTAGCTCTGTCTTAGAATCTTTTTTTTTTCAGGTTTTTAGGTGGAAGCTCTTGCCACCACGTTGGATGCCATTTGTAGCTAGAGTTTTCCTGCCAGGCCCACGGTCAGGGCAAATCTCTCTCACCTGCCAGTCCCACAGCCTCAGACCCAACCAAGTAAACACAGAGACTTATGTTGCTTTCAAACTGTATGGCCATGGCAGGCTTCTTGCTAACTGTTCTTATAGCTTAAATTAATCCATTTCCATTAATCTATACCTTGCCACATGGCTCGTGGCTTACCGGCATCTTCATATGCTGTTTGTCATCATGGTGGCTGGCAGTGTCTCTCTGACTCAGCCTTCCACTTCCCAGCTTTATTCTCCTCCTTGCCCCGCCTATACTTCTTGCCTAGCCAACGGCCAATCAGTGTTTTATTTATTGGCTAATTAGCAACACACTTGACAAACAGACCATCCCACAGCAGCAGGCATAGTGTGTGTGTGTGTGTGTGTGTGTGTGTGTGTGTGTGTGTGTGTGTGTGTGAAACTGACAGTTGGCATTTTCATGCCAAAGTGTTAGATCCCATGAGAAGACTGGAGTGAGCGTTTTTGTGTTTCTCAAAGCTTGGCTAGGACCAGAGCTAGTTTTGAATGCCAAGCCACACTACTTGCTGAAGAGTCTGTGGAGGTGGTGTTGAAAGGTCATTACTTGTGCTCAAAGAAGAATGCCACAGATGCTTTACCTTCTGAGGAGATGATTGACCATGTAAGACCATGGGGCTAAGAACCCTACTGCTCAAAGTACGGTTAGAGCTCAGCAAGTCACATCACTTAGGAGCCAATCCCAGAGCTACTGAGGCAAAACCTGTATTTTGCCAAGATGCTCAAGTACTTCTTCTGTACACTAAGGTTTGAGAGGTTCTGTGGGAGAATGTGAAAAAAAAATCTATTTCTCCTTCACGTGAGCTACAGGGAGGAAGACTTGGGAGGCATTAGAATGTTAAGTCCAGATTTGTCCCTGGTTGACAGTAGAGAAAAGAGGTTGCCCTGAATCAGTCAAAGTGATCTAGATTTCCCTACCTGCTAACATTTAACCTCAGTGACAGAAGTTTCTATAAGAGAATCAATCTTTTCCTTTCCTAATCAAATGGCAGGCAAAATGAAATAAAAATGGCTCCTGGATTAATAGGTCTATTATGATGCACATATAGAAATAGAATAAGCAAAAAGCATATATGAAAATACAGACAAAAGTGAACAAAATTTGTTTAGTGCAAAGCACCAGTAACAAACCCAACACTGTGCACAGAAGGCCCTTTCCAGTTGGTGGGAGAACAGGCCCTCAGAGTGACATTTGGATGGGTCTAGAAAGCTGGCTGCCAGGTTGTCAGAGTGAAGGAAACAAGATGTCATTCAGATGGAGTCTCTGCATAAATGCTCCAAGAGTGGAGTCCCAGGGAGCTGTCTCAGATGGCAGTCTGAAGGCACTCATTTAGTCCCGAAATTATGTTATCTCAATGTCCAGTCATCAGCTGTGGGGGACCGAGTCCCATACACCAGCTCTCATCAGTATCGGCATACAGTTGCTACTGTTGGCTGCCAATCAATCTGTGGTCCTATCGAGCTCGTCACTTGGCTTAGGTACATCTTCTGTGATTAGAAAGCTCGAATTGGAGTTGAGGCTGCACTCTACATAAGAAGTGGGGAAGGATGCAAACAGTCAAACAAAATCAGAAATCACTTCAAATGAATTTTCCAGCCTCGGTGTCATCTCTTAAAATGGCAATGAAATTTGCTTTATGTAAAACCATTTCAAAATGAACAAGTGCTGTTTATTGCACCATAGTGCTATATGACCATACCACCATCTAGTGCTAAAGCATTTTCTTCATCCAGAGAGGAAGCCCATCCTGCCTCCACAACCCCTGCCTGTAGCCCGAGTATGTCCTTTTATCAGTTGACTTCGTGCTGTTTATGAGCATTAAGTATCTCATTTTCTTACTGGAAATTTCAGCATGTTCATTTGCTGGCCTTTAAAATGTGGTCCCTGTGACCTTTGAGATAAACTTTCTTGGTGTTTTAGCTCTTTTTTTCTTTGCAAAGTGTCCAGCCTCTGGACTTTGAAATGCTGTGGTCTTCATGAAGGACATACCTTTCCTTGCTGATGCCCTCCCACCATGGTCTTTCTGGAATTTACTAGTTGAGGAGCAGAATCTAGGCCTTTCTAAGAGCAGCTCATTTAGGTTATCAGATGCCTCCAGCAGGAGGTGCGGAATGAGTTAGACTCATCGCCACAGAAGATACCATGAAGTTTGAATTTCTCCTGTTGGCTTGCGGAAGGAAAAATGTCACTATCTTTAAATTACCTCTCCATTTTCCATATAGCTCCAGTTTTTACTGCTAACAAAAACTACCATTGGGAACATACTATGTGTACATCTGTGTGTGTGTGTGTGTGTGTGTGTGTGTGTGTGTGTGTGTGTGTGTGCGTATGCGTGTGCACGCGCGCACATGGGCACACATAAATGCTTTTATATATTTGGTAACTCACAAGTCTACAAACAAGGGTAAGCCACCTCACTTTAGATACAACTCAGTTGCCTTTGAACTTTACTATCTGGAGCAAGTAATTTAATTATAATTCACGGTTTGGGAGCACAGCCCTTACAGCCAGTGAATGAAGAGCTGAGCTTACTTTATTTTTAAATCTGTTGTTCAACAAAGTATGAAAACTATGCAGCAAAGAATACATATGGTCCCCAATATACTTTTCAGAAATTGTACTGACCCCTAGTACTGATACAAGCTGAACATCCTAAATTCCAGAATTCTAGATCTGAAATGCTCTACACTGTAGTACAGGCATGAATGAGAAATGGGGCTGAGTGCCTGGTGTGACAGGTTATAGTCACAGTATAGGTGCAGTAAAAATATTGTGGGAAGTTACCATCAAGGTATGTGAATATGGTATATATAAAACACAAATGAACTTTATGTTTGTAGATGGGCCCATCCCCAAGATACCTCGTTCCATATATGCTGGCTAGCTTGGTGTTAACTTGACAAAAGCTAGAGTCATTTTAGAAGAGGGAACCTCAGTTGAAAAAAGTCCCCCACAAGATTGCCCCCGGCAATCTCGTGGGGCATTTTCTTTATTGATGATTTGCTATAGGAATACCCAGCCCACTGAGTGGTACCTTGCCTGAGCAAGCCAGCAATCAGCATTCCCCCATGGCTTCTGCATCAGTTCCTGCCTCCAGGTTCCTGTCCTGCTTGAGATCCTGCCCTTACTTTCCTTGGTGTGATGGACTGTTACCTGGAAATGTAAGATGAAATAAACCCTTTCCTCCCCAAGTTGCTTATGATCATGGTGTTTTTATCACAATAATGAAAACCTAACTAAGCCAGGCTATTATCTTATTATAAATATAATATTATGTTTGTAACATAGTATACATATATTATAACTATAATAATATAAAGCCAGGTGGTGGTGGCACACACCTTTAATCCCGGCATTCCGGAGGCAGAGGCAGGCAGATCTTTGTGAGTTCAAGACCAGCCTGGTCTACAGAGTGAATTCCAGGACAGTCAAGGCTACACAGAGAAACTCTTGTCTCAAAAAAAAAAAAAATGAAATAAAAATGCATATGCAAATATTCCACAATCTGAAGAAATCTCAAACACTTCTAGTCCCAAATATTGTAGATGTATGTCAGACACTCTTCAAAGTGTTGTGCATATTATTTAATGTCAGAACAACTAAACTGCATGAGTGTTAATGATGATCCTCCTAATCTAGAGGAGATGTTCTACAGCCTTGGTACCAGGCTCTGCTCCAGATCTTGAGTTCTAACACTGCTGTGCTGCTCACAGAGCTAAAACTTTTTCTCACCAGTATGAAGACAGAAGTGGGACCAGTATGCTTTTAATCTAGTGCTTAAGTGAGTAATGAGGTTGGTATTCTGTGGGAGGTATGTGCTTAGAGACATCTACTATCTCAACACTGTTGATCTGTAGCCTAGTCAAGCAAGAGAGAGCACATTTGGAGGCACTCTTATTCTCATGGGACGCTCAGCAAGGAGGGATGCAGGTTTTCACCTTTTTCCCACAATCTCTCTGTATGTCTACCTGCCTGCCTGCCTTCCTCCTTCCCTCCCTCTCTCTGTGTCTCTCTTTCTCTCTTTCTCTCTCTCTCTTTCTTTCTTTCTTTCTTTCTTTCTTTCTTTCTTTCTTTCTTTCTTTCTTTCTTTCTTTTTTCCTTCTTTCTCTTTCTTTTTTCCTTCCTTCCTTCCTTCTTTTTCTGTTGAAGGAGTACCAATTTAAATCTTTCAGAAATGCTGCTCTGCAGACAGAACAGCGATGTTATAGTGGCATCATTCAGCCAGATGTTATTCCAGCAGCACTGAAACAATGATGCAGTCTTGGCATTCATTTATTAATTTATACCATAAACAGTCTGTTTATTGTCAGTGTGCCCTCTGTTCCCCACTATTGGATGAGTGTGTAGTGGGGACCTTTCCTTAAAAGATAGAATCTTAGATAACAAAATCTAAGTCCAGAGGTTTTTAATCTCACTTCTAACACCTCTTATGTTGAAAGTCACAATTTGTAGGCTGACCTATAGATCTGACTTGTTTGAGCTAAACAGGTTGGTGCTGGCCATCTGGACAGAACCAGTCAGAGAACCCCTGGCTAATTTTCTGTAACATAGAAACTGGGTAGGTAACATGATCTGCAGGTCAAAATAACATTTACATTGGCCTGAAATAATTTTCCAAACAGTGTCAGTTGGTACATTATCTGGAGGAATGTGACCTTGGGCACTGTAGGTAAGGCTTCTGTGGATATGCATCTTCATGTATGGGTTTGAATTCACCAGCTGCTTGCTCATTCTTCGTCATCAGGATGCTGCAGAATCAACAGTTGAGACAAATATAGCCCTAACCAAACCGTTGGTGGTCAAACATTGATGCTTTTGGTTCTCTCAGCATTTTAAAGTTACTCAAATATTTTAGAGCACTCCATATGAATGTCAAATGAGTGTTGTATGAAATAAACTGAATTACCTCATTTTCTTTCAAATGCTTTTGGGGCTTTGTAGGAATATAGTGCACCACAGACTTTGAAACATTAACACATGTCATTTATCTGAAGTCAGGAGATAAAAGCAAGCATAAGGCCTTTACATATACTGATTATGCCTAGATTTTCTTTCTTGTATTGTATATGTAACAATGTGGAGTAAGTGGGGGTAAGATTGTATAGATTCAAAAGGACATGTTACAAGATACCATTGAAATCAGGCTCACACAATGCAAAAAAAAAAAAGAAGAAAGAAAGAAAGAAAAAGAAAGAAAGAAAGAAGAAAGAAAACCTGAGTAATGCCAGTGGACAGATAGCATCTGAAGTGACACTTGCCTGAGTTATTACTGAGAACAGCTCTTTGCCCTCTCCTCTGTAGTGACTATTTAGAGATCCTTTTTGACCTAACCATCCAGTGTTGTCAAGATAACCAGCCAGACTGGCAGCCTGTTTTGACCACCTCAGTGACTGAACTTACTGTGACCAGGAGTATCTAACTACAACCCAAGCCTCGCCAGATCTGTCTGTCAAACACGCCACCATATGCATAGCCTACTTCCTACCCAGACACTCATCCTCCAAGCTCAGAAAGTGATTTAGGAATCTGTTCCCTCTTTAACTTTCTCCAGCTTCTCTCTGGAAAGGATGGCATGGAGATTTTTAGACCATGCCAAGGAAAAAGGCCCCAGTTACTCTCTTCAGTTCCCCCATCTACCCTTCCCAATTTGGACATGTGGTGAAAATTTCAATCATTTCCTGAGGGCCTTTGTGATTACAAGTGGGTTGTCTTTCTTCTGCTGAGTTACGGACAGACCTCTCCTACCCTCCTGCTCACTGGTTTCAGAGGCAGTTTGCTCTTTGCTACCACAACTCAGAATTTCACTGTCTGTCCTGGGCTTTCAGATGGCTGTGTCTTGGTTCTGTTGTCATAACCCAACTCTGTCATCTTACTCTCTTTTTACATAGGCATCATTGGTAGTGACTTTCGGGTTTCCTTGCCTCGTTTGTTCTTGCCTTTGCCACTACCATTGTCTATCTGTTTGCATACAGGAGTCACAACACCTTGAGAGATATGCCTAGTGCCTGAATTTCTCTATGTGGTAGAGTCACGAAAAAGTAGTTGATGTGATTTTTTTTAACTTTTACTTTATTATTATTTACTTTATTATTATTATTATTATTATTATTATTATAGTCTTTCATAATTTCATACATGAATATAAGGTATTTGTGTCATAACACAATTTAGTGATTGGTCCTTGGCTTATAAACTTTTGTAGTCAGCTCCTATTTACTCAGCCTCTACCCTCTGCAGTTTCTTAATTCTTGAATCTCAGTCCTGTGCTGAGGGCTATGGTGACATGAAAATTTGGATTGTTGGTCATTGGCCTCTAGAATCTCTTGCTGACTAGAGTCAGTGGCCCAAGTCATATTCTGATCACTACCACTGTCCCAGGAAGTATATTGCTATCTGGTTTCTGTATGTGGTAGTCTGGTAAGCATTCTCCCAAAAAACCCACTCTTTCCAAACTAGCCACTGTAGCTGGAGTTTTCTCCAGTTCTGCCTGGCTCTCTGTCAGGACAAATCTCTTTCACCCGCCAGTCCTGCAGCTGTTTAGACCCAACCAAGTAAACACACAGAGACTTATATTGCTTACAAACTGTATGGCTGCAGCAGGCTTCTTGTTATCTAGTTCTTATATCTTAAATTAACCCATATCTATTAGTCTGTAAGTTGCCACGTGCCTCATGGCTTACCAGTACCTTACATCTCACTTTTCATGGCGGCAGCTGGCAACATCTGACTCAGCCTTCCACTTCCCTGGAATTCTCCTCTCTCCTTGTCCCACCTATACTTCCTGCCTGGCTACTGGACAATTGGTGTTTTATTTATTAACCAATCAGAGCAACACATTTAACATACAGAACATCCCACAGCAAGCCACTGTCTTAATTTTGGGCATCTCCTTCTAGCAGGAGATACTGGGACTCTGATAGGCTCCCTCCAGGCTAACTCCTGCTGCCCATAGGATCCTAGAAACCAAGAGCTCCGCTGTTTCCCTGTCTGTGTCGTATCTCCTTAACCAAGTTGCCTGCGGCTTCTTGCACTGCCTTGGTGGTAACTCAAACTCTCTATATACTACTTCAGCAATGCAGTGGGGGATATGGGTGCTTGAAAAACTTTATTGAAAACTAGGGAATGAAGATTTAAAATATAGAAATGTCCTATTGGCAGTATTCACTCTGAGGGTGGTTATTTCTCATTTGAACGACTTGATTCAAAAGCCTAGTGATTATTTACTATACATAAATTATACATAAGGAAAATTAATTAAAAAATAAAATAAAATTATAATAAGACAGGTTCTCAGTTCCTGATGGATAAGGCACCAGTCTCCTAATTCAGGCTCATTGTCCAGTGATCACACCCCCTTCAATTCTCTTTTTCTCTCATTAGCATAAGCATACTATAGTGATTATACTATAGTGATTATTGCATTAAAGTTATCTGCAGGGCTAAAGTGCAGAATAATGGGGACCCACTCATGAAATTCCCGATTATTTTGGTTCAGGATATGGAATTTCTGATAAAGACCTAGGGGGTACTTAAATTATCAGCTGGAGAAACCTGCTCCAAAATTACTTGTATATCTACTAGCCTTCCCATCCAGGACTGTGACCAAAATACACAAAGGAACAAAAACAAAGGAGGGTTCATTGTCTCTAGGTTTTAGAAGGTTCGGTCCAGGGTTGTGCAGCTTCTGTGATGGTTAGTGTCATAGAATCTAGAATCTGAGAGCTGAGCTTCTGGGCATGCCTGTAGGGGGTTATTTTGACTACATTAATTAATGTGGGGGGCATATTAATTGTGGGTAAGACCATTTCACAGGCAGAGGATCCTGGACTGAATAAATAAAGAAAAAGAGCTCAACATTAGCAAGCATTAATTACCCTCTGTTTCTTGACTGGATGGATGCACCCAGCTGTCTCAGGGAGGTCCTGTACCATGACTTCCCAGGCATGATAGACTGTAGCTGAATTTTAAGCCAGAGTAAACACTTTCTCCCTTAAGTTTTTGTTGAAGCATACTGACAACATCAGCTCCTTTGAAGCTATAAGTCCCACTATGTTCATGGGTGAACTTTTAATCCCAAATACAATGGCATTAGGGGGTGTGGCCTTTAGGAAGAGATGGGATTGTGAGAGTGGGAAGTTTGGGGGAAATAAAGGGAGCCCAGAAAGACATATATCATTTTCCCACAATATATAGAGGGCACCATCTGCAAACCAGAACATGGGCACTCACCAAACACCACAGTTGCTGGTTCCTTGGTCTTAGTCTTTCCAGCCTCCAGAAATTGAGAAATAAATGTATTTTGTTTATAGGCCACCTAGTTATGGCATTTTATTATGGCCTAAACAGATTCAGACAGAAACAACCTAGCTAGACCCTCCTGGATGGGGCAGTGGGAGACTAACAAACAGGTTGGGAGGAACTACTCTTTTTTAACCCATGCTTTTCAAATGAATATGCACAGGCTCACCTGGCAAACATAGATTCTGTTCCAGGGCATCTATGATGACAACTAAGACTACATTTCTAACAAGTTCCCTGGAAAACCTGCTGCCCCTTGGCTGGGAATCACACCCGAGTGGAGTGTCCATGTCTGTGTCCATGTGTGTGTTTGTCTGTTTGTCTGTGTGTGTCCATTTGTGTGTGTGTGTGTGTGTTTAGAACTTGCTTCTTCGGTCAGAGTTTACAGAAGAATCAACTTCAAAACTTATTACAAACAGATTTCTGAAGGCTGAGGCTATGGGTTGGTGGCAAAGCACTCACCTCCCATTTATGACACCCGAGTTTACATGCTCTATCCCCAAAAATTAAAAATTAAAAAGAAACAGATTTTTGTTCCCCATTCTATGACATACTGAGTCAGGAGGTTTTTCGTGATCACTTATATTTTAACAACTTCCAAGTCATCCTGGTGCTGGTCCAGAAGGTGAGGGAAGGGAGGGAAGAGGAGGGAAGTGGGGAGGGAGGGAAAGAGGAATGGAGGAGGGGAGAAGGAGGGAGGGAGGGAGAAGCTCCCACAGTACAGCTCAGGCTGGCTCATGGGAGTACAGTTGTGTACCACCCCTCCTGTCTGCCGGGATCCTTTAACTAGCCGGTCTCTGGCTACGGTTGGGCATATTTCCTTGAGATGAAACCCACTGCATGTAGAGTAGGGACTGAAGAATGGAATGAAATTCTGTTGGTGGTCTCCTCAAATGAATAAGGAGATTTGGGGTGATGATGACTCTAGAAAGAGCTGGACTGGAATCTGGGACATGGAATGGGGCCGAGGAAGGAGGAAGCTAAACCACAATCCTGGCTTCCTGGGCTTTGTAGATAAATCTGACCTTGAAGTTGCAGTGAACCTCTTGCCTGTGCCTTACTTTTTTTTACCTTGCCTATGCCTTACTTTTTTAAAGGAAAAACATTGGCATTTCTGCTCCGTTTAAAATCCATGTGGTTTTTGTCTAGTTTTGCTGTAATTGTGTCTTTCTGCATCCTCTTAATGAGGAGGGGTTCCTTTTGTTTGGTCCAGTGTTTCCTAGTGTTCTACAGCAAGGAGAAACATACAGAGGAAGGCCCAGACACTTGCCAGGAGGTTGGGTGCTGTCTGGCTGTCATGGCTGTCTGCGTGGAGAAAATAAGGTCAAGGTCAAGTGCTAGAAGATAAGCCCAATGTCCCCAGGAACCTCCCCCTCTCCTACATGCCTAGCAAAATCCTTCAGAAGTCTCCTCAAGGTTTCCATTTTCCTGAGAAGGGATACAATAAGTCTTAATTTAGAAAGTATTAAAAAGTGAGAGAATAAAGGGGTTATCAGTGATAGAATGTGTGCTTAGTATGCGCAAGTTCTTAGCTTCAATATTCAGCACAAATAAAATAAATACAACTAAAATTTAAAAGAAAGGTGAGTTTAGTAAAGCTACAGCCTGCTGGGAAAGTGGGGGGAACCATGCCCTTCTTTCGTATTCAGGTGCTGTTTCATGCCATGGCCAAGTTCTGTTGCACCCAGGCTGCTTGTGTCCACTCAGGACAGCAGGACCAGAAAGTACCCACTGTCACAGGCCTGCATCCCCAACAAAGCATGTCTGTTATCCAAGGGTTCAGAGATGCACCTACCTCTGAAGGTGTAATGCCCATAAAATTTTCAAACTTACCTTAAGCAATTCAAACAAGTATATCTTACATCACCATTTTAAAATTGTTAATCTGGAAATAATCAAAGCTCACGCCTGGCCGAACTTTCAAGAAAACTCTAGGACTCTGCTGACACCTGCTGGCCTCTCATCTATTTTATGTTTGAAAAGAACAACAAACAAGTCCTGGAGTCAGTGGGACTCATTATACCCTGTGTTTGACCTGGGGAGGATTGGAAGAGCTTTCCCTCATTAGGCAGGGAGAGGCAGAACAAGCCGTGGAGTGAAAATACCCCAACACGAAGGCCTGCCACGAGCCAGTTGTGACTCGGGGAAAGGCCCTGGGCCTTGCTTTCATCTTCACAAAATGAATATAGCCTAGCCTCCCTGCCCAGCGCTGAGCAGGCCATGAGGATGGTGGTGGCATTGGCTGCTGCGTGGGTCCTGCGGTGACCTCAGAGGTCATCACCTTTCTATTCAAATAAAAGTCTTCCCCAATGCTGTTTTCAAAAAGTGGATGAAGGCAACTTAAGCCTCCTCAACACCGCCCTCCCCCCCTCAGTGTCTGGAGGTTATTTCTAGAAACAACTAAATTAGCACAATCAAAAACAGCCGTGTCGTTTTCTCTGCACCAGCCACTTCAGTGCCCTAGGAAACTGTGGACTTTGTTCTGTGTTTTGGAATATATCTCAAGCCTTCAGGTTCAGAAAATGCCCTCAGTTAATGCCATCCAAATTATTTGTGCTTTTTCTGTCTGCTCCTGGGAAACTGTGTGGGCCTGTGGTTTGTTAGGCCAATAACAGGATATTCGATAATCTCCCGGGAACCAAGTCCATATTTAGCCTGACAGAGGACAAGAGGTCTGATGATGAGAAACGAAGCAATTCTTTAAAGCTCCTATTTCCTTTCTTGCTTCTCTCTCAGTACCCAGACCTCACCTATTTGTTGAAGCTTTTGATGCTATTTACAGTTCTCAGAAAATGGCCTTTGCCAGCTGCCAGAGGGAAGATGCCTCTCAGAGCTTCTCCATCTTCCAGCAGAAAGCTGTTAGCAATGACTGGGGCACTTGGAGGCAGCAGAAGCCATTAGCTTCACACCCAACAGGATGGCACCTATAAAAAAAAAATAGGCGCTAGTGAGGATGTAGAAGTTAGCACCCTCATGCACTGTTGGTAGAAATGTAAAATGACATAGCTATCATGGAGGGCAGTGTGGCATTTCCTTTTAAAGTTGGAAGAATTCTCATGTGATCCTGCAATTCTGCCTATGGGCACTTAGGCAAAATAATTCATATCATGATTTACAATGTCCAAAATGAAGGAGCTCAGGTGTCCATCGAAAAAAGAATGGATGGATGAACCATGACATTCACGTGTTAAATGAGAACAGTATGCCTAGAGAAGTAAGCCAGTCAGAATATGGCAAATTCTGTGTGATTATTATTGTTTGGGATACCTAGCACAGTCTGTGTTTTTGCATAGACACGGAAAACTGAATAGTAGCTAGTGGGAGCCAATGGGAAAGGCACAGATGGTGTTGATGGATGTAGGACTTGCTGAATTATCTAATGCCTCTGAGGATACATTTATGTTCTATATGTTTTACCCAAATAAAAATGGGAAGACATCAAATACCAAAACCCCAAACCACACCCTTATAACTCAGTCCGCAACTCAGGTCTTGCACAGATGAAATCAGCTTGTCCTCGTGGTGTGAAGCATGGCACTCTTGGGAAGTGCTGCGCAACAGGAACTTCTGCAGTGACCACAGTGTTTCTCTAGGGCACTCTCAGCACAGTGCCTAGCAGCCTTGTCATGGCTTTGGAGCACTTGCGTGCCATCTGAGACATCCAGTTTTAGATCTGTTCAATTTGAATTTAAGGAATCACGTGACCAGTGACAGTGGAGTTCACATTTATGTTACTACCCATTCCAAAATATCGTTCTTCCATTGGCACTAGCTGAAAACCTAAGGAAGTAGGGAATGGGTTGAGAGGAGCCTTAACTCTGTTTATGCCCAAGTACCAGTTTGCTACAAAGCATGTTGCCAAGGTGTCACTCTTTTATGGCATTCATTAGCATCAGGTATTGGATCTGAAAGCAGTCTTGGCCTTAGTTCATGGACTAGCCTTTTCTAGTAAAATGCCCTTTTACAGACCCAAAGTTCTTCCCTGCCATGCTCAATCTGTCTTCACTTTTCCTTGTAAACCCATGGAGTGATGGTATGAACTCCAGCTGAGGTCCAAGTCCTTATACAGAAATTATGTGAGCACATCCCTGCCTGTTCTGGGTACCCTGGCAGCAGGCAAGGAATCTTTTACTTTTTAAAGCTTTGCTGGAAAATGCAGACAGGTTAAGCTATGTAATCAGCCCGGATGGAACAAATCAGACACTGTAATGAAGGGCCTCATCACAATGTCCTCTAAAATGGAATAGGTAAATGCATCAGCATGTACTATACAGCATTGCTTAGAAAAAGCCGAGCAACTAAAATAATAAGGCTTCTATTTAAACAGGCTGCAAGTAGAAAGCTTAGCAAGTCAACCAGTGGGTGGCATCCCTTTGAGGCAATCCAGTCTTTCATGCAGTGCAGATGCCACATTTATCTTAATGGGAAGAATGAAAGCTGTGTATTAAAGAATAAAATACAACTGTGTAAAATATAGATGGCTGTGTGGCAGGAAGGGGATAAAAGAAGAGTTTGTAGTTTGATTGCACAGAGGAGGCAGGGTGTCTAATAAAAACACCATACCTGGCTACAGAAGATTGCTCACTGGGACTTATTTTTTTCTTTTTTCAGCAATGGGTAGAAGGCCTGAGATCAATCATTCATAACTTCAGGGCAAACAACGTCAGTCCGATGACATGCCTCAAGAAACAGTGAGTTTTGTTTGCAATGGCCCTTGTTTTTAGGACTTCTCTGCTAAGTGTTCTGATTAGGAGGTAAAGAGTGCATCACCGATCAGCCAACTCCTGCCTGCCTTTCCTTCTGTACATCTGAGTTTGGAAGTTGACCAACCCACTGTATTTCTGTCACTAGCAAGGCACTTGTGATGACTCCTCTTCACGAAACTTGTATTTTTTTTTTTAAAGGTTGATAGCCAAAAGCCACTGGCCACTCAGTCTTCGAAGGGTTCCAAGCATTGATTTTGTGTCCATCTTCTGATAGACACCTGTGCATGCCTGGACTGTAGGCTGGGTGCTAGGGTATCTCAGGTCTCCATTGCATAAAGCTGACAATTTAAGGGTATAGCCAAGAGAAGCATAGAAAAAGCATCTGCTGCTGAGGTAAAGCAGCAAGTTCTGCCCCCAGGAATACCACTTCCTGTTTAATATGTAATCAGGAGTCTCAGAGAAGCATTTGAAAAAGCATCTGCTACTGAGATAAAGCAGGAAGTCCTGCCCTTAGCAGTACCACTTCCTGTTTAATATGTGGCCTGGGATCTCAGGGTTCTTTGAAATGTCTTTCTAAATTTCAGGCAGTGATTCAGTCAAGGCCTGAAGATCTTACTGCAGCTCACTGTTCGTAGAATCCCAAGTGGTCTACTATGCTGATAGAATTGTAACCCTGCTGAGAGTCAAATGAAAGTTTCTCAAATAGAAATCCCAGAAAATCAGTGGTCCTTAATTGTGTATGACTGCCTGCTTTCACAGGGGCCGTGAATGGCAGGTAGCTATGAGGTCCCAAGGCAAACATATATAGACGTTGTAGAGATAAGCTTCCATCTCTGCAGAATGAGGCCCTCATACCAAGAGAGTGATCCACTGATCCATCACCTTACTCTATGGGCCAACAGTGCCTTAGGCACTTGCTGCTCTTACCTTCTGGTTGTTTAGTGGGTGCTTAACAGTGTGGTCTCTGGGCTATAAACCTCAGGGTTGCCACTTTGGGCAAATCCTTAGCTTCTCAGTTCTCCATCAGAGAACCAGATTACCATGCGGATGAGATCAGAAAGCACCTCACCCAGTGTCTGGCTTGTAGATTCCTATTTGCTTCCTCAGAGTCATTGTGCATGTTTCCTTAGAGAGAACCTAGAGACTATTTCATACTGTGACTTTGGCTGCTGATGGCTTTAAGGGATCAAAGTCATGGAAAACTTACTTATATTTGAGTGGGCAGTATGTAGACACCAGCTCTTTGGGCAGTGGAGCTATTGTTCACCCAATCACAGGCTGCTTACCAAGAGTGCAGACCTGCATCTTCTCCAGAGGATATGTCTCCAGAGGAAGTCCCCATACCTGGGAGATTATACTCCTGTTCCTACAACAAACTGAAACAGGATAACAGAGCCAGCCCCTACGATGCCAAGGCTGGTGCATATCGTATGAGGTTGTGTAAAACTAGTTGAAACACAAGTTTGCTTAAGCCAGCTCCCTGCCTGTTCTTCTTCCCTTACTCTTTGTCCCTAAAACATCTCCCAAACAAAATAGCAACTTGTGCTTCTGGAACTTAAGATAGAAACTTTCCCAAAGACATGATGATCTGCAAATTGCTAGACTCTTAGTGCCTAGAAATAATAGGAATAGGAGTCGTTAGCTGAGAACAATCTTGATTCCGACATGTGCTGGAATCTTCTGGCTCCCCACACGTCCTGAGAACTTGGGGAAAGCGGAGTTACCCACCATTCTGAGACCTTCCCTGAGGACTGAAGATTAAGGAAGGCTCCTACTCCTTATCCATCCTAACTTTGGGAGCAGGGAGGGGTGACTCCCCATTGGCCCTCAGAGCAAGGATAGGCAGTCGCATTTCTTGTCACCTGAGTGTTTTAATGAAAGCAAAATCAACACCAGCATGGACGGGCACCATGTTTTGCTCAGTACAAACACTCAAATTCTCATTCCCCTAGGGGTGTCAGATTTTAAAAAATAGGACTCTTGATTAAATTTGAATTTCAGACGATAGATACTTTACTGTAAATACGTTGTAAATGTTACCAGGAAGCATTAAAATATTATGTAACTTGAATTAAATTCAAATTTTACGGAGCGCACTAAAATCTGAGGGTTCAAAATTCATCTCATAATTAGGAGTTTTAGAATAGATGTTCTCTATGAACTCTATGAAGAAGCTTTTCTTCCAAGTTCTTCTGGATCTGGAGCAGGTGCTGGTGGGATGCTCTGACACAGTGTTGCTCTTGTTTTCCAGCTGGATGAAACTGGCATTTCTGACCAACACGACTGGTAAAATTCCAGTGAGAAGGTGAGTGAGACATTCTCTGCAGCTCTCCTTATGGTCACCATCCCAAACCAAAGACCCAGCAGCCTGCTATATGTAATTGCATGTGTTCATTGCCTTTAAGATATTTCTGGAAGCTTAGTTTCTGTCATTTCGTAGTTCAAATTTGTAAAAACCACTGGTGGAAATAAAGTTGCACCTCCCCCAGAACAGGAAGCATCAACTGTGGTAAAAGATGTCTGAAAATGTAGCACTGAAATTTCATCTGTGAATCACTAGGCTTTCCTAATTTATATTGTGTCCCCCCCCCCCCCCACTTATCTGAGCAACAACTACCTCCCTCCTTCTGGCTAGACCCCGATTATGAAGATGCACTGTGCCAAGTCTGTGCCTCTGGCCAGTGCCACCCCAACCAAGGTTGCTCCTCATCTGGTCCCCAGAGAAGGTGGGGCTTTCCCTAAATTCAGCTGCTCACCAAAGTACCATAGACTTTGGTGTATACATAACAGAAGTTCATTTCTCATAACCTGTAGGCTAGGAATACATGACCAGGGTGCCAGCATGGGCCTTACAGATTGCAGATTAATTTCTTCTAGCTGTGCCCTTACCCAAGGAAAGAGGGCTAGAGAACTGTCTCAGATGGATTTTTATCATGCTCTAATACCAATCCCAAGAACAATAAAACCACCTCCCAGAGGCCCCTAATATCAGCACAGTAGAGTCTGGTTAGATTTTCATATTGGACGAGATTCCTCCCTCACCTACTCTAGTGAACAGTGACAGAGAACAAAAGGCAGATGGAACCCAAAAGGAAGACGGCGTGAGCCAGATGCATCTTTCCCTTGTTTTCTTTAGTAGTTCTGACATATTTCATCCCGGGCTGAGTCCCCAAGCATTCCTCTTTTCTGCTTCTCACTTCCTTTCACATTTTAGCGTTTGCTAATGGTCTGTGTGTAGCTGTAAGGGCTTGTGAGGGTAGCTATGGAAATTCTTGACTAAACTCTCCACGGTCATATTACTTGATGTTTGTGTAAGCATTCACAGACATCAAAGAAGCTGGGCTCAGCCTAGAGCATCATCTATCCTCATGAGGCCAGGAGATATGTGCCCTTAACCTGAAGCAAACACAGACACCCTGTGTACCAACCCACTCTTCTCAGGATTTTTTGACTCAAGTTCATGTTGATGTTGTCTCTGGAAATGACTTTAGTAAAGACACAGACTGACAAAACAAAGAAACCTAGAGAGTGTTGTCCTAGACTGTCCATCTTTAACACAGAAGACAAACAAGTCAGCAAGTGCAGAATATTTGAATGGGTAGAAACCATCCAGCTGTGGCATTCTGGCCACCCCTGACCATTTCCAGGGTTCTTTCCCCCCCCCGCTTCTCTATCTATATACTCCATTCTGCACAAAAGCTTCTACTCTGTACCCCTGTGCAAATGTCTGCACACCCCCTGACATTGTCACACAGAGCAGATCCACCCTAGACACCATCATTTTTCTTAATTCCATAGCTGTGGGGATCATGAACTTAAGTACCTAAGTGACGTGTCTGCAGTACGTATTTATGAGAGACTAGAATGCATGAGGATGAGCCTGTGCAGTATCCTTTTTATTCAGCCGTTCATGATTGCTTACCAGGTCACAGACCCCACACGTCTGTTGTGGTCTTTAACAGGTCCATGTATAGGATTCCTTGCTGCCTTGCCGCTACTCAAGTGAAGGAGGTTTTTCCATAAGAGTTTTCTAACAAGTCAGGTTTTTAGAAGTTCATGGAAAAAGCCGTGGGAGCAACCCTGCCTAGTAGTTGTTACCAAAGACATTTCAGAAGGATTCTTGTTTTATTGAAAACTGCCCTTAACTTGAGCAGTAGAAAGGCAATTATTTGGTTGTTTCCAAACAGTCTTAGAACTCTTGTCATATAGACAGTGCACAGCCATACTTTAGAGAGTACATATGGTAGTGTGGGAGACAAAAGTCTGTCTATTATGCTTCATTTCATTTTTTTTCCATGATAAAGATTTAGAAAACAGATTCCGTGGAAACAGAGAGATTATGATCTAAGAATCTCTCACCAGTAGTTCTGGTCTCTCTTGTCTGCCTTCCATCCATCGTGCCCATCACATCACACTTCTGATTCTGTGGATCCTTGGGCAGCATGTTCACAAATAAAATCATTACCACCATTTTGCTAGAAATGGCCTAGCTATTTTGGCATCATCTTTAGCTCTCCTTGACATGGATTTTTTTTTTTTTTTTGGTGCTTGTCATTATTAATAGGTGCTTAACATAAGCCATCTGTGTCTTGGGGGCAGTTAGTCAGAGTTGATGTAGAATTGATACCAAGCCAACAAAAGGCAGATAATTCTCCTGGTAGATGATCTGCCAAGGGTTAGGTAGAAATTGTTCTGAATGTTTTAATGGATGTGAAGGATAAACACTTTTTAAAATGTCACTTCATCACCATCATTCTAGGGTTTTAAAATGGAAACTATTAATATAGTGCACATTGTGTTAAAAGGGATCTGACTTCATAGTCCTTGTGTAGCTTGGGAAAGGCCCCTGCTCTTGAACATTAAATCAAAATATAATTCCCAGGAAATTGCAGGAATGATGGATGAAGGTGCCTTGCTCCTTGCCTCCCTCTTCTCTTTTCTTTTTATGTGTATGATCTTGCATATTCTGCCATTCTCTCAAACTCACCAGCCTGCTACAGTTCATCCTCCCTCTTAGACCATGCTCTGAAAGTAACTGTCCTGTCTCATATTCTTTGTAACACAGAATGCGACCTATGGCTAGAGAGATGAGTGATAGAGATCTACATTGTGGTAGACAGTGACTGGAGGGGCCACTAAAGGATAGGCCAAGATCCTCAGGTCTAATAATACCAGCAGCCTGGCCTGCATAATCCATCCATCCATGTCCTAAAGCTGCAGCACCCTAAAAAGGGCAGTACCCTGCTCCTTCACTAGTAGTCTGTGACTATGTCAGAAGTTGGTGTTCAAAAGTCTTAGAAACATTGATGTTCACATATGGGCAAAAATGGACTCCCTTGGTTTCTAGGCTCATATTCTCCTAGTCATTTACAGAGCACCCTGGAATACAGAATTTAGCCAGAACTGTGGTAGGACTGAGCACAACTCCAGTGTGTTCAGTGTGTTTGCTTCTGTAAATTCCTTTAAGGGAAGGGATGACAGTTTATTTTGCTTGAATAAAATTTCATTGAGAAACTTGGGGTGTAGCTTAGTTGGTAGGGGTCTTGCCTAGTGTGTTCAAAGCCTTGGCTTCCCTAAATCCAGGTTTGATTGCGCATGCCTATAGTCCCAGAACTGCAAGGTTTTAGGGAGTTTATGGCCATCCTAGGCTAGAGACCCCGTCTAAAAAAAAAAATTCCCAGTGGGCACCTGGTAGCTTGAAGCACTAAGCAGACCCCTTTGGCCAGGGAACTATATTGAGATTGTGATAATGTCACAGTCCCTTTATCAGCACACCGTAAATAAGTATGTTGACATGAAATATTCCCATGATGTCTAAAGTGTCTCAAACTGTGTGTGATTAGTGTGTTGTCCTCAGGACCCTAGTTAAAGTGCATCTTTCTAGAAACCAGAGAATCCAGACTCCCTTCTTAGCCTCCATATCACAGTAGAGGAATTTTCAGACTCAATAATGATTTGGAAAGATGTCTGGAGCAGAGGCAATACACATTGCTCTGGGGAAATAGTCTGATTAATGCCCCTGTACCTATTTTCCATTCTGGGTTTCTTCTCTTTTCACGTACAGTGAGAAACTGTATCTGTAGGCTGCCCGGCCCAAGCCTACCCATGTCTGAGAACTCAGCACCTCTCTCTCTCATCTCCGTGTTCCTTGACCTTTTTGTTCTAAGTCCTGCTTCTTGGCATTTAGCCAAGCACTCACCAAAAACCTGTTTTCCCTGCTTGCTTCACTCCCTGCCCCCACCATGGTGTCTTGGTTCTGCTTCCCAGGAGTGGCTCAGACTCCAGACCTGCTGCCTTATGGCCACAGTGGTCAGTTTTCACCATGTTATATATAACCAGTCCTGTCTAAGCCAGCAGCCTTGAGTCAGCTAGGAGACCCGTGAGATTGCTATGCACAGATTATTCCCCCTAATTACAGGCACCTAACCTTGCTTTGGACCCTCGGTTCTTATATCAATGTATACTTTCATAAAGAAAGACACATTGAGTAACCACTTTCCCTTAAATTGAAAAGGTTAAATGGTATCTACGACCAAGTCAGTGTCTAAAGGTTGAATGAACTCTCAAGACATGAGAAAATATAGACATAACATACTCTGCTAGAAACCCGTTATCTGGTTTACTTGCTTTCACAGCACACCTGGGCTCCATTGTCAGCCTCCCTTATGTTTGAATACAGTTATCTCAAGGACACTTAAAAAATACTTCTTGCAGTCTTCATGGACCTCATATAAAACAGTAATGGTTTAAATGGACACATCATAATGCATTTATGTAAAGCTCCTTCCTCTGGGTCTAATTTGATAAGCTGTGCTCTGCAGTTGAAGTGGTGCTTTCTCACACTCACCAAGAGGAACTGGCTGTCAGCGCTTACATTCATTGAATATAAACAGTGGGGTGTATGTGAAGGTTGGGTGTGAGATGCTAGTGCTCCATTGAAAAGCCACGTTTCACAGGTGAAAGTCATCTTCATCTTCAAGTCAAGGCTGCCCTTCTGAATTTAGCCTTTCAATAACCATAGTAGTTCATGACCTGGGTTTCTAATCAGCAAGTGAGTAAGACCTCTTTGACAGACAGAGAGTCACATGTACTGTGTCTGGATACCAAATATCCCCTAACCTCTCCCACTCAGATAATTTTCATTTTAAGTATCTCCAACACATTTATAATGTGTGTGGGTCTCCTCCTTTTGCATAAGGAAGTTTGGCCATTAAGGTGTTAAAATTTGACAAGCATTGATGCTCCTTGTACTAACTAGCTAAAAGGCTATTCTGAAATACCATGTCTTGGGAAGAGCCATGATTCTGATGAAATAATTAACTGGATCCTTCCCCACCATTTTCATGGTAAAATCCCAGACCTCTTAGATGGCTAGCATGGCAGGGTGTCTCAAGAGTGCTTAGATGAAAACAGCTGAAGTATGTCTGGTACTGGGTCTACACTGTAGTAAACATGCAAGCCAGGAGAACGGGAGTCACAGGCTTTCCCCAAGTGCAGACCTCATTCACAAGCACCTTTAAAGCCTCTATGCTGTTAGCCATGCTCCTGTTTTTTCCTGAGAACACCATTTCTTAGGATCCGAATGTATCATTGCATTTGTCCAACACCCACTTGTTCACAAGCACCAAAAGGGACTACTTGTGTTAGAATTGGCCCTGGCAACCAGAGGGAAGAGTTAATTTGGGTATATAAAACACCATCAAATAAAAGGTAGCTTTATTCTTTCCCTTGCCCTCAACCCACCATCTCTAAAGTATTTGGATCGTTGCATCAGAGAAAGTAGAAGGAGCAGTAACTTGATTTTTTTTTTCTTTCTCTCCTGCTGTAGTATTACCAGAACCTTTGCATCGGGGAAAACAGAAAAGGTGATCTTTCAAGCCCTCAAGGAATTAGGTCTGCCCAGTGGCAAGGTATTCACTGACTTAACCATATTTCTAAAACCAATGATGCTGTTGTTTGTTTATCCATTCATGTGATTAGTCAGGTTACTGTGTTAAACTGGCATCAGTTAGAGCCAGTGACAGAGAACAGTTAACTTTCTTCCCTTTCACTGATCATGTTAACACTTTTCAAAGTGTTTTAAAATCCAACTATTTCACTTCAAAATGATTTTTGTCAACTTTATTAAGGTGATATGAAAGAAGGGCAGCTGTTCTCTATACAGTTTATGGAGTTTACTTTAGAACACCCAGCCACACTGCCTTAACCTAGCAAGCATCAGCATGAATTATTAACTAATAAATTCAGTTCCTCCAGACAGCCTTGCAGGATGTCATGAAAGATTCCTTTCTATCCCAACCATTTATGTTCATGACCCTTCGTATTCAAGTTACTGAAATTAATTTTTTTTTTTTTTACTGCAAGAGAGAGTTGTGCCTCAGATGTGTCCCTTTAAAAGTCTTTTAAAAGTTACATTTCAGTGTGTGATAGGTAAATCTTATTGGTTTCTTCTGTCCCTTTCTGTAACCCTCTAAAAATTCACAAAATAAGTATAATTAAATATTGGGCTTGATTATCCCATATCCTCTGTGGGAATACTTACTTTCCTCCCCCAAGGAGAGATAGAAAATTTTCTGTGTATTCAGTCGATGAGGCATTTCCCAGAGAAAGCTATGCTGGAGGCAGATGTCACTAAGTGTCTCATGTGTCATCCATGTCGTCTTGATAACTGGGGAAGCCTCATTTCATTTGCTGTGGTTACTCCAAGTGCCCAGGGCTTTACTTCAGGACCTTATAGATAGCTGCTCTCTAAGGAGAAAGATGTTCCTTTAATACCTGTCCTTTTTTATTCTCCACAGAATGATGAAATTGAGCCTGCTGCATTTACTTATGAAAAGTTCTATGAACTGACACAAAAGATTTGTCCTCGGACAGATATAGAAGACCTTTTTAAAAAAATGTAAGTTCTCATTATGGGGAAGTGTTATATAGTACTATCTTTGCCCCCGTAAATTTTGAAACCATTTTTTGCTGTAATCTTTAAATATATGTTGCTAGCTCTAGTATGTCTAGTCAGGGTTACATTTTCACCCCTTAATTTATTAGCATAGAAGCCCACTCTGAGGTTTGTTTTTTTATTTTTAGAAACTTTGACGTAGATTAATTACAGCACTTGGAACGTTTTTTCCCCCCCTGGCATTGGCTTTACTAACGACCTACGATTTTAACCTGCTCCTTTAGGTATTAACCCATTATGTGAACTAACTAGATTCGATTTGGAATGTTAATATGTTGTTGAGAAGTTCATTCATTCCAGTTATTTCAAATGGATGACTTACATGTTGTTTCGGGAGGAATGTCTTCTGATAATGCTAAAGAACTGCACATCGCAGGCGACTTCTGTGACCTAGTGGGAATGTTACCTTTCCTTTGCCGCTGTTGTCGGGTTCCTCCTGCCCCCACTGCAGTCCCTGACCACGCTGAGAATCCACCTACTCCAGGGTTAGAAAAGGAGTATAGAATTATGAACCAATGTCAACATGTAAATCGTACCTACTGTAGCGTCATATACAAAAACTTACTTTTTCTAATACATTTCTTTTCAGCAATGGAGACAAAACTGATTATTTAACGGTAGACCAATTAGTGAGCTTTCTAAACGAAGTAAGCTTTTTCATACATTAACTCCATAAGTCTGTGTGCAGTGGCTTGCCTCCCCAGTGTCCTCACTGCATGCTTGCGTCACGCGCCCTTCCTCGCTTGCCTTCTGACCTGCTGATCTTTCCATGATGGCTTGACCAGGTGCAAACATCAGCGGCTGCCCGTGTGTCCTTGTGCTTCCTCCACGCTGGCTTTGCACACCACTTCCTGTTGGTTTCACGCTGTGATGTGTAAGCTCCGGTTCTGTGTGTATGTGTGGAATTTGTCATGTATTTATTTAATTAAATGTGTCTGTATTTTTTTTTTTGCAAGATGATTTTTAAGGTGCTTTGATTCTATTGATCTCATAAATGGAAAGAGAATGGATTGAGTTTATGACACTATATTTGGATTCTCCATTGCTAACTTTTCCTCAAACCTTTGCATGGACTAGAAACCTGTATTTTTTGTCTTTTAAGGGTTTGCATGTAAGAAAGAGTCGTAGGTTCAAATATTTGACGCTTGAGCTCTTAGGTAAAATATAGTGTTAGGCCAACTAGATTGCAATTGAAATTTTTACTTTTTATTTTCAAAACAAGCTCAGAGCTCAATTTAGAATATAATCCACTTAGCAACTAAAACTGGCAACAAAATTTGCTTAAGGGCAAGGAAAAATATTTTAGAACAAGCAAAGATCACAACTTTGGTTATTATAACTAAAATGAACTTTTTTCATGTACAAAACTTTTTTTTTTTTTTTTTTTTTAGCAAAACCCACAGAGGCTCTTTTTAATCTGAAAAGAAAAAAAAATCACCTTTTTCCCCACAACACACATAAATAGTTAGAAAAGTTTGAGTAAGGAGTGGAGAACACAGTCTTGTTTGGAAAGCATTTAAGTTCACAATCATACCATATAACAAGGACATGCTTGAAGTGGCAGGACGGAGCTGATGGAGTTGTGCAGTGGTAGAATACATACTTAGCATACATGAGATCCTGTGTTCAATCCCCAGCAGAGAGGAGGGAAAGGAAGCATCGTGGTAGACACTAGGTAGTGCCTTGGAAAAGAGAATGGGTAGTGCCTGGCTTGCCTCTTTGCACAAACAAATCATGTCTTTGCCAAAGGTCTTCTCTTCATGATGTGCGCAGGCTCAGTGGCTTCCAGTGCATAGGGCCACACGTCAGAAACTGTTACCACAAGCATACGTGCACTGAGACAAGAGAGGGACTTCATATATCCACACAGATGCCTCCACCTTTAAGGAATCTGTTCAGTGCCATATAGTATTTCTTTTACTTGAAAAGGTTTTAAGTCACTCCCATCCATTCCACGGTAGTCATCCGAATACCGTGTTGGTAATCTTTACCCAGATATTATCCACATTCTTGTGCCACAGTTCTCTAAAGTTAATTAGCCTCCCTTTATTTCCTTACCCCCTCTGCCTCCTCATTCTGTGTTTGTTGTGTTTTGTTTCCCTTAGCTTTTTCCTATACTTTGGTTCATTGATCATCTTAAATCTGGTGAGATGGGCAGGAATCTGGCTTTCTAGGTGGCAAATGTTTTAAGAGAGAAGAGGTAACCTTACCACGTGGTCAGTTCCTCATCACTTCCTGGGCCAACCATCTAGTAAGCATGTGCTTCCTACTGTGTTATGCTGTCGTAGTTCGGAACCCGTTCAAAGGTCTTGAGGATAGGTGCTCCTCTTGCCCCTCTTGGAGGGTTCATTTCCTCTCACAGATGGTTTTTCTATGTCTGCCTAATAAACAACTTCATAACTGTACAGGATTTTGAAAATTTTTATTCATAAAATTTGGAAGCTTTTACTTTTTAAATTCAAGTATTTAAAGAAAACAGATGTCTCTTGCTTTTCTGGCTCTGTCATCCATATTCTTTATGAGGAGGCAAGCCATTCCCTGTCACTGCTGCTGTGGAAAGTCATAGGCTTTGTTCTTGATATTTCATTCTTCTTCGCTTCTCCTTAAGCAAGGGGATACCTGGAATGTTTGGATGAGACTGATGGAATCGGCGTGATTCTAGATTTCTGTAGGTTGTAAAGAGACTACGGGACAATCCAGAAAAGTAAATGCCCTGGGATTTCAATCAAAGCGTCATCCCCAAACAGTGCTTTCTTCTTCCTTCACTCTTTCTCCACATCCCCAACCCCGCCAGCTTCCTGCACATCCTATGTGGAGTTCTACCCTTAGCCCATTAATTTCTCCAGAATCAAAACAGCTTTAGGCAGAGCAACTTCAAATCTTGTAACGCAAGGAGACAGAGCTCATCCGGAAAGCAACAAGTTTTGGAATGTAAAGGTCTGTGACATTAAAAAGATCAGACCTCAGCATTTTCTAAAGACCTCAGCCTTGTAACTTCAACAGGAAGTTTCACTGCTACATGGAACCCAGTATCGGGCAACAAGACAAGAAAAAATGAGGACCACTGGAATCTTGCTCCTTCTTTCTGTTGAGTATACTAATCTCTACCTTCAAGAGTTAGAAAGGAGAGGAAGACTGAGTCCCTTACTGAGTTGCTGTGTGGAGTATGTGCTCCTCTTCCCTCGATGGTAGCTTTGGATTAATTTCTCATCTGCTTTCCAGGACCTCTTGGTCACAGATGGCCATAGTCTGATTCTCCAGACAGGCTGCATTAATATCCCCTAGCAGCTTATTAGCAATGCAGATACACTGAGTCAGTATCTGTACTTAACAAGATGCCCAGGCAACATGTATGCACGTGGATTTTTGTGCAGCACTGTCTAGGCTAATGGGATTCTTTCTTGGGGTGCTTAGTGGAGTGGAGGAGAGTCTGAGCAGACTATATATATTCTTGGATTCTCCATTTAGTCAGACAAGTTCACTTCTCACATCTAAATTTTTAGCACCACCCTGTCTCTGGGTTCTATCCACAGGATAGAGGGAAACTTCCTTTGCAGAATCATGAAGAATAGCAGGCTGGAATCATGGAGAGCTAGTGAAGGCACATGCTGGGAGCCACCGGTGTCAGGCTCTGCCTTAAGCTCAGCCCTATGTAGCAGGACTAATGCAGTCTCTAGGGTCAGGTGGTTTCGCTTTCTTTTCCCTGTTGCTAATAAGATACATTGATTTCAGTGCCACCTCCATTTCTACTTCACTTCCTAGAAACATAATAGCTGCTAAGGTCCTGGAGAATTGAGAGCTGCATAGAGAGCAGGAAAAACCAAAATAAGACAGAGGAAATGGGTCTTATATGGTGACAGAAAAACAACAACAACAACAACAACAAAAACCATGGCTCTATTTTATCACTGGTTATGTACTCCCTCACACACGTCACTACACCACATTGTCACATTAGAGGTGAAGCTGATTTTTACCTTTTTTATAGTTGGAAATAGATAAGAGAGTACCTAAAATCCTTCTCTTTCAATATCTTTATTCTTTGTTGGAAAGATAGAGAGGAAAGGGGAGAGTATTCTGTTCTATGAGTGAGCCTATCCTTGCTGATCATTCATTTAGCCGTTTATTCCGTTTTTTAAATATTAGAGCAGCATCTTTCTCCCCCAGTGCTCCCGTAGTAAAGTCAGTTGACGCCTTTTCTCAGTAAAGCTAAGGACAGAGTTGTGGAGACTCCATAGTAGATCTCATTTGCCTGGCACAGGTTTCCATGACCTACTCTTTAGAGCTGTTTAGAACCTCGATTTTTAGAAAACTCCGGGTGCCAGGAAGTGAGATCCTGGGCATGTTGTTTATCTGAGTGGAAGCTGATGGTGTTTCAGAGCCCTGAAGAACTTCTATGCTGCGCTGTTTCTGACTTGAACTCTTCTGCATCCTGTTACTCTGAGGTTACCTGGATGTGATTGTGTGCAGTATTGTTCCTTACTGAGCAATCAAGCAAACCTTACCAATTGTTTCCCTGCCTCTAGATGATCCAGAGGGACCAGGCTCTGTTACGTTTTAAAATGTGAAAATTTGGGTGAAAGAAAAGATTATATTATCTGGCAGAGCAGGTAAAAAGACAAAATGGAGTTTTATTTTGTCTGCACTTAAAGCTCTTTTGCTAAGACTGGAACCCTTAGGTAGCAAATATGGATGGGTGCTGTTTTCCTGGCTATTCCTTCTACTAGGTGGGTGGTCTTATGAATATGATGTCCTCTAATTACATTTTAATGGATAAAGCTTAATTAGGAACACAGGTCAAATGAGTATTCCTACCTTGCAGGACTTAGTTATTTGGGATTTTCTTTCTTTTATTTCTTTTTGTCATGGATATGCAAGTGAATTAAAATGCATGTGGTTACAGATTAAAGCAATGCTTTTTGTTGTTTTTCTCCTCTCTCTCTCCTCTCTCTCTCTCTCTGTCCCTTCCTCCCTCCCTTTCCCCTCCCTTTCTCTCTCTCTCCCTCCCTTCCTTTCTTTCTTTTGTTTTTAAGAGGGCCGGCCTCCAACTCACTATGTAGCATATGATGCCCTTGAACTTCTGATCCTCCTGACTCTGCTTTCCAAGTGCTGCAATTACACAGACAAGTTCTACCACACCTAACCTATGCAGTACTGGAGATTAAGCCCACAGGGCTGAGCAGGCATTCTACCGAGTGAGGCATACCTCCAACTCCAGAGCAGTCATGCTTAAATTGAGCAAGTCAGAATCACCTGGCAAGCTTACTAGACCTCCTTGCACCCCAGACAATTCCCACCCAGGGAATCAGTTTCAGTAGATCTGAAGATAGGCCCTCCCACATGATGATAATGTTGCTGCTGCCATCCACATACCACATTTTAAGTAGCCCCACATTAGTATGTACATGTGTAGAAACACCCAGGAATGTCTGAATTTCCTTCCCTTTTTCTCATTGTCATCTGTTTTCTCCCCCATAGCTGTATCCCATTTTTCTCCCACTTCTTAAGTCATATGAATTTTCCCCATTGTTTCTCTAAGTCCCAAATGCTCAACAGTGATCTTATGTTTAAGTCAAAAGACTTAATTTCACTAGAGCAGATCCTGAGGATAACTGGGCGTAACTATGCTTGGGTATGAAAGGAATCCCCTCCATCGCTTATCCATCTTCTTTAGTGCTATTGTTTATGGGGGAAAAGATCTCTAGAGAGTGGTTGGGGTTTTATTTCTTCGAATGCTTTTAAATGATTCTTCTCCCCCGAGAGGAGACCCTCATACCCTTGAATACTGGGGCCTGCTGCATGGTGCATCAGATCCTTACAGGGTATAGCATGTCTTCCCTTGCCTGGCATCCCACTGTCCACATCACTTTCCCTTTCTCTGCAGATCCCATCACTATTCTCCACAATATCAAGGCCTGTTATTAGTGTAACAGTTTCTAGTCTATCATCTACATGGGCATAATCAATAATTCCTTAATAGTGTAACAGAAAGATGCTTCATCAGGATAGACTGTCAAAAAGATATTGATCCCTTCACTTTAGCACTTTTAACTAAATGTGACAAGGGGGAGTCTAGAGACATCTGTGTTTTAGCAGTTAAAATCAAGTGTTCCTTTAGGCTGTACATATTGTTCTGTACATAGCCCTCTTTTCAGATGAACAACCCAAAACAAACAGGGATAAAAGGTCCATATGAACTTGTAACGGTTGCTTCTTAGGCATCTTTCTAATAATATTGCAAAGTCTGTGCATGCATCTGGGTAAAGAGTTGTTGCCAAAGTACGATTTGTTGACCAGTTCTTGCTCACATCTGCTTATTGGTCATCATTCTATGAAAGTTTGCTTTTCATTCATTTGAGAGAGGACACAATGCAATCTTACCATTCACAGTGAACTGTAAGAAAGTTTAGTGGACCCACTGCCTCCAGACATGTGCCATGACATGTGTGTACCCATAATCACACGCATACATGCACATAAACAGAAGCATGCACACACATAGCTTAGTCAGGTAGTGAATGGGCAAATGGGCTTCTCACCATTCCAGGAAGTCAGGGCAGCCTCACTGCAGGAAGTGTGTTGCTCTTTCAATGCAAAAAGCATCTTGGGTGCTGATTCAGAAAGGTAGATACAGCCGGGCGGTGGTGGCGCACGCCTTTAATCCCAGCACTTGGGAGGCAGAGCCAGGCAGATCTCTGTGAGTTTGAGGCCAGCCTGGGCTACCAAGTGAGTCCCAGGAAAGGCGCAAAGCTACACAGAGAAACCCTGTCTCGAAAAACCAAAAAAAAAAAAAAAGAAAGGTAGATACTAGCAACTTCATAAGAGCCTTCTTCCATGCACTCTACTGGGGGACTTCTAGGGCAAAGTGAGTGCAGTTTTCGAGTGAAGATGCTCTCAGCTGTTGTATTTTAAATTCGTTTTTATATAATAAATACTTAGAAGTATTCTGTGCTGACTAATTTTCATCATTACAATTATATCATTTTGGAAAACTATGAACCCAAGAAAACAAAGTTTTCAGAGTGTTCAAGAACCTCTTATTATTAGAGAAGAACAGATTAAAACTTAACTATTTACTTTTCTGACATTAGAATTTTTATTGTTACTGTTTTGGGGCTTTTGGCCACTTAGTACATGATCTGGTTTCTTATTTTAATTTTTTTTTGGTTTCACTTTTTAAAACTAGCCTTAATAGTAAATTTTTAAATGCTATAAAGATTCTTTGCTCTCATTTTTTTTGTACATATTTGTGGCAAATCACTTACCTAAGGTCTAGGAAGTAGAAGACTGTGCTTAACATTCTCACTCTGTCATTCATTCTTCAAAATTTAAATGGGAGAGAAGCACACATCTCCTCTTTTTTCACCATAGGCCCCGACAGAGTCAGTCCAGATAGGGACTTTCTGAAGTATAGTTCAGGGAGAGAGCCAGGAAGGCAGGGAAATCTGATCTTTGTAATTACAAATACGATAGTCTAGATGGATCTTGTTTTACAAATTATATGCTTAGAAACCTGATTCATGAGTGAGGAGCGTGGGTCTAAATGGAGTTATTTTCTCATCATAGCATCAACGAGATCCTCGGCTGAATGAAATTTTATTCCCATTTTATGATGCTAAAAGAGCAATGCGGATCATTGAGATGTATGAGCCTGACGAAGATTTGAAGAAAAAAGGTAATATAAATGAAAAAAAAAGACAAATTAAATTTTGTTTTTGCTAAGACAAGAAAATGTACATTTAAAAATTCTTGAATTTTAATTAAAATATCTTAATGCTTTGGGGCACCATAGCTCCAAAGATTAGTAATTTATTCTTTTCCTGCTCTTAAGTTAATTTGTATATTCTATCAAGTGAATCCACACTGTCTGAAGTACACCACTACAAAATGTACTGTGTTGTTAAGCACGTTGTAGTGATAGTCCCCTGTATATGCTTATATTGTTTTAATTTCGCATACTGTGAAAAGGCAGTCTCTGTGTGCAATCTTTGAAAAGAATCTCTGTCACACAAGAACCCGCACCTTCCTTTGCTCCCTTTTGTTCTGCTAAGCTGGATACATTTAGCATTTAATTTGATGTGCTCTCCCGCTGCTTGTTTGACCCCCCGGGTTGGAAGATAAAAACACAGATAGATAGGACATTACCTAGTCAGGAATCACATTAGCAAGTTGTCTGTATTCCTGGATCTTTGTCCCTTTCATTTTGTTTTAGGAACAATCTGTGGTTCAAGTTTTAGTCAGAGGAAAAGCGTGGAGACGGAAGAGCATCCCTGCAGCAGGGGCGTGCCTGTGAGCCTGGCCCCCGTGAGCCCGCTGGGGGAGGCAGGCACCACTACTCTTGTTTTGTGCAGCTTTTTC
Source organism: Peromyscus eremicus (assembly GCF_949786415.1). Lineage (NCBI taxonomy): Eukaryota > Metazoa > Chordata > Mammalia > Rodentia > Cricetidae > Peromyscus > Peromyscus eremicus. The sequence goes on from NC_081419.1 coordinate 109,975,668, forward strand.
TTGTCATTGTGACCAGGATACTTAACAGAAGCAACTTTGGTGAGGGAAAGGATTTCTTTTAGTTCACATTTTCAGGCAATGTTAGTCTGTCATGGTAGGAAGGCCTACAGTGTCCGGAGTGTGAGGGACCTGGTCACATCCAAGCAGAACTAGCAAGCAGAAATATCCAGATCCCAGACGTACCCCCAATGACCTACCTGTACCAGTCAGTTCTATACCATCCAAAACAGTACTACCCACTAGGGGCCAGCCCGCGAGGGACATTTCACATTCAAACTGTAACACTGGGACTTCAAGACTGAATAAGAAGTGCCTCCTGCCCTCACCCACCTTGAAGACAGTCGTGTTCTGTTCCAGCAAAAGACAAGTGAAACTGTTCCTCAGCAATGTGATAATGTAATGATTTATGTGTGTCTTTGTTATTTCTCAAGTCCTTTCAAGACCTAAAAGTCTAATTATAACTGACACCACCTAAAAAATGTGCTTCTCTCTTTCACAAATGACAGAAATTTAAAGCCTGTCTTTAACTTAATGAGTGTAAGAACACAGCTCAAACCTTGGGATTGGGACAGGGGCTCATAAAGTAGCTCAGCATTTCCAGTTGCAGGTATGGACCCTAGAGAATGTCCCCTACAGTCTCCAAATACTGGCTGTTAGAGTGGTACCAAGTTCAGGGCTAGACCTCTGCTGCTTCCATGCTTTCTGCTTGGAGAGAGGGTGCCCATGCAGGCCAGTAGCTTTCAGTGTCTGCTGTGTACATAGGACATTCAGAGTAAATCCTCCAGTCCTAATCTCTACTGTAAACCAGGGGCCTGAGGTAGGCCTGCTCATCTGCATGTTGAAGACTCGCATTCGCAGCATGGTTTGATATTCCTGTCTCCATCCCTCTTCCTTTCACAGCCTAAAAAATGGTTGCACTACTCACTTAGCTTTTCAAGTCAGAATCTATGGAATCACCTTGTATTTTTTTTTTTTATTTCTTTCACATCACTTATGATCTGTCACCAAATACATGAAGTCCACCTCTCTTCATTCTCTCCTTCTCAGACATTCAAGGCCACAGTGCCAATTGGTTTGTGACATCTTTATCCTGCTTTTTACCCAGTACTGTGCTCCACTCAGCAGCCAGAGTAAGCCTTTTAGAATACTATCCAATGTTATTGTGTACTCTTCTACCCCACCAAAGCTTCCCGACACAAAAATCTCAAGTACTTAGGACTAAACCCTGGTAGATGCAGACTTTGGCTTGCTCTCCAGCATCATTACCCACCACTTTACCAGGTGACGCTCATTCCACTTTGTATCCATTGAGTGGATTGAGAATACACACTCCTGCATCAAGAGCTCTGCATTTGCTCATCCTTCTGCCGGAAAGCTCCACTCCTATGTGTCTGTGTGTCTTGTCCCCATGTGTCTATGTGTCTTGTCCCCATGCATGTATGAAGTCTTAGAAAGATTTCACTGACCATGTATTTAAACCAGCTTCCCACCATTCTTCTTTAGCTTTCATCTTTCTAGCTTTTACTTCCAATATGGCATTATATTTATTTGTTCATATATTCATGTTTCTTACCTATAATATGTGACTTTTGTAGAAGTGGAATGTAGCTCTTTTTTTCTGCACCTATCCCAGTGTCTCAAAAGTATTTGCTGTTAGAATGAATGAATGTGCCAAGGACAGAGGCATGGGAACTTTCATTGTAATACTTGAGTTGTAATTAGAAATGGCCTACATATCCAGCAACAAACTGAGTTTTTATATATATATATATATATATATATATATATATATATATATATATATAATATCTGGGCTTGGTTGCATATGCCTTTTATCTCAGCATGCAGGAGGAATACACAGGCAGATCTCTGAGTTCCAGGCCAGCCTAGTTTAAAGAATGAGTTCCATCCAGGATAGCCAGGGCTACAAAGAGAAACCCTGTCTTGAAAAACCAAAATGTGTGTCTGTGTATGTGTGTGTGTGTGTGTGTGTGTGTGTGTGTGTGTGAGAGAGAGAGAGAGAGAGAGAGAGAGAGAGAGAGAGAGAGAGAGAGAGAGAGAGAGGAAATTAAATTGTTTAAAGTTCGAGAGCTAACCATTTCTAGGAAAGGCCCCTCCTCCAACTGAATGAAAATAACAGTGACTTAGACTCTTACAGGTATTCTCAGTTACCAATCCTGATGCTCCTGGGCCAACCTGTTCCCCACTTGGCCAGAGAAAGCAGGAGATGGGCAGCAGAAGGCGAGGGTGGTCATAGCAGAGCCAGAGGTCCTCGCCACTGTGGTTCATAGCATAGTTCTTCATTTGGAGGACTGTCACAGATTGTGCTGCTTATAATTTGTAATTTTGTATTTTGTTCAAGTTCTGAAAGGTGTAGATTCTCAAAAGGAAAAATACTGTGGAGTTATTTCTGCTCTCATTTTTAAGCTGCCTCAACTTGGCTGGGTAAAATATAAGATGAGCATCTTCAGAGCCATGGTGCCACTCAGATTTTCTTTCTCTGCAGGCCTCATATCAAGTGACGGGTTTTGCAGGTATCTGATGTCAGATGAAAATGCCCCAGTCTTCCTAGACCGCTTAGAACTCTACCAGGAGATGGACCACCCCCTGGCTCACTACTTCATCAGTTCTTCCCACAACACCTATCTCACTGGCCGGCAGTTTGGCGGAAAGTCTTCAGTGGAAATGTACAGACAAGTTCTCCTGGCTGGTTGCAGGTCTGGAACTCAAGATGGCGATTTGCTTTGTCTACATGTGGCACCTTTAGATTTATCATTGTCCTCCCCTTGTCCCTCTAGTCCCCAGTGTTCCAAGATGCCCACTGGATCTGCTAAGCAATGGCTCATACCGAATTCTGTATATCGATGCTCCCCCCAATTTATGAGACCCTGTGATGAAGTTCTGTTTACAAATTAGGCACAGAGAGCTTAACAACATTGGTATTAAATTTTTTCCCAAGGATATACTGTGATAATATTGGTAGCATCACTACCTTTCACCTTGCAGCTGCTATTGTGAAAGTAAGGCTTCCTTGAATACAAGCACTGTAGTTCTATGACATTCTGATAGCAAGGAAGGCCTCTAAGTGGCTGACAGTGGCATTGGACTAATCCAGTTCCTAGGCAGGATGGTTGGCTGGTGAATGATACCATTGTACTACTCACAGTGGTATGTAATTTAACACATAGAAGTTGTTTATTTCTAGAACTTTGCTGTTGTTGGTTTTGGTCTTTTGGGGGGCCTGCTACCCAGCTCCCAAATAAATCACACACGGAGTCTTATTCTTAATTATGAATGCTCAGCCTTAGCTTGGATTGTTTTTTGCCAGCTTTCCTTAACTTTAAATCATCTGTCTTTTGCCTCTGGGCTTTTCCTTTTCTATTCCTTTATACCTTTCTTTGTTTCTTACCCCGTGGCTTGCTGTGTAGCTGGTGGCTGGCCCCTGGAGTCCTCCTCCTTTTCTCACTTCTAGATTTCTCCTTTCTCCCAGATTTCTCCTCCTATTTATTCTCTCTGCCTACCAGCCATGCCTATCCTTTCTCCTGCCTAGCTATTGGCCATTCAGTTCTTTATTAGACCACCAGGTGTTTTAGTCAAGCACAGTAACACAGCTTCACAGAGTTAAACAAATGCAACATAAACAAAAGTAATACACCTTAAAATAATATTCTACAACACATTGCATTCTATATTTTTCAAACCAATGTTGACCCCAGTTAACTGAACCATAGATAAGGGAGGACTATTGCAATTTACTTTTCTCTGAAATAAAAAATCATAACCAGAATGAAAAGAACTTTTACATTTCTCTTTCACAGATTGTGTTCGTTTTATTTTGAGTGAGAAAAGAAGGTATCACATAAAAGTCTCAAGTCATCTTAGGAGTAAAAATGCATTTACTTACGGTAACTTTAAAATACGACTTCAAAATCGTAAAACAAGAAAATACATATATTTTAATAAGCCATGTTTCCTACTAGTTGTAGGTAATTACAAATTTAGTTTTATTTAATGTACAAAAGAGCTTGGGAATTTCGTTTGGTGGTAGAGCATTTACTTAGTCTGTGCAAGGTCTTGAGTTCAATCCTTACCTCTGTCCAAAATAAAAAAAAAAAAAAAAGTGGCTGCTTAATGCAAAGCTCAAAAGTTTAGTTTTTTAAGGAGAGATCACAGAAAGTGATTTTTATAGAAGTAAGCAAATATTTAAGGTTAAAGTTTTACAAAAATAAGAAATGTAGTTGTACTATGATTTTTTTGGAAATATTTTTTTAAAGCTCACTGTGTTCTATATATAGAAGTGCTACAAAGGAGATTAACTCCATCCTTACTTCATGGATGTGCTTTGTCTCAATATCTGTGTCTGAATCCTAAAACAGCATGAGCATTTCTTGCTCAGTCCTGGGGTCTGCGTTGAGAGCTCTATGCCTGCCAGGCAGGGCTCTTCTCCTGACAGGCTTTCATTTCACTTTTTCTTTTGAAAAAGAATCTCACTTACTTGCCCAAGCCAGCCATAAACTCTTAAGAAACTGGGATTACCATCCTGTGCCACTAGGCCCAGCTCAAGAAAATTTCCTAACATGGTGGAAGTAACATTATTCTACTCAATGCATTTATAAATAAATTTTAATATCACCCAAACCCAGGCTATACTGCAAATTTTCCATTGTCCTCTATTGCAGCTTGGTCCTCAATACAATTTCATTGAGAACCAGGCAGCTTATTATGTTCATTCAGTCTCAGAATCTTGCCCACTGCCCTTTTTTTGATGACACCAGTGTGAGGAGTGAAATCTAGTTTTAACCTGTGCATCCATGAAGTACCCATGTTATTCATTCAGTTTTCTGACCTATAAGGAAGCAACTTATTTTGATGTGTCTTTGACTTCGTGCTTAGTTTCCTGGTAAGGGCTCAGTGTTGTAATCTGACTGTGTTTCTAGGTGTGTTGAACTTGACTGTTGGGATGGAAAAGGTGAAGATCAGGAACCAATAATAACTCATGGAAAAGCAATGTGTACGGACATCCTTTTTAAGGTGGGTTTTAAAATTTCACAGTCAGAGCTTTCCCAGACTGTTGTGCAAATGCAGGAAACAAGAAAACAGTTTTCTTTTTTCATTTTCTCAAGCAGTGTACCTTCATGTTTCTGTCTTGTCATTTTAAAGAGAAAGCCAAGGCAATATTATTAGTCACATACTATTCCCTTCATGGTATTTTTCTGGCTTTCAAATAATGACTATAATGTAATGAGGCCCTTTAGTAGAGTCTACCTAGTTTTACCCCAAAACAATTTTTTTTGGCACAGTTGGGTACACATATAGCCTAGTTACTTGGGAGCCTGAGGCAGGGGGATTGCTTTAGTTCAGGATTTTGGGAAATATAGTGAGAACTATTCTCATCAAAATAAACAAAAACATTTTTTAAAAAATCTTCTTATCTATCTGTGGGGGTCGCTGAACCCAAGTCCCTGTTCAGGGCACCATCTGTGGGAAGCCAACTCTCACCTTTTAAAAGGTTCTTATGAGGAGGAGAGAGGAATAAGAAACTTTTAGATAGAAAGATAGTGGAGAGGAGACAGACAGAAACACAGGATAGCTTCGGGAGGACCTGGATCAAAATCCACCAGCTCCTCCTGTCTTTTCAAAAGGGCTTTTTATAACAATGCCAAGGGGTGGGGCAAAAGTCCTCCCCCTTGCTAGATCAAAGCACACCGTACAGCCAAGTGTAGACTCTTCCAAACACCTGGTAACTACACCTGTGGTCAAAGCCTCCCCGTATGCAGCCCTGCTGGGTAAAGCAAGCTCAGATTCTTGGACCCTGAGTAATTTGGGCTTCCACATCTGCCTATTTTCTTGCTGGCTTTCTGTTATTCCTGAAAGACTCCAAGGTAGCATAGAAAGAGAAAGTTTATAAATGAGCCTTATAATAATGAGATAATTAGGTTGGTATTGTGAATGATTTTTAGGAAATTTTCTCAATTTGAAAGCCATACCAAAAATTGGGCTCTACACTTTCAGAAGATTTGGAATAAGGAATAAACCATAATTCACAGGACTATCAGAAAACATGGTCATTTCAGTACTGTGACCAGTGAGAAGTACCCCGCCAACCAAGGCTCCTCACCAAAAGTAATATGTAGTTAATAAACAAGGCACTTCTTAGAACCTTTGGGTGGTCTCTTCGTGTGACTCTTAGTGTTTTCTTCCATATGTCCATGGTAGCCCACCAAAGGTAATAAACTCTATGTTGGCTAATGTCAGATACATCTGTGCCTGCTGGCTTGTGTAGTTCAGGAAAGATAATAAGAATGTCTGGAACAATGGCTCTTAGCTCTGCCTACTATTGAAATCACCACAGTGTCTCCAGAACCATGATGCTTCCCTCAATTCTGTACGTGGAACATTCCATACATCTTAGCCAAGGTATTGGTGACTTTTCATCAGCAACAATTCAAGATTACACTTCCTAAGAAGAATCAAGAGTATATTAAAGTGACAAGGTGTGAATTTATATGGTCATTAAATGACAAAGAATAGTGGTGTCCTCTTTAGGAGATTAAGAAGCCCAGTCAGGAAGCAGCATGGAAAACAGTCATCCATAAGGAAAGCAGACTCCGAAGGCAATGGCAAAATTTTCTTGCAGGAGTAATTCTTTACCATTTACTCTAGACAATTAAGTTCGTGGTCATTTTTACCTGTGAATAACCTTTAAGAAATAGTACTTAAATGACTGCTGCATTTATAAGAATGTCTCAATAAAATATTTTCAGGTTTATCATTTCTACTGCACTTCCATGGATAATTATTGTAAAAATATTTTCTGACTTGCTGAGTGATGCGGCTTGCCACAGACCAGTAAGAACTTGTAGATTTTATACTCTGTAGCAGCATTGGTTTCAAGTCTTTTTTTCTAAAACAGTCACATGGGCCAACCTTTGGTTACAGCTTTTCTACATCATGTGATGCAAGGTACCGGGAGGTGTTATGCCTCTTAGGAGTGGGTGTTAAGTGTAAAAGTGAAGCCACAGCCCTCTCTTGTTTTGCCTCACATGTTCCCTGACCACAGGAGAGACCCACTTTTCACTAGGCTCACGGGAAATAATGATTTTGCAGTTGTCACACCAGTATAACAAAGAATGATAGTTCAAAATGATTCCAAACTCAGAGGAAGGCCAATTAGAAGCTCCCTGAAATCCTTGTGTTATTACCAACACATTTCCTCAGAGGTGGGAGGAATTGAAGATTGGTCTACGGTGAAAATTCCTGCACAAAGTTTATGTTCTCCTCCAGGAGAATGATGAGGGCTAAGGGCGTGATTTAGTGGTGAGCCCTTGCTTCTTATACGCCAAACCCTAGATTCAAACCCGAGTACCACAGAAAGGGGCTGGGGTGGACCAGATTCCCTAGCTCTGCACACTGTCAAGCGAGAGCTGGCAGACCACTCAAGTAACATCTTTTAATAGCACTGGAGAAATAAAAGAGAGCGTTGATTGAAAAGCAGTGTCCTAGGTGTGTAGGCAGATGTATTCTCCAGGTCAAATTGTTAAAGTTGACTTCCTTGGGATACCCAGTTAGTGGTCTCTGAATAGTGTCAGGTGCCTTAAATCTGTTGTTCTTTTCTCTCATAAACACTCTTTGTCTTTACAGGATGTAATCCAAGCCATCAAGGAAACAGCGTTTGTCACATCAGAATATCCTGTAATACTCTCCTTTGAAAACCACTGCAGGTATAACAGCACCTTCTTTTCCCGAACCCTACTTGGTGGTGTTTCAGATCTCTGACTCCTGCTGCTAATTCTTTTTTTAAAATAACTGAGTAGTTTCCTGTCTGATGGGCTAAGTAGCAAATGATCCTGCAGCGAGGACACAGTTATTTCCAACCCTGCCCACCAAGAAGTCATCTTCTTGTGGCTCAGTAATGCTTTCTCCAAACAAAAGGTCAGAAATTGGGACACCTAGTTTAAAGTTCCTTTGAGATGGAAAATTTGGCAATAACTTGCATGGTATTTTTGTATTTTTCTTGCCAGTTTTTAATTTTAAGTTGTACCAGTTAAAGTTTGTATGGTACTTAAAAGTATAGCTCCAGTTTATGTTATGAAAACAGCCTTGAACTTAGCAAAGCGGGAGTCTTTAGTTATAGGGATGGATATCTCATTCTTGTAGAGTTAATGGACATTTGAATTTACAAATGCCACTTCTTTCTCCCCAGCAAATATCAACAGTACAAGATGTCCAAGTATTGTGAAGATCTATTTGGGGATCTCCTGTTGAAACAAGCACTCGAATCACATCCAGTATGTATTTTTAGAAAACCATATTTCCAGCATGAATGGATTTGTTTTGAAATGTGTTTTTCAGGGGTCAAGTAGCACTGGAGGATGAATACTAAGGATTTTCATATTTATTTAGATTCTCTGGTACAAAAAGCTTTTATCGTGCTTCAGAGGGATGTCGAGAGGCGCATAAAGTAAACATGTGGCTCAGTTTAATCTGGATGCTCTTGAGGTCTCATGTTTTAAATTTCATAAAGCTTCCAAGCCAAGAGTCCAGGCTTCTCTGTGCTTCCCAGTGTTGGCTACATACTGAGTCACTTCAGACACCTGTAAAAACGCCTGAGCTAGGGCTCCCACCTACAGTGTTGTTTGTTTTTAACTGCCCCAGCACAAGCAGGTGTATTTTTAAAGCCCTCCAGGTAAACAAACGTGCACCCAGGGTTCAGACCTCATGGGAGCCTGTTGCTGTGGGAAGTGCTCCAAACTGATGTCATAAGACCCAAAGTTCAAGTTTCCAACTCCAAAATAAATACTCAGGCAAAGTCACATGGCCATTTTTGAGCTTCATTGTATACCTGCCAGTTTCTTCATAAAGGCGCTATTATTGAGTCTGTGGTCCATAGAAGGGCTTTATGAAGTCTAAAGAACGCGTGTGTAATTGTTCCAGAGAGTTCCTTGGATTTCTGTCAGGATACATAATGTCCAAGAGGATAAGATACACTATAAAAAGATGTCACAAGAAACAAGGCTTACTAAAGTTAGTGTTTTATTGGGGTGTTCAGCCCTCCTGCAGACATGGGAGCATCAGACAATAGGAGAGGGATAGGGCAGCAGACAACAAGAGGGTATTTGCTCTATGTGAATAACTTGGCTGGTTTAACCATGAATTTTTCCCAAAGGAAGATGTGGCAGCCGAAAGCACGTGGGAGACAAGGCTGCATCCTTTGTTCCCCACCTGACTCTCTGCAGCCTGCTGAAGCATCCTGGCAGGTGCTGCCCGTGTCCTCCCATCACTCCCTCTTTCTCCACCCCCTGACCTGACTGTTGGCCAATAGTGCCTACAGCTTTTTGCTGGAATGTAACCTCTGGTCACTGGTCAGGCTCTCATCACACAAGAGGGACAGGCCAGAGTGTCTGAGAATGAACACCCCCACCAGTCCCCTCACTCTGTATTCCCAGCGGCTACTTCTGAACACTTGTTCTCTTCTGTCCCTTGGGATCCCCAGCAGGACTCCCTGTGCACCACCCTCAGGCGACCCCAATGATAACATCTAAATAACACATCCCTCACTGGCTGTCTCTTCTTTGTCTTATTTTTCTGCTCCTCTGTTGATGTCTGCAAGAGCTAGCTCTCAAATAAACTTGTCCAAGAAGCTAATTCTGAGGGATGCCATACTAAGAAGCATCCTTAAGTTATTTTATTACTATTGTTTCCTTAGCCTGCACCCTCTTCCTATTTTCTTGGGCAAGAGAAGAGGCTTGCTTTTGGGGAAAGGTCATTATATTCTCAATGAAGGGATATATATATATATATATATATATATATATATATATATATATATATATATATATATATATATCTCCCCCCAGGGAAAGGACCAGTTCCACCAGGCAGCCTGTAGCAGACAGCATTCTGTTAAAGGTCTTCACAATGTAAGACACAGACTTGCTTGTTATACATAGGATAAAATAATGAGTTTTGAAGTAAATGTCTGTGTAGAAACTGCATAGGTAAGAGTGTGGTTGGATGGGTGGGGAATGAATATTTACATATCGGAAGGTCCCACTGACCACAGAGAATGGCCTAAGCAGACTTAACTTCCTGTAAAGTACAAGCAAATGAAGCCACAGTGAAGCTCAGATTGCAGTAATTCAAACCTCTCCCATTTTCAGTGGACCTGTCAAAATCCCAAGTTGGTCTGCTGAGATCAAAGACAGGCTCGGTCTATGATCTGGTGCAGATAGAGGGGAGCTCTGGGGCCTTTCAAGTGCTACCCTGTACTTTTTGGTGGACCTGAAATGTGAAAGGCCTACCATATAGCAGGACTGGCACATCCCAGAACCACTCAGATCATACCCTACCCTACTAGGGAAGTTGGGTCCAGTCTATACACCCCAGAAAATTGGGAGTTCCAAGTTTGCAGTGTTATTGAAATCAAAGTTGGATTCAGTAAACTGATGTGAGAAGTTTGTGGAAAGCACAGCCGTGCAGACTGACATCTAGTGGATGTTAGCTGCTATGACTCCAGGCCTCGGGGCTCTTATGGGCTACAAAACTAATGGAGAAGCCACTAACTGAGATCTTTCTGTATATCCCTAGCTTGAACCAGGCAGGCCTTTGCCATCCCCTAATGACCTCAAAAGAAAAATACTCATCAAAAATAAAAGGCTGAAACCTGAAGTTGAAAAAAGTAAGTCAAATGCACATATACCTTTGGTCAGCTTAGCTGTCTAGATGAAGTGTGATTTAGAAACTACTTATAGATTTGAGAAGGGAAGGGTGGAATGTAGATATTACATTTACTTTTCAGGGCTTTTTCACTACATTCCAATTTACCTTTAATTTCTGCAACTGGTCCATGCAGTGGGAAGCAACTATTCATATGCTTATGTGCTGAAATACAAAAGGAGAAGTGGAAGTGCTTGTATTGCTGCATATCTTGTCACAGTTTCATTCATAAAAGTTGAATTAATTTACGCTCACATTGGTGGTATCTAAAAATCCCTTTTCCCAGAATATTCATAGTGCTGGCTATGGTCCACTTTTGACATGTATGTCTAGTAAAAGAAAAAATAATATGACTTTATTTATTTTGTTTATGACAATAAAATTGTATATTATACTTCATCCTTTTATGTGTTTTTCCATTTCTAAAATGTAGAGAAATTTGTTTCCTACTGACTTCTAGTGTTTTGTTTACCAGGATAATAATCCCAGTTGTATTAATTGCAAATACCCTTATCCTGAAGTTCTATTAATCTCTAGCGTGAATGTCAGGTTTCTACTATGTCATTGTTATTGCTCATAAATCTTGGTCTATACCAGATTCTCTAAATTATGAACATTTGATATCTGTCTTTATATACTGATTCCTTCTCCAAACCTGGCAATCAGAAAGGAGAGGGCATTCACCCATGGTCCAGTAAGTTTTCCTCCTACGTGTGTAACACACTGGCTTCACAAGCCTTACAAAGACACAAGCAGTAGGAATGTGTAAGATATGAGTGTAGCCAGTAGGTGCCCATGTAATATGCTGCCTCTTCCTGTCCTCAGTGTTGATGTTAACCCCCACATTTTAGAAATGACCTAGTGTCTGTTGCCATCTCCTTGTTTGATTTTACTAATAGAACAGCTCGAAGCTTTGAAAAGCATGATGGAAGCTGGAGAGACAGCTGCCCCGGCTAGCATCTTAGAAGATGACAATGAAGAAGAAATAGAAAGTGGTGAGTTGTGGGGCTGGGGAATGGACTTCATGGTTAAAATGCCCATCATGCAAACCCGAAGACCTGAGTCTGGATACCTAGACTCCATGTGAAAACCACATGCTTCTTATCATGAACATCTGTAATGCCCGTGAAGATGGGAGGTGGAGACAGGAGAATTTCTACAAGTTTGTGGGCCAGCTAGTTAGACGAAAGCAACAGAAAACAACCAAGAGAGCCTGCCTCAAAACACAATGGAAGGGGAGAGTTGACAACCGAGGTTGTCCTCTGACCTCCACCTGCATGCTGTGGGCACATACACAACCTCTTTCACATAGTCTCATTAGCACACATAAGCATTACACACACACACACACACACACACACACACACACACACACACACACGCGCGCGCGCGCGCGCACACACACAAATAGAGTAATGAGTTGTCATTTCAAGCTCATGTTACAAAATGTTTATATTAGAAATAAGAAAAACATTAATCTCTCTTCATGAAACCCTTTGAATATCAGTGACATTATCTTGCTTAATATTCAGGAGTACTTTTTTCATTAGCTTTAACCTTTTGAGGGGTTTGGTCTTCTCTTCAGATACTATTGTTCCCAGTTTATCTGGACAGTGGATGTTAGTGGCTTAGTTGTCCCCCTTCCCATTGTGCACTGAGCTCTTTGGAAAAGATTCACAGTCAGAGACTAGGTCTTGAATCATTTGTATATTAGGCAAGAGTTGGATGGACCCTTTGAAAGGTCCGTTCTATGATCTTTTTCTATAAAGAAAAACATGAACTTCAGTGTTATTGGTGATGATAGTGCGACAAGGAACATAGGGTAAGAGAAACCTAATGAAATGATTGGCTGATGTGCGCAAAGTGAACTTGAGAGTCAAAGCATGTATTGAAATTTTAATTAATTAGTTAGTGAGCTACACCAGGTATAACTCAGTGATACAGCACAGGCCTAGCATGCAAGGGGCCTTCTCACCAGACTTTCTAGCAACCTTACTTAAAATACTTGAATATTTACCATCACCTGTTTTACCTCCTCTATCTAGCCAGCCATGATGTTTTGTTTAATACTGGTGCTAGGGTTGTAGCTCAGGAGTAGCATATTTGCCTCATGTGAGCAAAGCCCCGAATTTAGTTCCTTACACTGAAAAGTAGTGATATAATAATTAGTAATAACAGTAATCAATGGGCCATTTGAAAGTTTGGGAATGTTTTCATATAATGATCTGTTGATCATGTATCCTGATAATTAACTGCCCAAATAACTTGAACTTTCATTGATTTAACAGAAACATGGATGTAAGACTGACTTGGGACTAAGTACATGGAGAAACTTTATTACCCACACATCTGAACTATGTCTGATTTTAGGAGATTAGATATAGGCTAAATTAAGAGCTATCAGAATTACCTAATTTTACTCATTGTCTCTTATTAAAAATCCTGACTGTGGGAGAGATTTCATTAATAAATAAAGTGAATATCCATGGGTTTAACTCCAGTCCCAGAGAAAACACAGCATTTGACTTTCTTGTGTTTTTCTGTGCCTAGTAGGATCAAAGAGGCCAAAGATCTCTGGTATAATTACCTCTCATGATTTCGTGAGCCACAGGGGTTCATTTGGCTGTCATTCCTTGGTTTTTTCATACAGTTACTAACAGGTGAACATCTGGAGTTGGCATTATCTTAAAATGTATAGACAAGTTAAACAAGGTTGCTCATTAGTTGAACTATTTGTGGAGCTTAGCTGGGTCTTTTGACCAGTGTATCCCCTTGTGGCCCCTATGTAGTTTCAGCATCTCACAACATGTTGACTAAGTTGCAGCATCCAAGGACCTGGGCCCTAGCTGCAAGAAGTAGGAGCCATTATATTATTTCAGAGCTATGCATGGGTCCAGTGAATCACTTTGTCTCTGCTTTGTTCATCAAAGCAGTCTTAGGGCTGCCCATGTTCAAGAGAACAGGTAAGCAACAGGTCAGATAGCAATGCAGCTGTCTTTGGATATATAGTATATAACAATTGTGTAGTTCAGATTTTTAAAAATAATATATAAAGTATTGATATATATATGTATATATATTATATATTATCAACAATAGTCCTAAAATTTAGAAAAGGAACATTAAGCAAAACTAGTTTTTTAATTCAGCTTAAATTTCAAAGAAGATAACTAAATGCATGTCCGGCATCACTGATCTATAATCCAGTAAGACAAACTGCAGAAATAATGGAATAAATCCACATGAAAACCATTAGTAATAACTATGTCATTGTATACCAGCTATGGTACAGGCAGCTTGTGTCACTGCCTTGTCATCATACAGCCCAGTAGAACAAGTACTCTCGTTCTTTAATACACCTGTGTATGGAGCAGAGACTCCATAGTGACAGCGGGTGGTTCCAAATCCTGGTTCCATGCTGTAGGTCTTGGGAACCTTCTCTCATGTCTTCCCAGGACTTATGGGCAGGGTCTGACTGTTCAGCAGTACATTGGCTCCATAGGTTTTGTTTTGTTTTTTTCCTGTCTGTTAAGCAGCTGATCAAGAAGAAGAAGCCCACCCTGAGTACAAATTTGGAAGTGAACTGTCTGCTGATGACTTCAGTCACAAGGAAGCAGTTGCAAACAGTGTCAAGAAGGTCAGAGGCTTTGTGTCCCTATTCTTCGTGATTTTTAAGGGTGGTAGTTTTTGTGGAATTTTTGGGCTGTTACAACCACAGGAGAATCAGGTATTGTGTCTTCTTTCTAATTATATAGGACAAAACTCTCTGCTGTGTGACCTGAATTTGACACACTCACAATATTAAGTTTAAAAGGACCTTTAAGTTTCTTATTAATTACACCCTCTACTGGCCACCACCCATTTTGGTCAGGCTTTTAGAAATATCACAATTTATGGCTGTATAGTTGGTGAGTAGGAAGGCAGTATGTCAGAGCCGAAGGTTAGCCTGTTGAAACCATTAGGAAAATCAATCCTGAGCATTCCAAACCAAGCCTCAGTACAGAGTTGGTCCAGCTGGTGAGAAAACTATCCTAACAAAAGTAAAGAAGGTTTCCAGCAATTAAGCTAAGAAAGAATGTTATTAGGTTCCTAGTACTTGGTCAGGTCCATCATAGGCCATACTGTTCTAAACAGGTCAAAATTTACTTTCAAAATTACTTTCATATTGCCTTTTGGTAGCTTCTATAGGTCTCCTATAGTTTAGGAGAAAGGGTGGGAAACAGAGTGTCAAGAGTCAAGTAATTATACAATTATATATAATTATAAGAAATATTTCTTATGAAAATAAAAATGAGTACTAAAGTGGAGAATAATGAGAAAATGAGGTAACAGGACTAAGGAAACCAGAACCCAGAAGGGAAAGATGAATTCACTATGCAGAGAAATGGCAAGTAATATTCCACACAGGAGGACCACAATAATAGAAAAGATGGTGTGAGTATAGTAGAGTGAATGATGGGTGGAGTGATACAAGATGAGATGTGCTGGGACGGAATTGACTACTTTAGAACTTCGGAAGTTTCTATGAGAAATTCAAAGCTTAGGTGAAACATGATTTGTTTCACATAAAACTTTAAAAGGAAGAGAGAGTGTAATCTAATAGAAGACTATGATAGTCCCTTTGTGGACTCTCATTTAGAGGAAAGTAGGGGCAGAAGTGTGGAAAACATTGAGAATGGGCCTTTAATTGGTCAGAAGCAGCCCCTAGTGGTTAAACTAGGAAGAGAGAGGATGGAATGTTCCAAGGGGTATCAAGGAAATAAACAGTGGTACAGCGTACTGATGGTGGATTGAACATGGAGGTGAGAGAATGAGAAGATGACCTCCTAGAATCCTTGTTAGAGCAGCAGGGTAGTGATACTGTTTCCTGGAGTGGGAAATATTGATGGGAAAGGACTCCACGGTTTCCAATGGGACAGGCAACTGGAGATGTCTATAAGCTATTCCAGTGGAAGTACCAAGAGGATAGTTGATTCCCTGGCCTCATGGGTAAGTTATTTAACCTCTCTTTGCCTTTGTTTCCTTTTCTGAAAAATGAGGGTCATGATGCCTATTTCACCACGTACTCACCGAAGACTAAATGTACTTACAGTGGTGCCACATATGTGGTCGCCCCTGTTAAGGTAGCATTTCCGCTCTGCTGTCATTACTTCCATCCTCATCGTCATTACCGCATCACTCATATAACCAACACCTGCCTCTAGATGAGCAAGAGGTGTAAGTTCAAGAGATGGTGTTTGAAGTCCTCAAAATAGCGGAGATGAGTCCTAAGAGGTAAAATGAAGGCCTGAATGGAGCCCTGGTCAAAAGTGGCCTCACAGGAGAGGAACCAGGAAGGAAAAACAAAAGAGAATGGGACAGTTACAGGATTTGAATGTTGTTGAGTGGTTGGATATGAAGACTTGTGTCCACTAGATTGATAGCATGGAGGTCGCTGGCAAGTTGAAGAGAAGTTTTGGTAGAGTGCTTGGAGTAAAGGGGGCAATGGAACAGACAGGCAGAAAGGAACAGGCATTGTCTCTGCCTTTGAGAGCTTTGTTTGAAAAGAACAAGTAATGGGCTGGTGCCTGAAAGAAATGTGAGTATGGAAGGGTTGCTCTTTTACAATCTGGGTGATGTTCAGTACTATGGAAAGAAAGGGTGTCTCTAGTATTGCAAGAGAGAGAAGCACCAGCTGCCTGGGAACTCCTTGAGAAGGTGAGAGTAGATGAGATCATAGCTATGTGAAGGTGCAGTCCTTGGTAGAGTAGAGATACTTGCTTCGTGAAGACAGTGGGCAAAGTTGTAGGTAGGAGGGTCTGATGGAAGGAAGATAGATTTGTTTCTGTCTGAGAGAAAAGTCAAGAAAATATTATCATTTCTGATAATAGGGAATTGAGAGTACTTTGAGAATGCTGTTGCCCACTAAGACTCAAGAATGTTGCTGTGCTACACAGAGTCTTCATCAGTCCTGTCTTCAATTGGGCTCATATAACAAAAATATCAGACCTGGTTGGTTCAAATACCTAAAGTTTATTTCTTGGTGCTTTCTGGGTTGGGTGCCAAGGTCAATGCGCCAGCCAATATATTCTTGAAAGCTCCCTTAGCAGTCATATCTTTCTACTGTGGAAAGAAAATGGGAAAGTAAGATTTTTCCTATCACTTCTCATAAGAGCACTAACCTACTGTGAGGACTTCACCCTATGACCTAATTACTTCCCACAGTCTCCATCTCCAAGTTCTGATGTATCTTGACTTACAGTGTGATTATGATGAGTCCATTCTAAAAGGTGAAAATGTAAGTTAAAAATGCATCTAACACACTTAACTGGTTGAACAGTATAGCTGAGCAGCATAGTATACTGTACAGCTCTGGTCATTTATCCTTGGGATTATGTGGCTGACAAGGAGCCACTGTGCTGCATCACAAGAGAACACCAAACAGTGTATGCTTAGCCAAGAGAAGATCAAACTGAAAACACAGTTTCCACTGAATGATTATCACTCCACACCCTCATAAAACAAAACAAAACCATAAATCAAGCCATCATTAAGTTGGGGATCATCAATCTATCACACTGGAATTAGGGTTTCACCATATGCTTCAGGTGGGGCCGCAAACATTGAGCTCATGGCAGGGTCACAAACATGAATATTGGCTTACCGAAAATGATCATTTGTGCTTCCCTTTACGTTTAAGGGAAGGTGACCACATTGGTAATCCATTTCAATCCTCATGCCTTAATCCTTAGTGAAAATTTTATAATGAAGTATCTAAGTGAAGATTGTTAACAGAGGAGGAAGTGTCAAAATTAGAACTTCTAAAGTATAAGACAGTGAGCCTTGCATATCTGCAGTATTTGTTTTTGGTGATGGCTCTATGTTATCAATAATGTACTATATAAACAAATAAATAGAATAACAAGTTTACATACACTTACTTACATAAGTACAGGCTAATGAGTTTGGAAATTTGCCCTTTAGAGAGGTAAACAAATCATTTTCTTTCTCTAATTTAGACCTCAGATGACCTTGAACATGAAAACAACAAAAAGGTAACAAAATACTTCTCAAGCATTTTTTCATTAGGAGACACCCACATGTGGCCCTCTCATATTTAACATCTTCTACTAAGTGTTGATAATCTTCCTAGCCCATGACATGTCTGATCCATCTTGTTATAAGAGTTCAAAGAAAAATATCATACCAACAAAACTATTAAATCTGATTTAAAACATACCTAAGGCAGGTAGGACAATTTTCCTAAAAGTAAGTGTTTAATACTGTAAGGTATTTCCTTATGTAGACTGAGATTTCAGTCAAAGGAGAAAGTTACATAATCATTAACATATTAAACATAAAAATAAAAATGACCAGTTGTGCAGCAGAGCCATATCATAGCATAGAAGAAAAATGATCTTGGGTCTGAGGATGCTGACATCAGGAAAGGTTAGCTTCACACTGCATATGTTAGAGGGTCTTCATTCAGTGGTATCAGACACTGGCCTTATTGTGAACAAAAAATATTACATTTTAATTTTCTTTTATCCTCTTCAAGGTTCTTCATGTTGTTCAAACTTATGCATGTGTTTTATTATATAATGTGGAGACTAATGGCAATCACAGGCAGAATTGCCTTGTCCACGGATTCTCACTCACAATTCAGAGCACAGGAAATCCTGTCTTGCTGTCTGTGGGGCCCTGTTGCATTTGGAGTGATGCATCTTCTTATTTCCTAACTATTCTGAATTAAGGAATACCTCCCTGTGTTTCTGAGGACCTTCTGTGCCTAGCCTGGATTTCCATAAGATGGTAGGGTCAGCTGTACACAGACTGACCCATTTGATATTTGCCGTAGGTTAACTGAATGATTTTAGTCCCCAGAGCCTCAGTCTTGCTCTGTGACTAGTGGGAATCCTCATGGTACACAGTGATACATTCCATAGCCCTTCGAGTTCAATAGGAAGAGGAGGGCTCAGCCCAAATGCAACAGGACCCTGCAGACAGCAAGACAGGAATCCACCACGCAGCACTGGTATTATTTGCATGAAACACATGGGACAAAACCAGATGTGGCTCATGCTGGCATTTAGGGTGGTGGGTAGAGTTGGGGCCTATGTGGGAAAAGATAGAAACAAAAGCAAGTTGCATGTTTACATGACCTATCACAGCCTTTTACAGGTGAAAGCAGGTTGATGTCGAAGACTCAGAGGTTAAGTCATCAGCGAAGATAAAAAAATAATCTGACTGACAGTTGTTTACTCATTGTGTACATAAGCTCTTTCTCTTCCCAGATTGAGTCTCTTCAAGGAAAATCACTCCAAAGTTCTCAACAAAAACTGACCACTTGTGGGACATTATTTTGTTGTTCTTAATTGTGTTTATTTTGCTTTGAGTTCTTAAGAAATAAAGAGAATAGTTGAGTTCATTTTTCTCTGTACAAAATAATACATCCTATGTGGTGACTTATCAAGTTCTTTTTAATAGTAAATGCTTTGATAAAAAAAAAACCCTAAACCATGTATATGTGTGCTGAAAGTTCTAGAAGAGTTCTACTGTAAAGTGTGGTCTCCAGCACCCCTCCATCAGTGTCTGAAAACTGGGCTGTAGAGTGACAATCCTTTGAGCCTCCTCCAGCAGATCTCTTCCAGTGGGGCCCAGGGGTTTGTGCCTACAAAGCCTGTGGGTGATTTTAATGTACACGAAATGCTGGATATTTTCATTCATTTTAAGCTTTGTGCATCAGTCTGAGTGGTAATATTGCTATCATTGTCAGTGTTGCTTGCCATGAGACCCCAGTATGGTTTCTTGGATATTTTAAAGTCCTTTGAAAAATCTAAAAGATAAGATGAGTGTCGTCAGGTTACCTCCTTTTGTATTAAGTAGACCTATGAATTTTAAAATAGTGCTTTAAGAGAGCAACAAGGTCTTTTCCATTTGAATTTATGTATATACAAATGCTCTTTAGTTAAGATGCCTAAAGCTAAATCCATGAATCCCTTTGAAGCCATCAACTTAAACCAGTGTATCCTTGTGCTCACAGGGCCTGGTCACTGTAGAAGATGAGCAGGCATGGATGGCGTCTTATAAATACGTAGGTGCTACCACAAACATTCATCCGTACTTGTCCACAATGATCAACTACGCACAGCCTGTGAAGTTTCAAGGTTTCCATGTGGCTGAAGGTAACACTACAGGTTAAATACAATAGCTTTCTGTCTGCTTCTCTGTTATACTGATTGGCTCTCACTTGACTTAGTGCCATTTTCTTTCATGTGGTTTTGTGCTGTCATTCTCTACATCATCCACAAGGTGGCTGTGGAAGACCATGACTTGTTAGCTTGTAGCATTTCCATATGCTTTCATAAGGCTTCTTTATTTACTTGGTTATGACAAAATATATTAGTAATATTTATGAATCACAGTATCTGTCTTGATTCCTATGTATGTATATAGTGTACTCTCTGGCTACAGGAGCATGAGGAGAAGTTAGTCAGTGGGTACAATGTAACCTTGAGATACAGGAAATAAGATTTGATGATCTGTGGCACTTAACTATTCAAAGCTAGTTCCCCACAAAAGCTGGTTCAAATGTAGTTAGAATACATCCTAATCATTTCCTAAGAATCCATTATTATCAAAAAACTATGTATCTCAGCAGTGACTGACAATTGGGGTACGTATCATTTGATTAATTATTCCGTGTTTAATTCATCATATGCACAGAATGTTAATGAATCTCAGAGCAACTGGCACAGTCATATACAGCATGGGCCACAAACACTTCCCAATTTGTGGTGTAAGATTCAGGGTATGAGTGTATCGGCTGCTTGCTTTTTTAGGGATTGGATGGCTGAGCTTCTGAATATGTCTTTGCTTTTCTTTTACAGAGCGCAATGTTCATTATAACATGTCTTCTTTTAACGAGTCAGTTGGCCTTGGCTACTTGAAGACACACGCGATTGAATTTGTAAAGTATCCTAACGTACTAAATGGGATGGATGGTACTCCTTAGGTGCAGCAGGAGTCTTTACAATAGATTATCGGCTATATGTAATTTTAGTATATAGGGTTTTTTTTATTGTAGTGCTGATAAAATTATGTGTGTGAAAGAAGGCCATGGCAGCTGTGATGACCTCCCCCCGATGCGAATAATTTCTCGAATTCACAGTGTGACTGTGGTTTTCCTCTGAGCATCATTTATAATGGGGTTTGTCCTGTGTTGTCTACCTGTGTGTCATTGGTGTCCCGCATCCCCACTGCTTTAGCTCTTTGTTGTGTTTGTCTAGGCTGCTTTTGGATTTCCTTAATAAGTTACCCAGTTACAATAAGCGACAAATGAGCCGCATTTACCCCAAGGGAGGCCGAGTTGATTCCAGTAATTACATGCCTCAGATTTTCTGGAACGCTGGTTGCCAGATGGTTTCACTGAACTATCAAACCCCAGGTAGGAGCTAATGTCCAGTGACCCCAAATTCCACAAGAACACTGGGACGGGGCAGCCTTGGCAGCTGCCTCCATTTGCTTGAGGCATTTTCTTTCTTTTTCTTTTTTTTAAAGGAAGCTGCCATGTGACAAAACATGGTTTTCTTGGCTTTATATAATGGTAAAAGATTAAAACCCCAATGAAGCCATCGTGGAAGATAATACTTCAGTTTTAATTTCTGTCATCAATGCCATGACTAGGCTGTCAAATAGTCGTTCCTATTCTAAAATATTTCTAATTTTTCTTCTTTCTAGATCAAGGTTATGTCTTTGTTTCTAGATGGAATTTAGTGAGAAGAGTTGAGTATGTCTGTGTGATAACTGAGACTCTTTCCCCCTTTGGGAAATACCCTCACCGCTCTGGCCCTTCGGCAAACACCAATGGCAGTAGCACTTCGCCATAAAAGCACAGACTTACAGCATCAACTCTGTAAGATGCTACATGAAGAGTTAGATGTCATCAGAGGTATCTTCCAAAGTATATTCACGGGCAGCTTTCCAATATACAGTGATTCTTTTTCTTCCTTTCCTAAAAGGAAGAACTTTTGATAAATGTACAAATTTTCAAAGTTTGCTTAGGAGCCTCTGGTCATAATTCTGTGACTACAGATAGTGAAATAAAAATACACACAACAATAGACAAATGACCCAAACCACATTTAACTTTATAGGATTCATTCTTCTGCATGGCTTCTAACATTGGTAGAAAGAAAAATAAAAGTAAAATAGTTAAGTTCCAACTCTTTTTCTTTTTGGTCCCTTGTTTTACGAGGACACGTCCCAACACTTCCCAGCAGTGGAACTCTTTCCTTTTCTCATGCATCTACCCCGAGGACACCTGTCCAACTTCCTGCCCTTGATTTGGACTCACCTGCCTCCGTTTGGCATGAGCATGGGTTGGGTGTATTTATCATCTCTGGGGAGCCTCCCTGGTATCTAGAGTTCCTTACACATGCATCACTGCTTGGAATCCCAACAGTCCTTTCTAGAATAGTCTGTATGCAGGTTCTGCTAGGATCTAGTGTTAAAGCAGGATCAGTTGGAACAAAAAGATGTCACTGCTCTTACTTAACAGTGACTCAAGCTGTGTTCTAAGAAGCCCATGAAGCCATGATAAAGGACAGCAGCATCCTAAAGCAGTTAGTGTTTTGAGCAACCTTGAATTTATTCTGAAGAAGAGTAGAAAAAAACATTCATTTGCCCATTTTTGTCTTTGCTTATGAGAAGAAAGGAAAAAGTTTCTGCACCTACAAGAGAAAAATTATAATTTAGGCCCTCTCAGGCTAGCCCTCTGAGAAGAATTCTAAGTCTCACACAGATAAGCCATCAATTTCTTTGTGACTGTTACCCAGATTATTGTATGTTCCTTTTAGTCATGTTTTGTGTTCTTAATAGCCCTACTGTGGCTCCAGCATCCCTGCCCTATGGGCACCGAGGCAACGCCCTCATGGATTCCCTAACTGTAGCTGGTTATACATCTCTACTCTCAACATCAAGTAAACATCCTATGACTCATGTACCAAATCCACTTTTTAGAGCAGTTCTGGGGTAATCTTTATGAAAACATACTTAGTGTTTACTGTAAATTAAATATGAGGTCATCTCAACATGGAAGAGAGTCATGGACCCTAAACTGAGCCAGTACTAGTTTGTGGTATGAAAGAGACCTCTGGAATAATATGGCTTCCATTGTTTCCAGTTATCCTGTCAAGATTTTCTTTGTCTAGGGAAATGAGATCTTAAATTATTTTTGTCTTTTGACAGATTTAGCGATGCAATTGAATCAGGGAAAATTTGAGTATAATGGATCCTGCGGGTGAGTAATATTATTTAAACTGTTACTACCTAGTTTTCGGACACCATACTTCAGCTTTAATGAAACCATGTCATTTTTAATTAGCGACAGCTGAATGTATGCTGGTTCTGAAGCATAGATAAAAATAAGTGAAGTCTTTAGATAGATTATATTTGCAATTACACAACTTTTATCTGTCCCATTTTGTTAAGCAGGTTTCCTTTTCTTTTAACCACAAACTATGCAGTTCATCATATATACTCTAGAGTTTGTTCGTTTCATTCTAATTTCAGTAGTGGATGTCTTTGTGTCTGAGACAGGCGGTGGGGCGTGCTCATTTGGGCATTAACTAGAGATGTAGGCATCAAATATGTATGGCCTTATTGCTGATGAGTATAGGAATGAAGTAAATTTCATTTTAAATGAAGCTGTGGGTGTAAAGTTGAATTTAATTCATCCGGAAATAAACTTTCATCCTCTCTTGATTCTTTTGCATGTTTATAAATAGCAGTTATATAATGATGTGAATGTTGTTCTATTTTACTTAAATAACACTTAAAAATCTGTGAAACAAGTAGCAAAATAGGAAATGTTAATTCTCCTGAAATACTGAGAAGTTAAGTGAAAGTACAGAACTCAAATTATGTAACAATGAAAGGCTCTGCCAAGACCACAGCCCAGTGGCTCCCGGGTAGATGCACAGGAGTTCTGTGCTGTCCCGTGGAGTTCTGTGCTGTCCCGTGGAGTTCTGTGCTGTCCCGTGGAGTTCTGTGCTGTCCAGTCTAGGAGTTCTTTGTGGTGGCTTGCATAGTGGCATACCTTAATTTCTTCCATGGAAAACAAGGCGAGATAAAAGGTTTTCAGCAGTTATGCATTAAGAACAACTCTCCTATCTGTATATTCTGTACCTGTGCCTGTATGACAGATGGCTGTCTGCCAGAGTGCCCATACACTACCAAAAGCCTACCTACCCAAAGGAGTATTTGCAAGGTTCTTGTTCAGCCTGGATTCTATAAGGAAAAGAGACTGACATTTAGCCAAATGTAAAAGGACTCAGGAGCCAAGCCTATGGTCAAAGGAGACAGCTCTGTCACTACACTCTCTTCCCCTTGTTCAAGCAAAGAAACAGTCTCTCCTTTGACACAGCACACGCTGCGTGGCCTGTGTTGGCTGTCTGATGCTCTTCAGGAGTCTCCAAAGGGCAAGGTCTTTAATCCTTAGAATCTGCCTGAAAGTCTAACTCCTAAGCTATGGAAGAGCAAAAGGAAGTATCTGGTATTTAAGTCATTGCACAAGCCACCCTAGAATAAACTCCTGTACTTCTGTCCTGCCAGGTACCTCCTCAAGCCAGATTTCATGAGGCGGCCTGATCGGACATTTGATCCCTTCTCTGAAACCCCTGTGGATGGGGTCATTGCAGCCACATGCTCAGTGCAGGTATGCTCCTGCTCATCACAGACTCTGTAAACACACATACATATACAAGTCCATCGAGAAGAAAATTACAGTCAAAATGCTTAGCATCAAGTTGTAAGAATTGTATATAGCTCTCAACTTGGACTCACTACTAAAATTATGAGCAACTTTAAGCGAAATCCACCATCCAGAAAGTATCTCCCACCTAATTACATGCATATAAAATTCTAAAGAAAAATGTAAGCTATGATGACAGGAAGCAAATCAGCACTTGTGCCTGGACACAGATGGAAGGGGGCAGATTATAACAGGTCACAAAGAAGCTAGAAATGGATGGGCTGGAAGTGATTGCTTTCCTCACTATGTGGAGAGTTTCAAAGACATGCGTACATGTCCGAAAAAATTGATCTTACTATATAATTAAATGCACGTGGTTTAGTGTATGTTGATTATACTTCAAAAAGCTGTTTCAAAATTGGATAAAATGATAAATAAATGAAGGGCATACTTGATCGGAATGTAAATGTAAGTGGAGTTACTCCCAGCTTTATAGTAGATAAAATTCAATACTGATCTTTACAATTAAACAACTCTTTCACTGCTAACCAGTATTAATGTCACTAAAGCACAGAGGCCGAGTCTAGCAATGATCTTCTGCTATATTTCTTTCCAAGACTTCTATAAGAATTCGGGAGTTAGTGTATAGCCTTATAGAACCCCAGAACCAGAGGAGATCTTAGGGCATATCCACAGCCATTGCTTCATTCCACAGATCTGGACACCTGGGTGATAAAACTATGCTGAGGGCACGATTTCTTCATAGATATTGTGTGTGTATATTTCCTTGCTCTTTTTCAAGATATGTTTAGAGAATATTACCTAAGAACTTGTACTTTCAAAGAGTAGCTACTTAACAATGCTTTGTTTTAATATAGAAAATTCCAGAAAAGATCAAATATTTATATTAATTGAAATTCCCCAAATAAAATTTTTCATTTCTTCATTACAGAGGCCACTGCTCACCCACCCTGTGTCTGTGTTACTGCAGGTTATATCAGGACAGTTCCTATCAGATAAGAAGATCGGCACATACGTGGAAGTAGATATGTATGGGCTGCCCACCGACACCATACGGAAGGAGTTCCGGACTCGCATGGTTATGAACAATGGACTCAACCCAGTTTACAATGAAGAATCTTTTGTGTTTCGGAAGGTAAGACATTAACTGTGTGTCACTGTTATTCAATAACCAGAGGGCCTGTTTTTCTGCATGGAGCCCACAAGATAGAGGAACTCCATTCACCACACTGTCTTTGCTTCTTTCCATCATCTAATAGGAAACTTCTGTCCCTGTCCTATGATTATGCTTAACAAATTGGCTGTTTTGGCTCTGCCCCCTCCTTGGTTACCTCCAGTTGGGATAACATACTTTCAGGCTGTGGTGGCCATCATCATGCACTGAAGGGTTTGCATTCTGTTCTCATAGCTCAGAGGTCAGACAAAAAGCTGCACCAGAACTAAGGTCAGTGCTGTGACATGGGGTGGGTCCCGTGTTCAGAAGTGAAGCACCACTGCTCAAGATTTTTGTGTTTCACATGCAGTGTTCAGGGCCTCAGTGTCATTTCCCAGTTCTGTCTACCAGGTCCAGAAAGCAAGCAGACATTCTCTCTCATGATCATTCTTTCATCTCTCCAGTTGAGGAGCTTTGAAACATCCACACACAAGCAGAGATCGCTGCAGAATGCCCATTATTTCCCTTGCCTGGTTTGCTGTCAAGCAAAAATGTTTTCTTGCTTCTTTGGACACAGATTTTCCAGATGTTTCTGCTTTATCCCTTTGTCAGGAAACAAAGGGAATCAGCTTCTGGTCTTTCCTAACAAAATAGGGACTGTTTATTTCAGAGTAGAACTGGCTGAGAGAACCAAAGTAGGGCAGATGAAACAGGTCCCTTTGACTTGAGCTTCCCCCTGTGATGGGAATACTGTCCTTACTTCCACCCCACTGTCCTTTCACTCCTGACACAGTGTGGATTAGGTTTTGTTCTGCCTTTTTTCTTCCTTCAATTGTTCAATTGCTGCCATGAAGACGTACTCTTTCACGTGATGAATAATCCCTACACATGTTTGTAGAAAGTCAGAAAATTTTCCCAGACACATCCTTTTTTTTTGATAAACAGATATACAACTTGTTTTTTTTTTTTAACTCTTAAAAATTGTCAGTGTGGACTATTACTTCAGGACATTTTCATGCAAACATATAATGTGCGTTGAACACATACACCTCCCACTATGGTCCCCTTTGCTCTCTTTCTCACTGTTCCCTCTCCCCATAGTCCTCCTTGTTTCCCTAGACAATTTCATTTCTCCTCTCAGGTTATGTACATAACATAATTCTATGTGTCTGTATAAGATCTAGAAACCACATATGAGAAAGGGTGTATGACATTTATCTGTCTAGTGCTGAGCTTTTTCCATTTCATATGATTATCACCAGTTGCCTCATTTCCTGTAAACAACATAACTCTTTCTTTCTGTCAGAGAAAAAGTCCATTGTGTGTGTGTGTGTGTGTGTGTGTGTGTGTGTGTGTGTGTGTGTGTATCACATTTTCTTGCTCTGATCCTCTGCTTTTGGACACCTAGGTTGGTTTGTAACTTAGCTGTGATGTGTAGTGCTACAGTGAACACGGATGTGCAAGTACCCCCATAGTATATTTACTTGGAGGCATTTGGGTAAATGCCAGGAGTGGTGTGTCTAGGTCATATGATGCATCAGTTTTTTTGAGGGACCTCCATACTGAGTTCTGGAGTGGCTGGACTAGTTTACATTCCCACCAGCACTGTATAAGGGTTCTGTCTTCTCTACATCTTTGTCAGCATTTGTTTTCTTAGTGATAGCCATTCTGACTGAGGGAGGATCGAATCTCAGTATTGTTTCATTTACATTTTGCTGATGACTTGTGAGGTTTAAATTTTTTCATGTTTATCTGCTATTTGTATCTCTCTCTTTAAAATTATTTTTATCTTATGTGTATTAGTGTTTTACTTACATGTATGTCTGTGTACCTTGTACATTCCTGGTGCCTGTGGAGGCCAGAAGCAGGTGTGGGATTCCTTGGAACAAGAGTTGCAGGTGGTTGTAAGCTGCTATGGGGTTGCAAAGAATTTAACCCGGGTCCTCTGGAAGAGCAACCAGTGCTCTTCACTGCTGAGTCAGCTCACCAACCCTCATATATATTTGTAACTCTTTGAGAATTGCCTGTTCATTTCACTGGGCAATTTATTGACTAGGTTGCTTGATTCCTTGCTGTTTATGTTTAGTTTTTGCTTGTTCTTTGTATATTTTAGATGTATCAATCCTCCATCTGACTTATAGCTAGCAAAGATTTCTCTGCCATTCTGAATGCTCTTTACTGTTTCCCCTGCAGTTCAGAACCTTTTTAATTCCATGAGTCTCCTTTGTCAGTTGTTGGCATTATTTCCTGAGCAAGTGGAGTTCTATTTGGAAAGTCCTTCCCTGTGCCAATATCTGGAAGTTTTCTTTATGTTTTCCTCTGACAGTTTCAGGGTTGCAGATCTTACATAACCGTCTCCGATTTGTTTGGAATCGATTTTTGTCCAGGGTGAGAGTTGGGAATATTGTTTCATTCTTCTTCAGCTGTATATCTAGCTTTCTCAGAATTATTTGCTAATCAAACTCTCTTGTCTCCAATATATACTTTTGACATCATTCCCCAAAACCAGGTGGCTGTAGCTGTTTAGATTTATATCTGGATCCTCAGCTCTGTTCTGTTGATCTGTATGTGTAATTTTGTACCAATATCAGGCTGCTTTTGTTACTATGGCTCTGTAGTGGAGTGTGAAATCATGTATAGTGACACCACCACCCTTATTTGTTTTGCTCAGGACTGCTTTGGCTCCCTGGTGTCTTTTTTGCTACTGTGTGAATGCTAAGATTTTTCTATTTCTATTACATTTATTTCAAAGTGCTTTGTTTTGTTTTGCCTTTGAAGTGGTTGTGAATGTGATTATTTCATTGATTTCTTCCTGAGTGTGTTTGTCTTTGGTACAGACCAATAGTTTGCAACCTTCCTAACGCTGTGACTCTGTAATACAGTTCCTCATGTTATGGTGACCCCCAGTCATAAAATTATTCTCACTACTACTTCATAGCTGTAATTTTGCTAATAGTATGAATTGTAACGTAAATATCTGTGTTTTCCCATGGTCTTAGGCAACCTCTATGAAAAGGTCATTTGACACACACACCCCCAAAGGAGTTGCGGCCCACAGGTTAAGAACTACTGGTATAGACAAAGGCTACTGATTTTTTTCTGTGTGTGTTAATTTTATACCCTTCCATTTTGTTGAAAGCATTCATCAGAGCTACTTTTTTTTTTTTTTTTTTTTTTTTTTTTTTTTTTTTTTTTTTTTTGCTATAGTCATTAGGGTCTTTCATACATAAAATCGTTTCATCTACAAATAAGGACATATGGACTTCTTCCTTTCTGCTATCTAACATATCGAACATCCCAAATTGTGTCAACGATTTAGAGTACAAGAAACAAAGAGACTGAAAAGTGGCACATAAATTGTCTTTTATACATGAAGTGTTCCCTCAGCAAAACTCTTCATGTTCTTGAAAACCAGCAGAACTAAATGCAGAAAGTAGCCCATGTGGCAGACAGACACTGGACTAGAAGTCACGAGTCCCCATCCCAGATTCCACTGATTATCTCTAAAATAAGAAAAATCATTCAGTTTTTCAGGGTCTCTGTGTTTGTGTTGGATGTACATGGGCAAAAATGACATGAATAGTAGCTGGGGTCATTGACATCTATCCATTTAATATATTTGAGGAGATGATGTTCAGGAAACCCGTACCCATTGCCTTGTTGGTATCGTGGGCACCAATCCTATGCTGACCACTTTAGGAATGCTAATGGCTCATTGGTTTGTTTTCATCATTAAGGGGCATTTAAGGAGCAGTATTGGTTTGGTCCAGATTCCTGGAGTCATATTTCTGGGGATCCTTATTACAATAAACAATGAAATGCCCAAACTTTTAATTGCAGGTGATCCTGCCCGACCTGGCTGTCCTGAGAATCGCAGTGTATGATGACAACAACAAGCTGATTGGCCAGAGAATCCTTCCTTTGGATGGCCTCCAAGCGGGCTACCGACACATCTCCCTAAGAAATGAGGGGAACAAACCATTATCACTGCCAACCATTTTCTGCAATATTGTTCTTAAAACATATGTGCCTGATGGATTTGGAGGTAAGATAAATGTTTGGGCCCAGAATACAATGCAGATGAGGTCCTAAATTACAAGAGTGTGAATCATTTTGCCCAATCCTGAAAAGAACAAAAATGACCATATGTTTTCCTGCCTGTGATGAGAACCCTGGTAGCTATGGGGAAAGCAAGTGATATTTTCATAGATATTAATTTCAAAACACCATAATTTTATATTATTTAACATTTTACAAATGCTTTATGAAGATAGTATTTATACTGTCAGTCAAAGTGAGAAAAACAACTCTAAGAAACTGTATCTTATCAGTTATTATCACTGAAAGATTTGTTGAACTCAGTTACTAATATGCCAGAATTTTCTTGCAAACCCATCAGAGAGTTCATTTTCATAAAAAGATCTCAGGCTCCTTCACTAAGAAAATCAATGGTAGGAAACCAACTAGGCTGCGTCATAGGGCTTTGCTTACAGCTAAACAGGTAGACTCTCCGTGGCCTCCAGTCAGCTGGTAACATCATAAGAAAAGGAAAGGCTCCTTAGCTTCGCTGTCTTTGGTCCAGATTCCTGGAGTCATAGTTCTGCACAGAAAACAGTGCAGTAGTATGACTGCATCACATTAGCCAAGGGTTCAAGTCTCAGCTCCGCACTGCTGGCTGGCAGCCTGGGAATCTTAATAGAACATTTCTCCTCTTTTTTTCACCAGTAAAATGAAGGTAATATGACTACCTCTCTCCCTGTAAGTATTCTGGGAAAGTTCTCATATAATAATACACAAAAATACACAAGGCTCAAAAATGTGGGTGTTTGTGATGCTAGGTAGTTGTGGGAGTCCTCCTGAAATCCTAGTGCTCTAGATGTGGAAACTGGGAATCCCCAAAGCATCCTGCCTAGCTAAACTAGCCGGGTTGGCAAGCTCTGTGTTTAAATGAAAGACCCATTAGTATGAGGTCTCAATATATGAGGTCAAGAGTGATTGAGGAAAATACTCCATGTCAACCTCTGGCTTCTTTAAGCACATGCACATATATACCTACACACATAGAAACATCCCACCCACAAATGTTTGTGAACATGAGTGTGTGTCCACTGATAGAATGAAATTCCTGTACTATACTGAAATACATTATTTTATTGAGGGAACAAGGCTAGGTGGTTTATTGTTCTTAGGAATTCATGCTTCTCTGGTGGGCAGCTTTTGTGCAACTAACCTTCAGTTTTAATAACATGATAGATTAAAGGTTCAAAAGTAAACTAAGCCAGGAGAGTTTCAATCAGAATGGGTAGGAATTATTTCTTCACTTATACCCTTTGCCTGTCATAAAAAAGGTAGCAATTAGAAGCTGCAATGTACAGTAACACACATAGGAACCCATCAAAGCAGCTAGAGCAGTGCCTTGGGGCTGGGCAGTGGGTCAGGGAGTGAGACAGGAGTCTGTCAGGTGTGTTTTGAGGCCACAGTCTAGTCCACACCACTCTCCAGAGCTACCAGCAGCACAGGCACAGTGATGGACCGAAGGCCCGAAAGAATCCTAGTCTGTGTTTGAGTTAGAAAGCAGGGACTATACGGGCTGTGGAGATGGCTCAGTGGGTAAAAGTGCTTGCTGTACACATGCCAGAACCGGAGTTCAGGCCCCTGCATCCATATAACAAGCTGGCCATGGCCCCGGGTGCTTCTGGAACTCTCTGTGGAGGGTGGAGACAAGGGAACCACTGGCAGTTGCTGGTCATCATCCTGGCTCCAGACTCAATGAGAGAGCTTGCCCCAGAGGAGTAAGGTAGAGAGTGAGGCGGCAGGCAGTCCACTGCTCTCCCTGTGGCCTCAAGACAAACAGAGATATCCACACACACGAGCATACACCACACAAGCATACCAACACTTGTACACACACACACATAACACAAGAAGTCAAAGTGTAATCAATACACTACATTACGGAAAGTGTTACACAAACCCATTTGGTTAAAAAAATAACTTTGTAAAGTTTTTCCTTTGCAATGGGCCACATTTCAAATGAAACTATAATTTCTTCCTGGGAAATGAGCCATTTGATTAGAAAAGGGAAAAGAAATCATTTGCTAAGCTCCTAGTTTGTGCCAAGCACTTACATTAACAGAACCTCAAAATGTGGAATTGATCTGCAAGGATGTGGGTGTGCGCAGGTCTGTGCTGAGAAATGTGTGTGTTTGTAACGTGGCATTCTGCCAGGGTCGGCATTTAATAGCGTGCAAACTGGTCTCTCACGACAGCCCTGAGTGTAGTCTCCTCTGTGGCTCCGCCCACTGTCTTTCCGTCAGGTCTCTGGGAACCTCTGTACTGAGGTTTTGCGGTCAGTGGCTTATTCAGATTTGATATTCAATAACAACATCCTCAGCCCTCTGGTCATCTCACAGACATGTGGAGATACCTGGGGAAGCCATTGGAGATTTAGCGGTTTTCATAAAGGATAACACAGGGTAAATATGAGAATTGTCTTTCTCCTGAATCTCTGATCCTGAGTCTCCTGACTTACAGGGCTCATGCTTGGTGTCTAGTTAACCTCCCACAGTCACATCTAAGAGTTTACCTGTGCAGTCAGGGCGTGTTCCCTAGAATGTTGATGTTCTTCTTGACTCCATAAGGACAAGTTCAAATGAAACTGTACCATCACAAAAATGAAAAGTGCTGTGTACATCATTAGAAGTTTGTTTGGCTAAAGAAAGTTCATGTGAATTCACTGGTTCATTCTGCAAGTATATACGATAGGGTTATCCCATAATAGATAAGATACTAGAATGGATGTCAGAGAGAGAGATGCTTGCAATGCAAGGCGTAAGGGTCACTGAGTAAACTGTAGCTGGAGAATTTCTCTCCAGCTTCCACCAAGTCCTGCCAGTGTTGGAGCCCACTTATAAAATAAACACACAAACTCTTACATTATTTAAACTGCTTGGCCATTAGCTCAGGCCTATCATTGTCTAGTTCTTACTCTTACATTTAGCCCATTTCTATTAATCTATACTTTGCCACGTGGCCCGTGGCTTATTGATACCTTACATTTTTCTTGTCCTGGTGGCAGCTCCAGGCAGTCTCTCCCTCTCCCTTCCTGTTCCCTCAATCCTCCTCTCTGTTAGTGCCGCCTATGCTTCCTGTCTGGCTACTGGCCAATCAGTGTTTATTTATACAGAGCAATATCCACAGCAGTGAACTACTCTAATATTTCCCTGCTCCCTTCCTTCCTTCCCTCCCTTCCTCCTTCCCTCCTTCTCATGCTCATTCTCCTCCCTCACCCTCTCTTTCTTTCCCCCATCTATTTCCAATTCTAAAGACTAAGCCAGGGACCCATGCATGCTAGACAAGCATTTCACCACTGAGGTTTTGGAGTTAGGGTCTTACTAAGTTGCTTTAACTGGTCTTAAACATGTGCACTCTAACGTCAGTATCCTGAGTAGCTCAGAGTGCAGGTGTATGTCATCACACCCTGCTTGTAGGTATTTTATTTAGTTTTAACACTCTAAAGAAAAATCTGTTGGTTGTAGAATCTTCACCTGAACTTACCCTGTATTTTATATAAAACAGCACAGGAAATAACTATATCATAAGCAGTTCATCTTCCTCAGGGGGGAAATCGTTTTAATTCCTACCCACTGAGAAGTTTCTGAACTCCGGTGCGTTGGCAGTGCCACAGCTCTATGTTCTGCTTGACTTTTAAATGTATTTTCATTTGCAGTCATAGCATGCGGGCGGAATCCTTTCTATAAAAATATGGAAAGTGTTCTCGAGTCTTTTCCAAGCTAGTGCCCTTCCATAGGCTTAGACTCAGGCTCTTACAAGTTACCTATCCGTGGTGGTGGATTCTCACAGATGACAAACTTTGCTGTGTGCAATTGTTCCTAATTAGCCCTGCCCCTCCCCCACCCACCTGCACATACATCTAGTGTTTCTTAGACTCTTTGAGCTCTGGCTGACCCAGCCTCTTCTCTGCACAAGATAGGTCAACAGCTCCACTTTTAACCTTGACCCTCTTGCATTCACATGAATCCCTGTTTCTCTCCTCACCTTCCTGCCACTCCAAGCCTTAGGAAACAGAAGTAGGGAAATAATGGTGGCCTATTGGTGTATTTCCTTTTACTATAACTAAATGCCTGACATTGGCTCACTTATAAAGAAAAGGTGTAGTTTTTAAAGATTTGTTTTATTTTATATGTATGAATATTTTGCCTGTTTGTATGTATGTGTACAACACTTGGGCCTGGTCAGATGAAGGCATCAGACCCCCTGGAACTGGAGTTACAGATAGATGGAAATTGAACCTGGATCCTCTGCAAGAGGAACAAGTACTCTTAACCGTTGAGCCCAAGAAGAGATGGTTTTATTTTTGGTTTTGACTCGCAGTTCTGAAAGCTAGATGAGCAGCCAGCACGGCTCCTTCCACTCACCTTCTGCTTAGGTCCTTGTGCAGCTCCGTGCGTGGGTGTAATGGAGGATGTGTATAATAATGGGCATGGGGATGATCTGGGGGTTTTTTCTTTTTGGTTTTTTTTTTTCTTTCATATAGTATATTTTGATCATATTCACCCACCTTAGCCCAACTCTTCTGGACTCACTCCTCTTCCCTTCTCATCCAACTTTGGCTCATCTTTGTATTAAAACCCTTCAAAACCAATTTGTACTGTCCAAATATTCTCAGATATGTGGGCTTCCAAGGGAGCATGTCAACTTATCAGAGGCTACACTCTTAGAGAAAACTGTCTTGCCCTCTCCCAGTAGCAAACAACTAGATTTTGTTCCATGACAAAGGGTGAGATTGTATGCCCAACTCTCCTCTCCATGCTGGGATTTGGCCTGGCCCAGGCTTGCACAGATTTTGTACAAGTAAGTTTATATGAGCAGCCACCCTGCTGTGTCTAGATGTTAATTTTTATCATCCACCATCTATGGCTCCTTCTGTACCCACCCACTTCTGCAATGATCTGAGCCTTGCTTGGATGGGGGATGTGGTTCCCTTTAGAGCTGAGCATTTTATATTTAAGTCCTGCTGCACAAGATGCAACCCATACTTGGCACTGATATCAGGCTAAGAACCTATGGCTAAACAGATCATAGGCCCCAGGAAAGAACCTACTATTATTATGCAGACAAATGGACATAGTATTAAATGAACTTGTTATGACTTATACTTATGTGTATAGATCAGTGCATCTCTCAACCCTTACCTGAAAATCTTCTATTTGTAACAGGTGATAATTAACACAAACACCCACAACCCCACAACGGACCAGAGTGCAGAGACTAAAAGAGATGAGTTTCTACACAACCCAGATGTAAAATGTATCTGGCCTGAAGAGTAATACTAGACCATCTTAATTATTAGAAACTAAACTTTTACTTAAAGAAAACAGTAACATTTAAAATAAAAATGCCTTGGAATGAAACAAGGTCTAAGTCTTCCAATATTCTAAGTCTTCCAATATTCTAATCCTAAACATAATGAAAACAGCACTCGCTTTTACCACCACAAAGCAGATTACCGGGTTTGATGCTAAGTTTCATCCCTCATTCTGGGATGCTGAGTCATCAGTTGTTGTTGCTGCTTCATCTGTGGGTGCATCTGTCCTGCTAATGATGTTTACTCATCACACAGCATCACCACATCAGCCATCATTGCTGGAGACAGCAAAGAGTTCTGGTGCTAAAGACAATGACGCAATGTTATATCTTCCATCACTACCCTGTTGCTTTGAGGGTTTTTCCTATATGTGCAATTTGTCTTTATTACTGAGCAGAAGAAAGGAGATTTGTCTAGTATATATGAAGTATCCACATTCAGTTAAATGTCACCCTGAGCTGTGTGCTGCAGGGGCCTTTGTTTCTGGGGCAGGGCCCTTCCTTAATTCTGTAGCTCCCCTGCTGCTTCATGTAAATGAAGATGCAATGACCTTTTGTTTGTTTGCCCATCTCTCCTTTCTGCCCTATGATTAAAGATTTGTCTAGGAAGGCACAAAAGTGTTTCTTTTTTTTTTTTTTTTTAAATTTTTATTTTGCAATACAATTAAGTTCTACATACAGGCACAGATTCCCTTGTTCTCCCCCCTCACACCCCCCTCACCTTCCCCCCAGCCCGCCTCCCATTCCAATCTCCTCCAGGGCAAAGCCTTCCCCACAGACTGAGATCAACCTGGTGGACTCAGTCCAGGTAGGTCCAGTCCCCTCCTCCCAGGCCGAGCCAAGCGACCCTGCATAGGCCCCAGGTTTCAAACAGCCGACTCATGCAATGAGCACAGGACCCAGTGCCAGTGCCTGGATGCCTCCCAAACAGATCAGGCCAATCAACTGTCTCACCCACTCAGAGGGCCTGATCCAGTTGGTGACCCCTCAGCCATTGGTTCATATTTCATGTGTTTCCGTTTGTTTGGCTATTTGTCTCTGTGCTTTATCCGACCTTGGTCTCAACAATTCTCTCTCATATAAACCCTCCTCATTCTCGCTAATTGGACTCCCAGAGATCCACCTGGGGCCTAGTCATGATCTCTGCATCCAGATCCCTCAGTAGTTGGATGAGGTTTCTAGCACGACAATTAGGGTGTTTGGCCATCCCATCACCAGAGTAGGTCAATTCGGACTGTCTCTCGACCATTGCCAGCAGTCTGTTGTGGGGGTATCTTTGTGGATTTCTGTGGGCCTCTCTAGCACTTTGTTTCTTCCTATTCTCATGTGGTCTTCATTTACCATGGTCTCCTATTCCTTGTTCTCCCTCTCTGTTGTTGATCCAGCTGGAATCTCCCACTCACCCAAGCTCTCTTTCTCTCGACCCTCGCCCTTCACTACCCCCACTCCTGTCCAGGCTGTTCATGTAGATCTCATTCCATTTCTCTGTCATTGGGCGATCCCTGTGTCTTTCTTGGGGTCCTGATTTCCAGGTAGCCTCCCTGGTGATGTGAGTAGCAGTCCAGTCATCCTTGTTCCACATCTAGGATAGCCAAAAGAATCCTGTACAATAACACAACCTCTGGAGGCATCACGATCCCTGACTTCAAGCTGTACTATAGAGCTACAGTAATAAAAACAGCTTGGTACTGGCATAAAAACCGACATGTGGACCAATGGAATCGAATTGAAGACCCTGACATTAATCCGCACACCTATGAACAAATAATTTTTGACAAAGAAGCCAAAAGTGCACAATGGAAAAAAGAAAGCATCTTCAACAAATGGTGCTGGCAAAACTGGATATCAACATGTAGAAGGCTGCAAATAGATCCATATCTATCACCGTGCACAAAACTTAAGTCCAAGTGGATCAAGGACCTCAACATAAACCCAGCTACTCTGAACCTGCTAGAAGAGAAAGTAGGAAGTAGTCTTGAACGCATTGGCATAGGAGAACACTTTCTAAATAGAACACCAGTAGCACAGACACTGAGAGAAACAATCAATCAATGGGACCTCTTGAAACTGAGAAGCTTTTGTAGGGCAAAGGATACGGTCAACAAGGCAAAGCGACAGCCTACAGAATGGGAAAAGATCTTCACCAATCCCACATCTGACAGAGGACTGATATCCAGAATATATAAGGAACTCAAGAAATTAGACATCAAAATGCCCAACAGTCCAATTAAGAAATGGGCTATAGAACTAAACAGAGAATTCTCAACAGAGGAAACTCAAATGGCTGAAAGACATTTAAGGAATTGCTCAACATCCCTAATCATCAGGGAAATGCAAATCAAAACAACTCTGAGATACCACCTTACGCCTGTCAGAATGGCTAAGATCAAAAACACTGAAGACACCTTATGCTGGAGAGGATGTGGAGCTAGGGGAACTCTCCTCCACTGCTGGTGGGAATGCAAGCTTGTACAACCACTTTGGAAATCAATTTTCTTAGAAAATTGGGAATCCATCTCCCCCAAGATCCAGCTATACCACTCTTGGGCATATACCCAAGGAATGCTCAACCACACCACAAGAGCACTTGTTCAGCTATGTTCATATCAGCATTGTTTGTAATAGCCAGAACATGGAAACAACCTAGATGCCCTTCAACTGAAGAATGGATAAACAAAATGTGGTACATATACACAATGGAATACTACTCAGCAGAGAAAAACAATGACATCATGAGGTTTGCAGACAAATGGATGGACCTAGAAAAAATCATCCTGAGTGAGGTATCCCAGACTCAGAAAGACAAACATGGTATGTATTCACTCATAACAAAAGTGTTTCTTGTTCCCTCAACCCAGATCGTCAGCCACGTTCCGCAGAGCCAGCTGTTTTCATAAAGCACGTACTTCCAGAGGAGGAATATCCTCAATTAGGGTGCCATTTTTGGAGTGTCATCTCGGGATTTCCTGATGCAATTTTGAGTTGCCCCATCTCTCTCTCCTTATAGATGCTGAGATGTCATGTTTTCTCTCTTGAATGTTTGTTGAAAAACCAATATACATACAATACATAATATCCTGAGGTGGGGTGAGGGTTGGATTGCTGGTGATTGAACCAGGGCCATGTGCATGTGGTACCCACTCTTATGGCATCCTCCAAGCTCTGGAAAAAAAGGGAGCAGTATGAATGATGGAAAGTATGCCAGCAGGGCTTGAGAAGTAGCTTAGTGGGGGTAGTGAAGGTCCTGTGTTCATTGCTCAGCACTACAAGCAAACAGATATTAAAAGTTGCTAGCTTCAGCAAATCTCTCAGGCCCCCTGTTACACATATTGTTAGGCTACCCTGTGGATGCAGTAAGTAATGTGGGGCTTTTGTTTAGCCCTGGATCCTGTTTCCCTGAGCAGCTGCTGTACAATGGAGTCTTCTGGGTATTGCAGCTTAGGGCATGCTTAATTTGGTAGAAGTTGAAGGAGCTAACCCGAATCACAGTTACAAGACTTGTTTATCTTTATTTACACTTCTTTGCTGCAGGTAGGAGCAATGTATTTTTCTTCTGTACATATCTCCTAATAACAGGGATAATAGAGTGGGGATTCTGAGGGAACCTTGGCCAGGAACAAACAAAAGTAAACACAAAGAAAGGACATAGTTTGTGCTCAGCACCACACCACTGCAGTGGTTGTAGAAACACAAAATTCCATGAGTTTTCTTAAAAGTTGATATCCGAAAGTCTGCTTATCTTTAGTTCTTTGGAATGCCTAAATTAATGCTTTCATTGCTACATGGAAGGGAGAGAGGAGGGTGAGAGCAATGGGGGAGGAAAATGGAGAGCCTCCCTGAACCTTTTGGAAATGGCACCAGACCCAGAAATAGATAGTGGGGTTTTTATTTGTTCATTTGGTTTTGTTTTCAGCATAGCTTAGTACAGCATTGGCTAAATCTAGAAGATAAAAAGCAAGTGAAAGCAAGCAAATTGGTTTCTTTTTTTAAAAGGAAGGTTCTGGAACCCCATTGTGACTTCTAATATCTGGAGATGTTAGCCAACTGGACGGATTCTGCATGGTCGCGAGTTAGTGTGTATGCTCTGTATCCTGCTGGCCACTCAGTGTGGCTGCCAGACAGCAGTCACACTTGCCCATGAATGCTGATCAGCATTTAGCTAGGTCTCACCACCAGGGCTTGTTTAGAGCATGCCAAAGTCAATGCATATACCCAGCCATGTCCCTAACCAAAGAACATGACACAAAAAAAACAAATGACCCATTTGAAAAATAGACCCAGAACCTGAATAGACAGTTCTCAAAAAAAAAAAAAAGCTAAAAAAAATGCCTGTCCATTGTCCCTAGGGAAATGCAAATCAAAGCAACTTTGAGAGTTCATCTTATGCCAGTCAGAATGGCAAAGATTAACAATACAACTTATGGCCTTCACTTTGTCTTTGGATTTTCTTCCTTATGGGAGGACACTTGTCATTGGCATTGAGTTTAGAACACCCCTCCCCCAATCCGGAATGATTCCATTTTTATCCTTAATTTATACCAGTAGCCTACTTATAAGTAAGATCACATTCTAAAGCTTGTGTAGACAGGGAGTTGGGGGCAGTGGTATGCTATTCAGTTTTTGTATAAGATGATATAGTACTAATTTCATTCTTCTACATGTGGGCATCCGGTTTTCCCATCACCACTTGTTGAAGTTTCTTTCCCACTTATGTTTCTGACATCTTTGTCAAATTTTACATGGCTGAAATGATGTATGCTCATGTTTGGGTCTTTGGCTTTGTTCCATTGGTCTATATGTCAATTTTTGTGACAGTGCCATACTGTTGTTATCAATGTGGCTCTGTAGTATGTCTTAAGATCTAGAATGGTAGTCCCTCCAACATTGTTCTTTTTGTTCAGGGTTGTTTTTGCTATCCAGGATCTTTGATGGTTCCATACACATTTTAACATAGTTTTTTTTTATTTCTATGAAGAATAAGATGGGGATTTATTGGGATTGCATTGAATCTGAAAATAGCTTTTGGTAAAATGGTCATTTTCACACTTAATTCTACCAATCCATGATTATAGGAAGTTTTTCTTTTGTATTCTCTATCTCTTTATAAAGAAGTTTAAAGTTTTTATTGTAGAGGTCCTTCACTTCCTTATTTAGACTTATTCTTGGATGTTATGTTTTCTTGAGGTTATTGTGACTGGGTGAGTGTCTGTGATCTCCTCCTCTTTACATTTGTTATTAGTGTATAGAAAAGCTATTGATCTGTGCAAGTTGATTCAGTATTCTGCCACATTGCTGAATTTGTTTATCATCTTTAGATGTTTTCTGGTACAATTTTTGGGATCTCTAATATTTAGTATCATATCATCTGCAAATAGGGATAGTTTGACATCTTCTTTTCCTATTTGTATCTCTTTAATTTC
The DNA here is from genome assembly GCF_949786415.1 of Peromyscus eremicus. NCBI lineage: Eukaryota > Metazoa > Chordata > Mammalia > Rodentia > Cricetidae > Peromyscus > Peromyscus eremicus. The sequence continues at coordinate 110,016,097 of NC_081419.1, forward strand.
CTCCTCTGGTCTTATTGCTTCAAGCACAGTGTTGAAAAGGAGAGGGAATAGTGGGCAACATTGTCTTTTCCAGATTTCAGTGGGATTACTTGAAGCTTTCCTCCATTTAGGATGTTGTTGGCTGTGGGTTTCTCATATATAGTTTTATTATATTGAGTTATGTTCGCTCTAGCCTGACATTTTCTAGGACTTTTATCATGAAGGCATGTTGGATTTTGTCAAAGGCTCTTTCTGCATCTATTGAGATTATCATGTGATTTTTGTCTTTAAGTCCATTTATATGGTTTATTACATTTATTGACTTGTATATGTATAACATCCCAGGATTTCAGGATAAAGCCAACTTGATCATGATGGATAATCTTTTTGGTGTATGTCTGTATTTTGTTTGCTAGTATTTAATGCAGCATTTTTGAATCTATGTTCATCATATATTGGCCTATAGTTTTTCATTTTTATTGTGTCTTTATGTGGTTTTAATATTAGAGTGATACTGGCCCAAGCTGTACATCCAGTGTCTCCGTTATACATCTCATGTCCTTATGTTCATCATTGCATCAAGTTCACCAGTAACCATAGCAACTCTAACCTACAGATGAAGAAACTTAGGCTAGTCACAATGATCAGCTTGCTCAACTTATACAAATAAATGAGTCAACAACACGTGGCAGCTAGCCACAGTGACTCATGTCTATGATCCCAACACTTAGGAGGTGAGTTAGGAGGATCAATGCAGTTTAAGACCAGCCTGGGCTACAGAGTGAGACTCTTCTTGAAAAAACCAAAACCAAAAACAGGATCCTTAACAGTTCACTCTGGTAGCCATAACCTCTGTCCTTGTTAGTGGGGAAAAAGAGAACATTGTCTAGGTGTTGACTCTTGCTTTTCCTTGTTTTTGTTGTCTACAACTAACTGTATTTCACAGCCCCGTCTTAAAAATGTAGCTGCATTCTCTCGCTGTATTCATTTCAACAGAACATTTACAGTTCACTGATTGTTTTTTCAGATATTGTGGATGCTTTATCCGATCCAAAGAAATTTCTTTCAATCACAGAAAAGAGAGCAGACCAAATGAGAGCTATGGGCATTGAAACTGTAAGTAGAAACCATGGGCTAAAGACAGTTCGGTTGGGAGAGTTGGTTTCCAAACAGTGACTGCAAAAGCAAGAGAAAGGTGATGGAGGAAGTTTAAAGATGGTGTTCCAAACCAAGCTTATCAGTTCAATAGTAGTTTGAAGGGTCTACACAAAGGCAGCACGTTTTGTAAAACATGGCCACCATCAGAAAGTCTCTTAGTCACCAGTGAGACATCTGGGCATATCTGTTACATTATAAATGAAATAGGGACTGTTCATTAGAAATTATAATCAAGGATGTTTTGTAACCCGGAAATGCCAAATATCTGAGTTTAGTGAGTTAATTAAAGTGGCATTTATTACTAGATACTCATTTCTTTGTCCTTGCATTCCAACATTCCCTCTGTCCATCTGTTTCTCTGTTGTCATTGTTCCTTTGCTAGACGGCTCAGGATGGAGCACAATCAACTAGTCTCCAGGAACTAGAAAATATCCTGCCTGAAAAGGAGTTGGATTGTTTTTCTTTGCCTAGATCTTTTTGTCCAGCATAAGGAAACCACATAGTCCTACTCCCCTGAGACAAAGAGCTTGTTTTGTTTTGTTTGAGACAAGGTCATATTATGTAGCCTTGGCTGGCCTAGAACTCACTCTGTAGACCAGGCTGGCCTTGAACTCATAAAGCTCTACTTGCCTCCGACTCCTTAGTGCTGGGATTAAAAGTGTGGGTCACCAAGCCCAGCTTCAGGTAAAGATCTTTAAAGACAGTAGAAATCTGAGAAGCCGAGGGGTCTATCATTACAGTAAAAATAGTTCTAGTGTCACACACTCCAGTCACTGGGGATGTTTCTGTTGCAGAGTGACATAGCAGATGTGCCCAGCGACACTTCCAAAAATGACAAGAAAGGCAAGGCCAACCCAGCCAAAGCGAACGTGACCCCTCAGAGCAGCTCTGAGCTCAGACCAACCACCACAGCCGCCCTGGGCTCTGGCCAGGAAGCCAAGAAAGGTAGGTGTGCTGCGAGACTCCTTGGCAACCTTGCAGTTTTAGCCTCGTTATAGACAGTCTTCGTGGGGCATTTGGCATTGTCACTTTTGCCAACTTTCATTACGACATGAGACTCAAAAACAGACTTAGTGGACAAGTTGCTTGATTTCCTTCCCTGGGAGTTGACTAGGGAATCAACGTTGGTATCATGGGCTGGGGCTCAAGCACCTTAACTAAACACTGTGCTATCCTTAGTGTTTACTTTGGTGTGCTTTACAGCCAAGGTAGAGGAGCCCTTACTGCGACAGTGCTGATCGCTAACTCACCCTCTCTTTCTTCCAGACAACAATAGACAGGGGGCTCTAAAGCAACAGAGTCACAAATATCATAGGTAATTTCCCCATATGTAGAGACTGGCTTGACTGTTTATTTTTAAAACCATCAGACAGGCATTTGAAGACCATTTGCAAATTGTTTTCTATGGGTAAAACAACAGCTCATAAGACAGTGGTTCTCAACCTGTGGGTCACAACCCCTTTGAGAGTTGGATAACCTATCTGATATCCTGTATATAGCAGATATTTACAGTAATATTCATAACAGTAGCAAAATTACAGTTATGAAGGAGCAACAAAAATAATTTTATGATTTGGGGTCACTACAACATGATGAACTATATATTACAGGGTCACAGCTTTAGGAAGGGTGAGAACCACTGTCATAAGAAGTGTCATCATACAGAATCATGTGACCCTGTGCTACTGGACAGCCTGTATATAGGGAAAAATCTGTGCTGGGTATTTATAGTGGACTTCAGTTCAAGATGGCCAGGCATCCATTCTAACTGAATCCCATTTCATATTGGCAGTTATATATTTAAAATATCCCCTTGATCATAAATAATTTGCTACACTCACTATGTTCATTTGAATAGTAATTTCTTTTTCTCCTAATGGTTTCTTAATGTGTGTAGTCCCTATTTACAAGTAAATTAATGCCTATGGTATAAGGAAATTAAGTCATTCATACACGTACGTACACAGAGTGCTAACAATTTAAGGTAAGACGAGACAGTCTTTCCCAACTGAAGCAGCCTGGTTATTTAGCAGGAAACTAAGTGTGCACTGAGCTTTGTGAAACAAATTAGAAAATGAAGCTGCACGAAAGAACCCAATTTATACTGGCCCTGCAGCTGTGTGTCTGTTCGTCTCAGGAAAGAACTTGGAGTGAGGTAATGAGCCAAGCAAAGGCATTTCCTGATCAGGATTAGCACTGATACTCTTACAGAGATAGGCAGTGGAAAATGCAAGAGGTAAAGCCCTGATCTCATCCTCCAGTCCATAGGGACTGTAGATAGTATAGTATAAAGTAGTCCTGAAAACAGTGCAGCATAACCCGCTTCCCAAGGCCCAAGGTGTCTGAAGCTCTAAATGGGTCTGTACTTGGGTTTAGAGCTGCCTTATCTTTGTTCAACAAGGCTACTTTTAAAGGAACCAAGCAGCTCTCAGTTTACCTCTAATTGTTTTTTCCCCAGCTCACCCAAAAGGTAGGACTTACAGGCTGTTTCATTTTTGTACTGTATTGAGGAGACTTGGGAACCTACAAGACGTCACCACCATACTGGGTTCTACCAATAATGATAATAATAATGACAATAATGATAAAGGCCTGTATACCTTTGGGGATGTGCATGAGCAGGGAAGGGTAAGGACAGTCTCCATCGTAATAGCCAGCCCAGGCAGGTGCAAAGAGGACTAACTAGTTAGAACAGAAGAGGAGGCAGACCCCCATATCTCTGCCAGCAAGGTCCAGAGAGAACCCAGAGATAAGATCCCCATTGAGTTGGACCTTGAAACATAGGTCTGGCTCAACCAAAAGGAGATGGGTAGGGAAACCAAGGGAGGGCCGTTACCTGAAGCGGAGTGGGCAGTAGAAAGGGGAAGCTGTTCACTTGCCCTGGTCTGAAAAGAACTCTGGGACCACTCTGAGAAGACAATGGAGGACAACAGCGACAGTGTTGGCATCCGGATTCGTTACCAGCAGAGATGCTACAGGCCTTCAAGAGCCCTGGTACTCGGGACCGTCTTCTAGCACGTACCACACTATGATTAGGGAGTTAACCAGAGAAAGAGGTTGATACACACACATCCTTCACCATTACTGTGTCCCTGGGACCATGCTGGGAAAGATCTGGCAGTGTTCCTTTCTTAGGAAGCACATGGCTAATAAATGACTGAGCAGAGAGGGTGGCCTACGTTAAGCTGGAAGTAATCATGAGAAAAGAACCAGGGAAGAAGGATTTAGTAGTTTGGATGTGGAGCTTCAAGAGAAAAACAAAACTCAGATGTGTTTCAAGAGACTTCAGGGTTACACTCTCTGGGTGGATGGTAAGAGCAATAGCAGAGTTGAGGGAAGGATGACCTTGGTAAGAAAATGACTCTGGCTCCTGATGGCACTGATTTTAAACTGGTGTTGATATGAACATGCTTGCAGATCTGTGTTAGGTGTGGAGGGGGAGCGGCAGAGGACTGAGGGAATAAGAACCCTCTGTCAGAGTGAATGACAGACATGAGTGAAAAATAAGAATAGAGGTCTTACAATTGTGTAAGAATTCATTTTGAGAAAGAATTATTGACTTAGGGAAGTTATGATGGTAATATTTCTGTATAACCAGGGATGCCTAGCTGCTGAGGCCAGAAGCCTAGCCATCAAACATGATAACTTAAGGCATAAAACACATGTTCTGATAGCATGTCAGTAGCCAGTGATGAAGAGAGACAGGAGGGAAATGTAAGAGGGTACAGAGTACTGTGGCCCCCTGGAAGATCGGATGTGGAGATGGAGGAAGTGAGAGATTCAAACTGTATCTCCTAGCTATGCAGCCATGCAGCAACAACCATACCCATGCTGCGTTATTTTCTTTGATGTGTTAACAGTAAGAATACTGGGATCCTAGCTAGTTTCCAGGTTAGGATTTGAGAAAGCAAGTTGTTTCATGGAGCTATATTGATAATATCAAAAGCTTTATGTAGTAAAACTGCAATTAGCCAGAACCTTTGGAACTTAAGGTGTAGATACCTGACCCACTTTCCTACCAGGCCAGCCAACAAACGTGCCCTGTCCAACATGGTAGCCTGTGGCCACATGGAGCAATACAAGGGAGCTGAAATTAAGCTTGAACATTCAGTTCCTCCCATGCCCGCATTTCCAGTGCTTGGGGACTATGTGTCTTTGGAGACCTCACACATAGGCTATCTCTGCTCCTGTCAGATGTCCAATTGACCACACTGCTCTCAGCATGTATAACCGAACTAATTTTTGTCCTGTAAAATGTGAGGTTTTCCTAACTTCATAGGGGAATTAAATTTTTTATGCAGCATTTGTATATTTCTCCAACAATGAAAAATGTGATTGAGGAAGGTATGCTGTTTTCAGGCTCCTGCTTATGAAGATTTGGTTAAGAACCAAGCAAGGAAAGAAAGTCTTGTCAGTGCGGCCCAAGTCCTTAGGACTTGCTAGGTATCTGAGGACCTTGCAGTCTCCTAAACCCTGTGTTCTTTCTATAAACAAGAGAGCTGGCAGTAAAAGTAGGAAGCCCTTGGCCTTGCAGCGTTCACCTGCTGCCTATCCTGCTTCTCTCCTTCACTGTGCGCTGTGAAGTGGGGTGGGGAGGGGGTTGTCACACTAGACACAAGCTATCAGAAAATGGCTCTGTACACCCTTCCTGTCCTACCCTAAAATATCATGGAACCCAGCACTGATTCTTCCATTCAAGACTTTGCTTCTATATCCACTGGATGGTGATATAAATCTTAAAATGAATAAGACCTGAAGGCAAGAGCATGGGAATCCATACCTGTCTTTCTTAAGTACATCCTACCTGCCTTTGGGATCCCAATAGAAATCAATTATGCTTGAGTACACATTCATTGTATTTGCCTCCGATGAAAATCTGCAAACAGAAGCCATTAGGGATTCTTCTGCAATTGTGTTTACCATGACTACTTTGAGTCCAGCCTTTACTCAGCAAGCAAGCTGAGTGTATTCCTCTAGGTTCTCAAGATAGCATCCTTTAAATAGGGAGTCCAATTTCATTGTTTTCTCTGTGTTTAAGACATTGCCATACTCAATAGCATACTGCTTAAATACTAAGGTTAAATTTGTCAAAAAGAAGCTCACAAAGTCTTGCTTTTTGGTGATGGATGATAAAGTTAGTAATAGAGTCGAAAGTTAGTTGACTGATACTGTGTACCTTAAATACAGAGATAAAAAATAGCTACAACAGAACTATTGTGCTTGACCTTTTTATGGGGTCCCTTTGCCCATACCCAGTGCTAAGAAGGCTGGTTGATTGGCAGTTATAGCTACTCCTGCACAATTGTCCTGAGACTGGGAATTTCCCACTGAAGTGCCTGGAAGGTTTCAGGAAACCTCCGACACTCTCTGCTGACAGATGTGAAACCACAAAGCTCCCTTCATTCAGATAGAGCAGCTCCTAAGCCATTGCACATGGGAGCTCCAGAGGACCTGCCGGAGGCTGCCCAAGGTTGGGGTACACCTCCCTGCCTTCTTCCCATGCCCTGTCCAAGAGCTATCTTAGAGCTTTCTCTTGTGATCTGCACTCTCTAACTTAGGTGGGCCTGAGTCAGATGCTGCTGGAGAAACAGGGTTTACAAAACTTGATGATGGCCCTGTTCAGTGTGTTGCTAAAAGAATGTAAGATGTTTTTGTCTGTAGCGTGTACGCTGCTTTGGAAGCTTTAGGTACAACTTTAGAATGGAAGTTTATATTATCTGTTATTTAGTCTAATTTCTAATATACATATTGACCTTTTGTGACTTTTTTTTAAGGTATTGAACTTATCCCTCAAGTGAGGATAGAAGATTTAAAGCAAATGAAGGTAAAATGTTTTGACTACTTTCAAATGTCCTTGTAACATACACATTAATAAAACAAGTATTTTTTTCCTCACAAAATATAGTTATTGTGACTATCTCTGGAGAAAGGATAGAAGAGAGGATAGGAAAGAAGGGGAGGTGGGGAGAGAGAGAGATCTCATTTTGAATCCTCTTTTTCTCTCCTGCAGGCTTACTTGAAGCATTTAAAGAAACAACAGAAAGAGTTGAACTCTTTAAAGAAGAAACACGCAAAGGTACTGTGGTTTTCGCATACATGAGTGTACATTATGTCGATTCTTTTTTATTTTACTTTTAGCTATCTGATGAAGACCTACCACTTCTGCTTTGTGTTGTGTACAGTGAACCATTGGTTTCCCAGGATGCTAGTTAGAAGCTAATTCTAGCCAACTAGAGAGCAAGCATGACCCTCATCTTACCTCACTGTTAACTGCTGGTGCCTTTGTTCCCAGCTCACTGTCCAGTAGTTTATAAAACCGTGTATGTGGGGAGAACCTAGCAGGGGACACCTCTCACTTAAACGCTAACGAATAACCTACTTCTGAAATTTCTGTATTTTTACTTTTCATCACTAAAGAGTCTGTCAGACAGGGATCAGAAGAATTCTTAAGAGGTAGTTACAAGTTTAAGAGAATACCAAGCAGTCGCCCCAGGAATTCCCCAATGAGTTGAAAGGGTTTTTAATTCTCAGACACCATGCTTCTTACTGTCTTCTCTTACAGAGGCAGGTGGGACATGCAGGACTGAGGTGGGGTGGGGTAATGTAGAACTGACGTGGGGTGGGGGTAATGCAGAACTGAGGTGGGGTGGGGATAATGTAGAACTGAGGTGGGGGGCCGATGCAGAACTACTTTTCTGTCTTGAGAAACCTAACTGCCTCTGTTGTCAGGATCCTGTGTGTCCTCTTCATGAGGTGCAAAGAGAGACAGAGAAACTCTCTTTGTCTGAAAGGACTTTGAAGCTCTTTCACGTCAACATTGCATGCTTGTCTCCCACTCTGCCCAGGCCCCCAGGCCCCATGCAGACCTGTGCTTCCTGCTTGGAGTCAGGGGTAAACTTGCTAATGTGCCAATGGCCTGGTGGAAAAGCTTGTTATTTCTCCTCAGTTTGTTCTCCTTGGAAAGGCCAGAACTTATCCTGGCCAGTGAATGTTCCCTGTGCTGTGGGATTGATAGTTAAGCGTGTTTACTGACAGGTGTCTTCAAAGATTGTTATAGACTTTCATGAGTACCAATGTCTTAGTTACTTTTCTATTGAGTGACAAAACACCATGATCAAGGCAACTTATAAACGAAAACATTTAATTGGGGGCTCACAGTTTCAGAGGGTGAGTCCATGACCGTTATGGTGGGGAGCACAGCAGCAAGCAGGCATGGTGCTGGAGAAGTAGCTGAGAGCTTCCTTGTTAAGACAACAACCTCCAGGCAGAGAGAGACAGAGAGACACAGAGACAGAGAGAGAAACTTACTGGGAATGCTGAGAGCTTTGAAAACCTCACAGCCCACCCCCAGTAACACATCTCCTCCCACAAGGCCACACCACCTAATCCTCCCCAAACAGTTCCATCAACTGCAGAACAAGCATTCAAATATATATGAGCCTATGGGGTCACTTTTCCTTCAAACCTGTGTACCCCATTTGTGAGATTCAATTCATCGCCTAAAGAGGAGACAACACAGAATTTTTCTGTAGGGCAGAGATTTTTTTTTAAAGGCAGAGATGTTTAAAGTTTGGATTTTATTTTTATTGCTGATTTGTAAAAGTTTGGACTGTGGAAAGGCCACAGGAAGAGAAAAATGAAATAATTACTTCAATCAGTAGGAGTGAAGTTGGTGCCCACATAGCACTGCATAATACAACAGATTTCCCTTACTGAACCTCTGTCCTTCAGTGGCCTCTTGGCGATCACTGTGTTGGTCAGAAACATAAATGCCCTGAGTGCATTCAGCAGTCCTTTAGCATACAAGCAGGAAATCTACTGTGGCTGTAAAAACAGCCAAGAGAGCAGCAGCTGAAAGTTCTTCCAGCTCACCGCTCATTTGCGTTGATTGTATCTTCCTGGAAGAGTTCCTCTCAAGGAGCTGTTTTACACACAAGGAAACCAAGGATCAGTTAAATCAAGCCCTTTAACCAATGTCCAAGAGCTGGGGATTAGCAGGGCTGGTAACTGAACACAATCTACCTGAGGCCAGGCCTGACATTCTTTTTTTTTTTTTTTTTTTTTTTTTTTTTTTGGTTTTTCGAGGCAGGGTTTCTCTGTGTAGCTTTGCGCCTTTCCTGGGACTCACTTGGTACCCCAGGTTGGCCTCGAACTCACAGAGATCCGCCTGGCTCTGCCTCCCGAGTGCTGGGATCACCGCCCGGCCAGGCCTGACATTCTTATGTTAATTATGTAGGGCATTAGATGCATTGGTAAGTTAATAAGGCCTTTTCCTTGGGTCAAACACAGTGACAACACTTGAGACTTATCGATAAGGGTTTTCTTAATTCTGTGAAATGTGATCTACTCCCTAAATGTAGAACTGTTGATTTCCTTCTCTGGCCTATTTGCTTTATGGGAAAGAGGCAAAGAATGTAAATTGTTTCTCTGTGAAACTGAGAGATACTAGTAGACTTTCTCTTCCATTTCAGGATGCCCTGAGTTTCAGTCTATATATTTTTTTTCCTCTCAAGTTGACAGGAATACATTCCTTTCAGTTATTAAGCACTAGATCCCATGTGGCTAGATAAATCCAAGTTACCTTTCTTTGCAGAAAGTAATTTCAAAGTTCTTAAAGCTCCTACATTATAATAAGGTGTAAACAAAGGTTTTTTTTTTATTTTAAATTTATCTATTTTACATCCAGACTATAGTTTCCCCTCCCTTATCCTCTCAGTTCCCCCATCCTCCCTACCTCTCCCCTCCCCCCACCAATCCACTTCTCTGTTTCTGTTCAGAAAAAGGCAGGCCTACCATGAATATCAACAAAACATGGCATATTAAATTGCAGTAAGACGAATCACTTCCCCTTGTATTAAGGCTGGGCAAGGCAAGCCAGTATGAGGAATAGGGTCTCAAAAGCTAGCAAAAGAGTTAGAGAGAGCCCCTACTCCCACTGTTAGGAGTCCCACAAGAATACCAAGCTGCACAACTGTCCCATATATGCAGAGAGCCTAGGTCATCGTTTCAGACTCTTGTGAGCTCCTATGAGCCCACGTTAGTCAATTCTGTGGGTTTTCTTGTGATGTCCCTTCTGACTCCTACAATCTTTCCTCCCTCTCTTCAGCAGGAAACAAAGATTTTAAATTTCTCTAAATCCTGCTGTCTCACTTTGTGTAGATTTCCATAATAGCTTGATAGTGTGCATTTTTTTGGAGGAAACATTAGCCTTCAGAATTCTCTGGAATAAGTAGCAGAGTTGAAGTACAATAAAATGTTTTCTACTTTATGTCTGCTTTTCAGGGATCCTGTCTGAGCAGTGAACTGCATTATCTGCATCCTTCTCATGCTCTCTTACACTTCAGAAGCTGAAGTCTTACTGTGCATTAAGAGCTTATGAATGAATTCCTTCTCTCCCATTATATGTACTTTGCTGCTCAGTCTGCTATGCATTATATTTATGAAGTCTGAGTTTGGGAGTCTTCCATAAAGCTAGTATGATAAATGAGACTAACGTTTATGCAGTGCCACTTTGCATTACCCAAAACCTAAATAATACTCTCCACGGTTTAGACATGAGTAAACTGAAATTTAGAGGAGTGTTCCTTGCTGAGGGAAATGTAGCTAGTCACATGCTGGTTACATACCCTTTACTACTTATCACACTGTCTACTTTTATAAAGAATATTTCTGGACTATTTGCACTGTCCCAATTGCTTTGTAAAGAATTGCTTACTAAAAATTGTACCTTTTTGTTTATAGACTGTCTATAACTTTTATCTATAATACTTAATTAATATTTCTATGCTCTTAGCCAGCTTTTCAGATGAAGAATATATGAGCATTTATATATATTTAGGCTTAGTCTGCAAACAGGTTTGTCTTTAACATTGGCAAGTGAAAACTAACAGAGCACAGAGGGAGCATGGACTGTTACCACTGGGCATATTGGTTCTTCGTCTCATTTGACCTTATTTAACTCTCACCAATTTTTCCACCTGCAAAACATTTTCAATGGTATGACTAGCCAATGCATATGTTTAAACATTAATTATTTTAAAAAATAAATTTTCTTTATTCTTGAGAATTTCACATGTGTATATAATGAAATATGATCATATTTAAGCCCATCTCCCCCAGTTCTCCCAACATATCCCTCTCCTAGCTTTATGTCTTTTTTTTTTTTTTTACAACCCACTGAATCTAATTAATGCAATACAGCTAATATGTTCTTGGGTGTGGGCCCATCCACTAGAATGTGGGCAACCTACCAGTAGGAAGACCTCAAAAAGAATGATGCTATCAACTCCCAATAGCTCCTCAGTAAGAGGTGGGGCCAGGATAAGCACCTCCTCAATCTATGCTAAAATTCTGGGTGGCTTGATCATGGTGCAGGTCTTATGCAGGTAACCACAGCTGTTATGAGTTCATGAAAGTGATGACCATGTCATGTCTAGAAAATAGCATTTCACAATAATCTTCCACATCCTTTCACATTCCTTATATTCTTTCATTGCCTTCTTCTTGGCAAGGAGTCAAGCATTGTTAAAGTTTCACTATAGATGAAATTTTCTCCGGTCCTGCCTTGCCTAGCAGTCTGGACAAATCTCTCCCATCTGCGGTCCTACAGCTACTTATAAATTAATTATTCAGAGGCTTATATTAATTACAAACTGTATGGCCTATGGCTCAGGCTTCTTGCTTACTAGCTCTTCCATCTTAAATTAACCCATTTCTACAAATCTATATGTTGCCACATGGCCATGGTGTTACTGGTCTTCTAGAGCTGTGGGCTCACATCTCCTCTGACTCCACCCTTCTTCATCTCGTCTTCAGGTTGAATGTACCACCTAACCTTATCTTGCCCTGCTATAGGCCAATGCAGCTTTATTTATTATCCAACGGGAGCCACACATATTCACAGCGTACAGAAAGACATCCCACAGCAGTGCACCCTATTTAAAGCTGAGTGCTCAGTCAGCACTTTGACCAACTATGAGTCTCTGCAGTGAATGCTGCCCACTGACAGTGGTGCCCACTTTTTCTGACCATGTTTGAGAGTAGCCCAGGTCTATGGGTATAAACATAAATATTTAGAAGGCAATTTGACACGGTGACCATTTAACAAAATAACAATTGCAGGTTTTATGCTGGGGTCTGTGTTCTCCTAAGCCCTGGCCTTTTGACTAGGATTACAGTACCAGCATGAAATTCCTTCCTGAGGAGCCTGCCTCACATTCAGTCAAAAAGTGGCTAACTGCCCTGTAACAGTCATGACTAAATCACTTGGCATTTAAATGGTAGAGCCAGGATGGGACCTAATTCAGACTGACTTGAAAATACAGGATCTTAGCTACTTTACCCAGCTGCCTCTGGTTTCTCCCATATTGGCCTTTATTTCCATACTTTGTCTTCTGTATGGTCTGAGGAACACGTTTTTAGAATAATGGAGACAGTCAGGGAACAATATCTGTCTTTCTTCAGAACTAATTTTTCAGTATAGAGTTGTTGGGCTAAGGCTTCACAAAGATGTGTTTTTTTTGTACCAGCTGAGACTTAGTTGAAGTCTCCAAGCAAGGTGTGAGAATGCATTTTTTTTTACTCATGGCCATTTTTTTTCTTTTTTCCCTTTTATTGAAAAGTTTTTCCTCACAGAATATATTCTGATTACGGTTCCCCATCCCTCTTCTCCTTGCAGTCCCCCCCCCATTCAGATTAATTCTCTTTCTGTCTCTCATTAAGAAATAAATAGGCTTAGGTTTGATAATAATAAAATATATTAGGATAAATAAAAGATATTAAGAGGAAACTAACACATTGGAAGAGGACGTAACAAACACACAGAAGGAAAAGAGCTCAATAAAAGGCACAAGAAATGGACATAGGTGCAGAGACCCACTCCTCACAGACTCAGGAATCCCATAAAAACACTAAACTGAAAGCTGTAATATGTACCTGAGAGACAGCGCAGGCCCTGTGGATGCTGCCTCAGTCTCTGTGAGTCATATGTGTGTCAGTCCCATTGACTGAGAAGGCCTTGTTTCCTTGGTATTCTCCATCCCCTCTGGTTCTTACACTCTTTCCACCTCTTCTTCGTCAGGGTTCCCTGAGCCCTACAGGGAAGGATTTGATGGAGACATTCGGTTTAGGGCAGAGTGTTTCAAAATCTCTCACTCTTTACCTACTGTCTGGCTGTAAGGTCTTTGTATCCTCATATGCTGCAGGAGGAAGCTTCTTTGATAATGGCTGGGCAAGTACTGCTCTTTAAGTATAGGAGAATGTCATTAGGAGTCATTTTATTGCTAAGTGCTTTTAGTAGAGCAGTAATATTTGGTTTTACCCTACCCCCTGGGCTATCTAGTGTCAGGTTCTTGGTCACTCAAGAAACTTTGGGTATGGGTTCCATCTTGTGGAGTGGTCTTAAGTCAAATCAGATATTTATTGGCCTTTCCCACAAGTTTTGTGCCACCATTGCCCTAACATATCTTGCAGGCAGGACACCGTTGTAGATCAAGAAATTGTAGCTGCGTTGTGGGGTCCCATTTTTTCTCATGGTCCGTTGACCACCAGTCCACAAGGATAAAGTGATAGAAGCGGCGACAGAGAGCTTTGTATGCAGCCTGTGAACATGATAGAAATAGCCTTCTTGGGGGAGGCTGCTTCAGGGAGACAGCTCAGCTTTATTCCAGAGTATAGGGGATATATAGGATTGGGGACAGTAGCTCAGGAATCCCCTAATTTGCATTAAACAGCACGATCATATCATAAAGCTCCTACTACAAGTCTTAGTTATCACCTGTGGTGTAGGTGGAGTTTTTCTATCCTAGGAGCAGCTTCCAAATTACCACACTGAGGCTTATATTACTTATAAATGCTTGGTCGATAGCTCAGGCTTATTACTAACTAGCTCTTACAACTTAAATTAACCCATTTTTATTGATCTACATTCTGCCACATGGCTCATGACTTTACCTGTCCTCCAGCGTGTCCTATTACCTCTGTGGCTGGCTGGCATCTCTCCCAACTCTGCCCTCCTTCTTCTCATCATTCTCAGTTTGGCTTTTCCACCTAATTTCCTGCCTGGCTACCAGCCTGTCAGCTTTTTATTAACCAATGAGAGTAATACATATTCACAGTGTACAAAAGGAATATTCCACAGTACTGTGGAAGCATGATCCAATTGTAAAGCTCCTAGCACAATGTCTAATTACCATTTGAGCATCAGGGGGAAAGCTTCTACAGGAAACTGTGTCAAGGATTATACTAGAGATAAATCAGACATCTGGAACTAAAGACAGTCTCCAAATAAGGTCAGGTAGAGAACAGGGCACCTTATGGGAGGGAGCAGGGAGTCCTCTGTGTTGCTGAGCTCAGAGAGAGCTGCCAGGCCATGATATAGTGCAACCTCTGACCACTGGGCTTGTGTTTACATTTCTCATTTGATAGTGTTTAGAGTACCTTCCTGTACCAAAGCACATAGAGGTGAAGCCTCTCTGTAGGCACAATGGAATATTACTTAGCAGTTAAAAACCAAATCAAACCAAACAAATAAAATAAGAAAGTCATGAAATTCACGTGTAAAAGGATGGAGCTAGAAAAAAAATCATAACTGAGACCCAAAAAGACAAATCTGGTATTTATTCACTTATGTGTGCATGTTAGTTGTAAAGTACTCAATAAGCAAGCTACAATCTACAGCCACAGAAGTTAGGTATAGAGTAAGGGACTGGGTGGGGTGTTGGGGTGGGGAAGGGCAGATAGATCTCCCTAGGAAAGGGAAATAGAATGGGTAGTTATGGGTGGTGGGAGGGTCAAGTAGGAAAGGAAAGGGAGAAGGGGTTGAGGGAGGGACTGTGAGGAAAGATATCTAAAATTAAAGGCCATTAGAGGGATAGTATGGAAACCTATTACAGTAGAAGCTTCCTAAAATATATACATACATGAAGGAAATCTCCAAATTATGGGGGAGACAGAGCCCCAGCTGAACATCTGTTGTCACCAAATGAAGCTTCCAGTACCAAGAATGGGTTACATCTAATTGAGTCATTGTCCAAAGGAGCCCCATGGGATCCCCCAAACAACCAAGGCTATTTTCAAAACTATAGGTTGCTCTCCACAAACTGACAGCAGAGCCATATTGCTGAAGACAGTGCCCACACAACTCATTGAACATGGAGATGCATTTTAAACAAGGATTTCTCCTATGTACATTTCCAAACATGAAGGTTAGCTACAAGGTGAAACAATGTGTGAACATGAGAAGCTGGCGTTTGTAAAAGAAAGCCCTGGAAATAGCCCTGTGATCCAGTGGTAGGATATTGAGACAAAAAGACAGGGTAGAAAGGGGTAATGCCCATTGGAGCAGCCCTTGCCTGTTTATGGTCAATTGCTTTTGACTCTCGGAATGCAGCTGGTTATTAGCCTTCTAATTGTCTCTGGACTTCTAGAACCACTTTTTCAGTTTGAAGTGGAAAGTAGGGGCATAGTTGTTAAGAGCCTATCAACCTAGACACAGAAAAAGTAAACAGCAATCCCACCTAGCATGTAAGTCTCAAGGTCCAAATGTAGGGTCACTTTCACTAAAAGACAAGAATGCTTTTCAGTTGCCCATGTTGCTCACATCCTTAAAAGATGTTTTAAATCCCAGGTTAGAGAAATACTACTAGTAACATGATAGAAGAATGAGAATTTCGATACCCTCAGCCACTAAGAAGGAAGTAACTAGGGGGAATTGGTCTTGACTAGGCCTGACTATAGTCAGAAAAGTGGGAGCAGTTATTCCTGTCCAAGGTCAAGAGAGACTCAGTATCCACACCTCCAGAGTATGAGGCTCTGTCTTCTCCAGAGGAAAACCATAAGACCTTAACCTGCTTTTCCCTCCTCCAGCTCAGTCCTTTCTTTAAACAACTTGTGGGGGCTGGAATGGCAGCTGTAGACCTGAGGCTGTGGTGCCAACATCAAATGAGTGAAATAAAGTACCTCAGAAACCTGCAAAAGTCTAACATTTTAGTAAAGCTACCAATGAAAAATTTATCTTTGCTCTGCAAGCAATGTAATCAATACCATGAAGGCTGCTTCTGAACTCAGCAGTGGTAACTCATGATGAGTCATCGTGTTCAAAGCTTTACCTCTGCTAGGAGATTGGAGGAATGATGGCACATTAGGCACCATATTCCGCTTCTCTACACTGTCCCAGTTCAGGAAGAGCCCAAATGGCTAATTTTCAGCACTGTATACGGGCTGCCACTTGTAACCAGGGCTCCCTTTTGAAGTGGTGTGTTTGTTAGCCTAAGGCTGGGGACTCTCCTTTTAGGGATGCTCTTGAGAAGGAAACTAATGTTGGGTGGGGGACCAGAAGTCTGCCTAGTTCTCAGACTGCATTACACACTGGCTTCCCAAACACTCAGGGGAAGCTGATGGACACAAGGCCAGACTGGCAATGTAAAGCTTTTCAGATTCGATTGAACTCCAGATCGTAACTGCACATTTTTCCTGCTCAGGAGCACAGTACCATGCAGAAGTTACACTGCACACAAGTTGACAAAATCGTGGCCCAGTACGACAAAGAGAAGTCGACTCATGAGAAAATCCTAGAGAAGGCGATGAAGAAGAAGGGGTAAGACTGCTGGTTAACTCCTGAGGCATCCTCCCTGGAATAGTGTGACTTTACACAGCCCAGCTGCCTCAGACCATGGAAGAACTTAGTGGTGGTGCGGTTTCATCATTAAAAATTATTCCGAGAAAATAAGAGGTCTATTCATTTCCAACCCTGTGCCATCACAGTGGAGTGTGGCATCAATCACCTTAGTCCTGGTTTAAGGATGGTCTCAGCTAAGTTCCCAAAACCTTTAGTTTATGGTAATTAATTCTGATTTTTTTTAAAGGTAGATTTATCCAAAAATAATTTTAAAACTAACTCTTCCACTCCAAGAATTGATTATAACTTTTTGTTTTATAAATAATTTTTAGAGGCTGCAAAAGATATAGTTAACTGCAATTCACCACAGTCCAAAAATGATTTCTCTTACAGCATATCCCTTGTTGATCGTTCTGTGTTCTTATGGGCCTGCACTCACTTGGGAGCTCACTTTGGAAGGCCCCTTTATTTTTATTACAGTTATGTTTTCCAGAACAACACAAAGCAGGCGGTGTATGTGGAAGCACAGTGTCCATGCAATCCTCCCTTTTTATCCCCAGTGTTTTTCTTGTCCCACTGAAGCAGAGCCAAGGCCTGTTGCTTTAAAAGCATTTGGATATATTTTTAAGTGAGTCAGGACAAGTTTGGCAGCCCATCTCATGCACTAATGGCAATATTGGGAGTAAATGTGGATGTGAGGATGTCCAGCAATACCACCTGACATAAACACGGGAGGAAGGAGTATTTCTGGTTCCAGGATTCACTCTGTTGTGGTGGAGGAGGCAGGCAGGTCATTCTTATCAGCAGAAGCATGTGGTAGAACATGTTCACAACACTCAGGACCCGGAATCAGAGGGAGGAACAGACACCAGCAGCAGTCATAACCATCAAGTCCTGACCCTAATGACCTGCTTCCCCCAGCAAAGTCCTGGTCCTAAATGTCCCTTAGCCTTCCAGAATAATGCCACCTGGAAACAAGGGATGTAGAATGTGAGCCTCTGAAGACATGTCACACTCAAACCATAAGCATGACTTTTACAAACTTCTGACCATATCAGCACCATTAACTTTAAAAAAAAGTCATTTTCTCATTTTAATGACATCTTAAAATGTTGAATGTGAGGTGTAGACCCTAATACTGTGTTTATAAGGGGTGAAGTTTTGACAGATTTTTCAGCTCTTTCCAAGAAAATATATATATATATATATATATATATATATATATATATATATCACTTTTTAAAAAATGTTCTGTTTTTCCCGTGGATTACAGTATTGAAATTTTCTTTTTTTCTTTTTTAAAAATAATTTTTGTTACTTTGGGAAGTTTATGCAGGTAGCCAATGAAATACAATCATACCCACCCTCTATTTTCTCCCTCTGAATCTGCCATATTCCTCTCAACACATCTCCCGCCCAACTTCATGTCTTCTTTTTTTTTCTTTTTAGCCCATCAAGTTCAATCAGTATGGTGCATATATGCACGGGTTGGTAGGGGCTCTTTCTGTACTTTACTTATAAGTTTTCAAACTCAAGAACTGTGTAGTTTCTCTGCCAAGAATGATATTGGGCTCCTAAATTTATAACAATAATGTCCCTATTATCTAACAGGACATTAGATAAGAACCCACTTTTATTCCATTATTTTTATTCTCAAGCATAAAGTAGAATGAAAGTGATGTTTATCACTGGTTGTTCCAAAGGATACATTGGCCATGGAGCCATCCTCATGAGGAGGAGTTGAGGTCCCACAGTACATAGCGCCTTATGTCACCCTAGTTATAGGAGACCGAAGAAGCCTGCCTGTAGGTTTCTTTCTGAGTTCATGCTGCCAGATGCAGATCTGCCTCCAGGCGCTGCAGAGAGAATTTTCCCAGCACTTGAAATCCAAGACCTAAAAAAAACTCATTGAAAGCTTCCTCTCAGCCAGTTATCAGATGTTTTTATCTACACAGCTAGCTCCAAGGAGAGCTTCCTGTTACTCCCTGGACTTTGTGTTTCCAGGTACCCAAAATGTCGGTAAAAGGGGAAATTGATTCTGTGTTTGGATATTTCTGTAAGGAGATCCATTTCTAGAACACATGCAGGTGACTTTGGATTGAAGATGGTCTGAGTTATGATTTTCCAGCTTCACAATGGTGCAGGAAGTTACCCGCATCCAGGAGAACATGAACTTGGGCTTTGCCTGGATTTCTAGTATGTGGTAGGATAATTTTGTGATTCTGATCAGCATCTCCCAGTCAGCCACATGAAAGAGGGGAGTGGTTGATCCTCTGCAGCAGACTGGGTAGGCTGGCTGGACTAAATGCATCTTGCATTTTTGATACCTTCAACTTACGGTGAGGGTTAATCAGACGTCATTCCCATCGTCAATGAAGTTTTCCCTACTCCTCATACCCAACTGAAGGGAATGATTCAAGTGGAAAAAGGAGCTTTACTGAAGTGCTCCCGCCTAACTACGGGATAACTATCTCTCAAGAATGTTCCATTCAGTTTGTTTAAGGTAGCAGGGAGAAGGTGACTGGAGAAGGCAGAGAAAGAAAAAGCTAATGCTGGAGAAATCAAAATAAATGCTTCTACAAGGGCAGAAAATGAAAAAGGCAGTGTGCAAGGGGAATAATTATACAGTCGTGACTTCTTAATATTACAGGGATCCTTAGCTTATGCCAGCTGGTTAAGAATGCGGAATAAAACCCACCATTGCATTTACTGTGAAAGTTTGTCTGGAATGAAGCCAGAGGAACATTTCAGCTTGCTGAATAACAGACTGGAGAAGAAACACACTGAGTACCAGTCATTGAGAAGCAACGGGTGTGATGAGAGCCCATTTGCAGGGGAGAGTTTCTTTCAGAAGATGCGTGGTTAATAAACTGATGCATTGTGAGCTGGGCTATCATCATAAGCCAGAGCATTCGTGCTGCAGACAGAAGCCTAGGTCCATTCTGGTTTCAGCAATAATGTGGAACAGAAAATACCAGCACTGGAATAAGCAGTAATGGCTTCTGGGCAATTGCCTGGTATATATTTCCTGCTCAAAAGAGAATAAGAAGCCACCTCCTTCCCTGCTATGTAGTGCCAATAAATGCTATTTTCTTCCTCACTGGCATGTTTCAAAGACAAAAATCTTGCTTTATGACCAAAATGAAGGAATTAGAAATTCACTTCAAGGCTGTTTTCATCCCTAATAATATTTTATAGAATAAATAAAAAACAGCTTGAAGAAAAACATGAACCAAAATGGAAACTCTGACAACAGATGATATACAAGGAAATAATTGCTAGGCCTGGAGTATTTCTGTGTGTGGTTGAATTGAGTAATCATGGCACAGATAATATTTTCTAAGGTATAAATGTATTCCTGGAAAAATGGATGCTGCCCAATGGGCCATGGCATCACACATTTGATGAATGTATTGTCTTCATCAGAAAGTGTTGTCACAGAGTCCCAAGGGAGCTCAAAGATATCTAATTTCTGGCATGCATTTTCACATCTCCATTTTCAGGGGGAGTAATTGTCTTGAAATGAAAAAAGAAACAGAAATTAAAATTCAGACCCTGACATCAGATCACAAATCTAAGGTAAGAAAATACCCATTTTCACACAGTGACCTGAGGAAGATATTTAATAGTTTATTTTAGAAGGGGCCACTCGGGATTGATCCGGTGTCAGGAACAGCAGTGCGGAGTTGGACTGGGAAGATGGGTCAGAGGTCTGTGTTTGCCTCAGTTTCGCTGTCTTTGAGAAGGGCAACTTCAGGGAGCATCTTTTTATCTTGCATATATATATATGTTGTTTGATGATCCTGATGAGATGGTGAGCACCTGGGCTGGGAGAGGACACTGCAAATACAAAAATACAAATGTACTTCCCTACGGAGGTAACATCAACTATAACACACGAGTGGCCAGACTGTGGGCTGAGTACTTTTTACATTTTACTGCATCTTTGCTAGGACTTTTAGGGTGAGAAAAATTAAGTTGCTATTTTAAGAGTTGATAACTACTGGCGATTTCCCCCAAGTTAAGAATTGGTAACTACTGGCGATTTCTCCCAAGTCAAATGAAACTAGAATATTGAAAGACCTTTGTAGCTAGAGTTTTCCTGCTTGGCCCACGGTCAAGACAAATCTCTCTCACCTGCCAGTCCCACAGCCTCTCAGACCCGACCAAGTAAACACAGAGACTTATATTGGTTACAAACTGTATGGCCATGGCAGGCTTCTTGCTAACTGTTCTTACAGCTTAAATTAATCCATTTCCATTAATCTATACCTTGCCATGTGGCTCGTGGCTTACCGGCATCTTCACATGCTGTTTCTCATCGTGGCAGCTGGCAGTGTCTCTCTGACTCAGCCTTCCACTTCCCAGCTTTATTCTCCTCCTTGTCCCGCCTACACTTCCTGCCTAGCCAATGGCCAATCAGTGTTTTATTTATTGACTAATTAGCAACACATTTGCCATACAGAACATCCCACAGCAGACCTTAAGTAAGGTTGTGAGCCTTTGGAGACCTCAATGCTAAGACTCGGGAAGAACACAAACATTATTTCAATAATAATAAAGTGTTAAACCTCTCAACTATAACACATGCTCAAAACAGCATTTTTATAGGGCTATGTAAGGCTTTGTCATCCAGCTCCATGGCTCTAACACATATATGGACCACTCAAGCTGTTCTAAATGGAGTTCTCCTTTTTGTTGTATATTTTGTATGGCCGAGACTATGCACCATTCTCCATCCTCTCTGTCTCTTTTTAGCTGGGATATGAGAATGAGTGCTTTATGCACTATGCCATGAGTTTTAGATACTTTACTCATATAAAACAGAAGCCTTGGCAATGGTATCAGTTTGCTTTGGCTGTGTACTAAGCTGCCAAAATTTAATGCCTTTAAACAACTATTATTTATTAGCTCATAATTCTGTGGGCCATAAATCTGGACTATATTCAAATGGGTGATAGCCCTGATTTTGTGGGGCTCACTCCTGCATCTACGGTTAGCTGAGGGTTGCTATCCTCACTTGTATATCTGATGGGCTGCCACCTGCAGGATGGTTGTATGCCTTATGTGACCTTCAGCCTCCAGCAGGGCAGTCCTGGCTCATTTACAGGGCACCAGCTACAGAAAAAGGGAAAGATTGTGTAGACCTCAGCTTTAGGCACATTTACTATTGCCTCACTGACTAGAGCAAGTCACAGAGTCAGACAGATTTCAGGATTTGGAGCGACAGCCTCAAGCAATTGACGGGGAACTGAAAAACCATGTTGCATGAAGTGTGGCCATGAGAAGAGGAGGGCTTTCTACCCTAGTGTCTATTAAGGGTGATGGAGTAAGCCATAATCCAGGAATAAGAGAACACTCAGCTCTCTGTCGAGACCTGTGGCCTAATAGAAGAGAAGCATGAGATGATGAAATGTGCTGAAACTGACACAGCAGAGGAAGAGACAGGCAGTGGGAGAACAGGCCATTGTAAGATACTTACCAGCCAGAGCGACAGATTTATCAGTAAAATGGTGACTAGTATTTATTGTTTTTGTGGGTTGTCGATGGCCACTGATTCACAAAACAAATTGTGAGCTGACCTGCATGAATAGTGTTCTTTCAGTGTGTATCTGATCCCAGAGATTCCTGATGACCCCATCCCATTTCCCCCAAATAGGTCAAAGAGATTGTGGCACAGCACACCAAGGAGTGGTCGGAAATGATCAACACCCATAGTGCTGAAGAGCAAGAGATCCGGGATCTGCACTTGAACCAGCAGTGTGAGCTGCTGAGAAAGCTGCTCATCAACGCTCATGAGCAGCAGACCCAGCAGCTGAAACTCTCCCATGACAGGTGGGAGGGTCAAACACCCCACTGTGTGTGTGTGTGTGTGTGTGTGTGTGTGTGTGTGTGTGTGTGTGTACAAAACAAGCAAAAATGTGTTCGATGTATCTCACACACTTAGTGTGAGGAAGCTGATTTGTAGGAGGTAGCATCTGCCAATGGCTTACATGTGTTAGGAAGACACTACAATCATGTAAAGTGAGCTCAGATTGCAAGTTGCATATATAACACACTAAAAAATGGTCTTCCTTCTCTAAGTATTTTGGGGCTCAGCAGTAAATTAGGGCTGGAAGTGAAAAAGACCTGAATTCTCTTAGGAAGATAAGACACATGGAAGAAGGCCTGGCCAGTGGAACTCCTAGGTTGACTCGAATGGCACAGTGTCAATGCATTCGAGAGAGCCTCCTTCCTTTCTGTGTGTTGTTAGGACTTCACATTTTAGGAAGACAGACTTGATCAAGAGGTAGCAAAGATCTATCAGTTCATTTGCCTATCCCTACTTTAGCAAAGTGCATATTGTACTTGAAATACTGCCTAGGCTGAGCTGGACTTCTCCCTGGGCAGTAGAGTGTGTCTTTTTCTTGTATGTTTTCATCCCGATTTGCATGTAGCTTACTTGCTCTTCATCAAGTACTTACTGTATGCCACAGTCGGGATATGATGATATACACAGAACAATACAAAACAGAAACTTGGTACCAATAAAGCAAAATGATCATTTTTTTAAAAAAGGCAACTGCAAAAATTATATGATTGTATGTGAAAATTCCCAGCCTTACTTTTGGCAAGACATCCTGCTGTGAGAAAATAAAGTAGTTTGCCATAGCTTCCGCTTCTCATGTGAGGCAACCAAATGGCATTTGACATGGTCTAGTACTGTCAAAAAGTGTGCTGCACCCTGTGGAATTCTGGGTACTTGGTCTGCCTATGTAGGGTTAGAGGTTGTCTTGTCTTTTTCCTTCAGGAGTGCTGGTTGGATGTGTGCTATGCAGCAAGTCTCTGCAGCATCCCCTCCTGCCTTTGATCTCTGCTACAATGCCAGCTTGTAGTCACCTCCTCTTATTTCAAAATGTGTTAAGAGTGTGAGGCTCTTTCTAATCATCTTTTTCGTAACCACATAGAGAAAAATTATTAGCCTCAAAGTTAAATATTACCTGAAAGAAATAAAAAATTAATATTTCATTGCTTAGAAAGCCATTAAAAAAACCCACAAAACCAACTGTTAATTTGTCTTTAAAAATAAGTCTGTGGTAAGAGCATCCCTCAAAGTAGCAGCAGTACTAGGGTGTTTTTTTTTCCTCCACTGCCTGGTGGATGGTTTCTTTTTCGCTTTGTAATTGTTCTAGCTTATTGAGTGCTTGTTAGCAACATTTGGTCATTGAGTGAAGGATAGGAAAGAAGAGTGAGGGGGTGGAAAGGTCACTTTACTAACAAGTTGTGGAAAACCCTGACAGTGATTGCCTTGGGTCCAGAGTTTCTCTCATTGTCCTGCTGATGGGATACAAGGTGGCTGACTAAAACTCCATCTTAGCCTTGCCCATCCCTCTTGATGCAGAGTAAATCACTGGACCTAGGTAACCAGCGTCCTTGCCTGCACATTCCAGGCAAAGACCTAAGGAGATCACTATGAAGTTCAAAATTGTTTGTAATTGCATTTTAGTACTCCAAACTATATCCCTTTATTTTACACATGAGTGATCCAAAAATAGACATGTCTGTCATGCACACGTATGCACTTACACTGTCATTAGCTGGCTGTAAATACAGGTCTGCTATTTCCTGTTCTTACTTGGAACTATTTAGTCCCTTTCATTCCCATGGGCTGTTGGTCAGCAGGAGGTCACTTGTGAAGGTTAGCGCATCCTGTCTCTTCCATCTCACTGGGTCCCAAACAGTGCATGGTAAAGTTGGACATCTGTGTATTTTTTTTTTTTTTTTGAGTAAATACAGCATCTTTGCGCAAATAGACCAGCCACAACACATGTCTCCACTAGGTGGCACTGCTCTCCTCAGTCATCCTGAGCTAGGGTTCCTTCCCTCCTTTGCCAAAGTACATACAGAACAACTCCGTGAGCTCAGTCATGTAAAGAACGTGAACTTAGCCCTATTGTTACACATTGTCTTTGTGTCTTTTGTTTTTCGTGTTATATATCCTAAAGGCACTCTTTATAGGCATGTGATAAAAAGAGCAATCACATTATGGTAAGCACCAGAACTCCATCTGTGTACTCACTAGCCTTCAACTGTAGCCTCATGGAACTCTTCATCTCCATCATATACCTCTCCATTCATTTGTTTTTATTTTTATTTCACAGGGAAAGCAAGGAGATGCGAGCCCATCAGGCTAAGATTTCTATGGAAAATAGTAAAGCCATCAGTCAAGATAAATCTATCAAGAATAAGGCAGAACGGGAAAGGTAAGTGTGAGAATGCTCACTGGCACAGTCTGGTTTACTGGGGCAGCATCAAGCAACATTTGGCTGTGTAAACTCAACATGGGTCTGAGATATAATGCTGGTATGTTCTGAAGAGTCCTGTTAGCACACCTTTAATCCCAGCCCTGGGGGAGGGGGAGGTAGCAGAGGCTGTTGGATCTCTGAGTTCAAGGCCAGCCTTGTCTACAGAGCAAGTTCCAGGACAGCCAGGACTACAGAGAGAAACCCTGTGTCAAAAAAAAAATTAGCTTTATTTTGATGAATACGTATTGAATGAAACTTTGTATCTACCATTACCTGGTTCTAAAGCATCAACTAATAGCTGTTTCTAAAGTAATAATAACCTCTGTGCCAAAAAGTCGATTACCCCTAAGTAGTACTTGTATATGGTTGTAGTTTCAGTTTTACCATACTGCTGAGGACTAAACTTAAAGTTCTATCATAGGACTTTGCAAGACCAATAGAAACTAAAATGTTATTCTATTCTTGAGTCAAAGAAGATTTTTTTGTTGTTGATTTTTTGAGACAGGGTTTCTCTGTTTAGTTTTGGTGCCTGTCTTGGATCTCACTCTGTAGACCAGGCTGGCCTCGAACTCACAGAGATCTGCCTGCCTCTGCCTCCTGAGTGCTGGGGTTAAAGGCATGCGCCGCCACCACCTCCCGGCCAAAGAAGATTTTTTGAACAGAAATTATACAATATTTATAATAAAATGAAAATGCAAGCACTGTTTCTTTTGGACCGAAACTACAGTGACTTTTAACATGAAGAGCATGTGTATTTCTTAAAAAATGTCAAAATTAATGATATGAACACTCAAAGAAGGTAGAAAGGTAGAAACCAGAGTGAATACCAAGATCCTAGATCAAAATAAATAACAAAATACACGAAATATTAAAGTGGTGGTAATGGAGAGGAAGCAAGAGAAAGCATGTGGAAAGAAAACTGAAAAATGAGTAGAGGAAAATCATTTTTAAAGACTGCTCTAATGCTAATGGTAAGTTGGAAAATATGCACAGAGTGGAGAATTACTTAGGAAAATACATGCCCCATGGACAGCCCACATTCATGTGAATACAAACAGCACTAATTGGATTTGGAGGTTATTGATAATGTTAATAATAACAAAAGAAGACAGGAAATTGGAAGAAGACTGGTTGAGGGCACTGGGGACGCTGGAGGAAGGAAATAGGGAATTACGTTGTGTACATGTATAAATTGTCAAAGAATAAACATTATTTTAAAAGAGAAAAGGAAAACACGTGAAGGGACTACAGATGGAAAAGCCTGAAAAGACATCATGATTACAGAAGTGCACCCGTTTGTATGTTGTGTAGTCGTGAAACTCCCGACCTATAACCAGGGAAACAGTTAAAACAGCATCATGCGCCAACCATGGGGCAGAATCGTCAGTATCTGGCAAGGCAAGGTTGGGCAGCTCTGTGGGGAAAGCAGAGTCCCATGCTCCAACATATAAAAATGAAAATTAGGGTTAAAAACGGAGCCATGGGATAAAGATGAAGTTGTCCATATCCTACTAGCAAGCAAGTCTGGGAACTTGGGTTTGTGAAGGAAGCCAAAAATACCCTACTAAATCCTGAAAACACACAGAATGATGTTAGCATGCCCGTGCTATATGGGATCTCACTAGAAATGCTGAAGCTTGGGCCCCCTCAGCCCCTTTGAGGCTGACTCTGGGTCAGGGAGCACAGCAGTCTATCTTTGATAGATCCTCCATGTGATTTATGAACAAGAAAGTTTGAGAACACTTAGATGTATTTCACATGGACACATCCATATAGAGTTAAAAATATTAAAATATGGCTAAGTAAGCCTTTGGCAGCTCCAGGACTTCCTCCAAGGAAAGGAAGAAGGGAAAATAGAATCTGAGGGAGTGCAAAAGTTTAAATTTTATATGTAACATTCTCTTTTCTTTAAAAATAGGAGAGCAGGGACTGGACAGATGGCTCTGTGGTTAAGAGTGCTTACTGTTCTTGTAGGGGACCTCAGTCCTCTTCCCAGCAACCACATGGCAGTTCACAATTGCCTATAATTCCAACACTTTTCTTTGTCCTCAGAGGGCTCCTGCACATGCATGGTGCAAATAAACTCATGCAGAAAAAATACACATTTACATGGACAAAATTAATCTTAAAAGTAGGAGACCATAAAGAAACATTGGTATTGGTTAGTCTGAGTGATGTGTACACAGTTAGTTTTTATATCTTTCTAAGTATTTTGTGTATTTGGAAAAAAATGCTACAATAAAAATTAAGGGGAAAGGAAGCAATAATCTTATCCAGAAAATGAAGTGAGGTAAGACTGGTTCTTATGGATATAAGTGAGTCCCACATGATGTTACACTATCATTTGTCTCCACTGTTTATAGGCGAGTCAGGGAGTTGAACAGCAGCAACACTAAAAAGTTTCTAGAAGAAAGAAAGAGAGTAAGTATTTCATGCATTTCTCAGCACTCCTCTTTGAAAAAAAAAATCTGAATAAGAACTTGTCCTTGCCTCCCAACCTTTCAAGCTAATTTGCTTAATTTCATTATTTTTCTGTACATGAAATATTCCAGCATGGCCCCTCCCCGAAAGCCAAAGCAATCTCTGACTGCAATCATTATGGAAATTATCTGACAGCATTTTATGTAGATTACAAAAACAAGTTTCAGTCATGCAGAAGTGCTCAGTTATTTTCTAAGATTTAGAAAAGGGAAGATATGCCCAATATAATATATGCGTCTAAACTCTTTAACAGTTTTCACGGTCTTTTTCATTCCTTTTTTAAAAGTGTGATCACCCTCAGTTAAAGGATAAGCTTAATAAGCCATCCATAGTTTATAATTTTGAGACTTCAACTTGAAATTGATCATATTTTTTTTCCAGCTGGCGATGAAACAGTCAAAAGAAATGGATCAATTGAAAAAAGTCCAACTCGAGCACCTGGAATTCCTAGAGAAACAGAATGAGCAGGTATTTCACCCAATGCACATAACAGACGTAGGTCAGCTTCAGCGTGGGGGTGCCATGGCCCACAGGAACCCTCTGGGAAGGGCTGTGGCCAGGGAGTACAGTGGACAATAGAGAGACTTGCTACGTGCTTACTGTACTTCCTCCTTTTCATTAAAAAAAAAAAAAAAAAAAAAAGCAGAAATGCCTTTTTGTGGAGTGGAAGAAGGAAGTGGGAATGGGGTGTTAAGGGTGCAAAGTTGTCGTTTGGATCTATTACAGGGATTAAAATGCGACTATTAAAAGGGAGGATATGAGCAAACAGGTTACAAATGACCTCTTCATTTCCATTTGGAGCTGTGCAGCTTGCAATCTGTAGGTGTTAGTATATCAAAAAGCAAACTAGAAGAGCCATGTATCTTCAGTGTCAGTCTAAAAAGTGAACTTGTAAATTCTTCCCAGAGCTTCACAGTGGGATCTAAATTTTTGCCTCCATAACTCAACAAGCAACCCAACAGCAACACAACAGCTTTGCATCTTCTCACTGTTTTTTTTTTTTCTTGAAAAAAAAAGAAAATTACTAACTAGAGAAGTTCAAGTGTGCACACGGTGGTTAGCCCGACTCCTGCACCAGGACAAATCTGCTTCCCGGAAGTGGAGTATATGAGTCACAGCCCACCAGCCTTCCTTTCAGCCTCTAGCTCACAGGGCACTGTAGCTCACAGCAAAGTGTACATTTCCGTCTCACTTGGTTTCATTTCACTCTTGGTTCGGACGTTTTACTTTGTTGATAATTTACATCATTTAGAAGCTATAAAGAGCTTTTGATAAAATAATAATACTGCATTTTTCTTTTCAATTTCTTCCCCTCTAGAAAGCAATCCTATGTTAGTTTTTTTTTTTTTCAGAGTAAATAGCTCACCCTGAAGAATGCTTCAGAAAGAATTACATTTTAAAAGGCCCTTAAGAAAAGAACACAAAACCATAGTCATTTTTG
Organism: Peromyscus eremicus; assembly: GCF_949786415.1. Classification (NCBI taxonomy): domain Eukaryota; kingdom Metazoa; phylum Chordata; class Mammalia; order Rodentia; family Cricetidae; genus Peromyscus; species Peromyscus eremicus. The sequence continues at coordinate 110,045,057 of NC_081419.1, forward strand.
TCTTGTAGCTTAGGTAACAAACCTAGCCACTGATTTCAAGTCCTCACTCTCTGTTGGACAAAACTTGGACCTCTCATGGTTCCGAATTAAGTTTCTGATTTCCTTTTCAGCTAACCAATTCTAGTCATGAATACTTGCCTTGATCCCCAAGGAGACTGGACGTATGTTTGGTCCTAGAAGTCTAGTTCATCTGACCAACTCATAAATACATCGTATTTTGGTACACATTATGCAACTTATGTTTTCTGTTTTTAAAGCCCTTCTCAGACTGTGTCCCTGGCAACATGAGACTGTAAGAAAGGGTAAATCCACCATTTCCAAAGCTTCAGAACTCACTTCAGGGGTTCAAGGAAAGCAGAAGATAAGGATATCTTTGAGAGGGTTTAGAATCTGCTTTAAAAGAAGGGCATGATGAAAGGCAAGGCACAGTTAGGTTTTAACTATCTAAATTAAGAAACTATTTAGAAATTATCGTGTCGCTTAGCAACAAGTTTGACTAAAGAATGTAAATGTGCTAAAAATTACTCATCACTACATAGTGGTGTAGATCAGAGCTACAGAATACAATTTTCAGGTGTTGCTACTTTTAAAGCATAATAAAGAAATCACTATGAGCATTGAACTATCCATGGATAATTCAAACCGTATCAGAGTACTTGCATTAAAATATGGGGTTACTTATATTGATTGGATCATGTTATAAAGATGCTAGATTTTTGTTCTTAAACTTCATATAATGCCTATGAATATGTCATAAGTATCATCTACCACCCACAGCTGAGACTTTGAGTCATAGAAACTTAAGAAAGCACCGAACATGAAAAATACTCAGATGTAAAAATGTAGTGATATTCAAGAAAAAGGCATTCATTATATCAAATAGAAAGAATTGGGAATTAATTTCTACATTAAGGTTCAATTTGCAAATATCACTTGCTCCATAGCAAATTAAACAGTATGTTTTTGTAGTGTTTTTTATAATCGAGCAGTGCTAGACTCAGTTTCTCTGTTACAACACTCTCCTAGGCACAGTGCAGGGGGTACAGTGTATACCTACTTGCTTCCTCATAAAGACCAAGGCTAGAGCCCTGTAATAGAACCCCATTCATAGTCAAGCAAACATTCCTTCAGCAAAGCAGTTTGCATTCTTCATGAAATCCCAAATGTCAAAATCAATCTTCCAAAACGTGGTTAAGCCCCAGATTTCTTCCCTGTGTGTAGACGAAAGACGACTTAATTTAAACATCCATACAGTATTGCCCTTTGTAGTTTCATACTCTTTTTCCTATTCTTGCAGACCTCCGAGCCATGCCCTACCAACCCATAAGAAAGCCTAGTGGATCTACATAACTAGACCACTGTCAGAAGCACTGGGAGAAACAGATAACCGGTTCACACAATTCCCCTCAGTCTTGGTTCTGGATCCTGTGTCCTTTGTACAACACTTCCTAGCCTTGCTTCCTTCATCAGCCACTTCTTCACTCAGACTTCCAAGGGACAGGGCAGTTTTTTTGTGTGTGACTTACACAGTGTTTCATCTGTCTTGACATGTACCATTTCAGACATTTAACGATTTCATTACTGTCACATTCAAGTCTTAAAAATTAATATCTGTCATTAATCCTATCATTCACTCAAGTGAGGTAAAGGGCTCAGACAACCTACCCCCTCACAGGAGAGAGGCACACATTGGGCTAATAGGCATTGGTTGTTTGTTTTGTTATTTTTATTCCTTTGTTGAGCTCAGCTTGGGGAAAGTTGTTGCTAATGGGTGTGTATGTGTTTTACTCTTAGCTTTTTTTGCTTTTCTGTGTATGGTTTTGCATTCATTTCTCAAAATCACTTCAGTATTCATTTATTTTGTTTTCTATGTATGACTCAATTTTGACATTACTATTTTTGTACAAACAGCTTTTGAAATCCTGTCACGCAGTGTCCCAAACACAAGGTAGGACCGAAATTTTGATGATAAGCAAGACCTTGCTTTCCTCTGGCTATGTCAGTATTCTTGGTTTGATTTCCATTTATGACTCCCATCTGGTCACAACTAACTAATATCTGAAGGGGTTAGACTTAAAACCCTGGCTATTTCATGCTTGAATTCCTCATCCTACTTAATCTGAAATGCTGTCACATTTGTTTGTGGTAGTGTTTTAACCAGCATTTCCAGTGGTAAACCTGGGAATCAGGTTGTTATCAGGAAGAAAACCCAGATGTAAGAACATTATTTATATATAATGTCTGTTGGTGCTTTTCAGTGATGTAGTATTGTGGTCTGTGTGCAGAAATGTTATATAATACAATGTCTTTTGCTATGTTCTCTGTTAAGTCTGGCCTGCCTATAACTAGTCATCCCTTGTAAGGTGATTATATAATTGACTATTTGAAGCAGAAACAAAATATTTTTGAGAAAGATGTCTGTTCATAATAGCGAGACATCTGCTAAGTTGTCCCAGGCAATAGAAATGGGTGGTCACCCTGCTCATGCAAGAATTTAGCTCTTAGGATAATCTTTCAATGGCATATAATTATGCATTCTATACTATGTTCAGTAGAATCCTTAAATGCAAAGTGGCCAAAATACAGGGAATCTTTTATTATCCTTTACTGAACATCAAATCATTTAATTTCCAGTGCTGACAATGTCTCACAGCCATCTCCTATAATGCTGTCTGTGTCATTATTTCATGTTTGTATATTTTTCTCCATTTCTTCATATTCCTGTATTACTATATGTCAGGCATTGAAAATTATATGGGGAGAGGGAATCATTAGCCTCAAATTTACACAGATCTAAAATTCTTTGGTAATGTTATATCTTCCCTCACTAGAATGAAACTGAAAGCCATAATGTTAAAATAATAGTAAAAGCACTGCATTGTCTGTGAGAAACCGATTTTTGTTATGGAACTTCATTTGGGAGACGTAGATACTCCTCGTATGATCTAGAGTTGACCAGCACCTCCCTCTGACTTTCGATTTAGCTGAAATATCAAAGAAGACATGAACAGTAACATCAGGGCACTTCAGAATCTTCCTTCCACAATATATCTTCATAGATTTTTTTTCATGTTTCCACTCTTACCTGTCCTCTGTTTCAGCGATCTATCACTGAAAGCGGGGAGGGCGCCTGTTTTCTTACCACATCAAAATGTGCGAGCATGTGGGTTGGGCTTCTGGATTTCAGATGGAAAGTCAAAGTTGAAATGAACCACTTGGTTTCCCCATGTTCCCAAGTAATTACTTGTTACTGTGACCTGCTTCTGTAGACCTTCTTCAGTAAGCTGCTTGCTTTAGTGGCTATCTTAATCCATAATATTAAATTCATCCTGGCGTATATCCTGGTGGTCCATAAAAAGTAAGTTACCCCAGAGAAACAAGAGCCCCAGAGTTTGGATAGTAAGATTTCTGAATCCTACATGCTCCTGTAATGTTATAGTTATAGGACTCTAGTCAAAACAGTGTAATGTATATATGCTTACCTTACCTATCCTCGTCAAAAGACTCTTAGGTAATTACTTTTAATTAAGCCTTACTTGTTTGAGAAATTAGTTGCACATAAGCAATGCTATTCTGAAAAATGATAGAATTATCTACACAAAGTCCTGGCAACACACAACACTCTCTCGAACAGTTTGATCATCTAAGTATCTGGCTCAACTTCATTTCATGTGATTTTCCCAGAAATTTGTAGGCCAGTTTTCCTCCGACTTTTATGTACATTAAAATTTCCTGGAAGGTCTTGTTGGAATACAGATTAAGTAAACTCCAAGATCCTGCATTTCCAAGAAGAGCCCAAGGAGTTCTGAGGCTATCATCTACTTGTCACATTTATGTAAAAAGGACAGGTTGAGAGGAAAGAGACGAGAGCCAGTGCTTACCTTCCGAGGGGATTTCCATGTTTAAAGCTGTGTTTCTGGTGTTGTAGGCGAAGGAGATGCAGCAGATGGTGAAATTGGAAGCCGAGATGGACCGCAGACCAGCAACAGTAGTATGAAACTCCAGAGTGCAAACTGAAGCTGGTTCCATGGACCATCAGGAGCTCATGGCCAGCTTCTAAACACGGACTCCATGGACAAAGGCTGTTTCCTTTTGTGTTTCTTTTATGTATAGACACGGTGTTACCTGAAACCACAGACTGGGGATGACCAAATGTTCTTCTATTAACAATTGAGTATTGAATTTCTTTGGCCAACCAAAAATATCTATGTATCTACAATTAAAAATAAAAAAGAATCTCCTATTCCTGACAGACAGAGTTGAACTATGATACACAACTTAAACATGTTTGCTATAAGACAGCATCACAAGTCGGTGGGCTTGGTGTTAACAGCTCTGCTTTGTGATGCATTAGGACATGTTTGAGCTGCTGCTGCAAAAAAATAGTGCATTAGTAACTTAATAGTAGCGCATGCACTAGAAGAAGCAACTCTGTCTACAGTTCATTAGCAGAAGTGGTGGTCTGCTATACAAATCACTTTGCAGAATTTTCTACACCTAAGTTACCTCATCAGTAAGTGCCATGTCTTTACCATGCCATAAGATGCTAATTTCCTGTAAATGTTGCAGAAATTGTTAGACTAATAGAGACCCAGAAGAGTGTACCTGTGCCAAGCTCATCAGAGCTCCAAGGGGAACTCAGCAGGCTCGTTTCAGAAAGTTTACAGCTGACACTGCTTTGTAGGGATTGCTTCTGCAGATTCCAGATATTACAATTCACTATACACTTAAGGATTGTGAAGTGGTTATTGGCAAATGTTTGTAAATGTGACCATGTACAAAGTATTTATACTCCTTAATTCTCACGGTTATAGTGCGAAAATCATCTAAACATTACCACATGACAAGACTAGTAAACAGGAATAAATAGACCTAATGTTTTGCATGATGCACAAGCACCAATTATGACTAACCCGTTCAGACACAGTTAATCTAACACCAAATAAATACTGGTTAAGTAAATGTATGGCACAGAATATTATTTGACTATCAAGACTTTTAGCATAATGAAAAAGTCTATATATATGTGTATATGAATTATGTGGGCATTCTTGATACTTCAAGTTCTAGTTTGAAAAAAATACATAACTAATTTAATTTTACACAAAAATATTTATGCAGATTTTCAGACTTTCATATCAGGAAATAACCTTTTTATGTCTGTTGAATATCCAAAAGATTTGCTACCGTGTTCATCTGCATGGTCTTTTCGAAAAGCCTGCTGTAGTTGTAATGCAGGTGGCCCATAAAGTGGTATGCTGGGATCAAGTCACGCTACCCAAGCCCAGAGGAGTGAGCAGAGACCTGGTGGCCTTGAACAAGCCCAGAGGAGTGAGCAGAGACCTGGTGGCCTTGAACGGATCAGATTCCTGATTGTAGGATGCAAAATGCCGACTTAATGGTTGTACATGATTGTACAAATCGATTCTGCGTGTTCCTCTGAAGAGAGCAGAGAAAATCATACCATGAAGGCTGAAATTCAACTTACAACTTCTCTAATAAAAAATGAAAACACATGCTGTAGCTGTCAGAGTATTTGCTTCCACAATGCTTTCTAGACAGCCTTTGCCTTTTTGTACACGGTCTTGTCATGAATTTCAAAAGGGGCTTTATGTCATATCCCCGTTACGGTTTCCCCAACACAAAACACCCAGATTCCGAATACAGAAGTCATGGGTTCTTTCCTTCCTCGTGGTTATGATTTGAGTAGCTCTCGCACACCATCAAATTATTGGTTTTCTTATTTTCTAAAAGAGTGGGATCAGACCACATGGGTTTAGCACCAATATCCCGTTTAGTAAAAGGTCTTCGCATTTGGGTTTCCCATTTTCAAAGGTTTTGATAACTCTCTTCCTCCAAGACAGCAGTTTCCTTCCAAGAGCCCCACTCTGCTGTCACTGTCCCCTGCCCTGAAGCCACCCCTTGCCACTTGCCTCTGTTTTTAAGGCTCCTATTGTTAGGAGTCCCAGTGGAGGAGTGGATTATGGGGTGTCAGGGTGGGGGGTGAAGGGAAGGTGGGGAGAAGAAATGGGAGGAGAGGAGGGAGTGGAAACTTTGATCAGGATGTAAAATAAAAAAAATAAAAATAAAGAAGGCTCCTATTTTCCCCATTTTTTTTCTGATCATGCCTTCTCTGGGTTTCCATCCTTCTATACCATAATTAATATTTGTGATTTGCAGTTTCAGAGTCTGAAACAGTTTTTTATTTAACCCAGATTATTTTCCGTATTTGAAACATATTTACCAACAGAAGATCTATTGGAACAATGTAAGTAAGCATGACTGAGATCACATGGCAAAATTATGACGTTTTGTTATTAAATATATATTGCTCATGGCTAGAGAGGTGGCTCAGCATCTAAGAGTACTTGCGGTACTTGCAAGTGACCAGAGTTTGGTTCCCAGCATCCATGTGAGGCTCACAACCACCTGTAACTCCAGCTCTAGGGGATCTGATCCCCTCTTGTCTCTGTTGGCACCCACATACATGTGGCAGACATTCACATAGACACACATTTGTTTAAGTTTATGTTGTACCCAAATTCTATAATTATTAAAGAAAAAAAAGAAACCCTTGCCAATTAAAATGACCCATTCTCCTCTAGCATTAAGAGCACTGCTGTGGTTCGGGGCATGTTGCTCTAAGTGCCCAATCTTCATTCAGAGCTCTCTGCTCTCTAGGATATCCTGTGACTTCCTTCCCTAGGATCTGACTACAAAGGAAGTTTTCTGTCTTCTGCCAGGTGGGAGGAGCATCTGATCTTCCCATCATCCAACAAGCCAGTCCTCACTGCCCTCTGAAGCTCTGGAAAATGGGCCATTCTACCTAGTGGTTCAAGACCACTGTCACTTTGAAGAGGGCTCTCATCATATCTGTTTATTTGGGCATTCTTCTGGGATGTGCAGGCCTGTTGGATCTGGGCTATCTTACCTCCGATTTTTTCATCACAACACCACCATTGAAGGTGTCACCGATAGTACCATGTTCTTCCAATACAGTGGATCCTCACAAATCCAGGAGGCTTGAAGTCTTCTGGAACTATGCCCTAAGACATACAAAGTGACCCTGGTTATACGAAGCCCTAAGACTTAGCTGAGTTTCTACTGTATCTTGCTTCTTCTGTACCTAGGACATGTACTTCCAATTTAGGACTCTGAAAACTTCACTTGATTCTTTTTTTGAAAAGGTGTATCTTTGTCAGAAATCAAGTGGTTGTAGGTCTACAGATGTATGTCTGTGTCGTCTGTACTGTTCCATTGATCCACGTGTCTATTTTGTTCAAGTACCGCACTGTTTGTGTTTTTGGGTTAATGTGGCTCTGCAATATAATTTAAAATCAGACACTGTGAGAGTGGTAGCATTGTCTTTTGCTCAGGATTCCATTGATTCTCCTCTCTTTCTCTGTCTCTGTCTCTGTCTGTCTCTCCCTGTGTGTGTGTTAGTGTGCGTGTGTGTGTGTGTGTGTGTGTGTGTGTGTGTGTTTCCATATGCATTTTAGAATGTGTGTTCTATTCCCTTTAAGGTCATTAGAATGTTAATGCAGATCATATTGAATCTGGAAGTGACTTTTGGCAAGACAGCCATTTCTCAGTATTCACTGGGCCATTAGTATGGTAGATCTACCTTCCAGTACTTTCTTTAGTTTCTTCAGTATCTTAGAGTTTCCTTTGCAGAAGTCTTTTACCTTGTTGGTTGGATTTATTCCTAGATTATTTACTCATTGAGCTATTATGAATGGCCTTTTTTCCCCTCTGCTTTCTTTCTCAGCATGTTCACTGTTGGTAAATAGAAAGCTATGCATGTGTGTTGAGTTTGTATCCTGCTAAAGCGTTTCTCCACTCAGAGTGTCTGGTGGAGTAGAGCCTGGTTCTTATCTTTATCCTTTACTCAGAGGGCATTCTTGATATCCACACAGTGTTATACTTCTTCTCTAAGTAGGTTTATCTTCCATTTTCGAGAGATGAAGAACAGCATTATGGGAAAGAAGCTTGCCAAGCTACAGGCACATCAGGAATGACCACGTGTCGACATGGGATGTATTTATAGATCTCACAGAATGAAAATACTCTGCCAGTCAAATGACATGCCATCCAGTGGTTATTAAGACATTTAAGAGATGGTAAAATGTCAAGAATACATGCATGAGAGAACGTGTCAAACATAGTATTTCAAACGTTTTATACACAATCTTCAAACCCCAAGCCTTAAAGAAGGAAGGAAATTCCAAATATAGGACACAAGAGAACCCTTCAGAAAACTTAGAGAACTGTCTATACCTGGGTCTGAGGTTCAGCAATGAGCTTCCTGGAAAGTAATTCAAAACAGGAAAGAAATCTATAATTTCTCACAGGTTAAAAATCTGTCTTTCCTTAGTTGTTTCATCCTATCACATGCCTTCAATTCTGCTTGTGTGATGACTCTTACCCCCGTGAGGTGAGCTTTGCTCCTCTACATGATTTGCCCCTTACAGACCTCAAGAGTTAAACAGACAGTGTTCACATTGTGCATAATTAATAAAAATTAGAACTCAGTTCTCCATCTGTCCTCCCCATTTGTTTTAGCAATCCATAGCCAGTGCTGAACCTTGGGGCAATCTTGTTCTGCTTGGCCTCATCAGCTCCCATCCCCAGATGCTGATCCATCTACAAATCACACCTCCCTGTCTGAGAAGCTTCTCTCTCCTCCCTTGGAGCTTCTCTGCTTCCTTGACATCCAGGGGTTTGAGCTTTTCCCTTCAGATCTCTTCTGTATATACAGAATCTTTTTGCCAAATGATGGTCCTAATCAGATTTCAGTGCCATTCAGATGTGAAGAATTCCTATCCACCAACTAAAGAATAATATTCAAATAACTGGAAACAGTATTCCATTTCTAATCTCAATTGGTCTACTCAAATAACCCATTTTGATTTAGCATTCTTTGCTCACAGATAGGTAACACACATCCTTTCTAGCGCACTACACAACCTTAAGAAACAACCTCCCGCCGGGCAGTGGTGTCCGACGTCTTTAATCCCAGCACTCAGGAGGCAGAACCAGGCAGATCTCTGTGATTTCAAGGCCAGCCTAGTCTACAGAGCGAGGTCCAGGACAGGCACCAAAACTACACAGAGAAACCCTGTCTCAGAAAAAAAAAAAAAGAAAGAATAGAAAAGAAACAACCTCCCCAAATGCCACCTCCTCAAAGTTGCCTTTAATTTTGAAAGAATACATGGCTCTTACCCATTATAGGATTATTTAAGTATTTCTGTAAGGTGAAATTTGCAACTTATAATTATGTGACTTCATGAGCAGGAAATATCTTCAAATACCTGACTGAAAATCTTAAAATAAGCTTTTTGTGGTATATCTTCTCAATTCTGCCACCCCCTCCCTGCCCCTGCAAAAAACAACTACCTCAATTGTGTTAGTGCCCTTTCAAAGTAGTCCAGAGCTGGGTAAGTATTCCAGTGATAGAGCACACACCTAGGATGTGCAATGATCTTCAGCAATGCAAAAAATAAAATAACCAACTATCATAAAAGCCACCAGGAACTTAACAAGTGACTATTAACATTAGGAGAGCTGTGGAAAGTGAAAAGGGGAGTGCTCATTTTATTGTTGGTGTTGTTTAAGGATACATTATTTCAAACCAGAAATATCTTCTTTGTAATCACTTCTGCAAGTCTTGCAGAGGGCCACATTTCTTTGAGCTTTTTCTGTGATACTTAGAGTTTTGGAGAATCCTAGGCACACTTTGATAATTGCACCTTTAATATCATAAATCTGAGGTGATGCCTCTGGCATGAATAATTTATGAGCCTTTGTCAAGTATTTCATGAAAAGCATTCTGCTCCATCAGAATGAGGAAAACTATTAAGAAGAGGGAACAGAAGGTAGTTTTTAAATGGCAACATCATTGTTTCTGCATAAAAAGAAAACAATATACCTGTATCAATAAAACAGGCAATGCCCCTTCTGCTTTCCTCTCCTTGACTGACTTTCTTAGAAAGAAAAGGTGGGGTGCAGTCCCTGAGCTGCTTCATCCTGGACGTTTTTAGCCTCGATCACAATGCAATGAAAATAAACTTCAGCAATTAAGATTTCCAAGACTCAAAAGTCTGTTCGGCTGAACACCTGCTCATCTTATGTTCCAAGAAATTTCATTCCAAAAGAAATGAGTCTACATATTCACTAAGATACGTGCTCTTAATATTAAACTAAAAACCAGTTGCATCAAAAGGAGAATGCATCAACATATGTGGACTCCATATAATTCTAATCATAGGATATCTTGGAGGGGTCAGAACTGGTTCCGTAAGAGATGACCCGGGGTGATGGGAATGAGAATGCTGTGGAGAAATGGTTCTCAGAATGTGTGACAGAGACCCCTTAGATCATCCCGTGTTCTTGAGAGCCTGCATGTGGGAGTATCTCTATTTTGCAGTTCATCTTTGTGGAAAGCTGGTGTGTGTGTGTGTGTGTGTGTGTGTGTGTGTGTGTGTGTACATTCCAATGGAAATGACAGCACAACAGATTAAAAGGAAAATCACCAGAATTCAGGTGATTTCTGTGAAGTTAGATGTTGAAAGATGAGAGATGATGTAGACAGTGCTACTCTACCAATGTTTAGTAATGTCATTTTTTCACTAAAAATAGTCACATAGTAGTTACATGTTAATATGTGGAAGGTTGATTGTTACTTTTATTGGACTGGGAAAATATTTCAAAATTACTATTTTAATTTCTAGGAGTTATATTTACAGACAAGAGTCACATATACAAAAACTCAAATTTCTTCAAACTATAAGCATGGGAAGTAGTCCCAAGACTAAAGATTTTAAGAGTTGTCGAACTATGATTTGGCTTGAGTGAAGGCTGTGTGGATGTAACACTGATCTGGGTGTGCACTTTAGATTCATGTGCCTCATTACATGTACATAGTCTAAAACTGTTTCAAATATACATAGGAAAACAGTTAGATGCTTAAGATACAATATAAATTGGACAGAATTAATTTATTATACAGAAATACACATTTTCTGAAGATCATTAGGAATTATGTCAAAGTAACAAAACTTCCTTGAAGTCTGATGCTAAGTGGGCACCAGCTAAGAGGCATAATTATCTAAGAGTTTGGAGCACAAAATTAAATCGTTTCTTTATGGAGAGGTTAGTCCACACCCCCTTTTAGAAGGAGCAGGAATTCCTTGGTTAGGGGTGCAGGCAGAGAGGCAGGAAGTGGTAAGGTAGAGAGGCAGAGAGTCTGGTGCAGAGTATTAAAAGAGTATTTTCTCTTTATTCTTTCTGTGCTGGTTAGTTTATTGTCAACTTGACACAACCTAGCTAGAATCACTTGGCAAAGGAAAAACTCAGTTGGGGAATTGCCTAAATCAGATCGGCCTGTGGGCAGGTGTCTCTAGGGCATTGTCTTGATTGTTAATTGCTCTACCATCCCTGGGCAAGTAGGTGATCCTGGAATGTTCAAGAAAGTTAGCTAAGCATGAGTAACAAGCAAACTAGCAAGCAGTGTTCCTCCCTAGTTTCCACTTCGAGTTCCTGCCCTGACTTCCCTCAATGGTGGGCTGTGAACTGGAATTGTGAGTTAAAATAAATCTTTTCTCCTCTGAAAGTTGCTTTTGGTCATGGAATTTGTTACAGAAACAGAAACTAGAACACTTCATTCCAGTGCTTCCCATGTCAAGCCGCCAAGTTAGCAATGGAAAATGATTTGAACCAATCCAAGAAAAACTAAGAGAGATTGACAAGGAACAACAACAACAGAATGACATTCAGGAAAGAACAGACATAACTACTTGATAGAGGTGACAGCTGACAGCTAAAGAGAAATTCAGGAGTTAACAGATTGGACATAACCAGTCCTAAGGGGACTGTGCAGTAATGGAAACACTAGAGAGGAAATGGGAAAGCCCTGTCATCTGGGACAGATGGAATTTTTCAGAGATCAGTGTGACACAGTATACTACTATCATTTTGTAATAGCCATCCCTGGGTAAGTAAGTGAATAAGTGTGTGTGTATGTGTGTGTGTGTGTGTGTGTGTGTGTGTGTGTGTGAGAGAGAGAGAGAGAGAGAGAGAGAGAGAGAGAGAGAGAGAGAGAGAGAGAGAGAGAGAGATTCATTACCCTAGTGGCTACTGGTATTAAGCATCTTCAGTGTGCATATCCAATACCTGCATAGCTTTTTTGTCTTTCATTTTCTCCTGTCTTTTTTTTCAGAAATATGTTTACTGAACCTTTGTCTTTTTAAAATTGGTTGACTCATTTAATAGCTGAGTTGCAGATATTCTTCATACATTTCAGGTTGAGTCCCTTTTTAGATATGTGATTTTAAAAAAATGATTTTCCCATTCTGTGGCTTTTCTACTTCCTATTCATTTTCTTAACATTGTATCTTCTAAAGGACAAAAGTTTTGCCAAACACAGTAGCTCATGCTTTGAATTCCAGAACCTGGAAGGCAGAGTCAAGTAGATCTCCGTGAATTTGAGGCTAGCCTGGTCTACATAGTGAATTCCAAGAGAGTCAAGGCTACATAGACCTAGTCCCAAAAATAAAAGAAGAAAAATATTGTGGTTTTTATTAATGACATTTAATTTGTTTCTTTTGCTGATTTTTATATTTCTGGGGTGGGTCATATCTAAGCAATCATTACTTAATTCAACATTACTAAATTGCCCACTTCTAAGAGCTTTTTTATTTATTTACATGAGGGTATGGGTGAGGATGCATGTGTCCCAAGGCACACTTGTGTAAGTCAGAAGAAAAATTGTATCCCTAGTATTGGATTTTGTCAAATGCCTTTTCTGCACTAATGAGATGATCATGTGATTTTTGTCTTTCAGTATGTTCATATGCTGGATTATATTGATCTATTTACATATGTTGAACCATCCCTGCATCTCTGGGATGAAGTCTACTTGATCATGGTGGATGATCTTTTTGATGTTTTCTTGGATTTGGTTTGCTACTATTTTATTGAGAATTTTTGCATCTATGTTAAAAGGGAAATTGATCTGTAATTCTTTTTTGGGTCTTTATGTAGTTTAGATATCAGGGTTAACTGTGACCTCATAAAAAGAATTGGGCAATGTTCCTTCTGTTTCTATTTTGTGGATTAATTGAGGAGTATTAGCATCAGTCCTTCTTTGAAAGCCTGGTAGGATTTTGCATTTAAACCATCTGGTCCTGGGCTTTTTATTTTTATTTTATTTTTGCTTCTATTTCACTAGGAATGATAGGTCTGTTGAAATTGTTTATCTGTTCTTGATTTAACTTTGGTAGTGGTATATATCAAGAAAACAACCCATTTCTTTTAGGTTTTCCAATTTTGTGGAGTACAGTTTTTTTAAAGTATGTTCTTATGATTTTCTGGATTTCCTCAGTGTCTGTTCCTATGTACCCCTTTCATCTCTAATTTTGTTAATTTAGATCTCCTCTCTCTGGCTTTTATTTAATTTATTAAGAGTTTGTTGATCTTACTGATTTTCTCAAAGGGCCAACTTTTTGTTTCATTGATTCTTAGTATTGTTTGTTTGTTTCTCTGTTATTGATTTAATCCCTGAATTTGATTATATTTTGTTGTCTATTCCTCTTGGGTATTATTCCTTCTTTTTGTTCTAGAGCTTTCATATGTGCCATTGTTACTAGTAGGAGATAGTACTACGAATTTGGCTCTTGGAGCTGCTTCATTCTTTATTGATCCTTTGGGAATTTCACATCCTGTACCCCAATCCCACTCATTTCCTAGTCCCTCCATATCAAACCCTCACCCATGCAACATGCCCCCCCAAATTAATTTAAAACAAAACAAACCCAAATAAACAAACAAATAAACAAAACCCACCTTACTCCTCCATCTTTTAACACCTCTTCATTCATCCTAGTGGCATCAGGAGCTTCAGTGTGTCATACAGTGTATCCTTTTGTCCGATCAGTCCCTTCTGTAAAATGTTCATTGCAATGAGTCATTGGTCTGGTTCAAGGCCTCTGGCATACCATCATCACTGGACCCTCACCGAAACTCCTCTCAGATATCCTACTGTTGGCCCGAGTCATGAGATCCTTCAGTTTATCAACCTGCAGGACAAGTTCCTTCAAGCACTCCAGCAGGTCATAGATGGGGTAGATGTTAGGGTGGACCAGCCCAAGGCCCAGGGTGTGGGTCTGGTGGCAGCTGAGCTGGTCAGTCCAGGCTGCTGGGACTGCCTCCTCAGATGAGGAGTGGAGCCAACTCTCCTAGGCCCATGCCATTGAGGCCAGCTCTCCCATGCCTGTAGTGTGGGGATGGGGAGTAGCTCTCCCAAGGGTGGTGTGTAGGGTCATCTCTATGCTATAGTGTCCAGCAAGGGTCAGGGCCAGTGAGGTGTGGGGCCGGCCTAACACGGCCACTGGACTTCAACACATGCGCCGGTTCTATTACCTCTTGTGGTAACACAGGCCATGGATATCATCACATTTTCTGGCCGCAGCAGAAACATGGACCCAGACATGCCTCCTCTAGCAGCTCAGGCCAGACATCACCGTGGCCTCAGTGGCAGCACAGGCCACCCAGATCAGCATGGTCCCAGGTAGCAGAAAGGCCCTTGTACACCAATGTGGTCTTAGGTGGCTGTCCAGGCCCTGTGTGCCTCATTGTTTTGGGATTTAGTATTTTCTTTAACTGAAGTAATTATTTCTTCTATCTTGTCTTCAATACCTGAGAGTCTCTGTCCCATCTCTTGTATTCTATTGGTGAGGTTCCTGTTTGAGTTCCTAAATTTTTCATTTCCAGATATCCCTCAATTTAGGTTTTCTTCATTAATTCTATTTCTACTTATAGGTTTTGAGTTGTTTTATTCATTTCCTTCCACTGTTCATGTATTCACAGATTTCATTAATCAATTTATTTATATCTTCTTTAAGATCATATTCATAATTGCTATTTTGAAGTCCTTATTTAGTGCTTAGCTATATTTTATTTCTTAGGGCCTACATTAGAAGGATTGTTGGGCTAGAGTAGGACATAGTGTCCTGGCTGTTATTGATTGTGTTTATATGCTGGTGTCTAGACATCTGGGTTGGGGATGATCATAATTCTAGGTGCTGATACCTGGTCTTGTGTTTGTTGTGTGAGTTTCTGTTTCCCTCTTTGGAGAGTGTGGTGGCTGTGAGTTGCCTGGTAGGGAATGGATATGGGATCCTGCAAGGTTTGGCCACTGCAGGTCCCAGGGAGAACTTGATTCTAGGTATTGGGAGCTGACACTAAGGAATGAGAATGGGTTAGGAGGGAAGTTGAAAGGGTCCACAGGAGGGAGGAAAGCTGGATATGGCATCAGATCTGCAAAGACCCCAGTCATGGAAGTAATAGACCCCAGTAATACAAGAAAGAGAAGCTGTAATAGATTGTCTGTTACATATCTGTGGATAAGACTGAGGGACTCCATGAGTCTGTTTTTATGCCAGTACCATGCTGTGCTGTGGGATGTATGGCAAATGTGTTGCTAATTAATCAATAAAACACTGATTGGCCGTTGGCTAGGCAGGAAGTATAGGCGGGGCAAGGAGGAGAATAAAGCTGGGAAGTGGAAGGCTGAGTCAGAGAGACACTGCCAGCCGCCATGATGAGAAACAGCTTGTGAAGATGCAGGTAAGCCACGAGCCATGTGGCAAGGTATAGATTAAAGGAAATGGATTAATTTAAGCTATAAGAACAGTTAGCAAGAAGCCTGCCACGGCCATACAGTTTGAAAGCAACATAAGTCTCTGTGTTTACTTGGTCGGGTCTGAGAGGCTGTGGGACTGGCAGGTGAAAGAGATTTGCCCTGACTGTGGGCCAGGCAGGAAAACTCCAGCTACAAATGGCGCCCAACGTGGGGCAAGAGTTTCCACCTAAAAACTGAGAAAAAAGATTCTAAAACGGAGGTAAAACCAGCTTCCTAATTGTCTCTCTCAAATGAGCGGCAGCTGCCAGTTGGAGCTATTGGCGGGAATGAGGCCTCTACAAGTGACACATTAAGCTGCATGGTAGATTTAGACTTTGACAGTACAAAACAAAAAAAGAGATTTCTGGACTACATGCTGCTTGGATAAAAGCATAGACCCATGATAGCTTCCAGAGCTGGTGGTAAACGTAGCCATGTTGGGAAGCTGAGGTGGGCAGAGCCAGCAGCCACAGCTGCTGCAGTTGAAAGCAATAGATTCACAATAAGACAGATTCAGGTGTAATAGTTTACAATGTGTGTAAAAATGTACGTAGGCTTGAAAGAGAAAGAAAAAGGAATATATACAGTTATATAAAGAAATAGTTTTTAAAAATAAAGTCTTTAAAGAGACAGTAAAGGTAGTATAAAAAATAAGCCATGTAAAAATGGATATTACACAGAGAATCTGGATTATGTTGTCTTTGGGACTTTTAACTGCAGAAAAACATTTGATCATAAAAGATGTTGAGTTAAATCAAAATGTATATTTTAAAGGTACCTTGACTTCAAAATTTGGATATAAGGATATGTTACTTTGGAAAGGAGTCTCTGCTTTTGTTCCCACAGAAAGCCAAAGGCTATGGATTTGTTCCAGATTAAGATACATCAGGTTTGACCAGCCAAGACCCCCTGAAGGTCTCCAATGACACCATGGCCCAGATGATCCAACATCCAGAATGGTTTGAAGGCATCTGGCTCAGACGATACAGCCTCATGGACTATTCCATAATTCTAAAATTTTTTTTGTTTCCCCATAAGATACAGCGGCCCCTTCCAGCAGGAAGTAGTAAGAGAAACTACGCCCAAATTCCCAAATTATATGTAATTTTACTTTGTTAAGGTTAAATCCTTCCTTTTTGAAAAAAAAAAAGGGGGGGGGGAAGTGCTGTGGGATGTATGGCAAATGTGTTGCTAATTAATCAATAAAACACTGATTGGCCGTTGGCTAGGCAGGAAGTATAGGCGGGGCAAGGAGGAGAATAAAGCTGGGAAGTGGAAGGCTGAGTCAGAGAGACACTGCCAGCCGCCACGATGAGAAACAGCTTGTGAAGATGCAGGTAAGCCACGAGCCATGTGGCAAGGTATAGATTAAAGGAAATGGATTAATTTAAGCTATAAGAACAGTTAGCAAGAAGCCTGCCACGGCCATACAGTTTGAAAGCAACATAAGTCTCTGTGTTTACTTGGTCGGGTCTGAGAGGCTGTGGGACTGGCAGGTGAAAGAGATTTGCCCTGACTGTGGGCCAGGCAGGAAAACTCCAGCTACAATGCTGTTTTTATGACTGTAGCTCTGGAATATACCATGAGTCTTTTGTGTTTCCATATGAATTTTGAGATTATTTTTCCAATTTCTGTGAAGAATTGTATTGGAATTTTGACAGAGATTGCATTGAGTCTTATGGTGATATGGATGTGGGAAAGGGAAACGTTTATTCATTGTTGATAGGACTGCAAATTTGTGCAGACACTATGGAAATTAGTGTGGAGGTTTCTCAAAAAGCTAGGACTAGGTCTACCAAATGACCCACCCATACCACTCAGAAATATTCCCAAAGGACTCTGTATCCTACTATAGAGATATTCGCTTGTCTGTATTCATTGATGCTTTATTCACAGTAACCACAAAGTGAAAGAGCCAAGATGTCTATCAACTGAACTGATGAATGGATGATGAAACTGGTGATATACACAATGGACTGTTATTCAGCTTTAAGAAAAATGAAAGTTTCAGATAAATGAATGGAGCTGGAAATCATTCTGAGTGAGGTAACCTAGACTCAGAAAGACAAGCGTCCTGTGTTCTTCACCCTAGATTTGAATATATATTTATATTTAAATTGATGTATCCATATGTGATGGTTGATCTTTATTGTCAATTTGACAACATCTGGAACTAACTAAGAGCCAAGCAGCTTGGCACACCTGTGAGAATTTTCTTTTCTTTTTTTTTCTTCCAAAACAGAGTTTCTCTGTGTAGCTTTGGAGCCTGTCCTGGAACTCACTGTGTAGACCAGGCTGGCCTCGAACTCACAGAGATATGCCTGCCTCTGCCTCCGAGTGCTGAGATTGAAGGTGGGCGCCACTACCATCTGGCTGAGAATTTTCTTGATGGGATCATTTGAGGTGGGAAGACCCTCCCTAAATCTGGATCATTTGAGGTCAGAAGACCTATTCTAAATCTGAGCTTTACCTTCTGGTGTCAGCGCACATAAAAGGACAAAGAAATAGAAAGCTTTCCTGTTTTGTCTACTGGTTGTCATACTTACTGTCAAGTTCACCTGTCCTGTTGCTATGGTGTTCCTTTGCTGGTATTAGGACCTACTTTTCAGATTACAGTGTAGACTGAAGACTGGAAGCTTTTTAGGAATTCTTTATAGCTCCAACACCAGATTGGAACTGCTGAGACATCCAATCTCATGGACTGAACAACTACCAGATTCATGGCCTTTTCACAGGGAGATAGCCATTGTAGAACTATTCAGACTACAGCATGTAAGCCACTCTAATAAACTGTATATATATTCTAATAATATAATATATAAATATATAAAATTTGCACAAATATATACATATATAAAATATATAATAAAACTATATAATATATATAATTCTATAGTCTGTTCTGTTTCTTTGGAGGACCCTGACATTACAGAAGTCAGGAAACTCATAAAGGACAATGGGTGGATTTCAAAAGAAGGAAGATGGAATGCTGGTGATATGAAGGGGAAAAGGAATAATAGAGCGGGAAGGTTTAAATGCAGTGGGTGATGAGACAGTAGGGTAGAGGAAGGCATGTGTATAGAGACTTGATCACTGAAGGCCTTTGAAATTGCCATACAAAAACCTAGTACTGAAGAAACTTCCTAAAAATATACATATACAAAATGAGTTTTAAAGGAGTTACCCTTAAACTTTAAAGGACAATGCTTCTCCCAGACACCACAGGCAATCCAATAAAATGCCCAGTTCCAGGAATGGACTACCTCTTTTGGTATTGTTAGTCAATGGGGTCCCATAGATCCTTCTTAAATATTATAGGCTGTTACCATTCCTCTTGTTTACCTTCAAGAACTTGACGGTAAGACCTTATTGGTCAGAGCAACACATACTTGAGTCACAGCACATGGAGAAGTACAGATCTGGAAGTTTTATCCCTAGTGGCTACCTTTCATAGTGCCAGAAATTCTATGCACACTACCAAGAAGAGTGTTCAGTCATCTCACCCAGCTGTGAACTCTGTAAACTCCAATAATAACTAGTCTAGAAAGATATGCCCACTGGTGTTGTAATAGCACAAATATGATATTAATAACCAACCACTTTATGATTGGGTTCAGAGCCCACTCTACAAGACAGAACTCATGCCTAGTACTTTTAATTGGGCCTAAAATTTGTGACTGGCTCGGTCTTAGGCCCTAGGGGAGAGTATATGACTATTATTCTCTTAAGTGGACATAGTATTAAAGTGCACCCTTAGGTTTTATCTCTCTTCCCACAGACTAATGCATTGCTCAATCCTAATCTCAGCAGGTTTTTTTCACAGTAGTTGGCAACTAACAGAGAGATCCACAACTGCTGCATGCAGAGAATAAAGGACTTTGTAGAGTGCTTAACTCTAAATGAAACACTTATGTCACACTCCTTACCCTGGGATCAGAGATAATTTCAGAAGAAGTGGACAGGAAGAGTATAAGAGGCAGGCATAGTGGACTCTGTGGCAAAACATTACTTACTGGACATTACAGGGCCATCACACACATGAACTTGTGTCATCTATGACAGCATTCATAAGATAAAGCCAACCAAAATTCTATTATGGACAGTGCAGGACACATGAAGTTCCATCCCTAGGCAACTGATAGTTTTTGGAAGGGAGCAGAGCAATATTTTTATAGATGTAGCCCCTAAATGTCTATCCATGCCCCAGTAGATGATTATATACCTCTGCACATACAGATAGTACCTAGTGGCCTCAGTGGAGAAAGGGGCATACAGATGAAGTTCAAAGGGCCAGGAGTTTGGAGAAATAGAGGAGGAATGAGGGAGTAGAGAATAGAGGATGGCTTTGATCAAAACACATCATATAATCAAGTGAAATGCCCAATTTAAAAATTGTTTTAAAACCGTGATCACAATGCCACCTGACCTTTTGTAATTATAATTAACAATGAACATTTGCTAAAAACATGGTACCATTTAGTTGTCATGGCAACCTATTAGTATAGGTTTTGTCATTTCTTTTTCAGATGAGGAAATGATTGAGTGAATTCTACAATACAGCACTTGGCACAACAAAGAAAAACTAATATTCTTCCTGTTTTACATGATATCATGAATTAATTTGTGCAAACTACTACATGAGGAAACTTCAAGTGATATTATACCTATCCTTGAAGAATTTATTAATGATACATTAGAACATGACCCATGCACTCCCAACATTAATTAGGTTTGATTTAAATAACACCTATTAGAAAGGACTTCAGCAGGATAATAAGGTCCAAACAAAAGTTTGCTTTTGAAAGCATAACCAAAAAGCCAAAAAGGTCTGGCCCATGGGCTAAATCCAGTCTATCACCTATTTTCATATGTTTCAAGAGCTAAGACTGGGTTTTTGCATTTTTGTGTGATTTTTATCTACTAAAAAAGAGAATGAAAACATACTCGTCCATATTTCTATCATGCCACATCAGTGTTAAATATGCTGGTAAAGTCTAACACATCTACTCTCTTTTCCTCTATACACAGGATTTTGCCAACTCGTGGTCCAGTCCACTTAAGCAGAAGTAGAGAAGGCATGGGGTGGAAATTAGACAGTGAGATGGAGGAACAGAACCATAAGAAACCAGCTTTCTAGCTTTTGAAGAATAGAAGCATAAAAGCTTCTGGGAGTTCTCAAAGGCACAGGCTTTTAAGGCCCAGCACACTAACAGAACCTGAGATGGAAAGGCCTACTAATGACCCAAAAAGCGTCATTTCTACTGCTTTCTAAGTTAGTATTGAAGGAAGGGAACATCAATACAGATGGTTGCCTTGGACATAGACTGTGTGTCCATGCCATATTGAACTAGAGGCAAGGACAACAGTCACTTGGGGATTGAGATGTAGGCATTCCTCCGCTCCTTGGTGCCCAAGACCTTATGCTAGTGTATGGTTTTGAGGAAGACAAATCAGTGACTCTGAGTGTGTCAGTGTGGCTTCTTCAGATTTGACTATCAAGAAGTAGAGCACAAGTGTTTTGTTAGGGAGGAAACATGAGGAGATGTTGAAACATGGGGATCAAAAGACATATAATCATGGAGGTTATTACTACTGAGGGTTCAGTCCCATTAAGGATCCTGTGAGGCACTGTGTGTATTCATCTGAGAATTGTTCTACCCAGGGTAAAGAGGAAGTGTTCATCTCCCACCTTTCTCTTCCTGTGGGTGAAAGTTGCTCTTAAGGGTAGTGACTACCCAACACTTCTGAAGGAAAAGCAAGCACCTGGGATCAGAGAAACTCTCTAGAAAGCCACAGGCACAACCACAAATACAGCAAACAAATACAGAGGAGACAAAATTGGAATATGAGAAGTGTACCAAGAATGATACCAAATTTGACTCTCCTCAAACATGGAGAATTTGTGGCATTGGAGAAGAGAACAAATTACACTTATTATGCTTTTAAAATACAGAAATTGTACTTCCTTATTCCAGAGTATATCAGATACCTTTGCCCATGTTTTAGCTTCCCTCATGGATGGCAGACTCCTCAACACCATGCAAAAAGATAAGTCTGAGATCTACAGAATATTCTGTCCAAACACTAAATAATGCACCTTCTTCTCAGCAGTCCATGGGACTCTCTTCAAAATTGACCACATATTAAGACACAAGGCAATTCTTAACCAATATAGGAAAATTGAAAATGCATCCCATATCCATCTGATTACGATGGATTAAAGTTGGATATCAACAACAATAGAAATAATGGAGAGTACACAAACTCATGAGCATTAAACAACTCGCTACTGAATAAAAATTGGGTCAAGACAGAAATCAAGAATAAAATTAAAAACTTTTTAGAATCAAAGGAGAATATGAACACAATATATCAAAATCTATGGGACATAATGAAGGCAGTTCTAAGAGGAAAGTGCATAGCACTATGTGCCTACATTAGGAAAACAAAACAGATTTCATATTAATAACAATGATACATTTGAAAGCTTTAGAAAAGAAGAGGAAAGAACATCTAACAAAAGCAGTTGGGAAGAAATAATCAAACTCAGGGCTTAAATTAATGAAATAGAAACAAAATACAAAGAATCAATTGTGGTGATATTTTATTTGTGCTTTAATAAATAAAGCTTGCCTGGAAATCAGAGGAAAAAGGCCAGCCATTATAAATAAACAAAAAAGTCAGGCAATGGTAGCACATGCCCTTAATCCTATCACTTAACAGGTAGGATCTCTGTGTGTTCAAGACCACACTGGAAACAGAGCCAGGTGTGGTAGCATATGCCTTAATTCTAGCACTAGTTAACCATGGAGGTCTGGAGGTCTGTACAGACAAACAGTAAGTGACAAAGCTGGGCAGGAAGAGGAAGTGATGTAGCTGTACAGAAAGCAAATCAGATGGCAGAAAAGCCAGGCATATAGATGTGGGTAGACCAGAAGTAACTCGAATTTGGAAGCTGCAGAGTTGGTGAGGTAAGGTTGGCTGGTGGTTTTCCCTATTTCCCTGATCTCTCTAAGGCTTTCACCCCTGTATTTGGCTCCATGTTTTTTATTTAATATTCATCTACAATCAATAAACAAAGAGTTGCATGTTTAAAAGAATCTACAAGATCAACAAATTTTTAGACAAATTAAACAAAAGAGAGGGTCAAAATTAATAAAATTAGAAATGGAAAGGGAGATATTACAACAGACACCAAGGAAATGCAGAGAATCATAAGAGCTCTTTATCCCAGCCTACAATCTCAGTAGAAAACTTCAGTATCATACTAGGAATCCCAGAGGCCACATAGGTTCTTGGAACTGCAGAGGCAGCGTTGGCACCCAAGACACCAGAGGTCTTTCAGGACACAAAAACCCCAGCAGAGACACCCTAATGGACCAGAAGAATCACCAGAAACCCTGGCCACTTAGACCAGAAGGCCAGAGAGGAAACAGAAACCAAAGAATCAAACACCCATCCAACAAAGACAAACCCAGGAATCAACACCTAGACTATAATCATCCCAAACCTAGATGCCTAAATGTCAGTGTAAGAACACAATCAACAACAGAAAGGGCAATATGGCACTACCAGAGTCCAGCTATCCTACTACAGCAAGAAATGAACATTCCAACACAGTTGAAGTACAAGAAAATGACCATAAAACCAACTTTATGAAAATGACAGAGGTCCTTAAAGAGGAAATGGAAAAAAAAAATCCAGAATAGGCTCTAATGCCAGTGAAGGAAGGGACTTGATAGCAAGGTGAGAGCAAACAGACAAAGAACAAAAGCTTCCTTCTTCCATGTCCTTGTATCGGCTTCCAGCATAAGGTGTGGTCCAGATTAGATCTGGATTAAAGGTGTGTCTTCCTACTTTAAAGATCCAGATTAGAAGTAGATCTTCCAACTTCAAATTAAGCAGAAATCCCTCACAGCTGTGCCTCCATTATGGGGTTTTAGTTAATTCTAGATGTAGTCAAGTTGATAACCAAGCCACCACAGAGATGATGGGAGTATCTGGGAGAAGTTGAAAGAATATGAACAAAATACACTGTATAGAAATTTTTAAAAGGTAAGTCTGAAATTTTTATAATGGATTATTTAGTGAAGAAATCTCAGTAGTTCTTTGATAATATTGTGCTGGTTAGTATTTGTCAACTTGAAACAAGTAGAGTCAACTTAGAAGAAGGTACCTCAATTGAATATTCCTTTTGTGGGTTTGTCTTGTCCAACTTCAGTGTGATGGCTTTTATTTTATTTTATATGTTTGTCTTAGAGTTTTTATTGCTGTGATGAAGCACCCATGATCAAAAGCAAGTTGGAGAGGAAAGGATTTATAATCCATCATCGGAGTAAGTCAGGCCAGGAACTCAAACAGAGCTGACACATGGAGGCAGTAGCTGATACAGAAGCAATAGAGAGTTGCTGCTTACTGGTTTGCTCTTCATGGGCTTGCTTAGCCTGCTTTCTTATAGAACCCAGTTCCACCATCTCAGGGATAGCATCACCTACAATGGGCTGGACCCTCCCCCATTAATCACTAAGAAAATGTCTTAAAGCTGGATTTTATATAGACATTTTCTTAATTGAGGTTCCTTCCTTTCAGATAACTCCAGCTTGTGTCAAGTTGACATAAGACACACATAACCAGCACAACTATATATATGTAAAAGGGCCAGCCAAAGAAACACACCCTGACCCTGGAACCAGAGTCAGTGAAAGAAACACACACTTTGGTCCTGAAACCAGAGTTAAAAAAAATTCACACTCTGACCCTGAAACCAGAGCCAAAAAAACCCATATTTTGGCCTCAAAACCAGAGTCAGTGAAAGGAGCACACCCTGACCCTGAAACTAAAGCTAAAAGGTAAAAAAGGGCCGGTGAAAGAAACACACTTTGGCCCTGAAACCAGAGCCAAAGAAACACATTCTACATAGTTGGTTTTCATGCTGACCAACTCAGCATGAAAACCAACCAATCCCTGGGCAGGAAATCCAACAGAGAGGAACAGAGAAGTAACAACTCTCATAGGAGCAGGAGAATTGCTACATCTCTGCAGTGTGGTGGTATTGTGTTCGCAAAATATTGGGTACTCTAATAAACTTATCTGGGGTCAGAGAACAGAACAGCCACTAGATATAGAGGCCAGGAAATGGTGGAGCACATGCCTTTAATCCTGTTACTTGGGAGGCAGAGATCCATCCTGATCACTGTGAGTTTAAAGCCACAGTGGAAAGAGCCAGGCATGGTGACTCATGCCTTTAATCCCAAGAAGTGAGCCTTTAATCCCAGGAAGTGAGGGCAGAAAGCAGAAAGGTATATAAGGCGTGAAAACCAGGAACTAGGCTGGTTAAGCGTTCAGGCTTTTGAGAAACAGTTCAGCTGAGATTCATTCTGGATGAGGACACAGAAGTTTCCAGTCTGAGGAAACAGAATCAGCTGAGGAATTGGGACAAGGTGAGGTGGCTGTGGCTTGTTCTGCTTCTCTGATCTTTCAGCATTCACCCCAATACCCAGCCTGGATTTGTTTTTATTAATAAGACCTGTTAAAATTCATGCTACACTGCAGTGAAACTCCCTTAGGAGAGTGGAGCAGAGCTGAGCTGTAACAGCTCTCTTGGAGAGGAGCAGGATTGCTACATTCCTGCATGGGAAACTATCCCTTACCAGAACAGAGCTGTATGTATTGCCTCACTTCCAACGGCCAGGATACCTTTCCCTTCAGAGATATAGGTATAGCCTGACTTCCTACAGCCAGGATACCTTTCTCTTTAGAACTATAATACTTACAGGTATAGACTGGCTTCTGACAGCCAGGATACCTTTCCCTCCAGAGCTGTAATATTTACATATGGAGGGGGGTGGTAGAGAGAATTGCCTCTATGCTATTTGCCTGTGGCAAGACTATGGGGATATTTTCTTGATTAATAATTAAGGTGGAAAGCCCAGGCCTCTCTGAGATGCCACCTCTGGGCAGACAGTTCTAAGTTGCATAAAAGCAGGCTGAGTAAGCCATCAGGCATAAAGCAGTATGGAGTATTCCTACGTGGCTTTTGCTTTATGTCTGTGGCCAGGATCCTGTCTGAGATCCTTCCTTGATTTGCCTTAACGATGAGTTGTAACCTATCAGCCAAACAAACTCTTTCCTCCCCAGGTCACATGTGGTCTGTGTTTCATAGTAGCAGCAGAAATCAAAATAGGACAAACATCTTTCATTGTCTACTCTATGCTAAGGATTATATTGGCAAGAACTATAAAAGTCAATACAAGTCCTGAATACTCTAAGGCAACTTGATTTCAACCAATTGTCATTGATCACCAAAACCATCTGGTCCACCCTAGAAATGTACTTTCCATTATGAAGATTTTAGGAACTAGGACACAAAACAGAGCTACCAGGCAGGTGCCATAACATGTGGCACACTCTAGCAACAACAAACCTTCCAGAGGTGACTGGCTTATGGCTTCTGTTCATTTTCATTTACAAGTTTTAAATGCTGATGCTTGTATTTCCAGTTGAGATTGAATCTAGCTATGCTTCCAGGTTTATAATGGAAGAAACAGCCCATAAGTGGGTCATGAGCAATCTTGCCCATTAATCACCCAAAGTCCACTAGCTAAGCATGCTGGGTGCCAAGAAAGCCACAGGGCTTTGTCTCAGAGACAATGTGCTTTTTCTAAATTTAATTCTCAATGTGGAAGTCTAACATTTGAGCTCACAAATATTTTTCATTTGTTTGCAAAACTGGAGCAGGGCAAAGCAGCGTAGCCTCACCCCAAAAGTAGCAAGAAACGTCTTTAATTATCAGACTCACCAGCATGTGTAGGTTATGGTGCCCTACTCATTGACCTTCACATACTCACAGCTGTCAATGATGTATTATAGCCACCTTAAACTCATCCAGAATGGAATTTTGGGCTATGGATGGTTCCATGTTATAGTCATTACTGTTTTAACCATCTTTCCAGACTAGGGTTAAAATTCTAAGCACTCATCTCGTATCCTTGGCATAGTCAATAAAGTAAGCAGTGCAAGCTCTTCCTCCAAAACATGTCCAGACTGGAACCTCTTCCCAGTACAGCAGGACAGTGCTCTGAGTGGAGCACAGCATTTCATTTTTGCTGAGGATTAGTGCCATTCCTTTCCATCAGTTATAGAACACTAGGGTTTCAGTGGGACTCTTTGTGTATCTAACAAGTACTCAGATCTGGTGTTTGTGGTCATCTCTCATTTTGACTACTGTAACCACTTCTTGTTTGCATTTTTAGTCACTCTTAAGGATCCCAAACCTTTTCTTATATACAACAGCAGAATGCTTCTCTTAGAGAATAAATTAGATTTTGTTACTCATCTGCTCAAATCTCTGTAGTGATCCCTCTGTATTAAGAATAAAATCTTCTGCTACTTCATTTGTTTATTGTAAACATAGCACAATATCCCAAAGCTTAGAACTTAAAACAACAAAATTTTATGATTTCTCGTGACACCATGGTTGGACTCAGCTGGCCAGCTCTTCTGCCCCATTTGGCTGGGCTCATCCACAGGACTGCATTCAGTTACATGATTGCATTTGTTTGCAAACCCAGCTGGGGCAGGAATGTGTACCATGACACTTATGTGTCAGCTGTGGTTGGAGTGGCTTCCTAGGCACTCCCTCTCCACATGACCTCTTAGAGGTCCAAGTTCAAGTTTCCTTTTTAGGGGGTGATCTGGAAGCTAAGTATCAAAAACCAAAAGGGGAAAGTGATAAGATAATGCTATATTATAAAACATTCCTTCCATATTCTATTGATCAAATCAACTCACAAAGTCAGTCAAGACTGACTTAGAAAGATCTTTCAATCTCTCTTTCCCTCTTCCTCTTTCCTCTCTCTCCCCTCCCCGTCCCTCTACTTCTCCTCTTTCCCTCCCTCCATCTCCTCCCTGGCTCTAATGAGGTGAACAGCCTAGCTCTACCACACACTCCCCATCATGATGTCTTCTCTGAGGCAGCATAATGGCCAGATGTGAGCAAATAAAGAGGTTGCAGGATGGTGGCAGAAGAGGCTACATTATAGCATCTTTCAGGCTCGGCTTTTTGCACATCTTTCAGCACAGGCCAAGAAATGGAACCAAATGATCAGAAACTTGAAAATTGCTGACCATGTATGACACCAGTAAAACACTGAAGTCACAAGATAGCAGAACTGTAAGATAGAACAGCATGGATCCTGGAGTCAACTGCCTAAAACAGAGGCATCCAGCAGGGAGATTCCATTTCAACACCTGTATTGGTCTTTGTGTGATCAAGAAATACAATTCTCCCATCATTCCTCTGGATTATGGGAGGGACATTAATGTACAGCAAAGGAAGAGATCTAGTGACATCAATATCCAGAAATAATTTCCATATACAATAATCCTACAGTTTAATTTGAAGCCAGATTGCATTTCATGAACTCTGTTCTGGCTACACTGGCCATTTTAAAAGCTGCTGTTGTGATGAAATCTACTAAAACCCCCTCAGTAGCCATCTGCTCATAGAACTGAATTGCAGCTGGTATTGTGGATTTTCTGAGTAAATACTAGATTTGCCAGACTCTCTAGAAAGCAGTTATAATTTCATGACTACTTTCTGAGCAATGGAATATCATAGAAAGTGTCCAGTGGAATCTTTAAGGGGATTTCCTTAACAGATAGCAGCTGAGCATGGAGGAGGCAAGGGGCAAGAGAACCATGAGTTTCAGACCAGTCTAGATGACATAGCAATACCTGTTCTCAAAGAACCAAGGACTGGAGCTTTAGCTCAATAAACAAGTACTTGTCTATCATGCACAGAGCCCTGGGTTTTATCACAAACATCACACACACACACACACACACACACACACACACACACACACACACCTGAGGGCATCTACCTTGATCATTCTCTTTCTCTGTGCTATTCCTGTGCTTGTTGAACCTTATGAAATTGTGGCAAATGAACAGGTTGTGAAAGCCAGGTTGGGTTAGCCAGGGTCTCTGGGAATGGGGAGCAACCCTGGAAAAATTTAACAATCATCTGAAGGTGTTTCTTTGACAGATATACACCGATAATCTTAATCAGTGGCCACAGCCACTGAGTTTTCCATCTTGTAGAGCCAACCCTAATCTTTAATGATGGGCATTTTCAGATAAAGGATGAGCAAGAGCAAGGGGTGTGGGGCAGGAGAATATTTAGATGGGAGCAGAGTAAAGAGGTTGAGGGAAGGAAGGTGGCAGAGGCCACATGATAGTATCTTCTAGGCATTTATATAAAATGGAAAGGCAAGGCAAAGTTTTGGGGAGTGAGTGAGTAAGAGCATGAGTAAATAAGACCATGACTTTACTAGAAACTCAGGTTCTCTACACATCGGGTGGGGAGCAGTTAGAATGCATGTACTCTATTGCTGTCCTGTCCCATCCTTCTAGATCAGATTCTCTGGGGCAAGGCCCACAGAATCCATTATGACAAGTTCTCCAGGGTCTAATGCCCACTCAAGACTGAGAACTGCTGCTTAGGAAGGTACACTTCAGATACAATGCAGTTTTTCATGTGGAATAACCCCCTCATCTTCTGACCTTACTTTGGATTCCTAGTCTCCAATGCAGTTCTTTCTGATGCTTGAAAAGCCTCCAGATGCAGACAGTTGTCTATCATGTCTGCTAGACAAGCTTGGTCAACATCTCCCTCAGAGGCCTTCTGCAGTCTGGCTTTGGGAGTGACACTCTTTTCTGCTTCCAAAGAACATTCCTTGCAATCCTCTATTGAAACATTTACAGTATCGTTTCCTAACTGTTTATTTATCTCTGATCTTCTTCCCAAACAGAGGAATTTTTATTTTCTCACACTTAACAAAAAATTAAATGCCAATATTTTCAAATATTAAAAATCATTTTAGAAACAAAAGATTTTTTCAACACACTGGAGTAGTTAAAAAAAATAAAATCTTCATTCTACCTAAAATGAAATAATAATAGATGCTATAAATGAACACGTTCCATTGATTGTAAGCCACAATTTCAGTTCCTTATTCAATCTGAATGAAGTCTTAATCAACAGCCTGCCATGGCTAAGTTAATGGCATGTTTCCTTTCTTATAGTATCAAAATCAACAGTGTATTTTATAACATCACAGAACCTGTTAATATGAAGTACAGAAAGAGATAAGGAAAGAGGAAAATCTAGAAGGATGGAAAGTGGAGCTGTGGGGAGACAGGAGTGTTGTTTGACCAGGAATGGATACTTAGAAAAAAAGCTCCATGAGAAGGTAGTATTTGAAGACAGATGGGAAAGCGGAGTGGTATAGTTATGGGACATGAAACAGCGTGGGAAGAACTTTCCAGGTAAGGGAAAAGCAAGGACAAAGGCCTAAGGGCAAGGTCAACACCTTGCATCTTGTTGATCAACCTAGAACCACTCAAGACAGTCTCTGGGACAAGAAAAGCAAGTGGAACAGGAAAGACAATAGAAAAAGCAGAAGAGTAGGAACATAGAAGAGAAGTGAAGACTTACGATCACATTTCTAATTGGTTCTAAAAAATGCGAAATAGAAGAGGCAGATGAAGAGGATGAAATTATTGAAAAGACAGCAAAGAGAGCCAAGTTTAAAATAAAAGCTAAAGTAGAGAAGTAAGAATGGATAATAGAAGGGGAGACATCCGTAAAGAAGAAAAAGAAAAAGCATAGAAAGAAACACATAAGGAAGAGTCACTCTCTGAGGAAGAGCCAAGCATAGCCCAGTAGGTCCTTTTCCAGAGAAAAAGAAAGACAAGAATGACAATGAAGACAGATGGGAGGAAACTATAACTCTGTCACCAGGACACACAATGCTTTAAGACTCAGTTGGGAGCATACTAGAAATGCTCTAAAATAATAAAGGGAGGTTGAAAAATGATTATCTACAGATTTTCCAACTTTTTTGTGTGTGTTGACATCAACTGTTAGCCTTGGAGTTCTTGATACACAAATCAAAATATTTTCTTTTTCTTATTTATTTACTTTTAGTTTTTTGAGATGGGGTTTCTCTGTGTCCTAGAGCTCACTTTATAAACCAGGCTGGCTTCAAACTCACAGAGATTCCCCCTGGCTCTGTCTTCCAAGTGCTTGGATTAAAGGTGTTCACCACCTCTACCCAGCTTTCTTTTTATTAAAAAAACAAAGACAATCTCTAATAAATACCCACAAGTGATTATATAATAGGACCTCACATATTGGTAATGCACCAGATACTTTTAAAAGATCATGATTGCAGAGTATTTTTACTTCATGCCCATGCAGACTTAATAGAGCTTATGAAAGCAACAAAAGGATATTTTAGAGGTGTAAATTAATAAAACATTTTTACCATTTTTATAAATTAATTTTCAGTATTCTAGATCTTCTTAGAGGTATTGAGGAAGCAGATGAACTAAATTCAGTCCTTTCCCTTAAGGATTTCTTAACTAGCAAAGCAAATGGGAAAATAACCACCACACAATGCTACAAGACTGGTCAGGGAAGTATGGAATGTATTGCTCATACAAGGAGTATTAGCTGTGTTCACTGAGACTCCTGTGAAGGTCTAGTTCAAACTTCATTGTCTTGGAGTACTCCTTTAGCAACTGGTTTGAACTATTGGCTGTGAGAAGCAAATGCATCCTGTTGTCAGCTACTAGAGTTTTTAAAACCTAATCTCTGATTTTAAAAGTAACTTAGATTGCAGGTGGTTCACAGGACATTTTATAGAAATAATATCCCCCAAATTGGCTTGTTTTAGTTAGGGTTATTATGACTGTTGAAGCAGAATAAGGTAGAAGAGACCAATTATTAGAACTGATTTGTTGGTTTATTTAGTGATACACTTACTTAAAGCACTGCTTGTACTGCCTACCTGCCAAGTTCCTGGAACAGAATGACCTGGAGAAATAGCTGAAATAATGGGTCGTTGTCCTTAACAATCCATTGACCATCAAGAAGGCTTCTCTAAAATCTTACTTGCTTGTCTGCCCCACTTTGTGCTTTTAAAGTAGGAAATGAAATAATGAAAGCTGGACCCTATACTGAGGCTCTTAAGGAACCACCTTCGCTTTGGTCCACTGGTGGTATTTCTTTTCTTTCACTCTCATTTGATGCTGGAGTGCTTATTCCAGAAAGATTCCTTCAGTACTGTGGTGACAAATCATGACCAAAGCAACATGGGAAGGAAAGGGTTTATTTGGCTTATCCACTGAGGAAAGCCAAGGCAAGAACTCAAACTGAGCAGGAACCTGGAGGCAGGAGCTGACGCAGAGACCATGGAGAAATACTGATTACTGACTTTCATGGCTTGCTCAGTCTGCTTTTTTATTGAACCCAGGACCACCAGCCTACAGTGGCACCAACCACAATGGGCTGAGCTCTCCCACATCAGTCACTAATGGAGAAAATGCTCTACAGGCTTGCCTACTGCTGGATCTTATGGAGTCATTTACCTAATTGAGGTTCCCGCCTCTCAGATGACTATAGCTTGTGTCAAGTTGACATCAAATTAGCCAGCACAGGGCTCTATCTTAAATATTATGTGTTTTACAATAGTTATTTTCAAAGTAATAATGGAGCCTGGGAATGTAGCACAATGGTTAATACCCATCTGCTTTTTCCATTCTCTCTTAGTTTGAGCTATCTGTCATCTTCCAACAGCTCCAGACCTCAACATCCTCTTCAACAAAACCAAATAAGTGCAAGAATGTCTTCTCATAGACTGCAAAATATCTTATCCTCCCTCCTAGCATCAGGAATTGATCCCTAAATCAAGAATCAATGACATATTTAACATTACCAGAACTTCATGAAGAGAGAGTTAAGGGTAAGAGCTCCTCTGAAGGAAGGGGTTACAGTTCAAGGAAACGGCAGTGGGTGTCCATGTTGGAGCAAGAACCAAACAAAAGATGCCAACTAAACTCTCTTCCAAAACAGGAATCCAGCTGATCATTATATGAGAAACATAGGGGGTTCCTGTCTCTATCCTACAGGACTGACATAGCCTTGCTTGTTGAGTCCTTTCACTTCTCACATCTCCCTTGCCTTTCACATGAAAATGAAAACCATTTGCTCATAATACCTCCAATTCAAATGGAGTCCTAGCCTCCAGTGCAAAGGTATTTAGGTGGAGTCTTAAAGAGATAGTTCCATGCAGATGATGTCATGTGGATGGGGTCCTTGGGAAATAATTGGTACTCTTGCTCTGAGAGAGAGAGAGAGAGAGAGAGAGAGAGAGAGAGAGAGAGAGAGAGAGAGAGAGAGAGAGAGAGAGATAGCAAAGCTTATCTCTGCTGTCATGTGAGAACACACCCTGAAGGCAACCAGTGGTTTCTTCAACAAGCCAGGAAGAACCTTTTGTAGAGTCCAGCCATGCAGACACTTGATCTTTGTGTAACTAACTATTTAAGTCAAAGTTTTCGGCATTCTGGCTTATGTGCATTTCCAGACAGTTTCCAAGGGAACAAGGAAATTCAGTTCTGTGTTCTTTTCCTATTGAAGGAATTTCCTTTTTTTAAAAAAACATTTTATTTATTTTATTTTTTTATTTTACATACCAACCACAGATCCCCTTATCTTCCCTCCTCTCGTTCTCCAGGCTTCCCCTCCTAGACCTGCTCTGGCTAATACAGAAGACACTAGACACTTGTGGCTTTTCTGCGTTTCAAATGTGACTGAACCATATTGGAGAGGCCAGATTTCAAAGACTTCAAAGAAAAAAGACTTCATCATATTCTCTCAATTAGATATTGGCATATTATTTTTTGAGTATTTTGTGTTAAATAATGTATATTATTAAAGTTAATCATGTCCTCTTCTTTTTAATTTTAAGTGTGCCTATCAGAATATTTTAAATTACATGTGTAGTGTGCACTCCATTGTACTGGGCAGTATTGCTGTTGATTAATGTTTATTTCTAATTTGTGTATATGTGTGTGGGGTGCAGATATGTGTCCATGTGGGTGTGTGCACATGTGCATGTGGGTGTACAAGGAGCCAGAGGTTGACATCAGATTTGCTCTTCAGTTACTCTCCATCTTATGGGATGCATCATCTCTCATTGAAACTAGAACTCACTGGGCTGGCTACCTGGCTGGCCAATGAGCTCCATGGATCCACCTGTTTCCCCTATATCCCAAGCTCGAGGGTTATAGTTGCAGCCCATCCTCATTCATTTGGCAATGTGTTTTCAAGGTCTGGTGTGGTGATATTTTATTGGTGCTGAAATGTGGTGATATTTTATTTGTATGTTAATAAATAAAGCATGCCTGGAGATCAAGGGAAAAAAGGCCAGCCATTTTTAAGTAAATATAGAAGTCAGGCAGTGGTAGCACACACCCTTAATCCAATCATGTGGCAGTCAGGGTCTCTGTGTGTTCAAGGACATGCTAGGGAACAGCCAAGCATGGTGACACAGGCCTTTAATCTCAGTACCAACTATAGAGACTCGGAGGTCTGTACAGGCAGTTACAGGGAAGTGAGGTAGTTGGGCTAAGAGCCAATGAGAGGGCAGAAAAGCAAGGCAATAAAGATGCAGGTTAGACAGGAAGTAGTCACATTTTGGAGGGGATAGAGCTGGTGAGGTAAGGTGGTTTGTGGCTCTCACTATTTCCCTGATCTCTAAGGCTTTCACCCCAATATTTGGCTCTGTGTTTCTTATTTAATAAGACCATTTAGAAAATTGGCTTCAGTTTGGCCCTTCTGACCAGAAGCATCTGAGTACTTGTTAGATATACAAAGAGCCCCACCCAAACCCTAACTTTAGGTAGGGCCTTGTGAAGCTGTGAACATGCTCCGCATCAGTATTCTGTAACTAATAGACAGGAATGCCATCAATCCTCCGCATAAATAAGATACTGTGCTCTGGAAGAGGGCTGCTTGAAGGATAAGAATATGGGATGGAGTACAATAAATTGGTAGTCAGGCCCCCTCTACCATTTTGATTTAAAATTAATGTCTTGATCTATTTTGTTGGTATAACCAAATGTCTGAATCTGAGTGACTTATAAGAATGGATGTTTATATAAAGTACAGTTATAGGGGTCCAAAAACATGGTGTTCAGCTTCTGCAGAGCCACATGGCAGTTCAACTCCTAATGGGAAAACAGAAAGGAGAAGTAGACCCACGGGAATGGTGCATATGCAAGACAAAACAAGGGACAGTGAAAGGCTCTTTTATCCCCTTATGGAAAGTGCAGTAATCCCTTCATGTGCATGAATCTCTCATGATACCAAATCCTCTTAAAGGCCCCACCACCTCTCACCACCATTACAATGGGGACCAAGCCTCAACACCAGTTTGAGTAGAAACAAACCATATCAAAACCATAGCATAAGGTCTGGAGAAATGGCTCTCTGTGATTGAGAGTGATCGCTATGTGACCCCGAGGGCTTCAGCTTGGAATTCAGCATTCTCAAGAAGTCAGGCATGGTTTCCACCATAATCAGAACCCCAGGACTTGTCAGGGGGCAAAGATAAGAGGATTGCTGTGGCTGGAGTGCAAAAAGCCTAGCTGAAAAGCTTGAGCTTGATATTCAGGTAGAGGAAGATGCCCGATATTTTCCTCTGGACAGTGCTCAGCAGTGCGTGCGCGCGCGCACACACACACACACACACACACACACAGCACAGAGACTGAGAAATGCAGCCTTATAAACTAACATTTATTGAGGTTGATTCTCTATCCTCCCAATATCCTTGGTGGAAGACATTCTTATGAAGGTGAATTCACTAGTTCAAGGTCATGCTGCTATAATCAGCATGAGTCAGGGTGCCATACATTCTCTTGCATGGCGTCTGTCGCTTGTCTCAGCTAACTAGTAACCTGAAGTATTTCCATGCTAGCAATTCCTGACTTCCATGAAAACCACCTGAGACACTTAAAAACACAATCCTGCCTTGAGTATCGCTAGCTACAGATCTCAATTTCATTAGTTCCACATGTTGTCTTGGTGTGCATAGAAGCTCCCAGGACTTTCAAAGCAATTCCCACTGGACAGATCAAGAGAATCCTGGGAAATACCTGAACAAGCTGGCAACAGCTTAACACAGGCTCTGTGAGTGAAGCCAAGGTGCAGGAGTTCCCTGGCTATCATTTGAAAAGGCACATTCGAAGGTAATCCTTCTGGCTGGGCCTTGCTCTTCTGCAGTCTCCCAGGAAAGGCGAGGTTATCAGTTCAGGAGCCAGATTTTGAGCACTGTTTCACTTAGATGCCCTGAGCCAGGTGAGGTCCCTGATCCTCCTACACGAGTTGCAGCTTTTCCAGCTATGCTGTCAGGGCTGGACAGTTTATTCTGCTGTGTGTGGACCTGGATTAGGGAATCCTGCAGAATCCAAGCTAATTCCCTTGGCATCCTCCAAGCTCCATTGTAGAAAAAATGCCTTAGATTTAGGACAAAGTCCTTATAGGAATTGAAGCTCCAGGGATCTGGAGGAAGATTCCCCAAAGCTTATAGAAAACCAGACAGCTCAAATCCTACCTACAGTCAGACTCCAGAAACAGAAGTCTCTAATGGCTTGATTTCTTCTCCAACCCAGCACTTTCCTCTCCCTTAAGCTCCATCTTGGGGATGGAAGTCTTAGGAGTCAACCTTTCCAACTCCTGTTTGAGCTGCCATCCTTGATGAGGAAATGTCTTTTTGTATGCTGTGAAAACATGTTGCTCTGATTGGTGGGACAATAAGCGGCTTTGCCCTGTCCCCTGGGCACAGCTTTCTTGATCTCGCCTTCCATGCACCCATCCCAATGGCCGCTTGAACTTAACACAGGCTCCTTAGGCTGTCTTCCTTAAAACTGAATGTTATGACATGTGGGTAGTGACACACACGTGGGCCTAGGATGAACCAAGTTCCTATCTTCGGAGAGATGTAGACCAGATCTTTGTTCTACTTTGACTTTTACTAATTTCACTCTCTCCCTGTGCCTCTTTCCCTGCATCCAAAAGGCCAGGCCTCCTCCTTTCACAGCCTGCAGGGGGAGGGGGAGGGGGGAGGGGAGACACAGGGCACCAGTGGATGCCTATGCACCTAGCAACATCCTCCACACTCAGCTTCCTTGCTAACAGACACCACGTGTGCCTTACCGGTACTGAGAGAACAGAAACTGAAGCCTGCTTTTTGTGGACTCCAGGTTTATCTTTAGATACGTTCCTATCTATTCTCCCAGATAAATTCAGCGATGAGAGCTCCCGAGCCCGCCTCCAGCTTGCGACCCAACTTTCCTAGCCAGGTTCCGGCCCATCAAATTGGGAAATGAGGTGATCCATCAGCCTGCATCTCCCAGGAGTGTCTCTGGCTGGGAGCGCCAGGCAGGAGGCGTGCCCCATCTGTGCGCTTAGGCAAAGTCACCGGGGAATAGGGGAATAGCAGGGCGATTGCTGCGGGGCTCCGGACCTCTGGGTGACCTGCGTTGGTGTGCAAAGCTGGCTGTGGATCCAAGGGCAGTTTGACTTCATTTGAGACAGGGGGGCTGTGGACAGCTACCAAACATCCACAGCCTAGGATTTTCATCAGAAGGGTAGCAGGCTCTGGAAATCCTGGGGAGAAAACAGATTTGAGCCTGGAGACTACACTGACAGATGCCCATCCTGGACTGGAGGGCTGAAGAAAACCTCTGACAGACTCAGTTCTCCTGGCAGGGGCCTCGGGAGTCTTACAGTCTGAGGAAAGCCTGAGAAGTTATTAACTTCGCTTTTAAATTTTTTTTTTAAACTAACAGTAAACACACAGGGAAAACCAAATCAAAACCGCGATGTTTTCATAGCCATGTGTACAAATTTATATATAAAATGTCAAGGATATATGGAGAATAACTCCTTGGTTTGTATCAAGTGTGAGAGCCCAGAGTTGTAATTTGCTCCATCCAGACGAGAAGGGGCGAGTCTGGGTGGACAGGTTCATCTTTGGCGGGTCTGCAGGAACGCAGTTCCCCGGGTCGGGCAGTAAGGCAGGGCGGCACACCCAGAGAACTGTGCAGAGATCAGCTGCTCAGAGCCCTCTGGGCTCTGCAGTCTCTGAGCTCAGGAGGTGCCTCTGAGCTGAAGACTTTTTGATCAAAGGCAAGCCCCTGGTTTGTCCCTGGACACGCTCCTTAAAGTGGAAGACTGGATTTTTCTTCTAGCTGGAATGCCCCCCACTCCATACCTTATCCCCAGATTTCCAGAAAAGGAGTGAAGCAGAAAAACACCTAGTCGGGCCACCTGATTCTGTGCTTCCACCCCCACCCTGGCTCCTGGTGCGCTTTAAGGCCCTCTCGGCTTCCACCGTCTTTGAGCAGAAACCATTGTCTGTTTTGAAACCCTTACCTGGAGCCCGGGAGTGCTACAAAAATCCAAGCACCGCCAGGATCTCAAGCGCCCCTGGCATTGGAGTTCTTACCTGGACCTGGATGGCTGGGGCAGTTTCCTTGAGGTGAGGACACAGGAGCTGGCGGTTTGGGGTGGGGGAGGATAGGAGAAGTGAAATCTTTGTAACTTGATCTCTCTCCTACTTCAATACTTTAAGGCTTACTCTGGCTCCTGTTCACCTACCCCAGGCAGAACAGGGAACCTAAGGAACCAAGAGCAGAGAGCTAAGAAGGTTCATTCCCTATTCTCCCAGATCTATTCGTTTGGCAAGTCTTCCTGGGGTGTAAAGGACTGTAGAGAAGCCAACAATACGGTGCTAGGAGCCACCATCTTTCATAGGCTCAGGACTTCATCAGCTTAGGGTAAAGGCATCAAGACTACAGGCGATAGATTTTGTGTGTGTGTGTGTGTGTGTTACATATATTACATATTACACCCCAGCTGCTGGGCTTGAATGGCTTCTACTAGAGAACAAAAGGTTCCTGTCTCCACTGTCATCTTCCCTCCCAAATGCCATTATTGACTCTCGCCTAGCTTCAAGGTAATAGGAAAATAATTTCAGATAAGATAATTAAGAGTAACTAAAATGACTAGATTCTCTAGGGACTGACACCTCCTAAAAGAGATTGTAAGCACTGAAATGATCTCAGAAGTCAGGTAACAAATTATTTTAAATGAATCTCAGATTGCCTAATCTTACTTAGGTCCCTAATGTAGCTATTTCTTGGAGAGATATCTTAAAGGATGAAACAACAAAAATCACAAACTCCTGTATGTCTTGTTTTAACTTTACCCCAATTCATCGAAGTTTCCCTTGCTGCTAAGAAGTAGTGAGAATGTGCTCCACGGTCTAAGACCTTACACACTGAAGCAGTGTAGACTGTACTCCTTGGGCTAAGACCTTACACAGGTGGTACCTGAAGCCCCACCTAATCAACTAAAACCTAGCCAAAACACTTATCTAGTGACTGGTACAAAAATGACAATTGTTCCTTTGCTTCAGTTCATTGCTAGGATTTCCATGCTCATGTCTCTTCTCTTCAACCCTCCATGGTGAAACCATTTGGTTTAAATGAATTCATATGACATTTCTTCAGGTCTTGCTAGGAACACAGCCAATGAAAGGGCCATTATTTTTATTGTTTCTTTCAATGATTGCCCTCTCTGTAAAAGCAGCTCTTGTTGAAATAAATGTGGGAAGGATCAAAGAAATTAAAGGATAAAGGCAATCACACCAAGACCAGGAAAGCTGAGTGCAGCACAAAACCAATCTCTATTTCCAGATCTTTTCAAAATACCATGGCGTTTGACAGCGTATGAACAAAATATTCTGATAAAAACTTATAATTCGGTCCTTATCTCCACTTGTTTTCTGTTCTAGAAAGGATTTGAGGTCTGTAATGATTGATGTTGTGAGATAATTGTTCTGTGATGAGCTAAACAAAGGAAAGGCTTGGGTGAGAGTATTTCTAGCTTAAAACATGTGCGAGTCTAGTTCAGTTTAGTTTAATCTACTTCTGTGATTCATGTTGTGTTTTTGTGTGCACTTGGCTGGTATGACATTGGTGTTGTACAGCAGAATTGTTTTTACATTTCACTG
Source organism: Peromyscus eremicus (assembly GCF_949786415.1). NCBI lineage: Eukaryota > Metazoa > Chordata > Mammalia > Rodentia > Cricetidae > Peromyscus > Peromyscus eremicus. The sequence goes on from NC_081419.1 coordinate 110,084,666, forward strand.
TAAGGTGGATAGAAGTCCCAATACCTAAATTTCAGCTGGAACAAAGACCAGCCTTTCCTTTGTGAAGCACATAAACATGGTTTTGTAAAAAGTAATGTTTACCGATTTTCATAATTTTGTCACGATTCTATGCTGGTCAATTTCAGAGATGCAGCAAGTTGACAACTTTAATTTTATGTGGAACAAGTTTTGTAGCAGTCATTGTTTGCATGTATGTGTACACAGATTGTCAGAGAAACAATGCGGAGAGTCACTGTACACAAAACACTATGGACTGGGGTCCTAATTTCTTTTTATTGCAAATTCATAAACATGGAAACATGAAGAGTTACATCTTTGCATTGTCTGCTTACATGAAGTTATATTCTCATCTGCATAGCCTTTCTTTGTCTTCTGTCAAGACTCTTCTTTCCCAAGAGGCTCCCTTTTTTTTGTCATTTACAGCCTTTCTTCTCCCGGGGTGGCTGCCTTCCTCCCTTTGCTCCAAAAAATTACTGCATACCCATTAATGCCACCCCCACCATATTTTCACATGTGATCTTATTCTCTCCCACCTAAACTGGAGAGGCATTTCCACCACTTGGATGATGTAGTGGTCGTCAGATGGCAGGAGAGTCATAGAAACTAATACAATGAGTGAGTATATGAATTGGAGTGAGTCCATCAAAGGACCCAGAAGACCTACTGGAAATCATAAACCTAGTGCGTTTGAATTATACTTATACAGGACATTTGGTTTTGGCCAGTAGTAGCAATGATTTTGAAAATAGACACATCCCTTATCTATAAGAGTGCATACATTTACACCATTTTTTCTACCTTTTTGCACTCCAGGTGTGAGAAATGGATCAAATTTATTCTGGAGACCCTTGTTAATATTTTTATTTATGGGTATAGATGTTTTGTCTACATCAATGTCTATGCACCATGTATATGCCATGGAAGTGAGAAAATGGCATCCTGTCCCTTGGGACTGGAGTCACAGATGGTTGTGAGCTGCCATGTGGGTGCCGAGAATAGAACTGGGTCCCTAGAAGAGCAGTCAGTGCTCTTAACTACCAAGTCATCTTTCCAGGCCCATTTGTCAATATCTCAAAGTATGATTTATTGCTAAATTTTCTTTTGTCATTTTTCTGGTTACTGTAAAGACCTAAATATATTTTCTTTAAGACGATTAAACAGTTGTTAGATTAAACATAGTTGCAAGTTTGAGATTTAATAATCTAGTTTGTATTGCAAACAAGAATCATCAGTGATAAGCTGAATGACTTTCTAGATATTTATGCGTGTAAGCCATGTTTAAGATCACACACACACACACACACACACACACACACACACACACACACATTGCATTAATTATTCTTTGAAGGTGATACTTCTAGGAGGAAAAATATTAAAACTGTCCCTTCCATTTTTCCTTTTCAACTTGTTTAAATACTCTTTGGTGTCAACAAAGAATCATTTCTATCAGGAATGAAAAGGAATGGAAAGAAATAATTATCAAAGAACCACATTGCATAAATTGTGCAGAATGGTTAAGATCATTGGTCAAGAATATTTCCCATCTATTATCTTATTATGAAAGGAGACCATTATGAATGAATTTAGTTTGTTTTTCAACAGTTCATAAGGTGATGATATCTGCAATAATGCACCATGAAAGAAATCACTGTAATCTTTAACAGGTCCTTCTCCTGCTTTTATGTTGCTATTTGTTTATCTCAACTATGTACAATGCCAAGTGGTTGGTACTCAGTTAAAGTTTATAAATGGCTTCAATCTGTATTTTATTTTGAATAGTTTTTAAATTCAGTGACTCAATTGACCTAACCAACCATCCCTTAAATCAATGGTTCTCAACCTGTGGGTCATGACCCTTCGGGGGTTGAAGGACTTTTTCACAGGGGTCTCCTAAGACCATTGGAAAACACAGATATTTACATTATAAATATGTTCAGAACAGTAGCAAAATTATAATTATGAGATAGTAACAAAAATAATTTTTATGGTCAAGGATCACCACAAAACTAGGAACTGTAATAAAGGGTCACAGCATTAGGAAGGTTGAGAACCACTGCCTTAAATGTTACAGTTTTTTAGATAAGAAAAACTCAATCCTCTAGAAGGTCACAAATGTAAGTACAACATACTTTGTAAATCTATCTTTTCTTTCCTTACTAAAGTAGGAGGAGGAGGAGGGAGGGAGAAAGGGAGAAAGAGAGAGAGAGACAAACATAGACACAGACAGACACAGACACACAAGACACACAGAGAGGATGAATGCTTCCTTGCTTTATAAGTTTTACAGTATCACAGGAAAATAAATGTGATATAATCATGCTAACATAACAAGATATATGTTTTATATATATGATAAGAGTTGAAATCATATTAGTCACAATTTGCCTTCATTTTTGTGTATGTAATCATTTATATAAGACTTGTGAATTTTTTGATGAAATACCAAGATGCAGATATATACCAAAAGATATAAAGCTTCAGTATTAATTCAAGTGTTACTTTATAATTTGAGCTGCTAGTGATCTAACTCTTGTATTTTTTTTTGGAAAAATTAAATGCAACCAAATATATTGACAGTTTGAAGCAAACACTATGCCAGAATATGTCTATACTTAAATCAGCACTTTATACATGTCAAAAATGTGGATTATTGATATTTTTAGGTTTCAGTCTGTTTGTCATTTAATAAAGATTTGTAATGGCGGTCACAATGTGCTGTGTTTAGAGTCTAAGTGTTATGTAAAGAGAAATGAATATGATCCCTATAAAGTTAAAACACGTGATTTTTTTTCTATTTTAATTCTAACTGGCCCTATGACATTTGAGAAGGTCATTTAATTTCTCAGTGTTTCACATTGGGGTAGGTATAACAATACCTCTATTTTCCCTTGCTCAGCTCCTAACGTCATGGGGCGATTCAAGCTGACAACATAGGTAAAAATGCTTTGTAGTTTGCCCTTTAACACGACATTGGTGATGACATATGTCTAAGGTGATTATTATTTGTTGACCTAACACAATATCCTCTAATAAAAGAAATATTTGGACATCATTACAATTAACGAGGGCACCATGTCTACTCCCAGAAGAGGTGCATTATGATTTATGAGCAAGAATTAAAAAATTTAGCGAACTACCAAAAGCAAACAAAGGAATTATCCAGCAGTGTTTGCCTTTCTGCTCCAGTAGAAGCTTTAGAGTAATACCCATGTTTTTTCATTACATAACTATGGGTCTTCACCTACAGGATAGTTCTAAAATTTCTGTCCTACCAGACCCCAGATAACCCTGTACGCTCATGAGCTTCAGGTTTATTTGCAACCCTCTTAACAAAGTGATCACAACTTAATGAGCGAGGCTAGCTCAGGCCACAGGCACTCAGAGAGTGGGATTCACGGGCCTCTCAGTCCACAAGGATATACTGCATTGTTTGGTTCCCCCTTTGAGGAGGTGTCATTTTAAACTTAGAACCTCTTGAGCGAACAGAAAAGATGTCTCTGAAAGCCAGAAACTGTTGCCATAGCATTTTCCATCTCTGTTCCTGCCTACCCTCCTTCTCCAAGGCAGGAACAATCTGAGCTCTGTCGCTTTCTGTTGGGAGCAGATAGATGTCTCTCCAGGATCCAGGGTTCCAGTACATACTGACTGTACCTCGTGGGAGGGTTTAGTAAGTCCGAGGGTGGCATTAAGTTTCCTAGGACAGACTCATCTTTGCAGATACCATTGCAGGACAAAAAACAGACCTAGAGAGACATTTCCTCCCACACACCATCCCAATTCCATTGGCCCTTAAAGCAGCCAAATTACAAGTCCTGAAACACAACCTCGTCATTTCCAGCACTCTCGGCGTGGACAGCTCCTGCATTCTGGGCGCTTCCTCTGCAGTGAGCCGCGGGAGAGCCACAGCTCCTGGTGCAGCACGCGACTGACCCGCGCGCTCGCTCCTCCCTGTCCGCGCTCTCCCCCACCCCGCCTTAGCTCACTCTACCGGGCACTTTGAGGGATTTCCTCCCGGGGCGGCCTTTGCAGCAGCAACACATCTGCCTGGTTGGCGGCAACTGCGAGCATGGATCTCCGAGAAAGAGCCCTTCTCAGTGGAGACAGACTTCGGATTCTCCTGATGCTCTTCCGTGAGTAGCATCTGGGGACCAGGAATGCGGGTTGCACTCTGCAGAGAATCCAATACACAGAGTAAACCTAGTAGCTTTAGGTTTAAAACTGGCCTTTATGTGTTGTGGTTATTTGGGGTTGGCGGTGGGGATGACCCATCCGTGTCAGAGAACTCCCCGAGAGCCACACACCTGTGTGGCATCACCCAGACAGAGCGCGCTACACAGACCATACTCATGATGGGGAGGGGAGGTCATGGCACTAGCAGGAAAGATTAATCCCCCAAGTGTGTTTTTTAAAGCCCAGTCGTATTGTAAGTAAGAATTTAATTTTGTGTTAGATCCTGTTTTCATTGTAAATCAGAGGCAGTGAATCTGAATTTGGTAACGCTGAGTTAGAGAAATGGCTTGTGGAGCACACAGCTTCCAGCTGGGAACTTTGCCACTCCAAAGCCCGCAGAGAACTGTCTCCGGTGTCCTAAAGCCGCGGGCTAGTTGGGATTGCTTTGCTTGCTCCGCAGATGCAATGGCCCAAACCGTGGCAGAACAAGAAGTGGAAAATCTTTCGGGCCTTTCCACGAACCCCGGGAAAGACATATTTGTGGTGCGGGAAAATGGGACGACGTGTCTCATGGCAGAGTTTGCAGCCAAATTTATTGTACCTTATGATGTGTGGGCCAACAATTACGTGGATGTAAGGAACCTTTTTCCTCCCCAGCTTGCCCCTAGGGCTGCAGGGCCGAAGGGCACCCTCTCTTCAGGCCCTGCCAAGACCTCAGTTGCCCGCCTCTTCCCCCCAAATCCCTGCAGGCTGTTCCCGAATGCTGCATGGGGGTTCCAGCTTGCAACGCCTTCTGCTCGCCCTGCCTGCTTTAAAAGTAAACCCCCTCTCTACTCCCCTCCTGGAGGGGTGTGCACGTAAGAGTCTACCCGCATGTTACTGGACCCCCGGAGCGCGCGTGCACAGGAGCGCCCAAACCTGCAAGCTAGAGTTTGGACGCGCAGCCCTTCCCGATCTGCGCCAGGGTCCCACGCGCTGAGGGGGCGCGGGGCGTGTGTGTTCCCAGCTGATCACAGAACAGGCTGAGATCGCCTTGACCCGGGGAGCTGAGGTGAATGGCCGCTGTGGCCACAACGAGTCGGAGCTGCAGGTGTTCTGGGTAGATCGCGCCTACACACTCAAAATGCTATTTGTAAAGGTAATTCGGTGCGGTGGACGCAGAGGGATGGTGAAGCCCGCGTGGGTGAGCGCGGTAGTGGCCTCTGGGGTTGTCCATTATAAAGCAGTTGGAGCGGTTCACAGGAGCCTCCCCATCTTGGCAGGAAAGTCACAACACTTCCAAAGGACCAGAGGCGACTTGGAGGCTGAGCAAGGTGCAGTTTGTCTATGATACCTTAGAGAAGACTCACTTTAAAGACCCAGTGAGTGGTAAGTAGTCCAGTGGGGCTGGGAAAGCTTGGGCACAGGAGCAAGAGCAAGCCAGAAACATGCATCCTGTCTCTGGGTTTTGGGAACAGCTCTGGGATTTGTGCACTGAGTACAAACCTGGCCAGGGCCTGCTTGCTCTCCAGGGTCAAAGAGGTGGGAGGGTCTCTGTGTCCCTAGGGAAAGCCTGGGCCCCAAATCCTTCAGAATCAAGCTGAAACATGACATTGCCATGGAAGGGGCACCAATGAGTTTTGCTATTTTTTTCTGCATCACGGATTGGTTTGCTCTCGTGTATTAAAAAAATGCAAGAAGACACTGCGACAGGGTTGGGTGGGCTGCAGGATCTTTCAGTGCACAACGGCATAGCTCTCGGGGCTTTAACTGCAGCCACTTCAGGGTGGGTTTTGTATCTTGTATCTTAATTCATTAGCTTTTTCCACTTAGCCTCACCCTGGTCTTCCAAAAACAATCGAAGGAGAAGAGCACCCACACCTGAAATAAAAACGTGCCTATCAGCAAGCACTATCAAAGACCAGAAATACATTTAAACGTATTTTAAAACAAAAGCAAAATTCACTGTCTCGATCATAAGGAGGCCTACCACCACTCAAGCTCTGCGTTGGAAAGGGATTTTTACTAAGGTTGCAAAAGAGTGTTGGCATCATTTCTTCCTCTTTATGTTTTGATAATTGCAGTAAAACAATTATTTTTTTTTCCTTTTACCAAAATAATCTAGAATTTTTCATAGGATAAGAGGAGAAAGAGAAGGAAGGAGAAAGAACAGCAAGCACGAGAAAGGAGAAAAATGGAATGCGAACTGTGGAGAGCTGCACCACTGTTCTGTCTTTGGAATTACTGACTGAGGCTTTAGGCAAAAGGGTTGTGTTTTCAGACAGCACACTTCTTCCAAAATGGAATTCCAAATTAGTATCTAGTGAGGACAGTCTCAGAAAGAATGGGGAGTTGGTCCTTCACCCCCACTTGGTGTCTTTCCTGGAGCTCCAGCCCTAGGACTGCAGCGCCAATAGGGGAGGCATAGGTTCTGGGCTTAGTAGAGATCTCCCTGGGCTGGGAGCAGTGAGGCCACATCCAGCCCAACTGCTACTTTGGTTTTCCCGCAGCTGGGAAGCACACAGCAAACTCTCATCACCTCGCTGCCTTGGTAACCCCAGCTGGGATGTCCTATGAATGTCAGGCTCAACAGTCCATTTCTCTGGCCTCCAGTGATCCGCAGAAAACTGTCACCATGATTCTGTCCGCAGTGCACATCCAACCCTTTGACATCATCTCTGATTTCGTCTTCAGTGAAGGTAGGTTACACTGGTGTTAAGAAAGGGAGAGGGGCTGGCTTTAAAGATGGGCTCCCAGGATGTTTTCACCTGCATTTCTTCTATGCTGCAAAGGAAATTTTCACAAGATGTAGAGGTTATAAAGTGAATGTGTCAACTTTCTGCAATACCCACCCTGCCCACCCCCACTCACTTCTTTATTCTCTCACTTGCTCCTATGGGAGAAATTATTTCAAGGCAGTTTGATACTCTGCTTATTTCCCATGGGCAGAGTCTAGCTTGTTTTAACTTCCTACTGAGTTGGGGATTACCAAGTGGATACAAGGAATTTTTTAAATGATCATAATATTGGAAGATTCCCATTTGAGTCACCCCGCCACCATTTCCCAAGCTATTTTTTATTCACCCAAACGAAGCTTCCTCTTATATTCTTCCTATACCCAACAGAATGCCTCCACCACCCCTAAATAATTATTCCCAGAGCATTTGAGAATTCTGAAGGCAAATTTTCCTTGAGAGAAAGGCCTGACTCTTTTGTGCACCTCCTCTTCCTTCTTTTCTTTTCCTCTCTCTAACTCACCTCTATCTGCTCTCTCACTCTCTTTCCTTCTAGCTTTCTGTGGTGCTCTTGGATAGAATTCAGGCCCCCATCTTAATGCTTTTCCATTGTGCTACATTCTAGGACCCAGGCCAGTTATTCATCTTGGCATTGGTTATTATTCATTTTGGCTTTATTAACATCTAACATAGTACTAGATCAGTTTAGGTGTCCAGGTAACTGACTAAACAATACCCTGATATTCAGTTACAGAGACTTTCATATGTGCTTATTTTAGGAGTAGAAACTAAGATCGAGGGGTCAGGATCCCAAAGTTTGAAATATTTACTTATTATCGGAGCATTTATAAAATGCAGCAGTAAGTGTCTTTCTTGAGATGAAATGGTACATTTAATATGATACATTATGGTTGTTGAAGACCCAGGAACTCGTTATGAAAATTCTGGACCATGTAGTATCCTTCCACAGAGTTGTCATTACAAGCCCATTTGAGTTCCAGTGGGAACATTTAGTGGTGTTCAGTGGCCTTGGCTGTCTGCTGGTCAACTGTTATTAACTCTCCCTTGTTTATTGGCACTTCTGGTGTTACAATTGTTGATTTTACTAGTTCTTCACCACTATCCCACTCAAATAAATACATTCTGGGTCATTTCTAGGTTGTTGATCATTGTCTATGGACTGAGAAATCACACCTGGTATATGTTTAAGTTTATTTGTATACACAAACAACTACTGAGTAAAGAGTAAAGCTCTTGACTGTAAATCAGTGAAATTCATTGCATAGAATTAGGTACATATTTTGTTTAAAAACAATTATTATCCATTTCATTTGTAGATGGGGGAAATTACTAGGCACACATGGAGACTTTAAGCACACATAATTTCCTAAATATAGACAGAATAGGCATAGACAATTTGCAGTATTACCCAGGCATTTCAGGCTGGTAATTAGGATAGTCTCCCTGTGTAGTGCCCCAGGCTCAGGCTTTAGTGCTCCTGGGAGGAGGCAGGCATCATTCAGAATCACTCACTGGATCTTGCACCTTTGTGTGGAAGACGTTCTTTTGTTCCTGGCTCCTCCTGCCTATGCTTCCAGGCATCTGCCCACAAATGTCTTGGGAGAGATTGTTGTATTCCATTTAAAGGAATTGGAAAGCTTCCTTTTGGATTGCCCTTTCAGGTTCCAGCACTGGGGCTCCTAGGGACTTCCAGTGTGTTTTATATGTCTACGTGTGTGTGAGTGGACTGCATCTGCTAGAGGGGACAATGTTTGGTCATATATCTACACAGCCACTATGGTTGTTGTATGCACTTTCGTGTGTGTGTGTGTGTGTGTGTGTGTGTGTGTGTGTGTGTGTGTGTGTGTTTGAAAATGGCCAGGGCTTTGTTGTGAAAAGTCCATTTCTTGCGTCAGGAGGTTTTTACCTGATGGTCTTCACAGCTGCCTATTTAGTTGACTATAGGAGATAAGCAAAGAAGGATCAGTGAAATGGGTAAGAGGACAGTCACTGGGGCTGAGAGCAGCCAGACGAGGGTTGACATCTTCATCACACATGTCCACTTAAATGCATCAGACAGCTACAGAACTGATCTTAATCACCAGCATAGCCTAATTTTAATGCACACAGGAATTTTGAATGGCAGTGAACATAGTTGTGATATTAATATGCAGAGTCTGCTTCTTGTAGACCCTGAGGTGGGGCCCCATATGCTAAGCTCCAGGTGATGCTCCAGGATTTACAGAATCCTATAGAGGGCTGGAAGGATAAGAGGCTGAGACATATAACAAACTTTGGTGGGTGGAGATGGATGAGGTTGTAGGAGATGGGAAGCTCCTTGGTTAACCCCATCTAGAGGGAGATACTCATAATGTGAAGATCAGCATCCATCCGGAGAGGAGTGAGGAGGAGGATGAGACTTCCTTGAGGAAAGAGGGCTGGCCATGTGTCTCGTGGCAGCAGTGTAAGGAGTAGGACCATGAATAGCAGTGACTGGCCATATGAGAGGATACAGGCAAACGCTTTAGTTAAACCAGAAAAATCTGAGTGCATTGCAGTTCGTGAATGTCTAAACCTGAGCCAACTTTTAATGCTATTTAAAGCAGTGAGATCAATCTTCGTCTGTTTTGAGTGGTAGATGTCACACTGTGAGATGTACTGGTAACATGGACTATAAAATGGTATCAGCAATATTGGTAATGCATTAGAAATGATGATGTCCAAAACAAGTTTTGAAAGTTTTTTTTTGTAATTCAAAAAGTTTAGAATATGAAATTAAATAGTTTCTGGACTTATGCTGGTGAAGTCCTGAAATTTAAGCAGTTCTCAGGGTATTTTTCTGAAAATGTTGGAGCTCATTGTAGTTTATATTTTATTGCTGCTTATATGTTTGATTATGATTTAGTATGGTCCACTCATTTCAATGTACTATAGTTTTTTTACTCAAAGTACTCAACTATTAAGAGATTGTGTGTGATTAAATGCACAATTGCCTTCTAAAAAGGGATTGATCATGCATTCATTGAAATGGCATTTCTGTGGGTCTGAAGGATAGCAACTGTTATATGTCTTAGTAAAAAATTAACAGTAAGCAATCAAAAACATGAGTGAGAAGGGTTTGGGGTCCCTCTGTGTGACATCCTGTAGAGGCTGCCATGGCTTGGAGCTGTATAAGAACAAGGTCCTCCCTTATCAATGGGAAGCAGCTGTGTGGTGAGGTTTCAAGGACTATACAAAGCAAGCAGGCTCTAAATGGCTAAACATTTGCCTACATGGATTGTTTTAAAAATGATTGAGTTTGTAAAAATTTGAGTTTGGTGCCAGCAGGCTTTTGAGCTAAAGGGTCTCAGCCTGCAGGGAAGAAATAACCAACCAGTGGAGAGGGTACCTTTGGCTCATTTGTATACCAAACACACTTTGTATATCACTGTCACCTGCTGTTCAAAGCGCCTCGTGTTTCTCAGTTGGGGTTAATTAACTTGTCCTTCTGCAATTAATTCACAGTATAACCCCTTGAGGGTCTGGGGTATTTCTGGCTGATGGGATAGGAGATTCTTCACTGGGAGGGAATGGATCATCCTGAGTATTTTAATGGTCTGAATGAAAGGAAAATTTGACATGCAATGTCAGGAAAACATAATAGATTATGAAGTTTGTCTCTGGTCTCCTTTATTAGAGACTCAAATTTACAGATATTTAAAACAGGTCACAAGAAAACTGGCCCCTTTTTAATTTTCATGGGGAAAACAGTCAAACAAAAGACACAAAGGTCCCCACGTACACAGAGTATCAGAGGTCCAGAGAACCCTGAATTCACACGCATTTATACTTTAGTTTTTGCTTGTTTATTTATTTTCAATTTTCAGTACTGGAAATTGAGCCCAGAGACACTCTAGACAAATGCTCTACCCTGCAACTCTACGCCACTGACCCTCTGAACTTTTTATCATTTCCCCAACAGCTGGACCAGGGGATGCTGCCTGTGGGGGCTAATGCTATATTGGAGATGACCCTTTTCACTTTTCTCTATATTACCCTCCCAAAGAAAAACTTGGCAAAATGCCTTCTTATAAGCACTTTGACAGTCTGCAGATTCCAGACCTTTTAGACTTGTGTTTGACATGTTATTTCCCAATGTGGCCTTGCTCTCATGGATTACCTGTTTACAAGTACCTCTGGAGGAAGCAGCCAACAGGAAGTGATTCCAGAGAACATCACTGAGAACTGTGTTGAAGGCTTCTGTGTGGAGCCTGTGCACAGGGCCATGCAATCTGTCATAGAGTTCTGTATTCCAGGCAATGTTCTCCAGAGCTAAGGTGGGGCATGCCTTCGAGTTGCCCACTAAGGGGGCAGAGGAAATCTGGTATTTACCCACTAATGCCATACATTACTGACAGCTGCTTTGAGGACATCTATTGTCTGGAATTTATAGCCTGCCTTGTAGTTAAAGCCCATTGGAAGTGGTGGAGGCCGAGGGGAGAATAGATGGATCATGTGCATGTCTGCTATCCTAAGGGATGGGATTTATACACCTTCCCTGCCGTGGGAGAGCACACAGTCTAGTGAGAAATGGTATATATAGCACACACCACATTCCCAACACGAGGATCCTGCTAATGATCATACTCGCATTATTTTTCATCTATAATACATAAATCTTGATGAACCTGCCATTCGAGGTCACAGTTTCTCATTGAACAAAGCTAGAGTATAAAGGCAGCCCACACACAACGTTAAAGAGGACCAAGCCCTGTCTCTAGAGACACTGTCGGACAAGAGAGGGATATCCAGCTACCCAAAGTCAACTCAGCTATTTGTTCAGAAACAGTCTGGAAGTTAGGAGAGCCCCAGGCAGACCGTTTGGCGCTTTGCCTATCCTACTGCTGCTGGGCTGGGGCACAATGAAGAGTATAATGTTCTCAAGGAGTGAATACAGATTTAAAATGCAACACAACAAACAAAGGCCACACCCACCAATCAGAACCTGATTTGGGGGCACATTGTTAAGTTGAGGGGGGTCTAATTGACTGTTGTAGCTGGCATCAGATGGGCTCTGTGTTGTCTGGTCTGTTTCCCAGATTACTGAGCTGCTGTTCACGTTTTCTTGTCGTGGGTCACACATTCAGTCCTGCATTTTGTATGCTCTAAAGTCTAGTCCAGTTAGAGTATGAGGGATCCCAAATCCTGTGAGGTGGACAGAGATGCAGGGTCCTGGGTCATGTGGAGCCAGATGTAATTTGGGCTAAGCCAAGGGACTCTCTCTTCCTTTATGAGGTAGCTAAGGCCTATCTTGCTCTGTGTTCTCTGAGTTAATAATCAGATTACTGCACAGGATTTTAACTCAGCAGCACACAGGGGTTGTGGATAGTGAGTTTCTGATTATGTGTGTGTAAAATTCAGTGCGAAAAATTGTATTGCTTTCATTAACCTATGAGCAGAATTTAGAGCATTAAACATTTCTTTTGGTTATAAATGAAGGTCATAAAAACAGTGCTATTAGCAGTAGTTGTGACTTTGTCACCAATAGAAACCATTGTTTTTCTACTCACAGAAGTCTGTGCAGGCCTTGTAGAATAACACTGATAATTTTCACAACTTTATAATTATAGCCAGCGTGCATGTGTCAATCCCAGCCAGCATGCATATGCCAGTAAAGAAACACATATGTTGCTGAATCTCAAATTAATAAAAATACTTGGATAGATGAATTTTGATTGTCTTTGCAGCCTTCCATGCATTTTATTTTTTGTATTCATAAGCACTGTTCTGAATAGATGCCCACAGTTTTATCAAACATGCTTTAATGACTCATAAGCAGCACCATTTTTTTAAGTGATGAGAACAGAAAAAATTATGTGTTAGCATTTTATTACTGAAACAAAATACCCAAGCCAACCTACTATTTTGAGACATGCTCTCACTATATAGCACAGGCTGGCTCCAGAAATGCATATATTCTTTTTTCTTTGCCTCCCAAGGGCTAGGATTACATGTCTAAGCTACGATGCTGGCCCTCCCATGATGTTTTTTGGCATCTCTATAGCTTGATAGTGTCTCATATTCCCCTTTCTTGTGGCTTTACTTCAGGTTTTCCCTAAAGTAACAAAGAACACATGTTTGAGAAACTGCAATAGCATCCTAGCCTCTTTGCCTCCTTTGCTCTCCCTGTGCCTTCCCTGTGCTGCAGTTACACTGCTGAGTCCATCCATTTCTTTCCAGTGGGGCTTCCTTTACCCCTGGCACAGTACTTTGCCCCTTGGTGCCTCCATTGCTTCATGTATAAAAAGTACAATAATGTTATTTTCCTTGTGCAGTTGTTATGTCACTAGATGAGAGATCACCTTTGTGTTTAAAACGGAATGTTAATTTAAGAATCATGCCAATGCATACCTTTAATCCCAGGAGGCTGAGGCGACAGGATTATGAGTTCAAGGACAGCCTGACATACCAAATGAGGCTATCTTAAAAGAAAGCGGAAAAACTTAGGACTCAGGAAAGTTTTGAAAAGCTGTATACTGGAGTGTAAGTTCCCAATTATTCAAGAGGAATAGTTTCTGGGACTCAGGAGACTTCTCTGCTCTTTCTGATTGTCCTGCGTATAGTGGGAAGATTCTAGAAGAGCCTACCATATAGTAGTGACCCAGTAAATGCTTGCTGGTGCATACCTACTTGAAACCTCAGTCCTCTGAAAGAGATATTAAAAGCTGAGTTTCTGTGCATCCGACTCATAAATATGGTGAAAAGATTCCCAGTTATCTAAAAGGTGTGACTATCAGAAGGTTAGAATTTCCCATTCCCCTCCTTCTCTTCTTCTCCTTCTCTCCCTCCCTTCCTCCCCCCTCATGTTCCCTCCCCCCTTTTTCTAGGTAGCACTGGATACACAGGGCAATTACATTATTTTGGATTTTAAGAGAGTGAAAATATGACCCAGTTGTGAAGTATTGCTGACATGTTCTCTCTCAGTCTAAATGCCAGCTACATGGATTGTTCAAATGTAAATATTTATCAAGGTGTGCTTCATTTAAAATTATAGTCCAATCTGAGTGTATTAAATGTTCAACCTTTAAAATGTGTAATAAAGTTTAAAGTGTCATGTTTAAAGTGAAGAACAGTTGAAGGTACATAATTAAATACATTTTTACATATACTTGAAACCCAGAAATTAAGTTACAAGCCATTCTCATGAGAACCAAAAGTTCTCTTGAGTTCTTTTTCCTGTGTGTGAACATATTTCTAGTTTCTAGGACCATGGAATTTATTTTACCTGTTCAAGATTTTCATAGAAACAGGGATAATACAATCTGTACTTTTTTTGCGTCAATTTTTATTCAACATCAGGATTCTGAAATTCACTCATTTTGTAACTTGTTGCCATATTTCATTGATCTTTATTGTTGACTAATATTCTACTTTCTGAATAGACTGTAGTTTATTCCATTTTGGTAAACATTTTGATCATTTCCAGATTGAACTATTCTCCCTAGTGCCTATGGATATTTTCATTTCAGTCTCATCATGTCCATATGTTTTCATTTTTCTTGGGATGGTATAGAAAGGTAGTGCTGGGTTCTAAGGCAAGTGTGCATTTGTCTTTGCTAGGAATCACCAGACTGGTGAATGCTTCAGCAATTTATCAGTTTAACCAGGTTGTCTAACAGTTTCCCTTTTAACAGTTTGTTTTCAGCAAGTGCTGAGCTCCACATGTTCTAGTCATTGCCAATACTTGTTATTTTCAGTCTTCTTGAACATTTTGTGTTTATAAGTAATCTTGTGTATGCTAGATATTAATTAAAAGTTAAAAATGGAAATTAAAATGTAGTGGCTATATCTAATTCCAAAACATTAGAAATTTAAATAAATTATTCAAGTAAATTTAAAATTGAATGAATTACCCGGATATTTTGATGGCTGCCAGGAATCCAATAACTGAATATGGTCTTGCTAAACTGATACATACTTACTTGATATTATGTAGAAATATTAAGACTAAGTGAAAGAAAAAAATGACCTGTCAATCTACAAAGGCTTTCCTGAGAGATTATTTCATCTCTGCTTCTTTCCTGCTTTTTCTAGGAGGGCCTAGGATTCAGAGTATTTTCACTAGAGCTCATTGCTTTTTTTTCTTTCTCATTTCAGAGCATAAATGTCCAGTGGATGAGCGAGAGCAGTTGGAAGAGACCTTGCCCCTGATTCTAGGTCTCATCTTGGGCCTTGTCATTGTGATAACACTTGTGATCTACCACATCCACCATAAAATGACTGCCAACCAGGTGCAGATCCCCAGAGACCGATCCCAGTATAAGCACATGGGCTAAGGACCATTAGGCAGACAGCCTCCAGGTCCTGCTCCCCAAAACTGGATCATTTGGAACAACAATGGCACTTCTCACCTGTACACAGGATACACCAACATAGCTACACTCCAACAGGCCTGGGCACCTGAGTCTTGCCTGGCCTGTGTCCATGCTTAAACCCAGGGATGGTGGGCAGGTCTTGGGATTTGTGGGTTGAATGGTGACTATTGTGTCCATGCTGGGGAGGAAGTGGGGGTGGGTGGGTTGGGTATTAGACAGCTTTCATGCTCATGGTAGCTTAGCTTTGAATCTCTGACTTTGTAAGTCTACATCACCCAGAAAGGAAGAGGTGGCCCTTATATTTAGAAACTGGAAACCCTTCATTTGGGAGATCTCTATTTGCTCCCTTGGCCTCAGCTGGTTTACTTACATGGTTTTCTTTTCTATCTTTCTTTTTATTTAATAAGAAATTTTTAAAATTTTTTTCTCTCATATATATTACATCCTTACTGCAGTTTCCCCTCCCTCCTTTCTTCCCAGTGTACCCCGCCCCACCATCCACTCTTCTACCAGGGATATTAACCAAACATAACATATCAAGTTGCAATAAGACTAGGCACCTTCCCTTATATTTAGACTGAATGAGGCAACCCAGTGGGAGGAAAAGGGTCACAAAAACAGGCAAAAAAGTCAGAGACAGCTTCCATGTCCACTGTTAGGGGTTCCACAAGAAGATCAAGCTACACAACTGTAACATATATGCAGAGAGCCTAGGTCAGACCCATGCAGGCTCCCTGATTGTTGGTTCAGTTTCTGTGAGCCCCTATGAGCCCAGGTTAGCTGTTTCTGTGGTTTTTCTTGTGATGTCATGACTCCTCTGGCTCCTTCAATCCTTCCCCCCCCCCCTTCTGCAGGATTCCACAAGCTCCACCTAATGTTTGGCTGTGGGTCTCTGCATCTGTTTTCATCAGTTGATGGATACAGCCTCTCTGATGATAATTAATCTAGGCTCCTATCTATAAGTATAGCAGAATATTATTAGGAATCACTTCATTGATTTTTTTTTTTGCCTGTCATGTCTAGTTCTATCCTAGGTGTCTGGGCTACCCAGCCTCTGGTTCCTGGCCCTTCAGGCAATGTCAGGGTTGGGCTCTCTCTTGTGGAATGAGTATCAAGCTGGACTGGACATTGGTTGGCCACCTTTACCACAGCACCTCTTGTAGGCAGGACAAATTGTAGGTTGAAGGTTTTGAGCCTGGGTTGAACTTACATGGTTTCCAATGCACACAAAATGCAACCTCATACTCCCTGCAGCAAGATCCCTGAACGATCCATGCTTCTGGCTGGCACTCTGCATGTCTAGTGGTTGTTTGGGAATGTTTCACTGCTACCTGCGTCCAGTGACTTTGCAGCACAAGAATCCGTCTAATGTCACTATGCACAGTTGTTTGGAATTCATAATATGTCAGGTCCAAGTGAGGGGACCTAAAGAATCAATCCATGTGAGTTTGCTTTTGAAAACGAATTAAAAAAAACAACAACAACAACACTACACTCTGGTCTTTGGCTGTTTTTTTGTTTGTTTGTTTTTTTTGAAATAGGAAAATAAAACTACAATGGTTTAGTAACCAGAGAAGCAGATTGGTTTAAAATATATATATATATTTTAATTTGCAAGAGGATAAACAAAGATGGGGCAAGAATGAAATGAAGAGAATATTGGTTTTCTCTAGCTGTCTTAGGGTTTTTATTGTTATGAAGAGATACCATGGCCATGGCAACTTTTATAAAGGAAAACATTTAATTGGGGCTGGTTTACAGTTCAGAGGTTTAGTCCATTGTATAGTTAGAATTTTTTTCTTTGGGCCACCAACCAGTTCCCAAATAAAGACACAGAGACTTCTTATTAATTATGAATGCTCAGCCTTAGCTTAGGCTTGTCCCACTAGCTCTTTAAACTTAATTCAACATGTTTCTATTCATCTACATTTTTCCTCAGGGCTTCTTACTTTTATTTCATTCTTTATGTCTTACTTTCCTACTTCCTCTGTGTCTGTCTGTTTGTCTGGCCCCTGGTGTCTCCCTGGCATCTCCTTTTCTTTCTTCCCTGAGACTGAATTCTTCTTCTTAGTTACTCTTGCTGCCCAGAAGTACCATCTACACCTTCTTCCTCGCTATTGACTATTCAGATTTTTATTGGACCAATCAGGTGCCTTAGACAGGCAAGGTAAAACAGCAACACATCTTTATACCATTAAACAAATGTAACATACCTTTACATAGTTAAACAATTGCAACCCATCTTTGCAGAGTTAAATAAATACTCTACAACATTTCCCCCTCTTTGTCTAAATAAAAAGAAAGGTTTTAGCTTTAACATAGTAAGACAATATACATTAAGAACAATTATCAGTTAAAAATTACATTTACAATATTCAGTCCATTTGCATTTGACAAATTCAGAGAAAATATTCCATTAAATATCCTATCCTCATGAGTCCAAAGTTATGTACCTGATTTACTTTCTATCCTAACTTGTATTACCAACCCAAAATTATCTTTTTAGACTTCAAAACGTTTTCTTAGATAAACAATTTAAACTTTTATATTTCTCACCCTTACAAACTTTACATCTCTTATGTAAGTTTCTTTTCTGAATTTGGTATAACTATAACTATCTCATCTTCAACTCCGTCAGAGACTTGAGTAGAATATAATATTACCTGAGTGAATAAACAGGAAGTATAGAACAAGCAACTTCTAAGACTATAGAAATGACAAAGACATATAGCTGCCTGGACAGTCACCTGAGGTTCCTCTGCAACATTGAGGCATCCATCTTCAGCCTACAGGCCTAGAATATCTGACAGACTTTTCTGTGAAGCAGGAATTTTGAAGAACTGTCCCACCTTGTCTTGGCAAAATTTGGCAGTTTTTATTCTTTATGTCCTGTGTGTCCAGTTTGTACAGTAAACTGTCAGCAGTCAAGGTAAGGGAAGTTTCTTTCCCAAATGACTAGCTTTGCCACAATGAAAGCAAACTCCAAATGGAGGTTCTTTCATGCTCATCATCCTTTTTTGAAGTAGATTGGTACTGTCAGAAACAGACATTTCTCACTGTCATGAAAAGTTTTAGCTTATTAAATATCTTAAGTGTCATATTCCATAGGATTCTGAAGCATTTGAAGATTACTTATCTGTCTAAAATCTATCTATTTAACCTTGAAAACATACCTAGTATGACTACAAGTTTGATTGTTATAGACGACTAACTACTAAACTGCATTTCTTAATTATCCTAAACAGTTTGTAATAATAGCTTTCAAAGTTTAGAACTTTATAATACATTTTTAAATGAGCTGCATAGGTACAGTATCTTAAACAAGAGTAGAAACATATATACAATATAACAAAAATAACCTTAAATTTGTATCAATATACAAAAATCCCTATCAATGTAAAATATTTGAGATGAATAGTTGTCTTTTTATCCTATATCCCTATATCCCCACTAAATAATGACAAGCATCCATAAATGACCAAAAACCACCCACCCCACTTCTTGGGAATGTGTGTTGTGTTCTCTAGATTTCTCAGTGTTGTCTGGGGGTTACAGTATCCCAAGGGGACCTTGAGAAAATTGAGATAATAATCAAGTCCTAAGAAAACTAGCTTTATCTTTTGTTGTGCAGTCTCTGTGTAATGGGAAAGTACAAGGCTTATCTGAAGTCCTGGCTAGAGTAGTCTGTGAGGCTGGACCATCTCAGCCAGCAGCCTTGAAGTTGTTCTGAATTCAGAACTCTGAGGAAACTGCAACAGAAACTGTATTCTGAAAGACTGGATCACCTGTGGTGTCTGGTCCCTTTGCTCCGAAAACATAAATTTCTAAAAGTAACATACATATCTGCATTAACACAAGTATGGACTGCGTATTGTACACAAGCCAGACAAAGATGATTTTTTTTGTTTTATGTTTGAGCAGGTAAAAGACATCTGTCAACTTTGTAAGTTTTTTTGGACTGTATAACCAAACCTGTATCTATGCCACATGAAAGGATGGATGCATGTAATAATAAGTCATAAGGACTCTGTAACCAACAAGAGTTATCATGTCTCATCTAGTCTGAGATGTTCCCATGTCAAGAGATCAGCATATATGTCACCTGTCTTGCAGTTTTTCTAGGTTTATTCCTTTATGTCTGTAGCCAAGATTTTGAGGGGGTCTCCCCTAATCAAATATGATCTCTATTAATTTTGAAGGAATCCATAGCTTTCCATTTCCTGTGGGAACAAATTTTCTGAATTCCATTTTAAAGTTAAGACATCCTTAAAGTATGTAGGCTGATTTAATTCAGCAGTTTCTTTTACAATCCCATGTCTCTCAGCAGCTGCTGTTCACTCATCAGCATTCAAAAAACTCAAAGTCAATCAAGCACTATATAGGATCCAAACTCCCCATGCATTTCCCATCTTTATGTGGCTTATTCTTCTTATATTACTTTACTCTTTCTTTAAAGACTCTACTTAATTATTTTTAAACTACTTATTTTTCCTGTGACTGTCTATATCCATTTTCTTTTCTTTCTTAAGCACCTATGTACACTATAATCTGTTTAAGGTTTTTTTTCAGTCTGCTCTTGTTTTACTGTGCACCTGTAGCATTCTCTGACCACATGAGCCAAACATTAAACTGTTAAGTGGCAGCTAGGCCCTCTGCCATGGGATTCTGGCAGTTGGCTCTGCTCCATTCTTGGGTCCATGAGAGTTGAACCTTAAGCTCACAGGCCTGTTTGAGTGCTGCATTTAACTGGGAGCTGTGTTTAACCAAGAGCTGCGTTGAACTGCCCCAGATTTAGGAAGTTGATGCCCACACTGTGGCAGGCATTTTTACTTAGTTTGCTGTTTCTACTTGGTGTGCCAGCTGCTCAAGTTGGCACACCAGCTGAATAGCAGCTTCTCTTACTGGAGCCATATCCGTTTATTTGTATTTTTTCTTCAGCTTTTTCAGGCCCTATCAGAAAATTTGGTCCCCACATTGGGCACCATTTCTAGTTGTAATTTTTTCTTTGGGCCACCAACCAGTTTCCAAATAAAGACACAGAGACTTCATATTAATTATGAATTCCTGACCTTAGATTAGACTTGTCCAAATAGCTCTTTTAACTTAATTTAACCTGTTTCTATTCATCTACATTTTGCCTTGGAGCTTTTTTCATTCTATATGTCTTACTTTTCTGCTTCCTCCATTTCTGTCTGTCTGACCCATGGCGTCTCCTTAGTGACTCTTTTTCTTTCTTCCCCAAGTCTAAATTCATCCACCTACTTACTCTTCCTATGCAGAAGTCCCACTTATACCTTCTCCCTCACTATTGGCCATTCAGCTTTTTGTTAGACCAATCAGTTGCCTTAGACAGGCAAAGTAAAACAGCATCACATCTTTACATAATTAAACAAATGCAACACATCCTTACATAGTTAAACAATTGCAGCACATCTTAGTTAAGCAAATATTCTGCAATGCCATTGTCATCTTGGTGGGAAGCTGACATGGTGCTGGAAAAGGATCTGAGAGTTCTACGTCTGGATCCACAGGCAGAAAGAAAATAAAATAACACTGGACCTGGCTTGAGCATTTGAAATGTCAAAGCCTACCTCCAGTGACACACTTCCTCCAACGAGGCCACACCTACTCCAACAGGGTTGCACCTCCTAATCCTGCTCCCTAATCATTCAAATATATGAGCCTATGGGGGCCAATCTTATTCAAGCCACCACAATAACAGTGATAAATACCTAAATACAAACACATTATAGAGAGGAAAGGTTTATTTTGGTTCAAATATGAAAGGCTTCAGTCCTTGGTTACAGTGGAACCATGATGGCACAGTATGAACCTAGAGCAGAGGATGTCTCTTCATCTCATACAGGTGGAAAGCAAATAGAGGGATACAGGCAGGGGTGTGGCCAGGTGTAAGAGGCTCTTTGGTTTCTTGTTCAAAATTCTTTCCTAATTGAAGCAGTTTGGATGCTGAGTATCCCCTGATTGTCATGGATTTTCCTTAAAAATCAGATCTGCAAGGTGTTACTTCCACCTCGCTTTCTCCTCCTTCACTGATTCCTGCCACACAACCTAAATTTTTGGGTCCCAGAAAGGGCTCATCAGCATAGCACTGGTCTTTTCAGTGCTCTTTATCTCTTCTACCCTACCAGCTGTAGGAAATGGCAAGCTTCCACCTTCATTTCATCCCCCCCTTTTTCTTACTTTTGCTATCAAATCAGAACCTAAGGCAGAGGGCAGCATCCATATGTATTTTTCCCTTATATGCCTCTTCCTGGGGAGAAGCTGAGCCTCAGTTGTATGACTTATAGTCCACAGCAAATGCCATATAAACAATGTATAATGCATAATAGTACATGCAGGTGTTTTCGCATGACATTCTTTTACTAGGCTCTACTTCTTAATGGTTCCACCACCTCCCAGTAGCACCACGACCTAGGACCATATCTTCAACCCATGGGTCTTTGGGGGATGTTTAAGATGCAAATCCATCGTATCCAGAGAAAACAGATTCTTCAGGTGGAAAGCCAAGGGTTTATCTTGGCAGACATAAACAGCTTTGATAATGACACCTCTGCTGACACTGATTCTTGCTCATGGATTTGTCACTTGCTTTTGATTAAAAAGCTGGATGTGGTATGGTAGTGTATGTTGAATTTTGTTTGCCAAAAAACATAATATAGTAAAATTTCTTAGGGAAGTGTATCTCTTTTGAATTATATCTACTTCATAGGCCACCATTTTTAAAATACAATAGAGGCAGAAGAAACCCTGTTCTCTGGCTTTTAGGGTAAGAATATTTCCCCTTCCTCCTATAGTTTTTATCAAAACAAGAGGTAGCTCATTAGTTCATGTCCTAGTGTTTGACCTCTTATAGTTAGAAACCTCTCCCTATCCCAGAAACTCTTGTTAAATTAACAAGGCTTGCTGTTTTATTTGGGGCAAAAAACCACTTCAACCATTCCTTTCTGTGGCCTCTTCAGAAATAACAAAAACAAACAAACAAAACATTTGCACTTCTGAATATTCCCTTTTGTTTTTTCCAACTGGTATTTATCAAATATATGATCATTATTAGTTTAGAACTGGCATCCATTCGTGCATTCAGAAACAATGAGTGTGAACATCTGTAATCATTTTGAGCATTTGAGCATTTGGGTCAAACAGTAATGCTGGGTAGAATGTATAATCTTGACAATTTAGATTCTGTAAGGAGAGGACTGTCAGGAAACCAAATACATGCAAATGTATTACTTCAAAACAACAGTTGAATTCATGTGTCTGAACTGAGTAAATGTTTCTGGAATCTAAATTTTTAATTCTCAAAATTAAGAGGTATCTTTTTTTCCCTACCTGGAACACATGGAATAAATACAAAGTCATTATTACTATTCACCATTAGTGTTACTAGTATGGTCATTCCCCACCATGC
This sequence comes from Peromyscus eremicus, assembly GCF_949786415.1. Taxonomy (NCBI): domain Eukaryota; kingdom Metazoa; phylum Chordata; class Mammalia; order Rodentia; family Cricetidae; genus Peromyscus; species Peromyscus eremicus. Next base: position 110,107,357 of record NC_081419.1, read on the forward strand.
CATCTATACCAAGCCATCCTAAGATCATATCTTAAACTCAGTATAAGTTCTTTTGAACCTATTATTACACACTATAGCTATGTCCCTGTCTTGATCATGAACTGAGCATTTCTATCCTGAAGTCTCTGAATGTATAGCTTGGACCAGCTCTGAGCTACTTGCATGCCTGTTGCCATTGCCTTACATTCTGTAGATGCTATTGGAGAAGGAGTAGAAGCAGTGGCTCATCTGTTCACATTTCTTAGAGAAAGGAAAGACAACAAAGCAAACAGATAAACCACAGGTGCTCAATTACCTCTTTAACTGTCGTCTTTCTTTTTTACTGGGAATTGAAACTTAAATGCCTCTGGGCACAAATAGATGATGGATCTACGTATCTGGAAATGCCAGACCAGATGATGTATATGTAGATTTCTTTGAGAGGGGAGTGATTTTTTCTTAAAGTTGTGTGTGTGTCTGTGTCTGTGTTACATGCATGCACATGTGTATGGAAATATGCTTTCCTATGGGCAGACACACAGATGCCAGAGAATGACATTGGATACCTTCCTCTTTTGTTATCTGCCTTATTTCCTTGAGACAGGAAGTAGATTCTTACTAAACTTGAACTTTGCTCTTATTGATAGACTAGCTAGCCAGTGAGTTCCTGGGGTCTGCTGGTCTCTGACTGCCCACCTCAACACTGGGGTTATACATGTTTGTGGCCATATCCAACTTTTTAAAAAGTAGGCCATGGGTATTAGAACTCGGGTCTTCATGTGTATATAACAAGTGCTCTTATCATGTTACTTATCTTCACAGCCCCAAGAGTGACTTTGCTTTAAATTTTGAGCATGGTTCTTTGCAGAATTCCCTTCCTTGAAACAGTTTCTAGTGAAAAATGTGTAAGAGAGCAGAGAACAGCTATTTCCCACCAAAAGCTTGAGAATGTTCTCCAAACTACATATAATTATTATCCAAAACTTTGGCAAAGCTGCATAGAGGTGGGAGACACCAAAGAAATATGAATGGGGAAATGAGAGGAAAGATGTTAAGATGCCCATCTGTATTGGATGCCTCTGGTAGACAGCAGTGTGCTTTTTGCATAGGAGTGTTTATTGTAGAGGAAGTCCAAATTATCATTAGACAGAAGCATTCTCCTGGAATTATCAACTGGAAAAGACAGTTTTTCACCTGAAAAGATCATTTCTGACTATTGCAAATATTGAACAATCTCATCCAGACAAACAACTTTAAGTCATCTCAAAATGCAGACTGAAACCTAGCATTGAAAAACACCAGCTCTAAGGCGTCACCCAGTGAACCCCAATAAAACCCTCTATGTGGCTTCCCAGGTAATTTTGATGCAGAAATGTGAAAATTTTGAGTTATGAAGATGTTAATAAAGATGTAACATTATCCAAGTTATTGTGCCTGCATGTGTACATTTTCTCACTTGAAAATGGAGCTCACTTCTTCATCCTTGCAAAGTTACTTGAGGATACAGGAAGGTCCCTCAGTTGTTCCATAAAAGGAGTGGTTAATGACATTTGTTTCTAGCACATTCTTTAACATCTCAAATGCAATATTACTTAGCAAACAAGATCATGATCAAAAGGGACTAATGTGTAGCAAGTTTTTCTCTGTACCACCAGTTTCCAAATAATGACATGGAGACTTCTTATTAATTATGAAAGCTCAGTCTTAGCTTAGGCTTGTTTCTAACTAGCTCTTAAAACTTGAATTAACCCATTTCTATTAATCCATGTGCTGTCATGTGACTGGTGGCTATTTTTTATATTTTATTAATGAGAATATTTTATTTAAAAACTGTACTTTGATTAACAATGAAGATAGGCAGGATTTCATATATTTCTTTAAAAATTAATTTCATTTTGCACTATCTGTTTCAGTTCCATGCTAATTTTTCTTTTTTTTATAATTTTTTTCATTTATTTTACATACTAACCACAGTTTCCCCTCCTTCCTCTCCTCCCATTCTCCCCCTCCATCTTCCATCTATCCCACCCCCAATTCACTTTTCCTTCTCCTTCAGAAAGAGGCAGGCTTCCCATGGGAGTCAACAAAGCATAGCACATGAAATTGAGGCAGGACCAAGCTCTTCCCCTGCATCAAGGCTGGATGAAGCAATCCAGCACGAGGAATAGGTTCCCTAAAGCCAGTTCAAGTGCCAGGGACAGGTCCTGATCCCACAGCCAGTCAAACAGACCAAGCTACACAACTGTCATGTACATACAGAGGGTGTCAGTCTGTTCCATGCAGGCTCCCTAGCTGTCAGTCCAGAGTCTGTGAGCTCCCAGGAGTTTTCTCTCTCCTCTCCTCTCATTCCCTCCCACCTACTTCCATCTAACCCCCACCACCACCACCATCGACTCCTCCTCCATCTCCATTCAGAAAGGGGCAGACCTCTTATGGGCTTGAACAAAGCATGACACATCAAGTTGAAGTAGGATGGAGTTCCTCCCACTGCATCAAGGCTGGACAAGGTAACCAAGCACAGGAAACAGATCCTGAACTTCTTTATGACTAAGTTTTGAAAACTGCTAGAGCTGGCCACTGCACTCAGGAGAGATGGTTCCACCCCTCACCACAGGCAAGGGAGAACTGAGCCTGATGGCATGGGCAGAGGGGAGCTGGCTCTGTCCCCTCGCCTGAAGTGAGTGTCCCCAGTGACCAGTTCATCTACTATCCAGGCCCACAGCCATGCCTTGGGTTGGCCCACCCTAACATCTGCCCTATCTAGGACCTGCTAGAGCTGGGGAAGGGACTGGTCCTGGGGAAGGACATTCACAGGATCTCCATGACTGCGGCAGCCACTGGATATCCTAGAGGAGTCTCGGTAAGAACCCAGTGATGATGGTGTACCAGAAACCAGAGGTCTTCAACCAGACCAGTGACTCATTGCTATGAGCATTTGCAAGTAAAGCTGATTGGACAAAAGGCACACCGCTCCTAATGCCACCAGGATGAATGAAGTGGTACTGAAGAGATGGGAAAGAAGAAGTGAAGAGGTTTTTTGGGGGGTTGCTTTATTCTTGTTTTTGTTTGTTTGCTTTGTTTTGATTTTTTTAAAAAAATGTTCTTTTTGGGAGACACTGCAGGATATGGGGAGCCTGGGAGTTGAGCAGATCAGGGTACATAATGTGAAATTCCCAAAGAATCAGTAAAAACATTGTGTTAAATAAGTAAATAAAATTCTGAGAGGGTCTTAAAAACAAAGAAAAAATACTTCTTAGAACCATGAGGCATAACTATCAAAGCATTTGCCCCATGAGCAAAGCTTTCAGAACAAGGTGCCACTGTATATTTTCATTCATATATCAGCAACTCATAGACTTCCTTAAGTCTGTGTTTTGTGCTTCATTAGAACTACTTATGAACGAGATAGTGTCAGAACCCCATCAGTGTTCATCCTTCCTGAGGGTCATTTGTTGACAATTCTAACAGCCTCTTGCCCCTCTCCTGAACAGGTGTACCCAGGTACAGAGTAAACTGGAATGTCTGGGCATTTATAGTTCAGAGATAAATGTCAATCAACAAAGGATTGAAGATGGTGGATAAATACCCTGGCACTCCCATCTCTGAAGGACAATTTCAAGGTATCTCTCAGCTTTTCAATGGGATTGAGAACAATACCCACAATGGTAACTAATTCATCCAACCTTTACAGTGTTGTATGGCTTTTCATAGTAAGATGTAGAATAGGCTGAGTGTGGTAGCACAAATCATTAATTCTAGCACTTGGGAAGCAGAGGCAAGAGGATCTCTATGAGTTCAAGGCCAGCCTGGTCTATATAGCAAGTTCCAGGACAACCAGGACTACATAGAGAGACCCTGTCTCAAACCAATCAACCAACCAACCAATCAATCAACCAACCAACCAACAAACAAACCCAGACCAAACAAACAAAAAATTCTTCCCTAGTATGATGTGAACAAATGATATGGTACCAGTGACACAGCAAAGGACACCTTGATGAGCCATGTGAGTTTATGGAGGTTACTTATAGGAATCTAGGTGAGGTGAGCAGTGGCTGTTACCTTTCTACTGACTACATGTGTCTGCTGAAAGGACCCTGGGATGGGTTGCCAATTTCTATTACCCATATACTTTCCTGCAACCCAGGACAGATCATCCTTTAGGAGGACAATTGCTTGCCCCAAGGGCAAACTTAATCTTTTTACCTCTATCTCTCTGTAACTCATTCCCTTTTTCATTCCTTTGGTGAACAATTGCTTAGGCTTTGAAGTCATCTAGAGGCCTGTTACCACTACATTTGGCCTTGTGTCAATTTTTCTTTAGGAACTCTAGCTCAACAGAAATTTCCTCATATTTATTTTTGAGTGACACAGACAGAACTCATCATCTGTTCCCCCTTACCTTCTTCCTCTCCACCTCCTTAAGTGCTTTGACAACTTATTAACCCAATTTACACCCATGCCTTTCCTACCCCCAAAAGATCACATTCCATCATGGGGCTCAGCAAAGTCACGGAATCCCCATACCAGGCCCAAGGTCCTTACTAACATTTGTTAAGTGTTATGGGATATTTGTACACTGTGTGAAGATGTATTGCTGTGATTGGAGTAATAAAGGTCTGAATAGCCAATAGCTAGGCAGGAGAGAATAGGCAGGACTTCTAGGCAGAGAGAACTCTGGGAAGAAGAAAGGCAGATTCTCCAGCAAGACACAGAAAAAGCAGAATGTGCAGTAGGGAGATGAGGTAATGAACCACAGGGTACAATGTAGATTAAAAAGTATGGATTAATTTAAGTTATAAGAGCTAGTTGGAAACAAGCCTAAGCTAAAGGCCAAGCTTTCATAATTAATAATAAATCTCCATGTCATTATTTGAAGGCTGGAGATCCCAAAGAGGAAGTATTACTACAGTTAAGTTCCCTGTGAACATCACAATCTTGTCAAACATGGTGCAATAAGCATCAATTACCATTCACCATGTACCTGCTTCAGGAATGCTTGTCCTTTTTCTATCGTTTTCCAGTACCTGATATTCACAAGCATCAGGTGGTGATAGCCAAATGTCCCTAATGGTTTGTATGAGCCAGTCTGCCGAGGACTGATTTCATGCATACTGCTTCAGATTACGTAGTGTTTATAATCTCAAAGAGGGATATCACTCAGTTTCTTTCTCTGCAGCACAGCCTCATGAGCCAACCCATAAGAAGCTCCTTTATTTCTTGTTCAAAAATCTTGCCGAATTGAAGCAGTTTGGATGCTGAGTATCCCCTGGTTATCACGGATTTTCCATAAAAATCAGATCTGCAGGGTGTCACTTCCACCTCACTCTTTCCTCCTTCACTGATTCCTGCCACACAACCTAAATTTTTGGGTCCCAGGAAGGGCTCATTAGCACAGCACAGGTCTCTTTAGTACTCTTTATCTCTTCTACCCTACCAGCTGTAGGAAACAGCAAGCTTCCACCTTCATTTCATCCCCTTCTTTTTCTTACTTTTCCTACCAAATCAGAACCTAAGGCAGAGGGCAGCATCCATATGTATTTTTCCTGTTGTAATTTTTTCCTTACTTGTGTAAATATTTTCTAAGGATATAGTTGAATCTCAGTTTTGTGACTTACTGCCCACAGCAAAGGCCATGAAACTATCTCCATAGTTTGCTTTTAGTTCCATCCCATATGTTCTACATTCAGGGATTGCAGTATATCATCTAGTCTATCAGCCATATTTAGAGAATCCGCATAATCAAGTGGCAGACCACATTTACAAAGACATGTACCTTATACTATGCAGAAGAAGTTGACTATACAAACTTTATCACATAGTTTGGCCTTGGTTACATGTCTTATTACTCATAGCAGGAGCCATAGAACTGCTACCAAGATGTGATAGCATTGTCTGGGTGGGAGCTCCACCTCAACCCCTGGCTCCCTGGCATCCCTATATCCAAAGAGTCTGGAATGTTTGGAAGGAGTCTGGTGGAAGACCCACCTCGGCTCCCCTCCCCATCTCTTTCCTTAAACCTGCTCCTTCAAAGCCTGTCAAACACAGCTCCTTCCCCAGAGAGGCTCAGGATGATTCCCACAGGGGATGTATCAGCAGCATACCAGAAAACATACTCAAGGTTCTTCTGGTCATCCCCTTCTCCTCTCTGGGGCTGGGGAATTGCTCGGAAGCACTTTACCTACTAAACCTGGGCTTTTCCTGATTCAGTCTGATTCAGTCTGATTCGGTTTGTTGAGATGGTGGAGAGGCCATTGGGAAGCCTAAACTTATGAAGCATCCCATATTACACAGGGAAAGGTCGTCATGATGGGATTACCCCTATGGATGCTTCACCCTTATTTGGATCAGCCAGCCTCTGTTGCATGTCTTGTCACCCATTACAGAAGTCATATAACTGCTCTTCTAATCCTGTTGGTCTTTGTTTGGGTACTCATTATGTTGCTTGACCTTTCCTGGGGAAAGGTAAAAAAAAAATTCTATTTACCCCAGATAGGGCACTGACTACAAACCAAAGAAAATTCCACTCAAGTGTTGCTTCAAGAAATGGTAAGTTTATTAGGGTTGCTAACAAGAGCACAGGGAATTGGTTACTTACAGGAATATGCCTGGCTTTCAGACAAAGGCCTCACCAAAAAAACTAACCACATTATGGTTACTAATTCATAAAAGGTACATTTTTAATGTTTCTTGACTAACTTGTAGGCAACAATGATCTCCTCTACCCTGGCAATAGTTTGCTGCTTATACGGTAGTAGGGAAGAATCTCCTGAGTCTTGTAAGTCTTGTGAGTTTCCTGTATCTTATGAACTTCCCTTCCTACAGGAGAGAATGTTTCAATTTAAAGGAAACTGTTATGTAGCATTTGCTTTTCTCTCTCTCTTCATTCTGGTAGGAAGAGTTTTCCAGGGTCATTGCACATGTATAGAATTTGTGTTTAATTGTTTGTTTTAGGTTTTCCTTTTGATGTAACCCACACATAAATAATGTAATCTGAAAATGGAAATATAATTCAACATGCCCATACTGACAGTCTGCCTTTCACACTCATTCCATTTATGTCATATCATGTTAGTTTCATTAGACTTTTCCTGTTTATGTATTTTATATCTGATCCAAATAGTCTGTCTCTCTTTGAAATCTCATTATCTATTTCTTCAATTAAATTGACCAGAGAGTTTGCCTCTGAGATGTTAGCTTCATGAAATGATTTTACTTCATTTTTTTTAGTAATTGCCAGTGAACGTTCTTCCTGGTGGGTAATAGGAACACAACCATAATCCAGTTTGATTCCCTTTACCTACAACGGCTATCTCAAGTCAATTCAAAACCAACACATCTCTTTTTGAACTGGGTGACTTTGTACCAGAGAAAGAGACAGAATCAGGAGGCAATGGTAGGGTATATAACATGATACTCTATTCCCTCTTTCTCCCACATCCCCCACTCCATCATGGTGTCTTACACTGTGACATGGCCAAGTCCACAGGGACTCATACGGGGGCAAGCTTCTGGTAATGTGTCTGAAGTCAGCTGAGTTGAGATGCTATTGGAGGGAAGGAAGGAAGATTCCCAAATCTCATTTTGGTTCTGTCTGAAGGCCACAGCCTCTGCTGTTCACGAGAGTCTCTGTGTAGATGATACACTTTTTCAGAGTTCAGTTTCAGCTGCATTCTGACCTCTTTTCCTGCAGAAAAGAAGCCATATCTTCCTAAATTTCCCTCCAAAGCACATTATGGTTGTGCATCTCATTTTTTACAGAAATTCCTCGTGTGTGTGTGTGTGTGTGTGTGTGTGTGTGTGCATATGTACCATGGCATGCATGTGGTGGTCAGAGGACAACTTAACAGAGTCTCTCTTTGTACCATTTGGCTCCAGGGACTGCACTTGGGTTAGCAGGCTTGGTGGCAAGCATCCTACCACTGAGTCATATCTCTGGCCTTCATTACTTTTTAAAAGTAATTTAACATGTTCCTTGATTCTTTTCCATGACCCATTATATACAGGCAAGAAAACTTAATGCCTACTCCCTTTGCAGCAAAGACAGAGGTCTTGTCTGTGGAAGATTGCCTCCATCTTTCTCTTCCTGGACACATGATGTACTAAGTCCTCCCTCATCCTTTTGTCTCAGGTTATTTCATGAAAGCAACCTTCTAAAATTTCTAGACAAGAAATGGGCTCTTTGTCACAAACATTTCTCTTCAACTTTATGGGGTCAATGTTAGTGCTTCTTCCTGTCAGTTGAAGAAAATGAAGAGACTGAACACTCCATTCTAGGTTAAGAGACCTCTAGATAAGTCTTTCAAGTAAAATTTGTTGGTAAAAGGCCTCAAATCAGCATACCATCCATGGGATAGAGAGATAAAGTGGATGTCTTTAGCTCTCCATCTGGTTTTCCTCGGACCTGGTTTCTCAGAATTTAATATTTTTTTTTCTAAGTAGGGTATCTGGATCACATTCTTACATAACTGGTAACCTTTAGGGATAGGAATGTTTTATCTTCAGTTTGAGACAGCATGACATAACATATAAAACATTTCATTTGCATCCCAAGATCATCAAAACACTATCCCTACTTACTCAATAAGACAAATTCAGAAAATGAGTCTTTCCAATAGCACAGCGGGGAAAAGGCAAATGCTTGCTTTATTTGTGTGCAGTTTCTGCCGGTGCTCAGTGCTCACAGACCCCGTTAAGCTACATGAACATTTTGTAAACTTACCAAATACTGTAAAAAATGCCCAATGATAAGAAAATTACAGAAAAAGTTTCCATTACACTGTCAAAAGTTGTTTGAATCAAAAATCTGCTATTTCCTGCAATTAATTTTTAAATGTTGATTATAGTTAAAAATGACTCTGATTTATTCTTCTTTCTTCTCCTACATAGTCCTGGCTGAATTATGACACTGTTTTGTGACATTTTGGGATTGCCATTTTGGGGGGTTGAGATTGCTTTTATTCTTACACATTTATATTAAAACTTTAAGAGTTTACATAAAACATTGATCTGAGTTTTATGCAACAAAGTTATAGGTTCTATTTAGGATAAAGCATTTCCAGTTTGGGGAAAAACTGAACAGCTAATCAGCAGAAGGTCATTTTATGCCTTTTTTCCTTTTTAAACTATAATAAATAATTATCAACCTATTAATTACAAAAAAATCTTAATTATGCTTAGAGCAACCAGAGTATCTTCACCAACTTATTTTCATATTTGTTACAGTATGCGAAGTTATTAAGTAAAGTCTCTGGTTTTCCAGTTTGGTAACAAATGGCTTTTGTCTGATGCATAATTAATAGAAACTATTGATGACTATGTAGCACTTCCAGAGTTTTAAAGGCAAATCTATTATTGGCCTACAGTTAACATGCAAATTCATCCAACAAGCAACACAAAATGTATTGTAGTAGTCATTCATTTTTATCAACATTCAGGAAGATCTAGACAGCAGCACAACTCTCCTTATGTTGGAAACACATTGTAACATGGTCACCACTGAAGTTAGACCATACCTGGTAAAGTACCCCCTTGCTAAGTCAACCTCTATCATCCGTTCAGACTTCAAGCACAATACATGAATAACAGTGATTAATACTGCGGCATGAAGATAACACAGACAAGAGTTTGGTATGCTAGCATACAGAGTCTTGGAAACAGTGACACACAGAACCAAACAGCTTGCCTCGTTCACTCTCCTGTCGTGAGCCTGGGATTTCCATGGTCTCACCGAAACATTCTCTCTGGGGAACTAAGTCCAATGATTCCAGCACTGAAATTGCTCCCTGGGAGGGAAATTTGGCCACAGGAGATGCCATGCTTATTTAAAGGTGGGCATCAGGGGAAATATCTTGCTCTTCAAAAATTGGTGTGTTACCAGAATCCTTGAGGGAAAATGATTTTTCAAAATACTTAGCGTTATCTCAAGGAGTTGTTTGGTTGATCCTGTGACTCAAATTTTATTTCACTGTATTTGGTTGGGTAAATGAAGTGTCCACACCATCACTCTTAGCTCTTCTTCCATTACATAAGACACTTATTAGGATAAGAAAGATTTTCTGCTAAAGCTGACGGTGACTGAGGGTCATTTAGTATTCAAAGTTCCTAAAGAATCGTTGGTTCTCTGAAAGGGATAAAAAAGTAGGAAAGGTTTTGTTCAAATGCCTGCTAGTAAACAAGTATTACTTCAACCAAGACAATGGCTACGTGACATCAAAGTACTATAAATTATCAAAACTATCGTACAGAAAAATTACAAATTCATTGCAAAATACATTACACTGCTACCATTAAGAAAAAAAGTGCTTTTTCTTTTCTTTTCTCTCTTTCTTTCCTTTTTTTTTTTTGCCAGAAAAGTATTCTTTCAATATAGAAAATCCTATGCGGTACCCTGCATGTGGCTAGGATATATCATAACGGAGTTTGTACTGAGTCCTTCTGATTCACTGGAAGAAGGGCTGAAAATGTATAATGATGACTTATTAAAGCCATGCTCCAAATGACCATGCCAGCTGTCAGTGGAGAGATGCCTATTTAAGACACTAGAAGATGCCCTGGTCTGTCAAACCCTGCCGGTCAGGTCATCACACTGTCCCACTAATCAGCTGGTTTAGGATGCACAGGCCTTTTCATGTTCTGTGGGTTTTTCCTCATGTTCTCCTGAATCATTCTCATTTCTTCACTGAGATTTGTCTCCTACATGAATCTGCTCAGTGATGTCTGTATTGTCTCATGAGGGGAACGATGCAAGATGGTGGACCTGCCAATTTTAAGAATGGATGTCCAAGAAGCTCTTGGGCTGTGCCTCTTTGAGAGGGCTCCCTCACCAACATCAGATCCAGAAATCCTCGGAGCATGGAAGAAACCTGTGAAAAGAAGGAGACACCACACTGAGGACTAACATAGAAGCCAGTCCAGTGTCCTAAAATAATGTCCCAACCAATCTCATCAATGATTTCACATTAAATGAAATGAAGGAGAACGATAGGGAAGAAAAACATGTGCTATCATTAAAATTGCTTTCAAAATTGGAAACAATGGGGATAAAGGATAGAGTAACTATTTATTAAATAAAATAGTGATGGTAACTAATGAAAGCAACTGTTATGTCTAGATTATATGGGCACTAGTGGCATGTGTGAGAAAGTTCACTGAGACTATGAAATAGTGCTTTATGGACACTCCTCTCCACTTCACAGACAGAAACATATTTCCATCATGTTAGTCGACACAGACATTTCCATTTAATTTTTGTAAAATTAACTTTTCTGACATATATCAGATATTACTTGGAGGTGAACACCATTAGATGAATGTCCTGATTGACTTTAGCATATGTTGACATCTGTTCACTCTTTACCTCTATTGAGATCTAGAACATTTCTGCCATTCTAAGAGGGTGCCTCAGGCTTCTTCTTGGCATTACCTATAGCCCTACAAAAGGTAATGAATATCCTTACTTCTAATAGGATACATTAATTTTGCCTGCTTTTAAGTTTTGTGCAAAAATTATATATATATAGACACATAATTATATATATGTATAATTTATATGTATATACTATATGTATAATTTATGTATAAGTTACACATATAATTTTGTACAAATACACACATATATACATTTATATGTATATATTATCATATATATATTATAGCATAAATATATATACAAAAATATATTATATATACAAACACATATATTTGTATACTGTTAACTTTCACTGGCTTATTTTCACTTAACATTGGATTTGTGAGTTTCTTTCCTCATTTGTTTTATTGTTTTCAATTTTGTGTAGCTATCCAATTATTCCATAGCTTATTTATTCATTTGGGAAACAAAGCTGGGCATTTTCCAGCTTTTAAACATTAGAAGTAAGTATATCCTTGTGTATTCATTAGCACTCAACTCTGTTGGGTGTGCAGTTATTTTCACACAACAGGTTTTTAGTTAATTTTCATTTGTTAATCTTAATCCAATCTATCAAAAATTTCAAACTCTTATTGAGTTTTCATAGTTTCCTTTTTGCTGAATCTCTCTGTACAAGCTATAACAACAATTCGGTGAGTTATCGTCAGTAATATATGAGAGGAAATGGGGAGCTTGTACCATTCCAAATCCCTCTCCCCTAAAAGGCAGCCTCATGTTTCGTCTGTCATAAAGCAGATCGAGGGAGGTATGACTAAACCGAGGCTGATCTTGAAATATCAGGTCTTACAAGGAGCTGCAAGCTAGCAGGGTAACTCTTGGAATAACCATGAGCCTTAGCTTAGTCCCAGTTGCTATGTCTTGGAACACGTGAAAACCACATTCATTGGTCCTTGATATGAACAGCCCTTTCTTTCCCTGACTGATCTAGCTCTTGCCTATTTTTCTGGAATGTTCTATCCTTATCTCCTGCTGACTTGTTCCAACATGCAAGCTTTCTTCCTTGGTTTCAGGTCCTTGTATTATCTGATGCTCCCTCTACATGGGATATATTTTCCATTTGTTTCAGATGAATCTTTCCATAAAGGGCATCCTTGGCTTTTCATACTAAAGCAGCTCCCAGTCTTCTGTCTTGTACATTCGATATTTTCACAGTGCTTTTAATTAGAATGAAAGCTCTACAAGAGTCAAGAAATCTAAATATTCCTAGCAATTAGAAGTCCCCCTCAGGTACCAGCTACTACTTAGTGAGGACATGCTGGAAGGAGAATCCAATTCACCTCTCACTAGCCCTTTGAGAGAAGATCTGGTGACAGCCCACTTATAGATTGGAGGTGTGGAGGTGTGATTAAAGGCTTGGAGCCACTTGCTCTATAAATGCACAGAAAAACACATTTGAATCTAGATAATTAACTCCAAAACCCTTACCCCCAAATCAGACCCACCATATTGCATATGCCATTCTTTTTTTTTTTTTTTTTTTTTTTTTTTTTTTTTTTTTTTTTTTTTTTTTTTTTGGTTTTTCGAGACAGGGTTTCTCTGTGTAGCTTTGCGCCTTTCCTGGAACTCACTTGGTAGCCCAGGCTGGCCTCGAACTCACAGAGATCCGCCTGGCTCTGCCTCCCGAGTGCTGGGATTAAAGGCGTGAGCCACCACCGCCCGGCTGCATATGCCATTCTTTAAATGAACAAGGAGGCTGAAAAATCCAGTAACTATTCTGGACATAGCAGCATACAACAATACTCACCTTGTGTAGGTCCTTCACTCTTGGAGGTAAACTGTCCCGGATCCTCCGCATTGCTTGGAGAGGAGGCTCATTGAAATAGGGGGGCTCACCATCAATCATCTCTATCACCATGATCCCAAGAGACCAGATGTCCACCTGTTAGGCACAATCCACTAGTTATGTAAGGAATGGAGAACATTCTGGAGCTCTGGTTGTGTTGTGAAACCCAATATCCATATTTATTCACAAATTAATTAATTTCACAAATTAATTTCAAACTTTATGATACAAATTTACATAATGAATTGTATTATCACCCTTTTTGCTAATTTTATCTTTCTTTTTAAAGGAGATTTACTGTGTGTGTGTGTGTGTGTGTGTGTGTGTGTGTGTGTGTGTGTGTGTATGTGTGTGTAAAAGTAAGGGTAGGTGCTCTCAGAGGCAAAAGAGGATGTCAGGGCCTCTGGAACTGGAGTCATAGGCAGTTGTGAGCAGCCTGATGTGGGTGTTGTGAGTCGAACTTTGGTCTTCTGCAAAAACAGTAATGCTCTCTTAAACATGGGGCAATCCAGCTTCCTAGGCCCTGTATACTTTTCTTTCTTTTTTTTTTTTTTTTTTTGGTTTTTCGAGACATTGTTTCTCTGTGTAGCTTTGCGCCTTTCCTGGAACTCACTTTAGAGACCAGGCTGGCCTCGAACTCACAGAGATCCGCCTGCCTCTGCCTCCCGAGTGCTGGGATTAAAGGCGTGCGCCACTACCGCCCAGCTTGTGTGCCACCACTGCCCGGCTCCTGTATACTTTTCAAAGATGACACCAGTGAAGTTTCTACTAGTTCATTAGAAGTGAAAATTCACCATTCTTAAGTCTAGAGCTTTAATTTTTATCCTGTTAAGCTCTGTATTAACTGTATACCAGGGCAGATGAAAGAAAGGAAGGAAGGAAGGAAGGGAGGGAGGAAGGGAGGGAGGAAGAAGGGAGGGAGGGAGGGGGAGGAGGGAGAGAGAGAGAGAGAGAGAGAGAGAGAGAGAGAGAGAGAGGAAGGGAGGAAGGGAGGAAGGGAGGAAGGGAGGAAGGGAGGAAGGGAGGAAGGAAGGGAGGGGGGGAGGAGGGAGAGAGAGAGAGAGAGAGAGAGAGAGAGAGAGAGAGAGAGAGAGAAAGGAAGGAAGGAAGGAAGGAAGGAAGGAAGGAAGGAAGGAAGGAAGGAAGGAAGAAAACAAAACCCCAAACTTTTACATTGTGAAAAAAAGAGAGCTTGTTTGGAGGTTCTATCAGGGGATCACAGCTACTCATATAGCCTTCACTGAAGATCAGTCCTCCTCTATTCTGGGAAGGTGGTCCTCTTCAACCAAGCTTTGGGAGGTGAGGTGAGTGGTGAGGGAGCAAAAGGTCACCTGCCTAACCAACCAGGTCAGCTGAATCAACCCTGGCAATCGGTAGGGTAAAAGATGTTACAGCCAGAGAAGAAAGTTATACTTAAACCATAAGAAATTGAGATAACTCTTTGGCATGTTTAAAACAAATTTCGAGAATCTACTTTGCATCACACATGGTGGACTCTCATACTTCTAGAAATCTGCATTTTACAGAGATCTTTCCCTACCCATTTTGGGGTTTTCCACTTTTGTTTTTATTATTTTAAATCAACCCCCACAAAATCCTGCTTCATACACTATTTTCAGGGAGTGAGGACAAGGAAGAGGTGGCAAGCAGTTCTGAGTGAAGAAGTGGAAGGCTGGAGGAGGAGAGGAAAGGACGGTGGCTCTGTCCACCCCTCTAGCCGGCTCTTGCTATGACCTCATTGCACTTTATCTGCTCTCTGCATTCTTACTCTGTCTCTTGCTACTGTCGCTGGGGATTTATCTCTGTGTACCACAGTGAGAAACACAAGATGGGTCCTTGTCCAAGGCCATAGAAAAAGAGAGGTGAGCCAAGCCTGAGTTCATTCAGGCATCGCTCTTGGCTCGTCAGTACAAACCACTTGCCGTCGCCATCTAAACCACAGGGCATGGAAGCACTCTGCTCAGTCTCTGAGTGCCTGCAAGCTTCTGCTCACACTATTCCCTGGAAAGGCTCTGCCTCACCCTCCCTCATTTAAATTATGCTGTATTTCGAATGTCACAATATACATACATGATTTTCTATTGTATTTCTACTATACGCAAACGTTACTTCCTAGTCATACTTTCTATACTTCTTTCCCTTTTCTGAAGCGTTTCAGCATGACTGCAGTCACCATTCCAGGTATTTTGCTTTACAGCTTGCCACTGGGAGTGGGACCAGTATTTAGTGACTCCACGATCCCCTTTCTACCTTTCAGGGAAAGCCACTGTGTAAATTTTGTGGTGATGTCCCCAGTGGGACCAGTGTTCCCTCTGTCACAGCCAACTCTGAGCCAACAGATCCCCAATGTTAGGGATCAACTATGGAGTCAGAAGTCCCTTAAGTCCCATATCTACCCATCAGGACCTCTGATGATCCTGAGATGATCCCAGGGCCCTCTGTCCCCAAACTATGCTTGTCACCTTCTTACCTCTGTCCCATAAGGTAGCCTGGAGATCACCTCGGGTGCCATCCAGTATGGGGTACCCACCAGTGATTTCCTCTTTGGCACCTCTTTGGAAACTTGAGCACAGAAACCAAAGTCAGATAACTTTATCTGAAAGGGAAAGGAAAGTGGCATAGGAATAATTAGCAAACACTGCCCATGAGAAGTAGACATATACACACAGGCCTGGAAATAGGGACAAAGAAAGTCGTTCAAATTTACCACTGGGACTAAGAGACAGCAAAGTTGCCAGGACCTTTCTTATCAGTCTTGACTTCCAACTATCTGAACTCCTACAGAATTTTTAATCTCTCATGAAATTATGAGACAAACACAGGTAATCTTTACAAGTTAAATATACCCCAAACAATATATTTCTCAAACTCACAATGACACCACAGATGATGTTTTTGTATAATCAAGTTGATGTTCTCCGTAGAAATATGATTCATGTTGCTACAGCTTAAGATTCTTGGCGTCGAACACAGATTCTTATGCACCATGAGATGACTCAAACAGCCATCATCTTTTCCATATTTTTGGTCTCCAATTACCTAGGTTGCCAAGATACCACTGCCATGCCAGCTTCTCTTCTCTTTGCTCTTAGCTCTTTTGCCCACGGTGATCAAAGTTGCCAACATGAGTGTCTAGGCAGGTGCACATTTAGGCATGTAGACTGGGAGTCAGTACTTGGCTGTTAGGCATTTAAAGTGGTTAGCCCAAGGACTCAGTGTGTGTGCTATCTTATTTGTCTTTGACATCATGCAGTGCTCTGAAAATCCTTACAAAGAACTCTGGTGGACTTGAGAACATACTTCAGAACAAACTGCACTGTGAGACATTTGCTAATATACGGACACCAAATGCCCAGGACTCTGTTTATTGCTGGAAGGCACAGCTCCTAGTCATGGTGACCTGCTCTGAAATACAGATGGTCTTATAGACAGAATATCAACGGGCAACTTACCCTTGTTAGTGACAACAGAATCCAAGTAAGTGGATAGTTTCAGCACTGCTTTGAGATGGTTGAGAATGACCATCAGATGTTACAATTGTTATGAAGTATACTCTGTCCTTCAGGTATGAATTATCTCTTGCTGTTCTTCATACATTCTTCTGAGCTTCTCTCAACCTTTCTCCAGGATCTCCTTCTGCTGCACTCACTTTAAGTATTTGGTATCCTTAGATTCCTAGTTGCAGGTACCACTCCTTTCTACATACTCTTGCTAGATATTGTTTTTCTCCTTCTCTATCCAAACTTGTACTGTTAACTAGGAGTTTAGCTAAGTGGCACAGTACTTGTCTAGGACAACAGAAGCCCCTCCCCTTGCATCTTCAGCTATGATGACATAACTCTTCAGGAACTTTGATAATTAAAAAATGTGGTGTGTGTGTGTGTGTGTGTGTGTGTGTGTGTCTGTCTGTCTGTCTGTCTGTTTGTCTGTCTGTGTACCTTGTGTGCATACTCATGGAGACCAGAGGTCAATGGATGGTATCTCTCTCTGTCATATTCCATCTTCTTTTGAGACAGGGGCTCTTATTGAATTTGGAGCTCCCTAATTGGGCTAGAAACTCTAGGATCCTCTCACCTCTGCCACCCAGTACTAGGACTACAGTCATGCACAGCCATGCCTAGCTTTTTTCTTGGGTCTGGGGATCTGAACTCAGGTCCTCATGCTTGCACAGGCATATTACTTATTAAGCAATCTCCTCACCCCCTAAAGCTTTTAAAATCTATTTACAATTTTAATTCATTCATTAGTTAGTGTGTGTGTGTGTGCATGTGCATGCACTCACATATGTGTGTGTATGTATATGTGTGTGTGTGTGTGTGTGTGTGTGTGTGTGTAAGACCTCAGAATTTAATCTTATTTGTAACTATGGGTACACAGTCATATGTTTCATATTGTAGTTATATTTAATTGTCAATGTGACACAGCCTACAGTCATCTGAGAGGGTGGCCTCAATGAGGAGTTGTCTAGATCAGATTGGCCCATGGCACATCTGTGGGGAATTATCTTGACTATTCATTGATATGGCAGGACCAGCCCACTGTGGCGGCACCATTTTTTAGCAGGTGGTCCTGGGCTATAGAAGAAATGCAAGGATGTCAAAAATGAACTCAAGGACTGGGAAGATGGCTCAGTGGGTTAATACACTTGTCACCAGTCCTGACAATTCGAGTTTGCTCCCCAGGACCCACATGATGGAAAGAGATAATTCATTCCAGCAAGCTATCCTATGATTGCTACACCATGTTGTGATATGTGCCTACTCTCCTACCAAATAAGTGTAATTTAACTTTTTTAAAAGAATGACAGCAAGACTCCTACCACAGAATGTCTCATAGGGTATGAAGAGGGTGCTGTAGTAATGATGGCTGGTCCACAATCTGTACTGTCATTCTCTAAAAGGACTGTGGTAGAGAGCAATGAAAGCTAGGTAAACATGATCTTGTGAGAAAGCAAGTGTGAGAGTGAGCAGCAAGCAGTACCCCTTCATTATTAGTGCCCCCACATACTTGCCTTGAGTTTCTGCCCTGGCTTTTCCCAGTGATTAGTCTTGATCTGCAAGTATAAGCCAAATAAATCCTTTCTTCCTCTAAGTTGCTTTTTCTCGTGGTGTTTATCTGACAGCACTTGTTGCTAGGCCCTCAGGCAGACTCCAGGTTGGCTCATAAGGAAATACGTTACATGCATGCCTTGGCAACTGGTTTGAGCCAATTTCCTTGAGCCTATGGGCCTGTCCTACTACACTACTCAGTCCTCCAACAACTCTAAGGATAATCCCAGTCAGCTAATTGCTGACTCCATCCAGTCTACCACTTTTAATCTGGGGTTCTTTGCAGAAGGGGAGAGAAAACAGTGATATTGTGCTGTGCCTCATTCTCCTTTCTAATAAGTCATTTCCAAACTCACTTGTAAATGACAGTAGGCTTCGGGACTGTTTGTAGCATATGTGTCTGCACAAATTATGGGGAGAAAATCTCTATCTTTGTTTCAGAATACACACACACACACATACACACACACACATAATCTCAAGGATCTAGAGTCTGGATGGGTGACCACCATTTTCAATGGGGTTAGTCAAGTCCTTAGGAGTGGTTGGGGCCACCAAGGATAATCTAAGGGCTTGAAGCAGTAGCTGTAGTAAACTAGCATGAAATTATTACAACATTTTAACAATTAGTGTAGATATGCCCCTGAAAATCAGTTTGGTATTAGCTCTGGCTCTTCCTTGGAAAGAGAACCCATGGTGTGGATAGATGTAGGCTTGGGAAAGGGATGCTGACTTCTACAGTTTGTATGCTATGTTCAGGCATCCAGAAGTTTCTTCAAATCTTGGTGTGAGAATAGACTTGACCAAGAATATGGTTCTCATCCAAAAGAAAAGCTTTTAACACTTGGAGCAAGAGGCTTGAGACTTGATATTCTGAAGATGTATTCACCTGAACAGCCCAGCCCCCAATGGACCAATTAATCCCCAGTGGACACTAAGCCAGGAATCAAGAGAATCCAGGTTTACCAAGGCAAGGACAAGAGAAGAATAAGAATGTGGGTCTCCTGATCCATATGTCGGTTTTTATGCCAGCTGGATCAGGAGCAGAGTGAAAGAACGAAGAGGGGGATACCATGATGAATGAAGACCCTAGGGGAATAGGAAGAAACAGAGTGCTAGAGAGGTCCCCAGAAATCCACAAAGATACCTCCACTGTAGACTACTAGCAATGATCGAGAGAGTGCCTGAGCTGACCTGCTCTGGTGATCAGATGGCTGAACACCCTGGCTGTCATGATAGAACTCTCATCCAGTGTCTGATGGAAGTGGATGCAGAGATCCACAGCCGAGCCCCAGGTGGAGCTCCGGGAGTCCAATCAGTGAGAGAGAGGAGGGATTATATGAACGAGATATATTGAGACCATGATTGAAAAAAGCACAGAGACAAATAGCCAAACTACTGGAAATGCATGAAATATGAACCAATGGCTGAGGAGCCCCCATGGAACTGGACCAGGCCCTCTGGATAAGTGAGACAGTTGATTAGCTTGAACTGTATGGAAGGCCCCCAGGCAGTGGGACCAGGACCTGTCCTTGGTGCATGAGCTGGCTCTTTGGAGCCTGGGGCCTATGCTGGGATACTTTGCTCGGCTTTGGTGTAGGGAGGAGGGGACTGGACCTGCCTCAGCTGAGTCTACCAGGCTGGGCTGAATCTCCAAGGGAGACCTTGCCTTGGAAGAGGTGGGAATGGGGGGTGGATTGGGCGGGGGAGGACGGGGGAATCCGTGGCTGATATGTAAAATTAATTATAAAATAAAAATATTAAAAAAGAATGTGGGTCTCACTTCCCTCACCCTGAGGTCCCACATATCATATTCTTCTTGCTCCCAGAGGCCACCACAGGAAAGAGAGGAGGTAGGAGGCAAGAGAAAGGAGCTGGTGTTTAAATCTGAAAGACTGAATTTTTAATGATGGCAGCTACACTTTGAAGTAATATAGTTCAGTGTTGACTGACAGTGTTTAAATTACTCCTTAAATTAAAATACAAAATTTAAAAAAGAACCTAGTAAGCAGTACATTTTAGAGAAGTCTGGGTAAGCTTTAGAACATCATCATGCCTCTCTCTGTGTGCATATGTGTTTGTGTGCATGTCTATGTATCTTCGAGTGCATATATGTGGTGTAGGTTAGATGTTTCTAAAGCCCATAATTTCATTTTTCTTAACAGATGAGTACTATTCCATTTTGTGAGTGTCATATAGATCAAAGATGAGTGGCCAAAATTATGGTAACACATTTCGTTTGCCTATACATACCAGAAACTTAAATGACAAAGGAGAGGAATTTTGAGCATTTGGACTCTAGTAATTTTTAATCTCAGTATCTTACTATGGGTTTCTCTATGCTGACATAAAAAACCCCACACCTTCCAAAAACTGGGATCCTAATAATTATTTCCCTGACCAAATGTGTGAGTTAAGGAACTGAAATGAGATGCTTGGTAGTTAGGCCCATTCTTTTCCTGCAGGAGTGTTAGTGCTTTGGTATGATTTAAAAACAGACAAACAAAAAAACAAAAAACAAAAAACAAAAAAAACCCCTTCATCCTAGTACAGAAAAGAGACAGTTTTCTGAAAAAGCATAATGGCACACAACATTTGTCCAAATAAATCTGCAAAAAGATAATGAGAACTCAAATAATAAGTATAATAAAGCACTGTGGGCAGATCTTAGAAGCAAATCACACGGCTCTAAGCTAAGCCTTGTTTTAGATGGAATTGTATGGCGTGGGTGCTTAGTAAAGCATCATGTCTCCTTAGTGCAGTTATGCTGAGAGAAGCGCACTGCCCTACCCCAAGGAGATGTGGCTCGTTACAAAAGAACATCCTAAGGACCTCGGAATTTAGAGTTCAGAAAGAGCTGCTCTCTTGTCTGCTATCCCAGCCACCCCCAACATGTCCTGTCTAGGAAATGGGCTCCACAAAAGGATGAAGGGTAGAGGTAAGTGCAAAAGAAAGTCCATTCCAGGATAGCTGTAGGTCTAAAAATAAATTATAAAAATCCCTGCTCTATAATTGGGTAAACTAGGGAATTCAGCCTATCCTGCATGTTTTAAGGCCACAGGTGGCTACCTTTGTGAATACTTCTTGGGTTCTTCCTACAAGGCAATAGCACTTAACATGTGTAACCTCAGCATCATTTGGTGGTTTGTTAGTAATGAAGGTTCCTGGATACTACCAACCCTAGTTAAGTTACTGTCCCTAGAGGCAGGACCCAAGAAAGTGGTTTTAATGTTTTCTACTGGTTTCTGATGCTCACTAAACTATGAAGACTTCTGCTTTACAGAGAGCAATGGCAAGAGACAACAAAACTGAGATAAGTAATAGAAAGGGCCGGTTTGATGATGGCAAAAGCATCACTGCTTGAGGTCCATTTCATTAAACACCAACTTCGAGAGGAGAGGGAGGAGATCATAGACTTTAACTCAGAGTCTCATTTCTTCTACCATCAGACAGAACACACAGAGTTGGACATTACTTTTCCAAAGCTTTAGAGCATTGTTAAATGAGATCTGAAAGGTGATCCTAGGACTTTCTATGATGAGTCCTACACTGGGACACCCTCCTTCTGAAGACTAACAGGAAGGGGACATAGATGGAGATCAGGGCAAGTTTCAGAGACAGCAAGTTGTTTCATATGCCCAAATCTTGGTTTATTTAAAAATTGCCTTTGTGTGACTATCTTTAAGCCATCTTTTAATTGTAAAATGCTACTTAAGAAATGAAACAAAAAGTGGCAAAGGGAACATGACTAATAATATCAATCCCTTCAATGAGCAGTTGGAGACAACAAATACTAGGGGCACATCCTCGGTGAGGAGACACTGGATTCCTGCTGAGTGTTGGTGACATATTAATGAGGGAGTGGAGTGGTTATAAGGCACTGGTTGATGGTCTGTTGCCATTTATCCTTTATTCCTCCTTCAAGTTATGTGGGAGATGAACTTAGATTCATTACATTATCTATATGCACCCCATTAGTTTGCATTTCCCTCCAAAAGCACATTCCAAGGCAAAAATTCAGGCAGGACACTTATTTAGGTAATGTAAGAAGCCCTGACAGTGAAATAGGTAAGTATAAGAAGGAGGAGAAAACAGCTAATCAGGAATTAGCTACCAAGCAATGTATCACTGTGGTCAACTAAGATTTCACCCTGTGGAGGATGTCTGAGAGTCTGCATAGAACAAGTCCTTTACATTTATTCCATAAAGTGAGAGGGGTTGCATACACCTGTGCGTGCAAGTGAGGAGGCAGGAGGTCAGTCTTAGGTGTTTTACTCTGTTGGTTTCTCTCCACTTTATTTTTTAAAATTGGATCTTTCACTGAACCTGGGGTTCACCACTTAGGTAGTCTGGCTGGCCAGCAAGCCCTTGGATCCTCCTGTCTCCATCTCCTAGTTCCGGGATTACAAAGATGCATCACTATGCCTGGCTTTTTATGGGGATTCTAGAGATCTGAATTCATATTTTCATATTTTTGCAGGAAGCATTTTATCCACTGAGCTATCTTCCCCAGCAAGGCAATAAAATAGTCACATTATTTATTACTTTATCTATGTGTTTATTATTACTACATTCTTACATCCCAAATGATGTAGCTTAATGAAATAAGGACTTTCTTTTGTTCATCCTTAGGATCTCTATATTCCTAGCACATAATAAGCATTCATAAAATAAATGCATGCACAAATCATCAGGATTAGTAGCATTCACAATGTTTCTGTTCCTGTAGGTTCTGCTGGGTACACAGAGGTGCAGGGATGCTTGAAACACAGGTTCTGCCCTTGAGAATAGCAACTGAGTAGTTTAATAATCTTGTGTATTGAACAGAGGTAAAAATTTTTTAATTAAGCTGATTAAATGGTGTTCTATTATTTTAGTCCCCCGAGTGACTTCAAATCAGATGTTTCCAGCAAGATGCTCCACTGCCAACCTCCAGACACAGGGAAAGTGCTTGGCCTGAAACTGCCCTGCTTTTTTGTTTCTTCTAGTACCATTGCCAGAGGTGACTCATGGACTGCTTCAGTGCTTGATGTGATTTGTGTTCATGAAGTCTTATGTACGTGTTTTCTGAGTCAGATGGGGTGGATTCTTGCCCTCTTCCTATACTTCTTCTTCTTTATTAACATGCGTTTTTTTCTTTGCATCCCTTTTCAGTATAGTATGACTTTGTACTTTATCCCATCAAAAGGAGCTTTTGAAGACTGGGGCAGGGCCTGAGAAAATGAAGCACTTGTTCTGAAAGTCTGAGGACAGTAAGTAAGGTCCACAGAATCCATATAAATGCCACATGAACATGATGGCCCTCCTGTAATTCCAACATTGAAAGGTGGAGATAGGGAATCCCATGGGGCAAGCTGGTTAGCTAAACTAGTAATATCAGCAAGCTCTTGCTATGGAACAATCTTTGTACACTGTAAATATGTATTACTCTAATTGGTTAATAAAGATCTGACTGGCCTATACCTGGGCAGAAAGAGATTGGGTGGGAGAGCCAGCCTAGGAGGACGCTGGGAAAAAGGGCAGAATCTTGGGAGTTGGGAACAGATGCAGAAAGAAGCAAGATGGACATGCCATACTGAGAAAAGACACCAAGCCATGTGGCAAAGCATAGATGAGAAATATGGGTTAACTTAAATATAAGAGTTAGCTAGTAACAAGTCTGAGCTTTTAGCTGAGCATTTATAATTAATATTAAGCTTTTGTGTGGTTATGTGGGAGCTGCTTGTGGGGATAGAAACTTATG
The DNA here is from genome assembly GCF_949786415.1 of Peromyscus eremicus. NCBI lineage: Eukaryota > Metazoa > Chordata > Mammalia > Rodentia > Cricetidae > Peromyscus > Peromyscus eremicus. The sequence continues at coordinate 110,131,341 of NC_081419.1, forward strand.
CCCACAAGCTCTGGGTTCAATTGAGAGACCTTGCCTCGATGAAAGGGAGAAAGCAGTTAAGGAATATTCCCAAACATCAGACTTAGGCTGTCACATGCATACATACACATAATCACATGTACCAGCATACACACACTCATGCACACACATACATGGGAGCACCCACAGACACAGTACATACATGTGTATTCAGAAGAAGCAAGGAGGGCAGTTTATTCTCCATCCCTTGAATTTGAGCTTGGTTGAAAGTGTGGCTTCCTTTAGCTAAGATGACATAATGTGAGAATTGTAATGCACACATGCATGCATTGCATCTGTATCAGGGTTTGCCCCTCATGATACTTTTTGGAAACACTGTCACAAGAAATATGTGAATTATTCAGGGCAACTCTACTGGGAGATGGGTGACACATGACCCCATTAGCACTCTATCCCTATTAAAAGCCAGACAACTACAAAACAGATGGAGACCATCAGCTTGTGATCAGCCTGCAACTGATGGTCTCTATCACTTTCTTATTGGCTGCTTTCAGAATGGGGTAGAGATAACATTTGCCAGATGGAAAATGTTCATGTCACATCAAAATTTGCTGAAGAATGATCAGAGAGCTGTGCTGGGAGAAACTTCACTCAAGCCTGGTTGAAAGCCAGCAACTACAAGAAGGTGATGGAGACCATCAGCTGCAGGGTGCTCACATGTGTGAGGAAGCAAAACAAATATGGTGGCATATGGAGCAGAGACCAGTTGTCCTAGCTGATGAAACTCAACTACTGACCCACGCATTTTTTAATAAATGCATGATGAGTGTTTTAAGCCACTTAGTCTTGAGTGGTTTGTTGTATAACAAAGCTGACTTATGCGTGTTCTTGTACTGTTCCTTTAAAAAAGTTTTAACCGGAATAATGACAAAAACAATAATTAAAACTATTTATGCATAATCCTCAAATCATAATCATATATGCATGTAATAGAAATATGGAAACCAAGTAATGGGATTGTGAGTGATCTTTGTCCTCTGAAGTTTATGAAATTTACTAATTTATCTATAATAAAACTTAGATGCTTTTGAAAATAAAACTAGATAAACCAAAGTGAGTGGGCAGTTTCTCCCAGCTCATCTCTGAGTGTTCTTCAGCAAATTATGATATTACACAGACATTTTCCATCTCTCTGAGGTTCCTGGATTATAAAATCCAGATACCTTGAAGAGATGCTGGTTACTTTCACCCTAAACTCATTTCCTCTGGTGAGAATAACAGAGGTGTGAGAAGGGCCTACATAGTGACAATCTATGTGTCAAGACTCTTCTCCCTAAAATGTCCTTGAAATGTGTGTTTGTTACATCTCTGGCTTTCACATAGCCTATATTCTGTTGACTTCTGTCCTTCAACAGAATTTCTTGTGTAGATTATTTTGATGAGAAATGCAGAAGTCTAGGCAGAGAAACATAGTACAATAAGTGCTTTCTCTTTGCCCTTTTAAACAAGATGCCTTTGCTTTCATTCTTTGAGCCTTCTGAAACCAGCATGCACTGACCACACAGACACTTCCATGAGATTGGAAGCAATGAGTAGAGTGGGGGGGGCATTTATTCTCAAGCTTCATCCTGCAAATTAACAATATTCTGACTTCTACCAAAGATCAGAGCTCCTACCCAGCAGTCTCAAATATAACAAACTCTTCAGCATGGGGTAAAAACAATGGTGGTCTACTTCAGAATACTACACTCATCTTCCTGGCTTGTTTGTTATGATTTTTCTATGTCTGCTCACATATTAGTAAACTATCTTCAATAATGTTTTCTCAAACTAGTCAAGAAGACTTGGTCATCTGTTTCTCACAGGGACTTGGAGATCTCAAAGCTAGGCATATTCAAAGGAAGAGAGTAGATACAGCTAAATAAAAGCCAGCTCCTCTTATCTAACAAAAAAGGAATACAGTGGTAAGATAAAAAAATTCCCATAGTCTCCATTACTTCCTACTCTCATTGTAGATGATACAAATTCTTCATCATTTCAGGTCACCAGTAATTCTGAGTAACAGGATGATACAGAGGAAAGGCAATTTCCTCTTTGTGAGTTCTGGGAAGTGCAGTGGGTGATATGTGACTAACAAAAATTAGAATTGTGAGAAACTGTGCTTTATGGAATAATGCTCATGACAGGCAATCTGACAAACTCAACTGAAGGGGACCCAACATGAAAACCTTACCCGGCCATCACTTGTCAGGAGGATGGAGTCACTCTTTATGTCCCTGTGAATCACTCCTTGGTTATGAAGGTAGGAGAGGGCTTTCAGAACTGATAGACAGACAGTAGCTATCTGTTCTTCATTCATTCTAGAAAGGAAATAACATGTAAGGATCAAGACAGGTTTAGGTACAGCTTTCTAATGCTCAAGGGGTGCCACTTTCTTGGGTTTTGGAGAACTAGTGTATGTCTCTAGCCCTTGTCCAGAAAATCTCCAAATAAAGGAAATGAAGTCCCTGGGATAAGATTATTACAGAATAAATCCTGGCACTGAGCATTTCAGGGGCCCAATATAAGTCAAAGGAAAGTGACCACACTTGTTAGCTTTGTGCAATTAGTGCAAATTCACGTCAGTGAACTCTCTCATACTGAAGGCGATCAAGTTAAATTCAACTAGAATTGAGGAATATTTATTTCCTAATAGGTTCATTTTGGTGAAGTAACATAAAATTTTGATTTTCTGCCTGTCTCTTCTGTCCTTAGGTAGCCCTGGTAGAGTTAGCAATAAGAACATGGCATAGCAACTCAGGAGAATAAAACTCTGTTAGTAAACTCTATGTTAGTGTTGAGAAGTTCTGTTGTTTGTTACTAAAATGACATTCTCAGTAGGCTTCTGAAATTGAATCAATATGTACTGGTGACCTCCAGAGTGTGTGTGTGTGCGTTAATTTAATTAATGGTCTATGTATGCATGATTTTATAATGAGCACTCTAGGGGTTGTATTTCTTGAGTACACAGTATCAATAATTTGTGAAGAAATTATGGAGTAAGTTATTGAGGTAGTACTTTGAGTGATCTGTCTTACCTGGTATGAGTGACAATGTCTGTCAAGGCACCACCTTCTAGAAACTCCATGACCACCCAGAGCTCATCTCCAACAAGGTAGCTGTTATACATATCAACTACATTGTCATGGTGGTAATCACGCATTATCACAACCTGGATGAGTGAGAAAGATACATATTTACTTTTGCTGGTGATATCTGGCTGTGTTTTCTCTTGTGGCCACATCAATATTTTGAGTGCTGAGGAATTTCTTCAGGGATCTACTGTAGATAAGAGGCATCAACAGTAGTTAGTGATATTAGAAATTAATCAAGTGAGTATATTTGTGAAAAAATGACAGGCCAAACAGGCATTGGAAAGATAAGAAATGAGACAAATGGGACGTGGGAGAAAAGGTGGAAGTTGGGGGCAGGGGGAGAAGGGAAAACATTATATATATATATATATATATATATATATATATATATATATATGTAAATTTGTCAAAGAGGAAGTTTACTTTGGCATTTGGGGAAATTCAATTAGACAAAAGGGTTTGTATAGACCACTGTCTGTCTGTACTTTACTGTGGATCAACCCACCAAGGAATCACAGTAAGCTGAGTAAGTGGGTGATAACTGATGTCCATGAAGTGAACAATTAGAGGAGCTGTAAGACACCAGTTTGACTTAGGATGGATCTGAAGGAGAACTGGTCTGAATAAAAGGAACTTATTTAGATGGTAAAATTAAATACACTGTAGGCTTTTTAAAAAGTTAAAGGCCAAACTGAGCCTACTTGTTGGAAAGAGTACCTGGCAATTATTGCCTTGTGGCTGTTTGTAGTTGATTTTCAGAGTTTGTGCTAAGTAGTAAGTCATGCCCATCTGTTCTAGTACTGTGATTTAGAGAAAACATTCTGAGAATGAGAAACAGGATATAGGGAAGCTGTTTAAGTGCACCTATTTGGAGCACTGTGTGGCTTCCAGGACTTACATAAGAAATGAGCATCTTGTGGGAACTAGAGATGTGGGAGGCTACTGTGCCCTCATGGAGCCTCTGTTGATGAGGTCTCAAATGTAGCTAAGAGCACTGGTACAGTGTTCATGGACCGGTTTACTTCTGTACACTTATAAGAGAATTGAGAGTACTCCCAACAGAATGTCAAAAGTTTTAAGCAGCCATAGATTATTCTGGAGAGGTGGACTGCACATTCTTTGACAGAGACTGATATCTCTGTTAAATCATCTATCCCCCCATTGCTAATAAAGCTATTAAAGGGACAATTCTCCAAAATGCTGTTTTTTGTTTTTTGTTACAGGTACTCATATCTTCTCACCTATTTTAAAGCTCCTAATTGATACATATATAACAAATATAATAAAATTGGTGTGTACATATACAACAAATACAATAAAATTGATGTCTCAATTATTATTATCAATAAAGCAAATGCCACAACTCTAATGGAAAAGCAAAAAAAAGGATGTATGATTCTAAGAATAGTTTAAATGGCATATAAATATATGAAAATAAATTTAGACAGCTAGCAATAAAATTCTTATTAAAATAATAATATTTGCCCATGTCTATCAGATCAGCAGAGATAATGTAACATCTAATAATGCCAGTAAATGCAACAGAGGACTGTTATTATAGTACCCAAACTGGTACTTTCTAAAAACACTATATAATAATTCTCTAAAAATTACATATATTTATGTGTCATTTGACTTGTTCATTCTACTTTATGAATCTAATAAGATTACAAAACATGGAGCTAAACAGCTCTCGCTGAAAACAGTATAAATCAGAGATTGGTTTAATGAGTATTTTATATATATATATGATGGAAGAATTTGAGGCCATTGAAATGATACTCTTGGTATATTCAAATATAACAATGTATTTTCTAAAACTTTATTAATATGAAATTAAATCCTAAATTAAGCAAGTTAAAATAGGAAGCTATCAGGCTACATGTATAGCATTATCCCAAATAGAAGACAAATAAATAGAAATATACAAGAAAAAAATACTAAAATATTAATGTAGGCCACCATTGCTTGGTTGTGGGGTTATGGTTATACATGTATGTATATGGTTTGAGGCCTTGTGTATTCATGAGTTATGTATTTCTTCAATCAAACCAACATTTCTGAAAGGTAGTTTTTAAAATGAGTATGTGCTGTACAAACTTTTTCTCCTTGTGATTCTATAAATGATATCATCTAACAAATATTTGCATAGCATTTGCATTGTGTTAAATATTATAAGCAATCTAGAAATGATATATCATGCATAGGAGAACATGTGTAGACTAAATGTAAGCACTATATCTATCCTTTATACAAAGAACATGAGTAGGTATGGAGTTTAGTGTTGGCAGATTCTCCAGAAATACTGAGTCGTGAGTATACCCACAGAGATAGACAACACAGTATGAATTCTGGAATCTGTTAGATAGCCCTCAAAACCTGGCTTCATAGTCAACTAGCCATATAATCCTCCGCTAGTTATCTAGTTATTCAGCCAATCTGGGTTGCACAGTCTCTCAAATAATAACACCTTTCCATGGTCAGAGGATTGTTGCTCAGCGAGGTTGGTGCTCAGCACAGTGGCTGATACATATGGAGTACTTTATAAAGAGAACAGCCGTGCATGCATAGAACAAGACTAGAGGAAAGACTACAGGGGATTGTTGGTTTTGCCTTTTTATTTTCAGGGTCATTCTATGTCTGAAAATATACTATTTGTATGAGTCTCTCTCTGTTTCTCTGTGTCTATTTCTGTCTCTCTCTGTCTCTGTCTGTCTGTATGTCTGTCTGTCTGTCTGTCTGTCTCTCTGTGTGTGTGTGTGTGTGTGTGTGTGTGTGTGTGTGTGTGTGTGTGTGTGTAGTGGTGTGCACATGGGTATGAGCAGGTATATGGAGGATAAAGAACAACTTTGAGTATCATTTCCAGGAGTGTTATTGTATGTTTTTGAGACAGGGTCTCTCACTAGTCAGGGCTCACCAATAGTCCAGGCTGTCTGGCCAGAAAGCACCAGATTGGAGCAAGTACAAAACTGAAGATCCCTCAGCACTGGAATTATTTGCACACATCACCATGCCAGTTTTTGTGTTTGTTTTTGTTGTTGTTTTACTGGAGTTCTGGGAAAAGAACTTAGGTCTTTGTGCTTCCGTAGCAAGCACTTCACTAACTGAGTTTTCTTCCCAGCCCCTATATACACTGCCTTTGAGATAGGAAGCAAATGTTACATCAACATAAGAAAGAGGCAATCCAAGCATAGCATTTACCTCATTAAAAAGGAGTTCCCGTCTTTGTTGCTTCCGGAGGTCCATTTTCTTCACCGCCACTTGCTTTCCTGTGTGCTTCTCGGTTGCAATGCACACAATGCCTGTCGACCCTTCTCCGATTTTGATAAAGTTATCCAAATATTCCCTGGGGTCTCCGGGGCTGACCACAAGTTGCAGGGCAGCTCGGAACTGTTCATGGGATACCCTAGAGGGCTGCTGGTCTGAGGAGGAGCCCCAGCTAGGTGGAGGGTAGGTGCTGGAGGAGATGCTGAGAGAACTCAAGTAAGAAGCGGTGGAGATGTACTGAGAACTGGTTTGCAGGGAAGGATGGTGGTACAGGGTGGCTTTGTGGTACCCAGAAGGGTACTGGTTGCTGCTTGAAGAATAGCCTGATTTGCTTTGACTTTGAGGTAGTTTGGTGGGGCCTCTGGGGTAGGTGTCAGACCCTGACAGTGGAGGACTGAAGACCATCTGTGCTTGATCATAATCCACCTGGGAAGACAGATAGATGGGCAGCATTTACTAGATATGAATCTGAAGTTTATAGCTGGCAGAAGAAAGAGAAGAGGCAGAACCAACAGGATCTAGCTGCACAGCTACAATTACCAGCTACACCCAGGAAAGAGCCTTCCCATACCCATGCTCTCTATTCCTACCTCCAACCAAGGGCTGATTTGATTCATATGTTCCTTATCCAAGATATACGTTTTGTTTATGCCCTAAGTATGAAGGAAAGACCCCATGATGAAGGACATTGGCTCTCAGCCAGCATTTGGGGAGAAATTTCAGAGGTAGGAAGGAGACTTTCCCCATGCTTCCAAACTTATTTCCTTGAAGGTGTGTGACATTCATACACACAACACAGTACCTTTATCTATAAAAGGTAAAACATGGCTCCTGGTACTAAACAGCCATTGCTTCCATGTGGAGTATAAAGTAAAATTATGACATTTTCACCAAGTAAGTTCAATGATAATTGAGAGTAAAGAAAAAAATGCAGGTATTTATGAGAAAAGAATATTTGGCCTTGGCCAGCCTTCAACAAGATTCCAGGAAAGACCGCTCCACTTTGACTTTGAAGAGCAGGGTTGAGGGAACTTGGTAGTGAAGAAGGAAGAGGGCAAGCAGAGCATGGAAGGGTGAGGAAACCAGCCAAGGGATCATTGCTGTGTCCACCCTAATGTCCCCAGGCTTGTGGTAGAGTTTATCTCACTGAAATCACTTGGTCTGCCCTTCTTCAACTGCTCTGTCATGTGAGCTCTTAAGAAGCCTGCAGAGAAGACCATTCATCTAGAAGTAAGGCTTTCCCGAGCTTCTGTCTATCACCATGCTGATGATGACGGGAGGATGGGAACCGTCCCTGCCTCAGTGCCTGGCCTATAGAGGGGGATTCTGACTAGCCAGATGAAGACACATGCAAAAGTTAGCTATTCCAGCTTCAGGGACACAGCACTCCACTCAGATGGATCCACTACTCTCATACAGAGGAACATAATTAGTATGTCCTGACTCTGATAACTTCAGTCAAAACACTCAGCATCTTTGAGCCTCAGTTTTCTCATTTGTAAACTGAAATAATGGTAAAAATATTAACATCTCATTCCTTAGATTGTAGGAAACTCTAGACGATTGTGTAGATATAAAAGAATTTAAATGGTGATGGGCCAATAAATTTTATGTACCATTACATTCTGTAAAATACTTAGTACAATAATGGCAATATAAAAGAAAATAAATAATAACCTCAAGAACAACAAAACTAGATAACATTTACAGAAGATATACAACATATCAGTGTCACATATGTTCCTGTATATTGTTCTTTTTAAAAAAATTTTATAATTAATTTAATTTCACATATCAGCCACAGATTCCCCTGTCCTCCCCCCGCCTTGCCTTCCCTCCAATCCACCCCCCATTCCCACCTCCTCCAAGGCAAGGACTCCCCTGGGGATTCACCTCAGCCTGGTAGATTCAGTTGAGGCAGGTCCAGTCCCCCTCCTCCCTTCACCTAGGCTGAGCAAAGTGTCCCAGCATAGGCCCTAGGTTCCAAGAATCCAGCTCATGCACTAAGGACAGGTCCCGGTCCTACTGCCTAGGGGCCTCCTAAATAGTTCAAGCTAATCGACTATCTCACTTATCCAGAGGGCCTGATCCAGTTCCATGGGTGCTCCTCAGCTATTGGTTCGTAGTTCATGAAAACAATAAAACAGATATTTTAAATGTAATACATTGAATGATATGTTATAGTTAACTTACTCTATTAGAAAATGGGATGATTTCTAAGACCCTATGTCTATACATGTCTCTGTCTCTCTGTCTGTCTCTGTCTCTGTTTCTCTCTCTCTCTCTCTGTGCGTATGCATGTGCGTGTGCGTGTGCGTGTGTGTGTGTGTGTGTGTGTGTGTGTAATGGGAGCAGAGTAGAGGAATATCACTGTAAAAACAATTAGTATCTTGCTTTACATTAAGCTCCCATTAACCAAGGTCAGGCTCACCAGCAAGGCTAGCGGGAAGGCCAAGTAAGGTCTTAAACTTTTATTTTTGAAAGCAGTTCTTGGAGCCTCAAATGCCATCACTTTCCAGAGTCCTCATGAGGAGATTTTTTTCTCTTATACTTAAGACAAAGTTACATTCCTCTTCCATGAGCCTGTATAACTGATCTCTAAAGGTATATTACAGACAGCAAAGCCATGGCCAGCAGGAATTATAAACACTACTTCACACTGCATTAGGGTCATTTTCTTCTTTATCATCTGTCAGCAGCATTATTAGGATCCACTCTGAGCAAGTAGCTTGTGGAAAAAAAAAGAAGACCCACGCCTGCATGAAAGGGACAATTTCCTCGTACAGACAAGACAGAATTGTTTTCTGAGAGCTAAATGTCTTTGAAATTAGGTATTTTAGATAAGAATATGCAATTGTCTTTCATGGCTGCTGGAAAGAGGTACAGACTCTTAAAAAAGCTACGAGGAACAACCACAGCCACAAGAGACAGTTTCAGAACCAAACCAAGTGACTCAGAAAAATTAACTGTCTGCTCAGGCAAGTGAACACATGATCTCTCCTCGGGGCCCTTATCCATCCATTCAAGGGGCTGAGAGCAGACAATCAGGCTTTCCAAAGGCAAAGTGCAGGAGTGATCCCCTGGGACCATAGGGTCACTGAACTGCAGCCTTCACTTTGATCTTAACCACCTGCAATGATGGTTACTAGCTCATGCCTTTGGGAAAGGCCTCATTCCTTTTAATTGTTTTGTTTTCAATGAAGTTAAGGCTTGGGAAGATAAAATATCCTCCAAGCAACTCAGGCCAATGACCCCACACTCCCAAGAGGATCATAGGACCTGCCACTTCTGCTGAGGTCTATCCTGTATTCACAGAAGCAGGTTTCTGAATGTCCTGGACCCACAGCACATTGGCACCCAGATCTGATTTCTGGCCTGCCATGACATTCCCACCATTAACTTGCTACCTACCTGATATATGCAATCAAAGCTGGGGCTCTTCCTTGTGATTCAAATGCCCTGGCATTTCCTTGGGGCCAAAGTTGGGCTCCCTTCCTATGCACTACTCTGTTAAAAATCTGTTCTTGCAGGAAAAAATAAATAGCAAATGACAGCATTTGTTGAGTGCTTCCCAGGTATGGAGGACTATTCTAAGTACTCCAAGCACATCATGGCATTTCAACCTCACTTTAAACAATAAGACCCATAAGTGCTCTCTCTATTTTTATAAGAGGACTGAGGCATAGTATGTTGAAGTAAGTCAGACAAAAGCCTTAAAGCTACTAAGACAGTAGAATGGGAGTGCCAACCTCCTCTGAGTTATTTGTCACTTGGGTCCTACATAAGTTCACTGAGACAGGCTTTGATGATGGGGGATGGGGAATGGACAGAGGAGGGCAACGTGTGAGTTGACAATGACAGAGATAAGGCATGCCATAATGTTCATCTGGGACCCTATGCTTCTGAGTAGCCTAGAGGAAAATTAAAACAAAAATTGGACCAGAAAATAATGGATGATAAGGTCTATGGGAATGGGCTGAAAGAAAAACTATAGTTGTATTTTTGTTCTTAACAGTCTTGTCTTAGACAAGTCTCCTAAATATACAAAAAAGTGGTTGTCTCAGAAAAGTGAATTGATCATCTATGTACACAACTCCTTATTTTCAGGTTTGCTTTGGTCAAAATCAACTTTGTATCAGTGACACTCATGCCCCAGCTTTCATCTGTATGCTCTTTTACAAAGAGAAGCCTAGTTGCTTTCCTATGATGTGACCACCTCCCCGTCGCCCATGCTCTTGACATCTGCACTCTAACTTGTCTATATTTGGGAGTGGTGAAGCACAAATGAATCTGCCTATGTATATTTTTGATATGCATGTGCTCATGCAGAGGAGTCAAACTTGAACCATGAAATCTTTTCTTCATGTAGTTTACAGACATATTCTAGGAGAAAAATGGAATAGCCATGGAATTTCGTATAAATATGTCTCTAGTATTTGTGAAGGGATGTAGAGACCAATCATTGAGTAAAACCTCAGTGCAGTTTTACTACATCAAAACAGATGGTAATTACTAAGTGAATCAATGCATCTCCCAGAACCCATGCTTTAAACCATTTCCAAAGGATGTGTGTATGCGGTTTGCTCCCAGAGACCTCAGCATGAGGGCTGAGAAGGAGAAGAAAGCTGTAACACAGGAAAGTCAACAATAGACACCACAAAGACTGTTCCCATTCCACCAGGGGAAGCAGGCCTGTGCTTTGTGAGCAAGTAACTCCACAGGAATGACCTCGCTTCCACATCCTCGAAAGGGGATCCCCATATGGCACAGTGTAATAAAGGAAGGCTATGTTGATTGTTTTGCAAATCGTCACCCAGGGCTGCCAAACTGCTTAGCTGCACTGAGAGGAGACCACTAATGATAGCTGCACATTGGCTATATTTGGAGAGGAAATTCTCTCTGCAGGAACCTTTAAAAATACAGACAGATGAATAAGGAGTCATGCTTTCCTTCCTTTTCGGGTGGTTAATAACATACACTTGGCTTTTAGTTTCCTGAAACCTTTTAATACATCATATAAATTAATTCTTACCGAAAAGTGCCTTTTCACATCTCTATTCAAAATGTAAAAAAGGGGGAGAAAGGCTTATTATGTGGGGATAAATAATTCCCAGTCAACAGTTCGACTAGAATGCCCTTCTTCAATAAGTACACTGTCTCCAAGGATAGGGTTAGGTATGGACTTGTGAGGTATCAAGATTATAAGTAATTATAGCAATGAATTCATTTAATCAATCAATTTCAGCAGTGGTGCACTGCGGTGGACAGGGCATACAACTCCTCACCGCTATCAATTGCCCCGATTACAGCTGGCTGTCAGCCAGAATTCCCTTGATCCATGTTAGTTAAATGCACATTAATCTGAATTTGGCAGTGTAATCAAGGACCTAACTGAACTGTGAAATTGAATTCTGCAGTAGAACATCATTTGACCATTTTATGCCAAGGCTGGAAAAAAATAGAGGGTGGGAGAAAGAACAGAAGGAAAAAAAAATCATGCTGCAGCTTTTCTTTGTCACCAGGACCTTGTGCATTGACATGAGGGGGGCTGTGGCTGGATGGTGCGGGATGGCTGTGTGTGAGACGGCTGTGTTGTGCATCTGTCCTACAGAATGGTGACTGAGGAATGTTCCATGAAGGATGGAGATTATAGGGAAGGGAGACAGCTGCTTCCAGGGCTTAGTTGTGACGCTCCAATACACCTTTTTGGAACACAATGAAACAAAGAGATTGCTCATCGCAAAAAAGGGAAAAGGCAAACGGGGTGTTGCTTGCTCTACATAAATCAGAGTGGGATAAAAGAGAATCACAGCCCTCTATTGTCTGAGCATGGAAAGTACGTCTTAAATTTTCCTGACTTGACTGAAAGACAAATGTTAACAGGACCAGCCTTGGCTTTGGAAAGGGAAAATGAGCATCCGTAAGAGAGTCAGGAAGACTCTAGTGCCCTTTCCCTACAGAGACATTTTAGGGACTGGTAATTAGGAAAAGGCAACTCATTCATTCTGGTGGCCCTCCTGCTGTGCTCTGTAATTCCAGTTTCTTCCCCTTTACAGGCAGGAAACACTGCTGATGGGTGAGTCCCGCTTGCTCACAGGCTTGCTGTACAGCCCTCCCTGAGGCTGATGGGCTCCTGCACCTCCGTCCTTGAGTCTGCAGTCAGTTGCTGTCTTCTGAGTTTGTCTTACTGCAGGGCATCAAGGAACCTCCTGTCGAACCCTAACAAAGTAGTTACTGTTGCTTCTGTCAAAGGGAAAACTGTCGTTTTTATTGATATGATGAGTTTTCTTCCTGGTGCTTACTTTCATTTACAAACTGGAGGTGTCAGTTTCATAGTGGACATTTCACATTTACTCTGCTGAATGACAGAGGCATATAGCACATGCTATAATGTGGTGATGTATTGTGTACCCCAATAAAGCTTGCCTGGGGATCAGAAGACAGAGCCAGTCACTAAATTAGACATAAAGGTCAGGCAGTGGTGGCATACACCATTAATCCTATCATTCTGGAGGCAGAGATCCATTTGGATCTCCGTGAGTTCAAGGCCACACTGGGCTATATGAGAGAAACAGAACCAGACAGTGGTGACACATGCCTTTAATACCAGGAAGTAATATGGCAGGACACAGAAAGGTATATAAGGCGTGAGGAAACAGGAACTCACTCTCTTAAGGCTGAGGATTTCATAGAGCTAAGTTAGTGGCTGGGTGTTCTGCTTCTCCGATCTTTCAGCTTTCACCTCAATATCTGGCTCTGGGTTTTTTATTATAAGACCTTTTAAGATCCGTGTTACACTGCAAGCTGATGTTCAACTTGACAAAGAGGCAAGTGCTGCCAATCAGTAGTGGTGACAAGCAGCCCTTGTGACACTAGAAGCATTGAAGCATTTCCTTAAGTTGCTGAGGTAGGGGATTTGGGAAGCAGGTTAAATACTGGATGTTCAGACATACTAGCTGCACTTCAAAACCATATGCAGTAGCAAACTGTTCAGTACTTTGAACAAGTGGCCAGGGAGTCTCCCCAAACCACTGAGTTGGAATCTCACTTGTAATATATCTCATAACAAGGATCCTGAAGAGACGGGTCTTTCCTGACTTGCTAAATAAATGGTAGCTGCACATTGAGGATGTTCAGATAAGTCGTTACTGACCTCTGCAAACAGGCAGAGAGTAGTTGTAAATGACTACATCTGTGATGAGCAGACTCTAGCACAATGATATTTCTGGCTTTTCTTCTACCTCTGAATTGGCATATGTAATTAGCCACAGTAATTGCTTCTCCTAACTTAAAGGAAGTTTCCTCCATTCAACAGCAGTTTCTCTGCCTTAACATCCCTCAGTGCCCTAGACAATGTTCAGGGACTCTGAGCCCGTGGGGATTGGCTCTTTGCTTCAGAATATTGTTCACCATGTGTCAGGGTGCTGAGAAAATTAGGGATGGACAATACTAGGTTAAACTCATTTTACCTTTTAATTTAGTAATGAAGAAAACTACTCATAATGACCGAAATACGACTTGACTTTAAACTACAAGAGCAGTCCTGAGAAGATGTGTATATTCATATGTAAGAGATATTTACAGTCATACCTGCAGGGCAGATGTTAAATATGACATGACGTCATCCTTTTTCATGCTTTATGTACCTTAGTGAGCACCCTACTGGGACTCATACAGAAAGTAGACAAAGGTAAAGGCAGTGGCACCCATTGTTATGTGAAGTGATTTAGTAATTCTCTTTTTTTTCCATTTCTTTCCCCACTCAGTTTCTTGGTGAAGTCCCCGGAGCTCCAGTAGCATTGCCATTGCATGAAGCATCAGACTCCTAATGGGTTCCCAGAAGGCAGTCCACAGGAAAAATTAAAAGTGAAAAAGTAGAGTCTGAGTGTGGCAGTGCCACAAATAACAGCGAGCCACTGAACAAGTGGTTCCAGAAGGCTGGGCACATAGGTCACAGTGATTTTCCTCCCTGAGAAAGCCAAATGTCAGCCAAGCCGTGAAAACAGTCACTCCGGGGACTCCAGAGGAAGTCCCAGATAAGCTTGCACACTTCTCTATGTACCTACTGTTCTAGAGAAACTGTGACCATCTTAATATGCCATCTGTTGAGACACCAAGAACAACGGCATTGGCCTCTCTTGCTGCCCTGTGTATAGGAGATGGTGTGGTAAACTGGTCAAGATGTGTAGACAGCTCTCACTTAGCCTCTGGTTTCTGTGAAGCATCTGAGAATTTTACTTTCATTCTAGAGTGTCGTGAGATATTTGATTACATTGTGTAAAGATACATTACTTGGGTTGGTTTAATAAAAAGCTGAATGGCCAATAGCTAGGCAGGATTTTCAGGGCACAGAGGATGCTGGGAAGAAGAAGGACGGAGACAGCAGGAGAGGTAGAGAAAGCAAGTCATGTAGGAGGTGAAGTAACAAGCCATGAGCCATGTGGCAGCATGTAAATTAATAGAAATGGGTTAATTTAAGTTATAAGAGCTAGTTAGAAACAAGCCTAAGCTATTAGCCAAGCTTTCATAATTAATAAGAAGTCTCTGGTCATTATTTGGAAGCTGGCTGGCAGGATAGGGAAAGACTCACTGTGCTAGAGAGTTAAGTAAATATTGTGTGGTAGGATCAGAGTTCTCATGATGCTTGCTAAGACTTTATATGATATTGAGGTATTTACCCAACTACACTGGACTTCTGTGACCCTTATCTCTAAATGACGACAGTCATAGGTATGGGGAAGACCATAAAGAGGAACTATGTAGGATGATATAATTTGTTCCTCCAGTTTAAAAACATAAAAAAGAGAATATTTATGACTGAATTTGCCAAAGATGATAACATGTTTTCTAACTAGAAATAGTCCCAGGAATAAGGATTAATGCCATTTGCCATGTGCTAACTCTTTGATGTTTATTAATCTTATTTAATTCTCATCACAAACTCAGAGTACTAAAACACTGCACAGATGAGGAAATAGAGGCACAGACAAGCTCATATAGCATGTAAGGACTCAAATTCAGAAAATACTAGGCCTTGAATGCTTCTGAATTTGGTGACAAAATCTGGCTATTTTTAAGAAATTCCAAAAAGGCAATCACCCAAGGTAGAATAAATTCATAAAAGAGTCTTACAGATCTACTCATTTAAGTCTTTCTTTGCAGCTTGTTGTTTTAGTATTTACCCATAATTCATATTTCTAGAATATGAATATGAATAGAAGTTGCATCTGGAGCATACTATGAACTGAGGGCACAAAGAGCCTTCCTTGTCTACACAAATCTTGTCAGCAAAGTGAGGTCATCCAGCAGTGTATGTCTTGACCAGAAAGCCTCATATCCACTTTTTTGCTCGTCAAAATTCCTCTAGGAAAGTAAGAATGTTCTGGAAGCATATACTATAGAGCCAGAGGGATGTAGTTTTGAACCCTGGCTCAGCCACTGCATTCATATTGTTGGAGAAGCCCATAAAGACAGCTTTCTGGAATCTCAGCTTCCTCAACTGCATAAACAAAGGAGCCTGAATTCTTCTGGACTTATAAGGACTGCATTGGACAATGCCTGCAGAAGACTTCTCACTGTGCTTAGGTCACACAGTGACCCTCATATTATAGCCACTTTCTGTATGTCAATATAGAGACTGACATGTCAGCTACATGTATAAGCAGGCTCTTCTGACATGACCTTGTTTAACCCTCAGCTGACATGATAAGGCAGGAACTGTCTATCTCTATTTTATAGTTAAGTAGGAGTCACAGTTAAGCAGTCACCCAGTTAGTAAATGGCAGTATTATGAATCAAATTTGAGCAGTTTATCTCCCCATACTCAGTCCCTAATTGCTTGAAAGTGCTTGATCAAGGGCAGCTGTAGCAGTCACCTCTGGAACTCATTTTATATAGTCTTATCTACAGTGAAGGGTGATATGTTTTGTTATTGCAAATGTTTTATTATTATGAGTAAAGAATGGGAACCCTCACTGTCTAATAAGGAAGAGTCCAGGAATGCTATTATATATTCAGTAATGCCAGAACAACCCCTCACAACAACAAAATAACCAGGTACAAAACATCAGTAGTGTCAAGGTTAAGAAACTCCCACCTCTGAATGAAAGAGGATGAGGCAACCCAGATATTGAAATAATTTCTGATGCAACACCATTATGTTAGTGCTAGAAAGAGTTCACAAAGGCTGACAACAGGCTTGGTACTCTCAGAAGCTCCCTGTGTGTTATGGGGGATGCATCCCAGGGATTAAAACTAAAGAGCCTGACCCTAGTTGGTACATGAACTGAATGAGCATGATGTTAATGTGGCTCCCAAACCTTATTCCTTAACTTTCAGTGGGGTCAAGAAAACTTGTTGTGAGGCTTAAAGAAGAAGCACGAGTATCTGACACACAGCAAATGCTTGGTGCAACACTGAATTGTCACTGCATCAGGAACTTCTCAGTGGCTTTACCCCAGGGTGTTCTGGTGGCAACAAGACACATGAGCCAACATCTATCTGCCTGGTCCCTGGAGAGCACTGAATGAGCAACATTAAACCCAAGATGACAGTGTTGTCCGCCAGGTTGCTGTATGGTAGAGGTGTCTTCTGGGGAGAGAGGGAAGCATTCTTTTTCTCTCCTTGCTGGTTTCTGTTATTTTGTAATGAGAGTGGTGCTACACTTTGTCTTTTCTTTCCCACCTCAAGGTTTCATCTGCTCAGTTTCAGTAAACAAGATTTAAAAGTAGAGAATAAATGTTAGTATCAATGGATTTTATGACAATTCCTATTCTTGTCATGATAACAAGAAAAGTGAGGTGGATTTTTTTTTGTGGTTGTTGTTGTTGTTACTCTACACTATTCTTCACTGTGAACTAGAATTAAAATAAAAAATGTTAAAGGACAAGACATCAAACTGGTGTCCCACATACACATACATAACCTTCCTTATTTTTGCTGCATGGGATTTGTGCTTCTTCTTACTATGTGAACATCACCCACCCTCCCCTAGAAACTGTCGTGAGACAAAGCCAAATTATATGAGTCGTGATAACTATTTCTTGCCTCAGCTGGAAATCCAAATGCAATTGGTTGATTTTGCAGAGTGCAGCTCTAAAGACAGAGGCACCTAACTGTTTTTAGAGAGATGTTATATTTTTAATCAAGTAAGTGTTTTAATTACCAACATGCTTCCCGCCTCCTGCCCTCCCACAAAACCTGCTCATCAATTCTCATGGCTTTGGGGGGATACAGGAGCAGCAGCAGCTTGCTCCTTTGGAACCCTTGATTAGCAATGCTGAAAACCTCATGGCAGACAGTCTCATGTGTGAATATGTTCATAATTTTCCTGAGCCACAGTTGCTGATGCACTGTGTTTGGCCTTTAGAAAAGCTGGACTTGAGGGCAGGAGGTCTGTTTTGATTTATATTTGGAAGTCTGCAGGAATGAAGCAAATACCCATTTTTGGCTCTGCCTCCTTCCTCTTAGTGTTAAGTTCTGGAGAGCCCTGAAATTTATCATGGATTTTATCTGAAAATTCAGCTGGACCCCCGAAATAATACAGGCTTGCACAATGGGAAAGAGCTAGAGTGGAGAAATGCCAGACTTGAGTCTAGACCTCATGTATAGACAGCTAATTGAAATTCTATGTGTGTCATGTGACTCTCTGAACAACAGGGCTCTCTTCTGGGAAATGAGTGGGCAAGGCTTGCTACTGGTCATGCTAAATCCCAAAGTCCTGTACGGATGAGTGAAGTGGATTAGACAGGACCTGAACCAAACTGCAGAATCTGTGTCCCTTCTACTGGGGGCAGGCTTTATCTCCAGCCAATTTATTTTGAATCCTGTGTGAAAAGGTGGGTCTGGGGATATCAAGCCAACATGTCAATTTTCAAAAGAGGCTTGCAGTCTCATAATTCAAGACTTATAAGTAAAAAAGGACTAGCTATGTCAATGGGTCAAAAATGGCCCCAGAGCTGAAAGGTGCTGTGTTTCAACAGTGTTTTCTCAAGGATGATGTCCCAAACCAGCTTTCATGTTCGTTCAGATGTACCACAAATATACAAATTGGTTTGGTAGTGTTGGGGACTTAATCCAGGGCCCTGCCTGGTTATTCATGGACTCTACTACTCGGCCACATCTTAGCCCTTTATTTTGAGATGGTCACTAGGCCTTGAGACTTGTTCTATTGCCTGGCTGGTCTTGAACTTGTGATCTTTCTGCTACAGCTTGCTGAGTACTGAGATTATAGGAATGTGTTCCATGTCCAGCACATTCTTTAACTGAATTCTAAGCATGTGACTTGACTCAGCAATGCAACATATTGACTTGCTTATTTGATTCTAGAACTGTGAAGGGGCTCTCTCTTCATTGTACTCATAAAAAGTGGTCTGTGCTAGAATTGTGCTCATTATGTCCAGTATCAAGATACATATATAGGTGCTATGTGGGTTTGGCTGTTGGCTATTGACTTTTAAGACCTAGGTCCAGCAATTGCAGTGGGAAGAATGAAGTAAAAGTGTTTATGATACCCTAACCATGGTCATTCAAAAACATTTAACGTGGTGAAATTAAAAACATTATGCTCATTTAAATTTTAACTGGAGGTATCTATTTCATGCCTTCTTTTCTCAGGATGCACTTCTAATTTCTTATCTTGGGAACTAAAATAACAGGTCCTTTACTTCTTCTAAGGTGTAGCTTGTGGTATGATTGAGATTTCCTTGGGTATATGCCCAAGAGTGGTATAGCTGGGTCTTGAGGGAGATTGATTCCCAATTTTCTAAGAAATTGCCATATTGATTTCCAAAGTGGTTGTACAAGATTGCATTCCCACCAAGAGTGTAGGAGTGTTCCCCTTGCTCCACATCCTCTCCAGCATAAGCTATCTTCAGTGCTTTTGATCTTAGCCATTCTGACAGGTGTAAGATGGTATCTCAGAGTCATTTTGATTTGCAAAAATTTCCCTGATGATTAAGGATGTTGAGCAATTCCTTAAATGTCTTTCAGCCATTTGAGCTTCTATTGAGAATTCTCTGTTTAGCTCTATAGCCCATTTTTTAATTGGACTGTTGGCTATTTTGAAGTCTAATTTCTTGAGTTCTTTATATATTCTGGATATCAGCCCTCTATCAGATGTGGGGTTGGTAAAGATCTTTTCCCATTCTATAGGCTGTTGTTTTGTCTTGTTGACCATGTCCTTTGCTCTACAAAAGCTTCTCTGTTTTAAGAGGTTCATTTATTAATTGTTTCTCTCAGTGTCTGTGCTACTGGTGTTATATTTAGGAAGTGATCTCTGGTGCCAATGTGTTCAAGACTACTTCCTACTTTCTCTTCTATCAGGTTCAGAGTAACTGTCAACTATGTTCATAGCAGCATTATTTGTAATAGCCATAACCTGAAAACAACCTAGATACCCTTCAACTGAAGGATGGATAAATAAAATGTGGTACATATACACAATGGAGTACTACTCAGCAGAGAAAAACAGTGACATCATGAGGTTTGCAGGCAAATGGATGAAACTAGAAAAAATCATCCTGAGTGAGGCAACCCAGACTAAGAAAGACAAACATGGTATGTACTCACTCATAAGTGGATACTAGATGTAAAGCAAAGGATAACCAGACAGGAACTTACAACTCTAGGGAGGCTACCTAGTAAAGAGGACCCTAAGAAAGACATAGGAATCGCCCAATGATAGAGAAATGGATGAGATCTACATGAACAAACTGGACTTGAGGGGGGGTGGTGGTAATGGAGGGCAAGGGTTGGGAGAAAGAGAGCTTAGGGGTACAGGAGGTCCCAGCTGGATCAGGAACAGGGTGGGAGAACAAGAAAAGAGATACCATGATAAATGAAGACCCCCATGGGAATAGGAAGAAACAGAGTGCTAGAGAGGTCCCCAGAAATCCACAAAGATACCTCCACAATAGACTACTGGCAATGGTCAAGAGAAAGCCCGAGCTGACCTACTCTAGTGATCGGATGGCCAAATACCCTAATTGTTATGATAGAACTCTCATCCAGTGACTGATGAAAGCAGATGCAGAGATCCATGGCCAAGCCCCAGGTAGAGCTCCAGGAGTCCAACCAGTGAGAGATAGGAGGGATTATATGAGCAAGAGATATTGAGACCATGATTGGAAAAAGCACATGGACAAATAGTCAAATTAGTGGAAATACATAACTATGAACCAATAATTGAGGAGCCCCCATGGAACTGGACTAGGCCCTCTGGATAAGTGAGACAATTGATTAACTTGAACTATCTAGGAGGCCCCCAGGCAGTGGGACCAGGACCTGTCCTTAGTGCATGAGCTGGATTCTTGGAACCTAGGGCCTATGCTGAGACATTTTTCTCAGCTTTGGTGTAGGGAGGAGGGGACTGGACCTGCCTCAACAGAATCTACCAGGCTGAGCTGAATCCCCAGGGGAGACCTTGCCTTGGAAGAGGTGGGAATGGGAGGTGAGTTGGGGGGAAGCCTGGGGGGTGGGAGGAGAGAGGACAGGGGAATCCGTGGCTGATATGTAAAATTAAATTAATTATAAAATAAAATTAAAAAAAGGTGTAGCTTAAGTCATTTCCTCTTTGCCCAAACAACTTCTCTTTAACATCTTAGATAATAAACAAAGGAAAAATTTGACTACAGTTGATAAAGCAGATGGCTGCAGGCAGGCTGGCCCTGCAGGGTTGCTTGTGTTAATAGACAATCTGCTGAAGAGAAAGCATTGGTACAAATGTAGGTGATGTTCCTGGTAGTTCTCATGACCCCACTCAGACTGGCTTGAGACTCAAGGGGATCCACAATACATCCTCAAATCCTTCTTTTCTGCTTCAGTTGTACAGGTAGGGTGCCAAGTCATTTGTATGTTACCATGGACAAATCAACCACTCTCTGGGCTATTGCTAAGTGGCTTACATGCTCATGGAATGGTGTACTTTTAACCATGGATCAGTACTTCTCCCACAGCCTTCTTCAAAGTGTGGGATATGGTGGACCTGTCAATTTTCAAATAAAATTTATACCAGCCTTATTTAAAAGAGTATACTTTGGGGCACAGGATGGCTCACTGATGGAGTGCGTGCCTAGCATACCTATAATTCTATGATTGACTCCTAGCACTATGAAAAAAAAAACATATACATAGTAGTCCAGGAATTAGTTGCTATATATTACTGAAAATGTTCATATAAAAAGTGTTATTAAGAATTCAAAAAATTGAGTAAAAGAGCACACTTTTATGAAAAAACTGTCCCTTGAATTGAATATTTCTTTTTCTTTTTTATATATCCACATAAACTTTAAAGAATTGGGTCTATTCCCTGTAAGGACCTACAGTTGTTTACCCCTCAACACAGAACTTAGTAAATGTGATCAGACTGCATTTATTGTTAGTAAGTCAGAAAGTTGTTCAATTAAATACAAATTTCCTTTGTTTTAATCAGAAATCCTGTAGTAGATATCAAAACATAAATTTTGATTATAATGACATATGGACCTTGTTGTAAAGCCTTTGATTATGGGACTCATGGGAAAATAAGGTAGGATTTGGATACGGATTCTCACTGCAAAAGCAGCATGCTCTCCAGACTGGCCAACTAGAACTTCCTCAGCATCATCAGCCACTTATGGAGAAGAGGCAGTGGACCTTACCTTTGGAATGCACATTGTGGGCTCGGACAAGCGAGGGTAGGTGTAGGAGTTGTATGAGTGTCCTTGAGGATGGGTTTTAAATGCACTTGCTCCAAATGGCATCATGGGTTCCTGAAGCCCTGAGCCTGACTTGGATCTCTGTCTCATGGCTGGCTGAGGGCTTGTCTGATGCAGGTATGATGACTTTGGCCTCCTGTCATAGTCATCAAGGCTGGGTCCCCAATCACTTTCACTGTATGCCAGACTCTCCTTGGAGCCCCTGCTGGTCCCTGCAGTTCTAGAAGGCGTGAGTTGGAATGAGTAATCCAGAGGGGAGCTACTAGAGGCTCGCTGATAACCCCACTTAAGGTCACCATATTCACGAGGTTTGCTCAGTGAGTCCAAGTGTGTGTGATAGTCGACAGGAAATCTGGCCAGGTCAGTTTTCAAAGGCTTCATCTCAGGATAGTAAGCGTCTCCATGTTTCATCTTCATGACATGCCCATTTTGCTTGGCCGCATGGCTGCCTTTATAGTACAGATCCAGGTCGTCTCCATAGAGACTCCGTTCTCTGTACTTTTCAGTTGTATAGTCAGCCGTAGTATCGGATTCACTGGAATATTGTGAGAAGGTGATGAAGCCGTTTTCTTCTGAATGGCCTTGAACACGGCTAGTGGCTCCTTGATCTGGGGTGGGTGGGCTTTCTTTCCTTAGGGAATTGGAGCGAGTCACAGAGATGTTGTCAAAATCCTCTAGTAGGCCGTTAATAGAGGTTTCCTTGCAGGATTTATTTCCTCTGACGATTGTCTAGGAATAATAGGAGGAATACTGTTAAGAAAATATGTCTGGCTTTATAATTGTTAGAGTACAGTTGCCTCTATTTCATCGAGTTTAAACCACAGAAGAAAACATGAGAGGAACTTTTTAGTTAAAAAAAAAAGTAAAGAAACAATTGTTGCCTGACTTCACTGGAAAAATACTCAAATATTCAACAGTAATCTGGGCTTGCTAATTTGTGCTTAGTTGTTGCATTAGACTAGAGAGAAGTATTTTCATGTTGTTTTGCAGATAAAAAAACAAACATTCACCTTCTTTTAGAATTACTTTTAATTTAAGCTTTGATAATTACATACACACACATACACACACACACACACACACACACACATATATATATTGCAAATATACTCACCCTGTTTCCCTCTCTTGTCCCCTCCCACTCCTACAAACTTTCCTTCCTCACAACTAGCCCTTCACCTATTCATGTCTTATTTTTGTGTGTGTTGCCATAGCTGCTATGTATTCAGCGCTGGATTGGCCATGTCATATCCAGAAGATAGCATTCCACAGAACTCCTCCTTATCCTCCATCCTTTACAATCTCTCCTCTCCTTTTTCTGTGATGTTCTCTGGGTCTTAAAGTGGGCGATATAGATAGCCTGTTTGGGGCTGAGCAATCAGCAGTCAGTTATTCTCAGCATTTTAATCAGTATGAGTCTCTGTAGTAACCACTGTCCACTGCAAAAAAAGCCTCATTGGCTATGGCTGATAGAAGACAGTTTGGAGATATATGTCATATTAGTAGTAATTTCAACTCAAGGGCACCTTCTAACAATGAACTGATGAATATAAATTTTAACAGTGTATAACATTTGTTTTTTTTTAAAAAACAGATTTGTTATTTTAAAATCCACTATTCAAATGATTTATAAAACCAATAAGCATCGCCACTTAAATATAAACACAGGTAGAAAATTGTAACTGATACTATAAAACTTCATGGAAGATTCTAGAAGACTTTTTGAAACTGTGACTACGGAACAACATGGGGATTAATTACTTGGTTTAGTTTGCAATCCAATGTGATATTATTAAGTATTGAACCACAATCCTTGCAGTGGCCACACCTGGGTGCTACCATCTTTGAATTTGGGATTTTGCTTGGTAATGTTGTGACTGTGCCTGGCTCTTAGTGACAAACTGTTCCCTTTAATAAACCTAAATAACACCGGAATACGAGGTTCTGAACAGAAAGAAACAGCAAGTCACTTACAGAACCAGTCAGCTGTGTCTTGGCTTGTCATTACACGATTTGCAGTGAAGTATATGTGGGGGTGGATAAAAGAACAAAGAACAAAGAGTGGCTATCAAGATTTAAGAGAAAAATACTTTTGAGCAAGTAGCAAGGAGTTCAAAATCATCATGGTTAGTACAACAGGAAAGCTCTAGGTGTAGGGAGAAGACCAAATTGTCCCAGAGCTTGGGAGCCGCAGATAAGTGCCTCAAACTTCATGCTGAAACACAGGGATTTTTTTTCTGTCAAAAGTCTTAGATTAAATTCTTTTTACTTATTTCCTTTTAAATAAACTTATTCTAGTTTTAACGGTGACATTTCAGAGACTGGGCAGAACATTCCCAAATACCCCCTCACCCAGTGTTGCATGTATTAACATCTGGCATTACTGTAAATGAAATGCCGCCCTTATCCTAACAAGCTTCCTCCTAGGGCTCTGGTCCCACCCATGAGAAATAAATATTTATTGATTATGTCTTCTGAGTCTCTTTGACAGTTTCTGGGACTTTCCTTGTTGCTGATGACCTTGGCAGTTTTGAGGAATGAATGAATGAATGAACAGATGTTTTCAGAATGTCCCTCAGTTGGATTTGTCTGATATTTTCCTTATGGTTAAACTTGTGTAATAAGTTTTGGGGAGGAAGTCTGTAAAGTACCAATTTCATCACATGTATCTGGGGCACACTGTCAACATGGCTTCTTACTGATAATGTTACCTTGGTCACTTAGGCTCTACCTCACAATTCCTTCCTTCCGTCCACTAGCAAGACACAAAATGCAGCCCACCGTGGTGGGAGGGTTGGCAGGAGGGGTTAAGCTCCACCTCTTTGCACAAGGCATATCTGTATAAAGCATTGGAGTTGTGTAGGACACTTATGCATTGCCTTTATTTATTTTTTTATTCAGTGAGTCACTTGTTTGTATCAGAATGATGGACTCACAGGCGTTTATTAAGTCCTTTGTGTTGTGATCTAATTCTGTGCCATTTGCATTGTCATCCAAACAGTTGGGGCTTTTGTCACAAGAGGTTCTTTCATGTTGGTGAGAATCTCTCTTCCTATTACTGTAAAGCACTGCACTATTCTCCATAAGCATAAAGTGCTATGCTTTTATCCTGCTTTTTCTCTTCCTCGGTAGCTTTAATAGTCATTTCTCCAAGAAGCCATCCTTCAATTTTCTGACAATGGTATAAGGCATTAAAAATTGGGATTATGAGTGTTCTTTGTCACTACTGAGGTATTACTTCTTCCAGGCCCTCCCAGTGAGCAGAACTAGAGAATCTACATTTGTATACTAACACAGGCATACCTAAATATCTATCCATCTCTATGTGTATTAAGGCATGTTTATATTTCTGAAGCTAATCTGGTACCACGTTGTTCTTTCTAACTTCCTCTCCTACTTGTCTGTAATCTCCTGCTTTCCTACATTTCCAACTGATGTACTTTTCCTGTACCCCCTTAGTATAATGGATTTCTGTGGGATAATAGAGATCATTGCTGCTGCATACAGTTAACCTATGGCCTCAGGACTGCCAAGTCTGCTATTTCTATGTACTTGCCACCGTATCTAGAGAAATGCTTACTTTCCATACAAATTTAGGGAGTAATGCAATGAATGGAATTCCATCTGCTTGCTGATGTAAAAGGAGTAATCATGAGTGGGGGTAGTGAAGGGCAAGGGTCGAGGGAAAGAGAGCTTGGGTGAGTGGGAGATCCCAGCTGGATCAACAACAGAGAGGGAGAACAAGGAATAGGAGACCATGGTAAATGAAGACCACATGAGAATAGGAAGAAACAAAGTGCTAGAGAGGCCCACAGAAATCCACAAAGATACCCCCACAACAGACTGCTGGCAATGGTCGAGAGACAGTCCGAACTGACCTACTCTGGTGATGGGATGGCCAAACACCCTAATTGTCGTGCTAGAAACCTCATCCAACTACTGAGGCATCTGGATGCAGAGATCCATGACTAGGCCCCAGGTGGATCTCTGGGAGTCCAATTAACGAGAATGAGGAGGGTTTATATGAGCGAGAATTGTTGAGACCAAGGTCGGATAAAGCACAGAGACAAATAGCCAAACAAACGGAAACACATGAAATATGAACCAATGGCTGAGGGGTCACCAACTGGATCAGGCCCTCTGAGTGGGTGAGACAGTTGATTGGCCTGATCTGTTTGGGAGACATCCAGGCAGTGGCACCGGGTCCTGTGCTCACTGCATGAGTCGGCTGTTTGAAACCTGGGGCCTATGCAGGGTCCCTTGGCTCGGCCTGGGAGGAGGGGACTGGACCTACCTGGACTGAGTCCACCAGGTTGATCTCAGTCTGTGGGGAAGGCTTTGCCCTGGAGGAGATTGGAATGGGGGGCGGGCTGGGGGGAAGGTGGGGGGGGGGAGGGGGGAGAACAAGGGAATCTGTGGCTGATATGTAGAACTGAATTGTATTGCAAAATAAAAATTAAAAAAAAAAAGAGTGCTATGAGAGAAATGTTACTTGAAGAAAAGGATAAGAAAAGCCTCTTGTTGTGGAACTCTGTTCTCCATGTATGGATACATGGACACTACCTTTTTGAAGCCCAAGCAGCTGTGGTTACCCACATGAGAATCTCAGGCTGGGCCCACTTATGGAAGGCTTGGAGTTCTATACACAAGGCAGCATAGGAGGCCGAACCCCATCTCTGAGGATAGGCAGTTAGCAGTCACTGGGGTGGGGAAAGTCTTCTTTGGTTGCCTACATTTGACCCCGCACTTGTGTATAGCCCCACACCTACACTATAAGTAACCCAGTTAGATTCACTGGTTTACCAAGCTAGACATGGGTAGAATGATTTCCTTGGTTTGTAGTTGGTACCTTATATGAACAGATGTTTATTTACATCTCCCTATGCAAAGTTATACAACACTTAAAAAAATGTGTATTTTTTTTTGCTTTTTACTTTAAAACTTGGACTTGTACTTATAAACTGTATGATACCAGGAAAATTGTTTAAACTTTTGTGGGCATGACTTCTTAATCTATGAAATAGTAAAAATCAATACTTTTCTTTTAGGATTAAGATCACAATTGTTTACATTTAATAATATATAAATTACATAATATAAATTGGTTGAAATGATTCCTGTAATAGAAAGCACTAGCTAAGTACTATAAATTCTTCTTATTTAACTATCTCCTCAGCAAAATTTTAAGCTAAGCTGAATATTTGGGAAAGAAGGAAGCTACAAACAATAGAATTTGGCTGCAGCTGCATATATGGGACAAAATAGGATATAAGCAGCAAATAAAACTATTAGTAACTTAAGATGCAAACTCCAAATTTCTTAAATTTAAGAGGAAGATGCATTTCACATTAACTATATTTGCTACATAAAACAAATACTCTTCATTAGAACAAAAAAACATCATCAGCCCCTTCTTAAAAATGTATGAATCAGAAAATTAATGCACCTAGACTTTCAAGATTTAAATAGAAAGATGGACGTGAAAAGAAAGGAAACTAGAAATACAGTAAAAACTGACAGAGGCCCTTCCTCAGTGGGAGGATTCAGGCTCTGGTTTCTCAGACAGTAGTGTTTATACAAGTCAGCCCAAGGAGCTGGGAAGGAAGATTCAGATTCAATAGGTTCTCTTGGAGAGAACCTGAGATGCTGAACTGCTCAGAAGCTCACACAGGTGTGGCATGGCTCTGTGTGTGTGTGTGTGTGTGTGTGTGTGTGTGTGTGTGTGTGTGTGTGTGTGTGTATGTGTGTGTTTGTGTGTTGCATTGGTTTGGGGAGCTGTACTGTTTAACACTTTCTCATTCATTATGAAGGTGACATACACTTTACGATTTAGCAAATGGTGATCTTAAAGATCTCACACTTGCTCTTAGGCTCCCCCAGTCAGGCCAGCATGCCATTTCAGGTCTGCTTGCTTTCTTAGCATAGTCTTGCTATGAAGCTGTAATAATCCTTAGTGTTGCAGATAAATAAAACCTAGGTCCAAGCAAAGTGAATGTGTGGTTGTTGATATTTGAAAGGAAAAAAATTAACTTAATCATGGGAAGAACACAAATTAAAGCAAATGAAACAAGCAAGAAACGTAAAGCATGCTCTAACTAAGGGCTTTTCTTTTCTTGGGTATTATTTTTCAGAATTTAAAAATGATTTTGACCAAGTATGCAAATCATTCTTAACAGAAACACATGCTGTTGTTGTACTTGAACTCCTATTCATTGTTAATAAGCAGGAGGCTCACAAAGTGTAAATGTTTGTTCCAAACAGCTTTCCAGCACATTCTCTCTCTCACACACAGAAATAAAACAACAGAAGCCTTTTTGATCAGCACATCCAGTTAAATGAGAACCCAAGCCACATTACTTTTGCTGACTTTCGTTTCCCTTACGGAATCATAACCATCAAAACAACAATAATGAAATCCAAACATGGAGAATTGTTCAACGTGGCTTAACCAGGCATCACACAGAAGGACTGCTATTTATTATACTCAGCATCTGATGTTTATTTTAAGTGAGATTTGTGCAATTTCAGAGAGATCAATAATACAATAACTACAAGAGTATCAGTGAATTTTATGCTGTGGAAACTCCAAGCATTCAAAATCAATGCCAGGCAATCTATTTGCATCTGAAGCTGGGGTTCTCATTGTCTTTCTGCTGTAACCTGGACCGGCTAGCATCTGTTCTGGCTCCTGGTGACAGTGGCCATATTTCATGGTGCTGCTTGTGCAGGCTGTTGGCTGGTGATAAGCGCTAATGGATCTGTCCGGGAGAACAGCTGTCTCCCCTTGTTCCTGGGGAAGGGATGAAAAAGTGCCTCTATTCTCACTGTCTGTATTAACCTTGACAATAATGAAGTGTGTAATTAACAGCTTTGCCCTAATAAGACCTTACATTTCCTTTTCAAAAACAACATCTTCTCTGTACCTCAAGAATGTGCTTCATATTGTCACACTAAATATTTATCAGGAGGTCAGAAAGCAAAAATTCCTGTGACTCAAGAAAAAAAAAAAAAGGTGCTTTTAGGATGCATCTACCTTTAAACTCCATACCTGAATTCTGATCCTATATGTGGAGAATCAGTTCACCTGTCAGTCAAGTGGCTAAAAACATCTGGGTCTGTAGTCACAACAAAACCAGACAGATCAACCACCGGCACTCTCTCAGAAAGATGTGAATTCTCAGTTGGATTTTGAACTATAACATCTATTTTCTACATTTTCCCCACTGGACAAATTGGGCTGGGGCAATTGGATGAGACTTGAACACTATTCCTGGAAAATAAGACGGTTTGGGCGGAACATCTCAGAGTGGAGGTATCATGAAGATTTCTAGCCAAAAAACAAACAACAACAACCCCCCCCAAAAAAACACAACAAAACAAGAAAAACGCCTCAACAAATTATATAGTACTGGTAATGATGTGGGATCCAAAATAAACCAATCATTTATTAACTAAATATAAAGTCATATTTTGCACAAATTCCAAGAAAGTAGAATATTTTAAAGGAAGTCATGTAAACTTTGTAGAAATAGAGATTTCATGCTACATTGAAAAAACTCTACTCTGTTCCCTACATCACTCTGATACCGACAGAGTCACTGAACATGGAAACTAATCTTGAAGCAGGCTTCCTATTCACTCTCCAACTTCCTATGGACTTGTTCTTCCAGCTTGCAACACAAGGCAGGTGGGCTGAGGTCACCCAGACCAGCTTGAGGTTAAAGCTAGTTTGAAATGGAAAGTTGTTCTTGGGTATTAACTCTTATTTATGTGAAGACTGCTGCTTCACTGACTAGGCATCATTGACGACTATGGAAATATCTCAGTTCATTACTTTATTCATTTAATGAAAAACTGTTTTTAGGGGAAGGGAGTACCCCATGATTCATGAGACAAAGTTCAATCATCTAATTAACTGGTAGTAGGTAGAATTTAATGCTGTTCTTCAGATCTTTCACATGTTATCCTCACATTTTAGCCTGGGTTCCCCCAATAGTAGTGTAGTTTCTTTTAGTAAGTATGGTGGTTTGAATAGGAATGGCCCTGGAAGGCTCATATATTTGAATGCTTGGTCAATAGAGAGTGGCACTACTTGAGAAGCATTAGGAGGTGTGGCCTTGTTGGAGGAGGTATGACTTTGTTGGTGGAAATTTGTCACTGGGGCTGGGCTTGGTGTTTCAAAAGCTCAAGTCAGGCCCAGTGTCTCTCTCTTGCTGTTGCCTTAGATCCAGATGTAGAACTCTCAGCTCCTTTTCCAGCACCATATCATGCATACTTGTGTGCCATCAAGCTTCCTGCCATGATGACAATGGACTAAACCTCTGAAACTGTAAGCAAGTCCCAATTAAATGCTTTCATTTACATGAGTTGCTATGGTTATAGTGTCTCTTCACAGCAATGGAACACGGACTAAGACAGTAAATCACAAACACTGGGGAGAGAATAGTAGAGGACTGGTTACTAACTCAAGGATGTAATGTTAGGGTGGCTATCTGTGGCCACCATGGTTTCACTCTGTGGAGTTGTGAGGACTGTTTCAGAAAGGACCATTCGCAGAATGAAAACGGGTGCATGAATCTATCTGCCTCTATATCCTGTCTTAGAATGGAAGAAGCCCTTGAGCCACCATGTCAGAAATCAGAGGTAGTAGTTTAACTGAAGTGAGCAGGTTGCTTCAGAATGGCTGGAGTAAAAAGACATGTGACAGGCTATAAATGATTTAAGGGAGCTTCTAGCTATTAATATGGATTAAACACTTACTATATGTGAGATGATTAGCAATGGTTTCTCCCATGTTGGATTTTCACAATTAGACTTAGAGATACATGGCATTATTTCCTTTTTGTATGAAGGAGAGACATACTCAGAGAGGCCAAGTAACTTTAACTTGCCCAATGTCACTCAGCTGTTAGGTAAAGAATTTGAAAGCAAGGCCTATTCTTACCTATTGTAAAGTTTGCCTTCAATATAAAAAGTGCATTACAGCATCTTCCATGTCAGCTGCAGTGGTTGGACAGACAGTAACAGCTGGCAAGGGTGACATCCCCGCTCACTAGGCATGTGATACAATACGAAGAATGTGAGTGTGTCCTGTAGGGACATAACACACAATATGCTGAAAGCAAAATGCTTAAGGGAAAATACGCCTACAATTCAGATTTTGTAGGACATGGGAAGTACTATATCAGCTGTCTTCAAACAATTTGCTTTTCTTTTTTTCCCCTTTGAGACAAAAGAAACACCTTGTTCTATCACATTTGCTCAGTTGTGACATTTGAAAAGTTAATAGCAAAATGGGTAGTATATGCACAAGTTATCATCCTGAATCCAAAAACGAGCAACTGAGTAAATGATGTGTGAGTAACTGTTAATATGTAATGCTGAAGGTCAAAATTCTTTGATTTCTCTTAAAAACTACAAGACACAGCACATTAATTTTAAATTTGGTCAACAAAACGTTACTTTTGAGAGTGTGAAACTTTAATTCCTGTTTGGTTTTTTTGTTCTATCAATCTGGATTTTCAAAAAATCTTCACAAATGTTGAAATTGTCTCTTGTAGACATACTAAATGATAAGAAACATTCCTATTTATGCTCATCCCTGAAGCCAGGACCCTTTCTTAGATGGTTGCGTCTCTGTGGGTGGTACCACCTCCCTCACTTGTAAAGCTCTCTGCCTGACTTCAAAGTGCAGCAAAACTTGTGGGTGGCCGTAGTGTTGGAGTTCTCTTCCTGCCCTCAAAGAGAGACCTTGGAACAGCAGCAGCAGCATTACTCAGAAGAATTGCGGGAAATGCCAAATCTGAGTCTACCAGGGCCTTCTGGGCCTCCATTTGCATTTAATAAAAATGCAGCATATGTAACTCCCACATACGCTGAAGTCAGAGCACTCCAGACCTTGTGCCCTTGGTTTACTCCTGGCTCCCTTTCCCACCCCAAGCTATTTCTGAAAATCAATGAATTCTTTCTGTGAGGAATATAGACTTGATCAATATATACAAATTTAAATACACATACACATTTCTCAAGGAAAAACATGTTTCCTTTTCCTTAAATCCATATTGGTAGGCTCGTTCCTTTGTTTTATACAAAAAGAAACAGTATAAAATGTGGGAAATGATCGATTTGCAGGATAAAGAGTACTTCTGTGGTCTTTATTGTGTTTCTAGACGTGCTATGGGGGCAATGATAGAGCATATTTATCTGATGATTTTGTTCAAACATCTCAGAGAGCAAGTTCAAGTCCAGCATGCAGGAGTCTGTAGCATTTACCTGATCATCTGGTCCTCTAAACCATTCTTTCACAGTAACAGAACAGCAGAAACCCATGTAGAGATATGGACACAGAATTTATTTATTTTTTTTCTGAGTTACCTCGCCTCTTTAAAGAAGATGATCAACAAGTCCATTTCCTCAAGTAATATCTTAGACAAACCTGGGACCCACAAAGGACACATGCCCCAGAAGAGACTCAAACAATATTATCTTTCCTTTCACAAATGTACCACAACAGTTTTTATATTACGACTACACACTTCATACAAAAGACACTGAGAAATGTGAGATTAAGTATTGCTTTCGTCCTAGGAGTGTGTGTGAGGCCATGGTTCACAGGCAATGCAAGGTCCACAGGAAGGTCTTATGAACAGGTTGAAAATAAGAAAGCTCTACTTTCCTAAAGGAAATACTGCTTTTCTGGTTCTCCATTCTAGGACAAAAAATCTGAGAGCCATTTGCCTGGACTCAGAAGAGTGTTTGAATATACAGCTTATCTACTGTGTTCAGGTAAAAGGCCTATTGAATCCATTTATCTTGCTAAAACTTACAGTTTTATTGAGTCTCACTCTTTAGTTATAGTTATAATTTGCCACAATTTTACTTCGTGGGATTTTATTATGCAGTAATGCCAATGATTTAAGTAATAGAGCAGTGCCATTTTTGCTTATTTTTTTATTTTTTTCTATAGTGGGTATTGAACCTAGGACCTTACATATGTTAGGTAAGTGGTATAACATTAAGCCACACCCACAACTCCAGAAACTTAGATACTTCCTTTCCAGTACAAATTATATTACTTACTCTTATCTTTTTTAAAAACACATTTAGAGACCAGGTGATGGTGGCACATGCATTTAATCCCATCACTTTGGATGCAGAGGTAGGCGGATCTCTGTGAGTTCGAGGCCAGCCTGGTTTACAAAGTGAGTCCCAGAACAGCCAGGGCTGTTACACAGAGAAACCCTGTCTCAAAAAACCAAAACAAACAAATAAACAAATAACCCAAGCCAAAACAAACAAAAACAAAACAAAAATCCACATTTAGAAAATTGTTGGTGCTTCATATATCCCCTCATCCTACTTCTCTCAAGAAGGGTCTTCTGAAGGTTGTTCAGTTATAAAGAATACTAGTCCATACCATAAAAGTAAAACCTGATAAAGAAAAAAAAAGCTCTCACTGTTGTTAGCACTTTAGAAATCAACTACAGAGACGTGGTGTCTTTGGGCACTTACAAAGGCCTTTCTGCCCAGACTTATCTCAAAAGCAGCTTAGGAAGGACCCCACCAGGAACCCCAGGCAGTGGCCGTTTTAAACCTCTCTCAGATGATTTCAATTAGTAGCCAACGTTGAAAACCAGTATTGTTAGGTAGTGCTCATTACAGTATGCTCTGCACACAAAGCCCCTGGCATCTTGCAGCACACAGACTTCCCTTGAGCAGGTCTGGTGTGGGACATGTGACGCTGGACTTCTAACAAGCTCTCAGGCGAGGCTGGTGATACTGCTATGCAACACAAACTGAGAGTTGCAAGGTCCTTCAGAACAGAGAATGGTTATGTGATGTCAAGGCTGAGGCTGCATAGTGCAAAGAAAATGAGATTATACTGTAGAGAGAGCATTGGATTGTGAGTTCAGCCATCTGGGTTCTAGTCCAGTCTCTGCCATCAGCAACAAAGCAGCCTTTGTCAGGTAAATGACCTTGCTGAGTCTATGGATCTTTTCTGTACTGAGAGGGCCTGTCTGGCTTCCCTCTACCTCTACCATTCTGTTGTTTTGAGAGTTCTTGTTGTGTCTTGGCCTCTCTAAGTAGGTACCATTCCTACAAAGGGCTGACTTTATGTTAGCTGTCTTAATTGAGAAAGAATCTTACAAATGCTAAATTACTGGAAGATAAAACTATACGTACTAACTGGAGTTTGAGTTCTCACTCTCCAGTATGTTTAAGCTTCTAGAAAATGTACTTACCTGTAGCATGAATCTTAAAAGTTTTTATTAATAAAATCAAACCTGAGCCAGGTATTGGGGTGAACGCTGGAAGATCAGAGAGACAGAACAAGCCACAGCGACCTCACCTGGCCAACTTCTCAGCTGATCTTGTTTCCTAAGACTGGAAGCCTTTAGTTTTAAATTCTTTTGACATCTTGTCACAAACGTGATTTGCAAATATTTTAAAGGCTAACTTTTACGATTTAGGTAGTATCTTTACCTTTTACAATTTAGGTAGTTTCTTTCTCATCCTTCTTCTTCTTCTTCTTCTTCTTCTTCTTCTTCTTCTTCTTCTTCTTCTTCTTCTTCTTCTTCTTCTTCTTCTTCTTTTGGTGCTCATGCCATTGATTTCATATCCAAGAAATCATTGACAAGCCCAATATCATAAAATGTCCCTTTATTTTTCTTCTAAGAGCATCATAACTGAGGCTCTTATGTTCAGGGCTTTGATGCATTTGAGTTAATTTCTATATATGGCATAAATGAAGGGTCTAACTCCATCCTTTTGTATGTGGATATACAGCTTTCTCATACTATTGAAAAGGCTGTTATTCTCAGTGAATAGTCTTGGCACCTTTGCCAGTTTATTTCTGGGATGATTCTATTCTGTGGGCTTCA
This sequence comes from Peromyscus eremicus, assembly GCF_949786415.1. NCBI lineage: Eukaryota > Metazoa > Chordata > Mammalia > Rodentia > Cricetidae > Peromyscus > Peromyscus eremicus. The sequence goes on from NC_081419.1 coordinate 110,166,297, forward strand.
GTGTGTGTCCTTACATGAGCATGAGACTATTTTGGTTTTTATTATGTGGTATAGCAAGGTTTGAGATTGGGAACTATTAGTACTTCAACTTCGTTGTTACTTTCAAGAGCATTTTATTTAGGGGGCTGGAGTGATGGATCATTGGCTAAGAGCTCTAATTGCTCCTGCAGAGGATCTGGGTTCCATTCCTAACACTGACATGGCAGCTCACAATCATCTGTAACTCCAGTTCTAGGGGATCTGATGCCCTCTTCTGGACTCCACAGCAACGAGGCACACATGTAGTGCACAGATATACGTGTAGGCAGAAGAATCATATGCATAAAAATAAAATACAAAATTGAAATTAAAGAGTAAAATTCAGGTCTTTAGGATCCTTTGAGATTGCATATGACTTTCTCTTTCTTTCCCTCCTTCCATCCACCTTTCTCTTGCTTTCTTATTAGCAGAGATAAAATCTAGGACCTTATGGTTGCTAGTTAGGTAGTCCATGTCTGGGCCATAACACAGCCAGAATTGTTTTTCTGTTTTTTCAAAACTCACCACTAATATTTTCATAGGATTTCATTGAATATGTAGGCAGTTTGGAATATATACATATATATCTCCTCTCGGTAATAGTACATCTTGAATCTATGGAAACCAGATATTTCTCCATTTATTCACTTATTTACATCTTCTTTATTTCTTTCAGCAGTTTTGTAGTTTTGATTGTGTTTTTAGCTCTTTCGTTTCAGAGTTTTTTTGGTGAACAGAACTACATATGATAATAAATAATTGATCCACTATGGTCATTATTTCAGGGCACTGAATTGAAGCTTACTAATTCCCCTCCTTGGCAGATGCTCCCAGCATAGGGTTAGACTTTCTCATTTGTGAAACATGTCATAGACACTGACTGTCTTCTGCCCTCCTACTTTCTAGGATTTTCTACCGGAATGGAATAGCACTCTGTTCTTTTGCCTTCTCTATTCACTTGTCTGCAGGTAACAGGGAGCCTGGCTTCTCTGTGGGGGAAGAAGAAGGGTCAGAATGCATGCACAACTCAAGAGACTGTCTTCAATTTAATGGAGTGTTTTCCTGTTTTCAGAGCCTGCACATTCTACTTCCACATGGCAGTGAGCCATCCCTCTTCTTTTAGAGGCCAAGATCCTCACTCTGACCTGACACAGGAAGATGCTGAGTGTAGAAGTAATTCATATGGTGGTATGACAGGTCAATACCAGGCCTGTAGAGCTCTCTCAAATTTCAGCTATAGGTTTGATGTGGAAGCACATTTTCCAGGAAGCTTATTAACAAACAGGCTTCATAATAATAAATCTGACATCTGGAACTCCAACTATCTTTTCCACAGTCTAAATACAGGGTTATGTAAAAAGGTATTCACATTGCCTTTGCATTTATACTCAAATATAGCGACTTGAATCAGACCTGGAAGTGAGAAGAAATACTACAAGAACCCATGAATTAAAAATAAGAGGTGGGAGAGTTACTTTTTGTGAAATGGTGGCAAAAAGAGTTTAAAAGACACCAAAGCTTCAAAATAAAAGCTTCTGTAAGGATGAAATTATTCTTTACATGCAGCTATGTGCTATTGCATTCTCTAATGTTTGATTTACACAACAGCTTTGGATAGTGTCCATTATTACTCTCATGCTCTGTTTTGTGAATGAGAAAGGGGAAGGTACAATTGCTTCCTGGGGTTTCACAGCTTTACAGAAATATAATAGACTGAAACAACATCACAATTTCATGCCATCCTGATAATTGTACATCAGGCAACACTGGGAGGCCTCCTTTGAGATTCTGGAAGACATATTCCCGATCCTTTGACTGTGAGGTTGGCCATTGAATTTGATGAACTGACAGAAGTCTACGTGATTATTTGTAAGTCTAAATTCTTGAGTTTCTGCCATCAGCCCAGAGAAAAATCTGTCTTAGTAATGCTGGTTCATGCAAAACTTTAGGATCCATGCTGGTTCCTAATAATTTCAGGATTCAAACTCAAAGTTGTATCTATAGCCAACCCCAATTAATCTGAAGCTTGAAGCAGAAGAACCCAGCCAACTCCATAATCATAAGCAAGAAAAAGAAAAGACATGTTTTTTGAAGTCCTTGATCAGTTTGGAGTTGAGTTTTGTTCAAGGTGATAAATATTGATCTATTTTTATTCTTTTACGTGTAGCTGTCCAGTTTGACCAGAATCATTTGTTGAAGATGCTGTATTTTCTCTGGTGTGTATTTTTGGCTTCTTTTTAAAAGACTAGGTGTTTGTAGTTGTGTGGATTTATGTTCAGGTCTTCATTTTGATGCCATTGATAAATGTGTCTGTTTTTATTCCCATACAATGCTATTTTTATTATTATAGCTCTTTAGTACAACTTGAAATCTGGGATGGTAATACTTCTAGCAGTTCTTTTATTATTCAGGATTGTTTTAGTTATCATGGTTTTTTTTGTGTGTATGTGTATGTGTGTGTGTATGTATGTGTGTTTCCATATGAAGCTGAATATTGTTCTTCAATTTCTGTAAACAATTGTGTTGCAAATTTAATGGGGATTGCACTGAATCTGTAGACTGCTTTTAGTAGGATGGCTATTTTCACATTATTAATCCTACTGATCCATGAGCATGGGAGGTCTTTCCAACTTCTGGTGTATTCTTCAAAAGTCTTAAAGTTTTTACTATACAAAGTTTTCACTTGCTTGGTTAGAGTTATTTCAAGATATATATATATATATATATATATATATATATATATATATGAGGTTTTTTTCCCTTGATTTCTTTCTCAATATGTTTGCCATTTGTATATGGGAAGGCTACTAACATTTTGTGTTAATTTTCTATCCAACTACTTTGCTGAAATTGTTTTCAGTTCTAAGATTCTTCTGGTGGAATCTTTAGGGTCTCTTATTTATAGACTCATATCATCACCAAATGAAGATACATATACTTCTTCCTTTCCTATTTGTATCCCCTTGATCTCTTTCAGTTGTTTGATTGCTCTAGCTAAAATATATATTGAACAAGTATGGGAAGAGTGGCTATCTTTGTCTTATTCCTGATTTTAGTGGAAATGCTTTGAGTTTCTCTTGGTTTAGAATGATGTTGGCTATGGACTTTCTATGAATTGCCTTCGTTATGTTGAGACATGTCCTCCATATCTGTAGTCTCTCCAGGACTTTTATCACAAAGGGATGTTGGAATTTGTCATAGACTGTTTATGCATCTGATGGGATGATAGTATGTTTTATGTCTATTTATCTGTTTATGTGATGGATTGTTTTTATTGATTTGTTTGTGTTGATCCATCCCTGCATCTCTGGCATGAAGCCTATTATGGAACCTATATCCCACACTGTTAATGAGTCCAAAACATGAGACTAGATAGGTCATGGGTCCTAGGAGATAACCTACAATTATTATTCTGTTACATGAACATACCAACAAAATTACGCCAAAAGACATAGTTCTATACTCATACATGAGTGTATCACTCAGTCTTTATCAGAAAAGCTTCTTGAAGTAGATGATAATTAACAGAAACCCATACTGTATAGAAAGTGAGAGACCTTGGAGTACTTAGCTCTAAGTGAGATGTCTTTTTCACATCCCTCCCCTCAAGATTCAGAGATCTATGCATATGAGGAGATGGAAAGATTGTAAGAGAGAGGTGGGAGATGACTTCCAGGAAACAATATTTTCCAGAAACAACAGAGCTGATGTATGAACTAATAGAGACTATGACATCATGGACAAGACCCGTAGAAGCTACAGCCAGACAAAATCTCATCAAGGAGAGGGCAAAGTGGACACTAAGTCATACTCCTAGCCAAGAGTCTATTTACAATTCACAGCTGATGGAAGAGGGAAAATCAGTTTTCTTCAATAGCATAATAGTAGGGATATCAGACACATTCCTGGGAAGGCATCATGCTCAGGAGTGGTTGACCAACATAAATCATACTCCTTGTTGTGTGTGTGTGTGTGTGTGTGTGTGTGTGTGTGTGTGTGTGTGTGGTCTTGTCTTTTTTTTTTGAGAGAGAGAGAGAGAGAGAGAGAGAGAGAGAGAGAGAGAGAGACTCAAGTTGGATGGGTAGGAGTGGAGTGGAAGGCAGATCTGTGACTAGTTGGGGGATAGGAAAGAATATGATCAAAATATATTATATGAAATTCTCAAAAGATAGAGACATTAAAAAGCAAAGGGCAAATACATTGTTAAAGGCATTCATACTTTGGAGTTTGATAGCTAGGCAGCAGTTTTTCCAACTATAGTTGACTAATACACCAGAGCAGGTAAATTAGATTAGAAAATGTCTAAATGCAGTGTTTTGATTCCACCTTCTCTGATAACACAACTTTGGCAGTAATGCTGTCATAGAGTCTGTGTATTCAGGTGGATCAGGCTTCTTGGTATCAGGCATCTAGCCAATATAAATGCCCAGCAGCCCTGATAGATGGATAGAGCCTCAGGAGAGAGTCCCAGGCTGTTTTGTCAGTTTCTGAGAATTGAAAGGTTCTGTTCTATAGTTTAGTATATCTTTATCATATCACACTGCAGGACTTTCCCATGCTAGATTGGTTAACTAGCAGGAAGCTTGGCCTACATGCAGCATTTGACAGAGCTGACATCCAAATCTGCTCCAAACCACTCAAACATGACCATAACAGCTGAGCAAAAGGAAGAAAGGGTTCTTTCTATTGATTCAAATTTGGTTTCTTTGTAGTGGAATATTTGAACTTTATTGAAGAAACACCCATCTTTCCTGAATATACATGGGATAGAGCATCCATTTGCAAAAATATGTATTGATTTCGTTTGTTCTCTAAACAGGAAACAACAAAACAAAACAAACAAATAAAAGAAACATATCATTAAAGAACATGTCATGTCATCACTACTCATGTATTTTAGTTCCTAGTCCTCAATAATAGAGATAGAGACAGAGATGGTTTGATGGAAGAGCCAATACAACTTAGTTTTGTCTTACATTTTCTTGGCACAGAACCTAGAAAGCTGCAAGGGACCATCCTCCATCTGCAAGGTACTGCAAGCTAGTGAGAGGAATAACTTGGAGATCAGAGATGCTTCTAAGGAAAAAATGACCAGGTGTTCTATAAACTCCCCTTTCAATGATGCTATGTGTGGGCTTCTATGTAGCTGGGTCTGCCAGTGAGAGATGCAACTGCAGTTAGCATCTGTTGGAAATGCTTCTATGTTGGGAGGGAGGACATGCCACAGAAGGAGGCTTTATATGGCTGAAAGAAGGTAGCCACTCATTTTCTCCATCTCTATTAACTCCTCTGCTTTTTTCCTCTGCCTTCTGTGAATCCCTTCAACTCAGTCCACTTCATTTCCTCCAGGATTCAGTTTCTGCCCTACTTAAGCCAGAGGACCAGTACCTCCTAGTGCATGAAATGAAGGTCTCTTCCTCTCCGCAGCTGATCTCCAGCTTATACACAGCTTCTGCCCTACAAGAAAATCCAGTACCATCTTCACACTGTTCTTGACTAACTAAGGTACTTGGTGTATTGTTCAAATGAAAACATATGGATTGATACTCTGACAAGCCAGACCTTTCTGTAACTATAGTTTCCATTTTCTGACTATTTTCCTAGATTTACAGATAACACTGTAGTGTTTACAATGCATAATACAGTCTGTGTAGAGTGTCTACTGCCTCAAAGTATAATCTTTATAGCTATCCTATGATGCACACTATAGTCATACCCAGGTTACCCATGTGGATGCTGATGTCTGAACCAGTAAGCAGGACAGCTGTGCATTTGAACCCTAAAATCCAGCTACATAATCACATCTTCACTCTCAATATTGAGCAAGTGTTTTTGGTTCTGAAAGATATTAGGGTCTGTACATGTATTTTCACATTTTGAAATATGAAATAAATTTATTTACTTGTTTCTATGAGATTAGATTACATTACCAAAAATCACAGATTTGCGTCCTGTATAATTATATGTGAACTATTTATAATTTAAAGTAGCAACTTTTTTCCTGAAAAAAACTAAATACAAAAGTCAGTGAAGTACTACCAGTTGGGACTTACCATGCATTATAACTTAAATAATTAGAATTTAGCAAACATTCTAATAATCAAGCTGGCTGAGCCAATTAAGTTATCTAATTTATCTGGAGAAATCCACTAGGTTTCACGTAAAAAAATGTAGTTCACAAGTCTATACAAAAGATAAAAAAGAAGACTCAATAAAAATAAATAAGATAAGCAGTCCCTTAAAAGACAAAAGAATAGAAGAAAGCAACATTGAGATCATAAATCTGGGCGGAGTCCTCAAAATATCATTTGAACAATGGAAAACTCTTCCCAAGAGAAAATTGAAGGAAAAAAAAGAAACATTTATCACCATTTCTCTGTTTCAAAAGCAGTCTGCAGTACATCTGTTAGCTAATGCAAGAGTCTTCTAGCCTTCTAGACACACAAATGGCCCCAAGTGATAGCCTCATGTGCAAAGCAAAGCACACACAGACAACTGGGCAGTGGTTACACAGCACCATTTTCACCCTTTCTTCAAGATGAAGATCTCTGTCATGATATATGGTAATGCAGTACAGTTGACTTTGAACGCACTGCTGGAGGAGAAGTGAACACTGGACAACCATCCATCTCTTTCCAAATTTTTCCAAATCTGGCCATCAGGAAATTCCATGGCAGAGGTAAGTAAACCTTTTTTTCACAGTATTTGTCTCATGAACTCATAATATAGTTCAAAGGTGAATTGTCAAGTGTGGTAAAAATTGCCACAGAAGCAGAGGTGATACAAAAGAAGCATCATCATCAAAACATCCAACCCTAGTCTGAGGGACAGTCTCATGAAAGTATAACCAATGAGACTCTTTTCAAATTTATTACACATAAGAGCTCCCTGAGGTTGGAGGAATTGATGTTTTCACACAACAAAAGGCAGGACAATAAGGTTAAACTACTTACTAAGGGTCACAAAATCAGTCGAGGAGGAGGAATCCGTTTTTGAAGTTAGATCTCTCTAAACCCAAAGCATTTACTCTTAAGCAGCTAAAATTCACCATTCAAAACTGTGGCATCCACGTATGTGAGCTCCACTGGACCAATGTCCTGCCTGATTCCTCTCACCTGTTTTATCCACCCATTTGCCACCTACACACCAAACTTCATCATTATCATCCCTTCTCAGACACTTGCTCGTGAGATGAGAAATATGCTGCTGTCTGGATTCTTCTTTTCTCCTTCAGATTGGCCATGGAACACCAGAGGAGAGGCATTTTGTGTCAGAGAAAGAAACCTGTAGCCTAAAGAATTTCTGGTTGATGTGCTACATAGAATCCAAGGTCATTTTGAGGCACTAGATGTCTTTATGGAGTAGGGGTGGCTGGCAGGAAAACAGCTTTCTTTATTTGAGTTTTTTTGGGACAGGCCTTGAGGGAGAACTTTGGTGCCATTTCTTGGATTAGAAGGAAGTTTCAGGAAGCCACATGAGCAACAGGGGAGGATGTATTCTCCAACAAGAGGAGATGATTCCATAATGGATGTATTGGTAAGCACCCACTGTGAGGAAGTGGGCAGTCTTACTTTAGACCCTCCAAGGTGCTACTTATTAATAGAATGTATATCCATTAATTGTCTGAGTAAGGGGTAGAGAAACAGATATTTTCCAACAGGTTCTTCCTGCTTTGGTCAAGGATTGTCTGGGGAGTACTAATTACCTGGCATTTCTGGCTGACCTGTCATATCATAAGAATGTTGACATGGGGATGAATACAAGCTGTCTCTAGTCATTAGTCATTCAAAACAGCAGGTAAACTCAGGTGTGTTTGAAGAGATGGGAAGTAGTATCTCCATGTGACACCCTATAGTGAGCTTCATATATAAACCGATGCAAGCTTAAATGCCTGTTCTGCCATGGATGAAATATACATTTTTATGCATGTTAAAGAAATATATTTATTGTTTGTAGAGTTTAGATAAATATATATTAGGTTGATTGGAGAGAGAATAAAGAGAGGCAGTGTAGTATATGCTACCACTGGGTACAGTGCCAGGTACATAGTAGACAATTATTACTACTCTTCTACTGGGTTTAAAGTAAAGAATATTTGGACAGGCCAGAAGGTCAAAGACTACCAGCATTTGTCTCTATTCTTAGTAAGTGCTTGCTGAAGAAATGAATAAAATAATAAAAAACTAGATAGTGGCCTAGGAAGGAACATAACTGTGCAATTGAATTTGTAGTTGAGTAAGATTATCTCATCATCATAACATCAATATAATAGAGCAGCTACTTTATAACTTCAATAAAATAAATTTCAAAGATTGACAAAAATCTATGTCAGATAATGGTTACTCTTGAGAAAACTGAGAATGGAAGTGAGTATAAGGTGGGAATCTAATGGAGGGGAGGGAGTTATAATGTTGTGATTCCTGATACATGTATTATCTTTGCAAAACTGTGCTGGGCAGTATGGCTTTCATAGGCTCATATATCTGAATACTTGTTCCCAGGTTTGAGAATGATTAAGATGTGTTGCCTTGTTGGAGGAACTGGGGGTGGGCCTTGAGGTTTCAGAAGCCCACATGATTTTCAGTTAGCTTTCTCTCTACATTGTGCTTGTGGATCAGATGTAAGCTTCCAGCTACAGCCATAGCACCATGTCTGCCTGCTGCCATTCTACCCTCCATGATGGCTGTAGACTCACCCTCTGGAACTATAAACCTCAGTAAACTCTTTTTTTGAATGTGTCCTTGTCACGCCTCTTCACAGCAATAGAAAAGTCCCAAAGACAGGTGGTATACTTCTGACTTGTGCCCTTCTCTCTTCTTTCTCTCATATGGATGCATGCATTACACATCAGTGTCAATAACAACTTTTAGACAGTGAGGGAGCACAGGTCTTGACTTTTTAACTATTTCCAGGTCCTCTGTCTGCACAGAATAAGAAACATAGACACCAAAGAAGTTAATTAGTTAATTTCCACCTGTCTGTATCTTGGACAAAAATAAAAAACAACAAAACAAAACATCTTAAACAAAAAACAAAACAAAACAAAAAAACCAAAACTACACACACACACAAAAAATTCCTTAAAAACAAAAAACAAGCAAACAAATGAACAAAATACCCTTAACATTAAAGGCAGACTCTTTTCTTCACTGATATTTTTAAAATGAAGAATTTAGTAGCTAAGATCCACAAAGACAAACATTGTGTATTTTCTTTCATTTATGGACATTAGTTTTGAATATTCAGATATGTGTGTTTCATTTGAAATATCCTTAGAGGTCAAGAAATTAGTAATGGTCCTTGGTGTGATTCCTGTGGAGGGGAAATAAAACTCAATGGTATAAAGAGTTAAATAGAACTAGTGGATCAAGAAGAGTTCAATTAGTGCTGGGGATGGGAGACCAGTGTAGAGTAGGGGATATGAGGGTGGAATAAGTAACACTAAGGACCATTTTAAAAACATATGGAAAAATATTGCTATAGAAGCTTCTTAAAATAAATATATACATTGTCTTAGGTACAATGAAAAGACAGCTTTGTTTTTCAGACATTGTTGCTAATGGTCTTTCTGCAAAACCTGGATATAAGGACATACCAGACAAAGCCCAATTGAGGGCCATTTCATAAAACTGTTAGCCTATACTCTTCAGAAGTGCCAACGTCAGAACAGACACAGGAAGGCAAGGGACACTTTCAGACTCATGAAACACAAAGAGGAGGACAACTGAATGTAGGGGACTTCCCACTGAATCTTCACCATTGGCTCTGTTCCAGTTTCATTCTGTTGCTGTGATAAAATACCCCAACCAGAATCAACTTGAGGAGGAGAGAGTTTATTGGGATTATACTTCCAGGCAACAGTCCATCACTGAGGAAATATATGGCAGGAACTCAAGGCAAGAACCATGGATAACCTCTACTTGCTGCCTCACTCAGCTAACTTTCTTACACAATCCAGCACCACCTCCAGAGGGATGGTGCTGCCCATGGTGGGCTGGGCCCTCCTACATCAGTTAGCAATCAAGACATGCCTTCCAGCCAATGGAGGGAATTCTTCACTTGAAGTTCCCTTCTATGAGGTAACTCAAGCTAGATTGAGTCAAGTTAATATAAATAACCAAATCAGCCCTGGGACAAAAGTGACAGTAAGTCCCAGTGTAACTGTCCAGATTTTGGTTTTTGGCAAAAGCACAAGATGTTTTGTGTCGGTAGTATCTCTTAGTCCATGTTGGCCTTTTTAACACAACACGATAGAATGGGTGGCTTTTAAACTACAGAAATGGGTTCCTCATGATTATTAAGGTGAAGCAGTATATTCACTGCCAGGGGAGGGCCCATTCTTTGCCTCAGTGATAGCTATCCTACAAGCTCCTGTGGTAGAAGAGCTGAGGAAGCTCTCTGAGGTATCTTTAATGATGACAAGGTTCTCATGACTTACCAAAGGCCCCACCTCCAAATAGCATCACACAGGGGGCAGAATGTTAATACATCACTTTTGGGGGAAACAGAAACATTCAATACTAAGAATACATTCTATACTATTCAGAGGTGATGAATTGTCAGGTTGGTGACTCATTTTCAACAGGTTCAAGACAAGAGCTTTACATATCGTGCCTACCACCCTTGGTTGATTTTGAGATTATATTACTTAAGAAATGTAAAGTAGATTCCATGACTTTTTTTAGACAAGATCTAGAACCAGCAGATCATCCCAAGAACAGGAGGTAGAGACACTTCCCAGAGTGGATTCACACAGATGGGAAATCATAGCTGTCTTTAGCTGTGATGGCATGGCCAGAGCTTCATGGGTTTTAGTAATGTCTTTTTATTTGATTTTCCATCTCAGTTTTGAAATTGGCAAATATTTTAACTACCAAAAATCTTCTTTGTACAATCAGGTTGAGTGTTTTAAAAGAGACCTATGTGTCCAATGTACACATATTCTCAAATTAGAAGCAAGGTCCATAGGAAGATTGTAAGATATGTTCATGTATAGGAAGCTGCAAAAATGCCATTTGAGTCCCTTATAGTAAATTTGCTTTCCTTGGCAGCTCCTTCCACCATGTTCTGTTATCAGAGAGATTGGGCCTGACAACCTTAATAAATCAAACCGTCCAGTAGCAGCTCCTTTTCCTGATGCCACTGGAAATGGAAATAAGAATGAGAGATAGGAGAGGAAGGGTGCAAGCAGTGAGCAATATTCAATGGTGAACAATAAACCCATGAATAAATGATGGTCCTTCACCAAGTCAAACGCACACTCGGGAAAGAGCAGATTCCAGTCCTGGTTGCCCAGATGAAAGAAGGATGTGCCTTGGCAGTGAGAGAGTAGGGCTTTATGTCACATGGTAGGAGTGACCAGATGACATTGGAATGAGGGTAGGACTGTGGTCATGGTGGTCTTCTAACAATGAGAAGGGTCCAGACTTTGCTTCCCTAAACCCAGGTCATTGGCTTTGATTTGGAAGCTCTCACTGGCCTTTGTATTGAGTCTGAGCCATGATGATGAGTAAGAAAAGTTGCCTGCAGCTTCATCCCCAGGCAGTAATCTGAAGCATCTGCTCTCTCAACCACTGGACATCAGAGACATCACCGTTTGACTTAAACGTGTGCTCATATAGCCAAACAAAGGACAAAGTGGGTGCAGTACAAACCATTCTTTTCTTTCTGTGGGGTCTATGTTGGTGGTGAGGAACATATGGCACCAAACAGCCCATAAGAAGCACAGGCTGGAAAAACAGATATCAATCCTTAGCCACCCAAAGCCATCAAAGGCAAGGACATACAGGTATCTTATGCTTGACCACTGGACATACTGTCCTAAGAGATTTTGTGCTAGGAAAACAATACAGTAAATAATGGCTTTTTGAAAAATTTTTCTACTCTAAGAATTTAAAAACTGGTCCATTTATTAGCTGGTGGATCTTTAAGGCAGGTAGCACATCTTCCTATTTAAAATTCAAACGGATCTCAAAAGATGTCTCAAGTGGAGTAGAAAAGCAGACAGGACAGATGGACAGGTAATGCTGTTAAATCTATTGGACAGAAGGCCAGTAATCAGCTAGTGACAGCAGAAGCGAAATGCCAAATGGTAATTTTCTCTAGAGGTAACCATGTGGAATTGTGTGTGTGTGTGTGTGTGTGTGTGTGTGTGTGTGTGTGTGTGTTCAATTAAACACAGCCATTGTTTGGAGAGAATTACAAATTTCAAAAAGACTCAAGGCTGCCCCCTGGTGTGAGTATAGATAAAAGCAGCTGCCAGTGCTTAATAGAAGTTTTCTTTTAAAGTATCTAGATAATAAAGTTGAACACATACTGTTATCCCATCGCCCCAAAAAATACTATTGAACATTCCAAATGATTCAGTACTAGACTACCCATTATGGAGAATATTAATATCAAAGAAACTGGTGAATTAGCCCATATCTTCCAGGTAATCAGATTACTATTAAACAACTCTGCGACATGCTACTTGGAGATGAGGGTAATAGTCCTAGGTCACAAGTGATCTGTGCTTTGCAAGCAATATTGCTGGCATAGGGAACACATAATGTTCTGTTCCTTGGTAGAGGGCAACCTGTGACTGTACAGTTCACTTGCAGCATTCTTTATCATTCCTTCTCAATTGAAATACAGTTTCAGCTAGCCCAGGCTAGCACTGAACTGTTGATCCTCCTCCCTCAGCCTTCTGAATCTAGGATTACAAGAGTGAGCCAGAATTGCAGAATTTCTACTTTAAAATTGTATATTTAAAATGTTTAATGAGCACCACATAAGATAGTGCCTGGTGTTTAAATTATAAATATATACTGATGATATCCTACAGAATTTCCTCATGGGTCTTTGGAGCAGAGCCCACGGACTATTTACCTGAATGTTCTTGGATTCATTAGCTCCCTGACCTGCCTCTTCCTCCCCAGATTCTTGTTTCTCACAAACTGTACCTGAAAGTCATTATTACTCTAGTGTGAATGCTTGTGTCACTTCAAAAGTTCTTGTGTAGGAACGCAAACTCCAAGATTGGGATACTATTAAGACCTAGGTGCTTTCAGCAATGACCTTGCAATAAGATAGACAGAACTAATCAGGTCCTTTTCTCCTGCTCTTCAGGCACACGGGACCAATGCTTAAGGCACCACATTGGAAAAGATCAAGCCCTTCTAGACACTAAACTTCCATCACCTGATCTTACACTTCCTCCTCTCCAGAACTGTGTGAAATAAATTCTTTTGTTTATAAGTCACCCAGTCTCAGGAATTTTTTTTAATGCAGCAAGGAAGCAAGCCACCCATCTGCAAGGACTCTCCTTAGACTACTGAGGTCACTTTGATTGCATAAGCAGAGAACCAACAACACCTGGGAATGTATTCCATTCATCCCATCCCCTCCTGGATCATGGCTCTGCCCAATGACTGCTGGATGCAGAGGCTCAGAGTTTGTCAGTGAGAAAAAGGCACCTGTGCCCTGCATAGCAAGAGAGGCATTGTTCTTCTCCCCAAAGCAGAAATTAATGTGAAGAACAGTTCTTTTACAGAGTGCCCATCAAACAGGTTGAGACTGGGAATTTGCTTGAAGCTGTGCTGTTCTTCTCAGCTCTCCTTTCCTGCCTCCTCTCCTCATGCCCTTGCCTCGTCTTGCTGGAGCACTTCCTTCATAAATCCTTTGTACCTGACTTGCTGCTGTAAGCTGCCTAGGGGAGCCTGTCCTATGTGTATGTGTTCTCTTCTTTATAAGCAGGTGCAAGGAATGTGATTTTGTCGCCAGGGTGACTGGTCTGTGACAGAAAACACTCCAGTGTTCAAGCCAACTGTACCTGGAGACAGAATGGACTAGAAGCCTCCCATTGAGGCCTCCCATTCGTTTCTAGGTGTCTGCGCTTGGCCACTCTTGTCCTCTCTGTTCCTCTTTGCACACTCTCTCTTCTCTTCTCTGTCCAGACAGCAGCACCGCTGTCATTCCAGTCAAGCTCCTCCACACCCGTTCACATCTCTGCTGAAATCCGTTTCGCCTTCCTCACCATCATCTACCTCTGTCCATCCCTTTTCTCTGTCTTTCATTTTCTCTTGACATTTATCACACCAGATATGTATTAACTTTTATTATTAGAATATAATACATCATGTAGAATATAATGTATGACTAAAATATAAACACCATAGATAAGAAGCAAACTTTTACATGACATATTAATACATTTCTGTCACCTAGAACAGGTAGTATTTTCTGTGAGAGTTTAAAGAGCTGATAGTTTAGTTTCTGTGGTCCAGATAGACTCTGTGGCAACTACTCAAAATTGCCATCACAGTGGCCATTTTAAAAACCGCCAGGAAATACATAATGAGTGAGTGCCAATGTGCTCTGATCAAACTCTAGCTACAAAAATACGTAGGACTTTTTGTTTCTGACTTCACATATAAGGGGCTTGGAAGTTATGATTGTATTGCAGGCAATAGTAAAATTCTGAGCTGAACAAATTCATCGTGTTTTTAGAGAAGGAATGCCACAGGGAAAATTGCTTTTCCTAAACTAGACAGACAGGATATGGAGGACCACAGCTACCTGTAGCAGAGTTCCATATACAGAATCCTCTCAGGGAGTAGCTCTGGGGTAGGAGTATAATGGATGGATAGGACAATCGCGGTACTCAAATCTCCAGGAGGACCTAGTCTTGAGCATAGAGGGGTGTCTACACTTAGTTCTAAGTCTTACCTCCAGGAGTTAATCAGTTTTTGGTCTCCACCATCACTGACAGACTAATCCATTTTTGGTTCTGGCAGGGAGAGGTGAAGGGAATAAATTTAAAACACCCTGCAGCCTTCTCTTCTTAGGGAGGGAGGGGGCTTTCCTCTAGAGAAACTACTGGACCAGAGCCTGAAACATGGAGCTTTATTCCTCTGCATCCAATTAATCTCTCAGAAGAGAAATACTAACTCTGATTTCTTCTAGCCATCCTGTATAGTAAAAATGAAAGTACATGTGAAGTTTACACACCAGGGAGCAGCTTGGCTGACAGTCTAGGGCCTAGTCACAGGATTATGAAACCACTGCAGTCTCCCCACATTATACCCCCATACCATCAAACTTTATTTACACAATTCCTTGTACCCACTACTCATTACACCAAAAGGCAAAAATACATTTTGATGAGACGGTGAGAACATCAAGGGCAGATGTGGCACAGATGTTGGAATCATCAGGCCAGGACTTTTAAACAGCTATGATAAATATGTCAGGAGCTGTGATGGAGAAAGTAAACATCATGTAAGAGCAATGGGTAAAATAAGCCACAGAAGAAAATTACAGGAAGAAACAATGGGGATCAAAATCAGCCTCACAGAAATGAGGAATCCCTTTAATGGGCTCATTGGTGGGATGGAGAGCTGAAGAATCTCGGTGCTTGGAATTATCTCAACAGAAATATGCCAACCCCCCCCAAAAAAAAAAACACACAGAGAAAAACAATGATGTAAAAAAAAGGGAAGAAAATATTTAGAAACAATGATGTAATTACAAATAGTGGAGCATATGTGTAATGGGAATATAAAAAGAAGAAAGGAAAAGAAAATGTTTGAAGCAATAATAATGGAAAAACTCCCCAATTTTGCAACCAAACAGGATAAATGTAAAAACTGAAAACAACAACAAAAACAAAGAAATATACCTAGTGATAATATTCCAAGGCCATAGAAAAAGTAAAGATAATGAAAATTTCTGAATGAAGTTGGAGCGGGGTGGATTCCTTACCTGTGGGAGAGTGAAGAATTACATCTAGTTTCCCAGAAGTTATGCAAGAAAGAGTGAGGCCAGAAAGATGGCTCAGTGAGTAAAGGTACTTGCCACCAAATCCCATATACCTCCTATCGCCATATGTGAGCAGCCTCTCCCACTATTAAAAAGTCTTACCAGACTGGTGGAGTTTTGAGACTGATGAACTGTCACTGATGCTTCATATTCAGGCATAGCTCACAGGTTACATTAGGGGTCGTTCTTGCCACTGCACATGCTGTGGGTTTCACCAAACTCAGAGAGACTTTTATCTACCTTTGTATCACAAGTATATAAATACACATGCATACTTACACACAGTTAAAAGAAACAACCAAGAAGTACTATAGCAGCATTATACCTGAAAAGTTGATAGTATGATAAAACAGGCCAATTTCTTAAGGCATTATCTGCTTAAATCACTCAAGAAAAAATGATAATCTGTAAAAGTTCATGCTTATTAAAGGCATTTAAATATTATGTTTTTCTGAAAAGAAGGTGCCAGGTCCAGATGAATTCACTGGTGAATTCTACTAAAATTTAAGGCTAACATGATGCTCTATCTCAGCACCAATTCTTCAAAGCATCTTTCAGAAGACAGAAATAGAGGAAATTCCTTAGGATGAGCATCACTCCATACCAAACTAGAGAAAGACATTACAAGACAATAAATCTATAGACAAATATGTCTCATGAACACAGCTATAATAAAAATCTCCACCTGAAAACAAAGCAAATGCAGGAATATAAAACACAACTATACACCACAAAGGAGCACAATGCCAACACAACATGAAAAGCACATGACCATATCTATCTACCATCTCTATCAACAGCAAACAAATCCTGGGCTTGATGAAGAATATTTATGAGAATCTATTGCTTATACCATCTGCTGTAATGAGAATCCAGAAGCTTCCCTGATAAGACAAGGTAAAAGGAAATAGTGCTCCCTCTTATGATTCCTTTCAAGATTGTCCTAGAAGTTAAATAAAACTAAAACAAGAAAAAGGCTGCAGATCAAGAAGAAAGAAATGACATTGTCTTTTCTTATAGATGACATGCTCAGTTATATAAGAAAATTAGAAAGAATTGACCCAAACCATTCTGCAATAATAAGTAGTCAAAATGAGATGAAAGAGTTTAAAATTAGTATATAGTAATCATCTTTTTTTTGCAGTATGGGGGATTAGCATATCTGTATGTGTGTTTATATGTTTATTTATACATCAAAAAAACCAGAAAGTGGGTCATGAGGGGAGAGGAAGAGACCTTCAGAAAATAGGAAATGAGAGACTGACAGCATACACGCATTAGGAAGACAGAGGGAAGACTAACTGTGAGGAGAAGGGGAGCCCCGCTAGAGAGGAAGAGCAGGGGGTGGGAAGGACAGCAGGGAGGGGGATGAATGAGAAGAAAGCATCATGTCATGTGGATGAAGATATGATGAAACCAACTGTTTTTATGATAACCCAAAATTAATGTAAAGAAAAATTAAACAGACGATAATTAATAAAGAAATGGTATTTTTTGTTTACTTATAACACCAGTTGATTCCTATATACCAGCAGTGAGTAACTGGTGCTCAAAATTAAAAAAAAATACCATTTATATTAGCCATTGCAATTCACAGATATAAATGTAATAAAACATGGACAAGATCTATGTGACCCAAAGTACAAAATGTTGGTGAATGATATATAATAAAAAGAGCTGAGTAAGCAGAGAAGTATTTCATGCTCATGGATAGAATGATTTAATATTCTCACTTCAATTTGATCTACATATTCAGCCTAATTTGGATCAAAATTCCCGCAAAATTGCATGAGTGACTATATGATAGGCTATGTATGATAAAGAGTACAAATATGTGACATTCTGAAAAAGGTAAAACTATGCAGGTAGAAAATAAAAAGACTCATGATTTCCAGGATTAGTGGGGAGGAAGTCATGGACAGCTGTAGCACAGGGGATGTCCAGGGCAGTAAAACCACTCCACGACACACAACTGTAAGTTCAAGTATCTGTTGACAGCCACATGTGATGTGCAATGCCAAGAGCGTCCCTCCCATGTCACCTGTGGACAATGGTTGATGTTCCTGCACCTATCAGGGTTCATCAGTCACAAAACTGCACTAGTCTTGTGCGACTTTTGGTAGTGAGGGTCTGTGCATGTTTGGGGGCCAGGTAGTATGTGAGAACTCTCTGTGCGCCTAAATTTTCTATGAGCTAGAAATTGCTCTACAAAAAAAAGTAAAGCACATCGAAGCATCCCATCCCCTCCCAAGACAGCTGACTGCATTAGGCCAGTGTGCCATAGTTTGGGGACTCACCTAGAAGAGAGGCCTTGCTGACGGAGTGAATGGAAGAATAAGAACTCATGTCTAGTCACTGTAAACCACCCACAAGCAACAGTATTGAGGAGGCCAAGAATCAGGCACGACATCTTCCGGCGGGTGCCTGTCACTGCAGTTTGATGTTGGCTGGGTGTATAAGCCTGAGGACACAGGAGCTAACTGCATACTCAAAATGTTCACTATCATGATGACAGGAACTAGAGACTGTTGACTGCGGGTTCTGCCAGACTGTCTCTCACAGCATCTGCACGTGTTTTTTTCCAAAACAGCTACTTTCTTACGAGAAATTAAATTCATGTGTGATTCAGACACAACAGGGCTGAGAGGCACAACAGTGTGGAAAAAATCAAATTATAACTCAAAAGGCAATGCCAACCAATTACTCTGAACGAGTTGACAGGATAACATTTGTTTATCTCAGTATGGGATCAGCTTTGCTAATTAAAATGCAAATTCCTTTTAATTTGTAAGTGGAGCACTGACAAATTAAATCTGCAATGTATCCATACCCAACATGGCAGCATAGGTGTTAACAATGTCGCCTATGGTTCTCTTCAAAGTGCAAAGCTGTGATACTGCTCTGGGCCACTAGGTGGCACCTTTGCATATTTTTGAGAAATCTGGTCTGCAAGGAGAAAAGCAAGGTTAGTACATTTCCTTTCCCAAGTCCTAGACGGCATCTCAGCTTCCTTAGTAAGATGCCTGTGAATACAAAGGTTCTCAACGAAACCAGGTAAGAAGCTGGGGATGAGACCAAGGGAAATTTTTTTTTAAGGAATTTTCCCTCTCATAACTTCATTATTCTCAGTGTGCATCGGAAACAGGAACCATTGCCCCTCATTGCAAAACAGTAACATTGAGACAGATTGTTTTACTCAGTTTCAGAGATAATACGAGGATCCAAACATTCAAACTTTTGGCATGATCGCTAATTATTAATATCAAATTATTGAAAACAAAAATGTAAAACAAAAAAAGCTATGCTGTTAAGCATTAGGAACATGTAAAAGTGAACTTATGCCCTTAAGTTGTAGAAATACAATGGGAGAAAATATTGTATATACAAAAAGAGATTACCCAGTATTTGGCATTAAACAACTTGTAAACAGAATGAAAAATATTGAGCTATGAAGGCCTTGTAATGTGAGACTTATATCAGTAGAGGGCGGCATAGTCTAAGGAATTTACAATACATAGGGCTTCTATCAGAGTAGGTCAGAACCCGCTGGTGATAATATCATACACAGTATGGAATGTGCGGCTAACAGCAAAATATTTTAAGATATGAAGAGGCTTGATGTATAAACTTGCTTTGTGTACACCATAAGACACCAGATACCTCCCTAACATGATTGGCTTACTAAATTCTTGAACAAATTGCAAAACATAGCTTTACTTCAGGTGCCTCCTGCATTCCTGTGCTAAGCACCTCTGCCCAGTGTTATTGCTGAGGTGAACGCCAATACATATGACAAGGTTCTGTGGTCCTGGACTTAAGTTAATTTAGTCATTACATATTTATGGGGCATCTGCTGGGTGACAGTGTGGTCCCCTAAGTAGAACACATAAGCCATTTAAAGGGAAAGCTTAAAGAATGAACGAAGCGGCTCAGGACTGGGGTGCGAAGGAGTCTGAGAAGACAGAAAGTGTGTCCTCCCGGAGTGTGTTCCTGGGGGTTGTTTAGTTTTGATGGACTGGAGAAAATAGAAGCAAAGAAGTTGAGAAGAAAAAACAAACAAATCCCACAAAAGCACGGTGATAGTCAGTCCTAGGAAACGTAAGTGCCATCTGGGGTTTGGGAAAGGAAAACTGAAAAGCTGTCCATGGAGACAAAAACCAACAGCTCCTGGCTACGGTCTTTCCAGCTTCTTCAAGAGTGACTGATCCTCTCGGACACCAAATCCTAGAAAACTTCAGAGTCCCCATCCTTCCTGGCTTATTCTCCCTCCCTCTCTGCTGTGCTGAGTCCAGTGTGAGCAGCTGGACCAGTATTTGGGTGTTCCTAATGGCCGGGTGTTTTCTACTTTCCTCGGCAGAGACTGGAAAGCACACACTGCATCCACCTTCTGCCCTAGTGAGAACAGCATGGAATCTCTGTGATTTCTCTACTCGGTTCTTCTTGTTGGTCCTCACAAGGGATTTCTTGATGGTGCTGAATTTTGCTCCTAAGGGGAAGACCTTCAGTGTTAGAAGGCAGCTGTCTTATACTTCTTTTCCCGAGTCTTTGACGGATCACCAGTGTTCTCAGCCATTCATCAAACCTTCCCTCTGAGGCACTCATTGAACAGTGTCCAAAGATGAAATCAATGCCTTCCGAGTACAGATAACACAGCAGGAGGCAGTAGAGGGAAAGGAACTTTCTCATGTCCTGAGGGGCACGAGGCTGTCCATGTTAACACACTAGTTCCTAGGCATGGATTTCATTTTGTTACCCTCTCATAATGGGAAAACTAACTCTCACAGAGAGAGAGAGAGAGAGAGAGAGAGAGAGAGAGAGAGAGAGAGAGAGAGAGAGAGAGAGTAAAGTGGTAGACCTGGGTACCGGTTACAGAGTGAAATCATTACATGATTAGCACTGTGCAAACAGCATGTTTACACAACCTTCCTTAGATTGCATTGGGAAACCTACACCTAATTTTGTGTCATGCACAACCTATACAGAGTCCATTGTTGATAGAAATGTATCTATGTTGTGTATGATTGCACATATTTTATCCCAATTAAACGAATCCAGCAGCAAGAGAGAGAGAGAATAAAAAATGGCCCAAAGACAAATTAAACCTATACTCCACAAAGAACGCAACAGAGAGAGTTATACACAGTTTTATGTGAAAGAAAGTGCAGCTCTGACGGTTGATGGGTGTCACAAGAGTGCTGGGACCTGGGGAGTTTTGTGCATCATTTGAGAAGAAGGGTGGACAGCAGGCTGGGGTGAGACACAGAACCTGAGAAGTAAAAGAGATATCTCAGCATCTATGCAGAAATACAAAGGATGGGAGTCATGAGGAAGAAAAGGACTTCCCACAAAATGACAGGAGTTCCAAGAGTATGAGAATGAGTGCATGGGAACATAATTTGAGAAATCATTGATATTAAATTCTCTGAGCTGAAAACTTGAGTGTGTATCTTACAAAAACTTCATTAAATTCAGGACAGAAATGAACTGGAAATAAAAAAAGATGGACTTATACATATCCTCAAAAATTCCTTAACTCTAAGAATAAAGAAGAATTCTTTCATACTTTCTGGAAACAAAATATCAGCGGGCTATTTTCTAAACAACATAATGTAGAGTCTAGATGGACTGAAACCATGTCTTTGTCTCCACTTGAGCATCCTTACACTTTGTTCTGCATCCCTCTCTAAGAATAAGAATTCTCCTCTACTTCCAGGAAAGGAAAAAACCCGAGCACATTAATGGGACTATTATCTAAAACCCTGAAGCTTTAAAGCAGTGGAATTCTGTAGGGAACACTGCTGGTGCTTTCCACTTTCCTTTCTCTACTGGTTGAATCTTGGTGAGTAACAGCTCACAGCTACTGTCTTGGCCAGTTGTCTGTTGATATAATAAAATACCAAGCATTGTATAATTGATCACACACACACACACACACACACACACACACACACACACACACGCCTTGCATGTGCGCATGGACCCATGCACTGGTGTGCAGTTTATGGTTCTGGGACTGGAAGTACAAGTTTGGGGAGATCTTGTATCTGTTGGGAGTCTTCTTGCTAGGAGGGTCTCTACAGTGTCCCCAAGGTGGCTAGTACTGAACCATGTGTATTCAATTCCAGTGAGTATTTTGCTGGGGTCATTGAAACCATTGTAGCCATCTATTTCTCCTGAGCATTGTCTTGGTTATGGAAAAAGCACCCTCATCTTCAGACAGCCTAGGAAGTTATGCTTGTGTTAAGTGGCTTCATACAATGATTGCTAAGTAATTTGGACTATAAGGACAGACCTCCTATCTCAAGGTGTGATAACCCCCTTGGTGGCACAGTTCACACATAGGAACTCACTGAGGGATCAGCCTGAGGCTAGACTGTAATGCAAGCCACATCTTTGTCTAGTCTAGAACATTATTCCAACATCTTTTGCTTCCTTCACCTTGTCATGGTGTCTCTTGAGAGTGCTGTATGGGTGAAGCACACATATAAAGGTTCTCATTTCAACCTCTGTCACTAAGGAAATAAACTTGAGAGAATCAGTGTCTGTCTCTCTCTTTGTCTGTACTGGGGATAAAACCCAGGGCCTTTCACATGCTAGGCAACTAGTCTACCACTGAAGTACACCTTCAGTCCCCTCTCCTGTTTCTGTTGAACTCTCTGTAGCCCTAGACAGGTCACCTTTCCTGCTTCCATTTCCCAATTAGCTTGGATTACAAGCGTGTGCTACCAGGTCCAACATTATGGAATATCTCATAACAGAAATGGTTGATACTGAAGTATTTCTGATGTAAGAGATTTTTCAGGTTTTGGAATATCTACACAGCCTTTCCTGGATGAGTATACTTAATTTAAATACACAAAATCTGAAATGCTTTGAAATACAAAATTTAGAAATTATGCTAGTCAAGACTATAAACAGCAAATCATCCTCTTCTGCCCTGTTTATTGTGGGTTTCATGTCCTATTTAATTTTAAATTGTTACAGTCACAGAACACCAAATGTTTTATTTGTCATCACCACACTTGCAGAGTTCCTTCTGTGGTGTGTCTAAGAGTTGCCCTATTGGATATTACAGATAGGTCCTGTTGGGCAACACTGACCTGGAACACAGACTTCAGCAGGAGATAAATCAAAGGAAGAGCTATGACTTCTAAGCAGAACGCCTGGTGCCTGGTGTACAGCCTGTCTGTGTATTCCTTTGTCTGTCTGTCTGTCTCTCTCAATCTCTGTCTTGATTAATTGTTCTTAAGATGGACTGTAGAGCCCATAATGCTAGTTTAGTGATATTGCTACAAAGGTATTTTATCAAAACAAGGAGCTGGAGGTGTTCAAATGCTATAAATGTTTCAGAAGTCTTGGCTGCAGGGTGGGCAAGGGGAAGAGGAGGGATGGCTGAAGGAGTGAAGATTGTCTTCTCTTATTGGACTGGGAAACAGGGGGTGAGTACAGTGTTTAGTGGAGGATACAGAATATATTATTTGGAGAATTGGGAGTTGGTTTATAAAATATAAACAAGAAAGGAGATATTTGATAAAAAGAGCAGGAAAGGAGAGAACACTTCAGTGCAGCGGTGAGTGGGACATGAAGTTAGTACAGGAAGGGAGAGAAGTGACAAAAACAGAAAAGAAATTGGTCCAACCAGCAAGAGAAGAAAGCAAAGGAGGAAATAAGCACAGGGGCAACTAAGCAGTAGAGAAGATGTGAAGTCAAGCCGCTGAGTCATGATGCTAACTATAAATGTACTGAATTCTTACCATGCATGACAGGTCGAGTGAACACAAAATGACACAACAAACAGCCATATGCTGCTTATAGGATGAGCTCATGGGCCTGTTCAGAAGGAAGAATATGGCTTTAGGTAAAAACAAATGGACAAAAAGAAATCAGCATGGGAAATGGATTTATTAGAGAAGGAGACTATCTTACGAAGGCAAGAACCGTTGCAACAGAGATGGGGACTTGGAGGTGATTGTCGATCTACAGAATGAGGGGTCCAACAGTTAATGACCCACATTTGAAGTTTGAGAAAGGCTTGTAGGTATTGACGATAACAACACGAATCATGGCAACCATGTTAGATGAGTCAGCCCAAGGTGACTGGGATAGCACATGTGGTTTGTGCCCCAAGAATTCCACTCCACGAGATTGCACATAGGCTGGTCAGTGCAATTCCTAGTGCTGCACACAAAGCTCAAATTTGGAGAACAAAATGTTCCAAAGGAAATCTTAAACATCTGATGCTACAGGAGAGAATTGATTGAGCATCCCTGTCTTGGAATTTGTCAGAAATAAGAGTTTTTGCTGCAGAAATAAGTAAAACATAGGAAAAATGTATCAGGAAATTTAACTTTTGCTCCATCCTCTAAAAATATTATCTTTTGCCAGTTATCAGCCTCTGTCATTGGCATTCCCCAAGTCACATCTTAGCAAGGATCAAAACTACTGGCTGCATTTATTGAGCTCCAAGCAGCATGAGTGAAATGTTGATTATGCCCTCTCCCACCGCCCCCAAGATTTTGCCTTGATTCACATAATAACCTGCCCAGGCAGGTGGATCTAGTCTAAATTTGGGAAAATCATAATTCACCAAGGAGCCCTTAACTGAGCTAGCTGCCATCTGAACTGCTGTTTATTATGCCAGGTCTCTATGCATGATGCAGCAGCAGCATCTCCCCTTGCAGGCCTCCATGCATGATGCAGGCAGCAGCAGCATCTCCCCTTGTAGGCTTCCATGCATGATGCAGGCAGCAGCAGCATCTCCCCTTGCAGGCCTCCATCCACGATGCAGGCAGCAGCAGCATCTCCCTTTGCAGGCCTCCATGGATGATGCAGGCAGCAGCAGCATCTCCCCTTGTAGGCCTCCATCCACGATGCAGCAGCAGCATCTCCCCTTGCAGGCCTCCATCCACGATGCAGGCAGCAGCAGCATCTCCCTTTGCAGGCCTCCATGGATGATGCAGGCAGCAGCAGCATCTCCCCTTGTAGGCCTCCATCCACGATGCAGCAGCAGCATCTCCCCTTGCAGGCCTCCATCCATGATGCAGGCAGCGGCAGCATCTCCCCTTGCAGACCTCCATGCATGATGCAGCAGCAGCAGCATCTCCCCTTGCAGGCTTCCATGCATGATGCAGGCAGCAGCAGTATCTCCCCTTGCTGATTTGAGCTGTTCAGTAAAGGCAGAAGACAGCGCCAAGCCCAGGACTTTGGTATGAACTTACCCAGTCACACTTTTTCAAAATCTAGAAATGTTTTTACTTGTCTTCAGCTCCTCCTGCACCGTTCTCCCATTTTTAAAGTATCTGTTTTGTTGTTAATTTGTAAAGCCTTATCAGTTCCCTGACTTTGTTTTCAGTTGTTAACTTGAAAATGTGAGGCATCACTGATGAAGTTAAAAAAAAAAAAGTTTCCTGTTTTAGGCTCTTTGTTCATAAAACCAAGTTTCTGATGAAACTATGCAGATCATGGGATTTGGAGAAACCATCAAGGCTGCAGGTGTGACCACCTAATTGGACTAATTAGTGTCTGAAGCTGCCAGGTGAGCCTAGAAATAGGCCTAATAACTAAGGCTAGAAACTGCATAAAAATTCCAGCATTATACTCAAGAATGAAATAACATCTTCTCCCTCCCTCCTTCCTTCCCTCCATACCTCCCTCTCTTCCTCTCTCCCTCCCTCCCTTTTTTCTTCCCTCCCTTCTTCCTCTTCTTCTCTGTTGCTGTTTCCCCCCCCTATAAATCACTGGGTCCTACTATGGCTCATCCACATAACGTGGAAGGGGCAGAGACCTCAGGTTTGTGACTTCCTTGGTTGCCTGAAACTCACAGCAATCCCATTGGGCTCAGAGTTGTGACTCATGATGTCCTGCATTTTTCCCCTTTGAAGAGGGACACAACTTAATCCAACAATGTGGTAGGGGTTTTGTAACCAGACAGTGGAAGAAACAGGGAGAAATTTGAGCAATATGCTAGAGAAACCCCAAATGACAAGGCATGGACTCTTAGCTGAAACTGGACTTTGAGGATGTTCTTGTTGGAGGCTTGGAAGCACATTGCTGGAAAGAGGACCTCTGTTATGAAATGTGTAGTAAAACTGTCTCCTGAAGTTCTGTGAAAGGCAGAGCTTGTATGAGATAAATTCAGTAATATTATTAAAGAGATTTCAAAGAAAATGTTGAAGGTGTCAGTGGTCTCTTCTTTCTGCCAGGAGAGACATACACTAAAGGAATGTTTTTTCTTTAAATACAATTTCAAAAGGGAACCAGAATCCAACGGCTTCCAACATTACGATGCTCTCCAGTAGGCAGCCAGATGCTATAACTGAGAGGTTGACTTTCAGGACAGCACATCCCAGAGGAAAGAGTGGATGTATAATAGTTCAACTCCTGAACTCAGACCAAGAAGATCAGCCAAGAGATCCTTTCACAAGTGTGTCCCATGGACATTGGCCAACCAGAGACTCACCAGGCAGAAAAGAGCAGGAGGGCTACCTTTGGAATGTCTGTGGATATGACTTTTGCTTAATGGAGTGAGCCACAGTGGGGTCCATGAAGTCTACAAAGTTCTTGTGAGACAGTTTCATCAGAAACACTGCTAGCTTGACATGGAAGGGACAGGGAGTGTGAAGTAAAGCAGACTCCCTGACTCCCCAAATGTGAGTGGCAGGGTAAAGCAGGCAGATGAAACTACTTTGGTGACAATTATTTGCTAAGCTTTAGGAGAAAAGACGAAGGAAAATTAAGAGGGTGGAGCTGGAGCCACAGAAGAACATTTCCATGCCTTATATTTTAATCGAGAAAATTCTAATGTTTTCCCGGCAGAACTTCAGGATGGACATTGACAAATGGATTCTTTTTACTTTCTGTCCTCCTAGCCCCCCTTCATTCACTCTGCTCTCCCACTTTGAGTCAGAATTTTTATGGGCACTTTGCTTGCTTTACCATTGTATTTGGAAGATGCTGGAGACAGATAACTCTAGTTTCACATGTCCACAGATGGAGAAATGTATCCAGTAGCCGTACTCAATAGATCACACCTACATATTCCATTAACACCAAATTCCAATTTAATGGGGAATTCGGACTTTGAGATGATGGACTAAGACTTTGGGATTATTGGCTTGGAATGATTGCTTTTTGCATATGGTGATGATATTAGGGGCATAGAGAAGTTATTTCATTGATCCATCCTTGATGAGTCCCACTTTTGTGTGGCTTACTAGTTTTTGTGGGCAAGACGGGCTTACTATGACAAAGATGACAGGCTGCCACTTGCACAGTGTGCTTTTTGTCACCCCACTGGTTATCTAGCATTAACGTTAGTGGAGGTGGGCTTTGAAGTCTATGATTTTTGTTCACACACACACACACACACACACACATACACACACACACACACACACACACACACTAAGCTGACTAGTTTTTACTCTTATAATGGCTTTAAGAAGCAAACTGAAAAGAAAAGTACAAAGTAATTCTACTAAGACCCCAATAGGGATGGATGTGGCTATATAGGGATGGGACTGGAGCCTGCTTGTAACAGTTTGAGACACTGAACAGAGAAGTCCTGTAAGCCAGGCTTAGACTCTGAACTTACAGAAACTGTGCTAATGAAGACACTCTCTGAGATGGGCCATTTCAGTGGTCAGTTTGATTGGTTAAAGAAACACATAAGGCATTAGTGAGGCACATCACTGGTTGTAGCTGTTGGGGTGTGTCAAGAGAGATTTAAGGGAGGAGGAAGGCCTGCCCTGACGGAAGATGGAATCATCTCCTGGGCTGGGTCCCATACAGAGTCAAAAGACAACAGGAAGAGGGTTTCCTGGGCATCAGCATTTCCCTCTGCTTCCTGGTTAGCACCTTAGACCAAGCCACTACCAATGCTGTGGCTTCCTCCAACCACTCCCATTGCTGTGCCTTCCTGCCACATGGACCACATTCTTCTGGGCTCTTCTTCTCTGAAGTTGCCCTTGGCAGGTTTTTTGCCACAGTGATGAGGAAAGTAATGAAAGACTTTTCAGACTTCAAGTTTGTGAACTGTCATGAAACAGTGCAAGACCAACCCAGATTCTTTATATGTGATGACTAAGTGAGTAGCAAACACTTAGACCAGCCTACCTAAGCACACTTTCTATTATTATTATTATTATTATTATTATCATTATTATTATTATTAAGCTTTAAGAGCAGTAGCCCTCCATTAGTTGAACAGTGATGTGCTGCTTGGAAACCTTGAAAATAACAGTTTTATCAATAGTGTAGAGGTAACAGTGTAGGGAGTTTAACGATAAAAATGAGGATTTAACAGTTCTCCCCAAACAGCCTATAGTTGAGATCTTAGTGTCCCAATTTCATAAGATGCTTAATGAGAGATAAAATTAAATCTCTCAACTTCCAGGTGTGAGTAGGACTCAGAGAGAGCCAAGGGACAGCTTTTCCTTTGGATTTAGAAGGATTCTTTTCAGTTAGGTCACCACCACCTGGAGGGTAGAACTGAGGCCCATAAGTTTATCCTGAGAATATTTGGGCTTATATGGAATTTCCAGTTACCACAGCAAAGATACGAAGCTTTATCATTGGCAAGTTCAGCTGTTAGAGCTGTAGATTAAGAGAAAGTTTTGTGATTGGGCGATTTGATGTGCAACTTTAAGAACGGTTAATTCAGGGAGCAGGAAGGATACCACAGAGAGCCAGCAGCATGCATTTGAAGGTGTAAGGTTTATCCATTTGCTTCTTGGCAAGTGCTTGGAATTTTCTGTTTAAATACTCTGCCCGACTAACTTGAGGAGACTGTGGATTGCATGAACTGAAGTCCCCAAAGAGGACCAGCACACGGCATGTAGAAAGCTGTCTTAACTACCTTCAGGATAGGAGATGATAGTGTTTAAAATCTTTGTCAGATTCTTAGGTGGGCAGAAGCTCACAGGTTAAACCCAGACTATCTAAATGATAGAATCAAAGGATTCCCTTACCTGTAACACCTTTACAATAACTTTTTAATTATCTTGTGAAAAATTATGATACCTTGTCTGAGAACACTGTTCACCACCCTTTTTTAGACCTAGTACACTCTTACCATCAGGAGTTAGGGAGTGTGGTGCTTATAGGAACAGGTTTTAGAGTCAGATAGTTTGGGAATTTGAATTTTTCTTTTTAAGTTGCCAGCTATGGAACTTCCAATATCTTTTGTTGAGGAGGGATCTTACTTTAGGTTAACCTTGAACCTGGCAATCTTCCATGGCAATCCTCCTGCATAAGCTTTCCAAGTGTTGGGAAGACAATCATGAGCCATCATGCCTGGTTCATACTTATTTTTCTAAACATTGATTTCTTCACCTAAAAGACAGAATCAACATCACCCACTTGAAAGGATGATTTGAAGATTAAGTCAGGTAATGTATCAGTCCCATAGTGTTAAATCATGAAGGTGAGGCTGGATTGGCTCTACTTCAGGTGGAGAGGATGTAGATGGTATCCTCTGATGTGAGCCAGGGGTATTTACTCTCCTGGAGTTACAGAATTTTCCAAGGAATGCTTTTCTTAAGATGATGTGCAATAGAAATCTTGTTGCCTATCATGTGCTGTGTTCACACAGTGCCAGAGATCATTAAAGTTCCATGGTCAAGCCTAAATTCAAGGCTCATCATGAGGCTATGTCATGAGAAATGAAGACCAGTTTAGTAATTCAGTCAACCACGAATTAATGGTATCTGTGAAGCAACTATGGGGTCTACAGTCACAGCCTCTGATAGACAAGGTCATCTTGATCACTAACATTTCTGACTCATGTCCACCCCTCTCTATTTTTTGTTAACCTCTCCAGGGCAACCAATATTCTTGTGCTATATGAATCAAACTAGAAAATGTCCCCAAGATAAAATATACCATCAGTTTATTTACTTGTTTGATGTTACAATATAAAGTTCTATGCTTGGGGTTATAATTTTCTTTTTGATCATCTTCCTATCAAAAAACAAATACTCTGAGGGATGAGCACACAAAATAATCATTAACTCTTTGTAGAAGAAAAATTCACAGAATGAAAGTGCAGAGCAAGCAAAGGCAGTTGGGTCAGATAACAGAGTGTAACTCAAGTTAGAAACTATGTGGTGTTGGACTCAGCCAAGGTTTCTTCCCCCCACTACTGGCTCGATACTTCATTAGTCATTGTATTAATGCCACAAATAACAAATATTGAACATTTTGTGCTCTATAAACATTATCTAGTGTTTGGCAATGGTATTCTTCATTTTGGTCAGGCCTGTTTCTTAGTATAGTTCAACAAACTTCAGATTACTATAAGATCTGAAGTCTGCTTTTCTTCCCCATCAGCTTCTGGCCTGGAAGTAGAGCTGTATAAAACATCAGTTCAAAGTGTTGTAAGATTTGTGTGCATGTTCTATGTTGGGAGGTATTCAATTCTTCCATTTCTTCTCTGGTGTTGCAATCAGAGAATTTCACTGCAGAAATGCTGAGAAAGGCATTTATAACAGGAGTGCTCAGAAGTAGACCTAACTATCTTTGTCATAAATGACTTCCCAGAGTTGAAGCGTGATCCTAATTAGTCTTAACAATAAAAACCCAGAGTCAGATATTGAGGGTGAAAGCTGGAAAATCAGAGAGCAGCCAGCCATTGGAGACTTCTTGTCTCTACAAAATCTCAGACTGAATGGGCCAGATCCTGTCTCCACTTGCCTTATATTCCTGTCTCCACCCCCTCATTGCTGGGATTATAGGTGTGACCCCACCAACTGGCTCTGTTTCTCTTTCAGATTGGTTTAATTTCATGTAGCCCAGGGTAGCCTTGAACTCCTGATCTCCCTGCTTCCTTCTCCCAAGTGCTGGGATTAAAAGTGAATGCCACCACCACTGCCTGACCTCTATGGTTAACTAGTAGCTAACTCTGCCCTCTGATTTTTAGGGAAGCTTTATTTGTCAGAACACACACACACACACACACACACACACACACACACACACACAAACACCACATGGTGTAATCTGTGACATAATTGCACTGAACACCACATTATGGGTTTCCTTTGGTCTTAAGTGTGACAGGAGATGCTAGACTCTTATGAGAAAGTTGGTAACTTCTTCATGAAGTCTCTTTCAGTGGGACAGTTTTCGTTGTGAACATGGGAGCTGCCTTCCAAGCACTGTTGTGGAATAGGAATGACTAGTTAAGTTTACCAAGTCCCCCCACTGAGCTACAAGGGTAGAATAATCCATTTCTGATCACAGAATTGTCACACCAATGCCAGGATGAGCTTGTCAAGAGGCATTCAGGAAATCCCTGGTCAGTTTCCCAACATGGAAGCAGGGCTGTCACCTCTGGTGATGCTTTTCCTGAGTATACTGTCCCGAAAATGGCAGCTTTTATTTCTAAGTAACAACAAGGCCATTTGAGTTTGGCTGCTCAAACTTAGACAGAAATTTTAGGGTGGCTTAAGTAAGAAATTATGAAGTACTGATGTAGACGAAGATGGTGCTTATGAGTTCTTATGAGAACTTATATGGGGCTGAGATTAGGTTTTACTTTCTAACTTTTAGATTTAGTGAGGGAGAGGAAAACAGGGAAGGGGGAAAGAAGGGATGAAGAGGGAGAAGGGAAGGGGAGAAGAGAGGGAGGGAGTGGGAGACTGATTTGTGGAAGAGGGGATATGTTAACAAGGTGTACACGTTGAAGCCTAGATTAATTTTAGAGTGGAAAACTAGTGAGCAGTTCCCAGCCATGGAGCACTAACACACATGAAGACCTAGACTTTGCTTGTACTCTTTTCTTCCTGTGTAAAATGGAATCTATCTTACCCAACTTCCTAGATTCAGCAGGTAAGACATGTTTACCCAGTCCCCACGTAGGTGGGTTGGTTGAAAAGACATTTTCCAATTGCAATGAGGAGTTTTGAAGACTAAAAGGAGAAGGGTAGTAGAGCCTCTTGTCTTCATTGGCTTTTTGAAGTGTAGCAGTATGAGAGGCTTTGACAGAGGATCTTCCATCTGTCCTCCTGGTGAGAGCCTTGGTTCTGATCAACCGGACACACATACACTGATACAGTTCTTTTGAGGTGGAATTCTTAAAAGTAGGTTTAAAGCATGGTTAAACTTCCAGACAGATTCCATTTTATAATTACATTCTGTTTTCGATGAAATTATCTCCACGAAAAGCATACTGTTTATTTGGAAAAAAAAGCTTTGTGGTTGTTTTTTTTTTTTTCAGCAGTCTTTTGGCAATCATATAACTGCAAGAATTCATAAATCTCATCTTTGCACACCTCTCAATGATAACTCCCACCCCTTAACCTGCAAAATTATACATTAGGTCAACATGGCAGGTAAACTTTAAATTTGATCTGACCTTTAAATGATCAATTCATTCCCTAAAAGAATAATTTCTCCATGCAAGACCTGGAGCTTTCACTTGTAGATGATGATCAGGCATCACAATCTTAACTACAGTTTCCAAATACTCTAAACTGTTCTTTATCCAGTCCCTGCTTCCCTCCTGACAACATTTCCCTCCTCTTTCCCTGGTCCTTTCTAGCCACCCCTATAGGTGATCTGTTTTCCTTTTAAACTTACTAAACTTGTTTTTGCCACAGAGTCTCTGTACTGCTTCTTCCTTCTGGCTGTGAATGTTTCCTTTTCTAAGTCTGCCTAGTTGTTAGGTAAGCTATAGTGTTCATCTACCAAGGCAGACACTGGAAATTGGAAAGAGGAAGTCCGGCTGGGTAAACATTAATACATCAAGTTTCATGAGCCAAAATATATGCTTCTATGCTCACCATTGTATCATAGTAGAGATAGTTATAAAACAAGAAGGAGCTGAAACTTTATTGAAGTAGAGGATAGGAAAGCTGTAGTGGATTGAATCTATGGTCTTTGAGAGGAGGCATATGGAAAATATCAGGATGAAAATAAAGAGGATAGGGGTAACTGAGCTAAGCTAAAAGGTAATGTGAGGACCATAGTGTAGGGCAAAAGGCAGGCATGAAAGCCAGAAGAATCTCCCTGGGTCACTTCTCACTGTCATAGTTTCTGGGAGTTTCATTCAGCTAAGAGTATGACAAGTATCTGATAAAGTTTGATTCCTTGATGACTATTCTCAGTAATTAGGGGAGACACTAAAAGAAGTAGCCACTCTAATGTTAGAAAACATACAGATGTTTTATAGTTTAGGAAAGTACATTTCAAAACATATTAAAGGAACTAGGGACTGTCACAGAAGTTGGACTAGGTTGGCGGAGCTAGTGAAGCATGAGCAGGGAGGAAGAGAATTATGAGGCTGTGAAGGTGGACTCATTCACTGAGGAGCTCCAGACACAAACTATAACAAAGGAGAAAACAAGGAGTGATTTTCCAGAATGTAGCAGCCAGAGTTGGAGAATCTCTACTCTTGATTTTACCTGTTTTGTCTAATAAGGGTATTTTTATACAGAGGTAGAAGACAAAAAAGGAAGAGAGAGAACCCCAACTTTGGAAATGTTATAAAATATTGACAACTGCAGAGATGAAGACGACCTAGGAGAGCTAGCTTGGCGACCTTCAGCCTCCACAGGATGAAGAAAAGGCTGCTAGAAGGCTTTGAAGGGTAGTCAATGACTTACCACCACATGAACTAGTATATCTCTCAACTCTCAGCAGAAAAGCTTCTTCTTGAAGTAAACAACAATTAATACAGAGACCCACAACTGGTCAACATATAAACTGTGGAGTGCTGTGCCCTAAAATGGGCATCTATGTCATCCTATATCTCCCTAAAGGTCCAGTGGACATATACCCACAGGGAACAATGCTTTCTGGACACAACAGGGCAGTTGCACACATGAACTCACAGTCATTGCGACAGCATTCACAGGACCTGAGCAAATTCAACCCAGATGTGATCCCATCAAGGAGGGAAGTCCTACCCCTAGCTGAGGAGATATTGGCAATTGATAACTGCTAGGAGAGGAAGAGTCAATTTTCTTTAAGGATATGATTCTTGGTAGGTCAATCATATTTAAAAACAGGCCTTAAACCCAAGAGTATTTAGAAGGCACTAATTAGTTTCCATGGATTGAAAAGAAAAGAAAAGAAAAAAAGAAAAGAAAAGCAAAGAAAAGAAGAGAAAAGAAAAGACAAGATGAAGTTGGGTACGTGTGGAGGTGGAAAGGATCTTGGAAGAGATGCAGGAAAGCAAATGTGATCAAAATATACTGTATACAATTCTCAAAGAATTAACACACACAAATGTACAATCATACATGTATACATATACATACATACATACATATATATGCATATATAATATCTTTGAAGTTAGGAACTAGATAGATTATGTATTAAAGATATCTTTGTAGTTCAGGGGCAAATAGGTGGCTCAGAAGTTAAGCGCACTTGCTACTCTTTCAGAACACCTGAATTTTGTTCATAATACCCACGTTGGATATTTTACAAATGTTTGTAACTCCAGTTCTTGGGAAAATGACACCCTTCTAGCTTCCAAAGGCACCTACATGCAAGTATACGCATATACACGTACTCTCACAGATACACATAAATAAATAATAAAATAAATCTCAAAAAGAGAATGCTATGAAGGCTAAAATAGATAAGGGGTGGTCTGAAAGGATATACATGTTTACATGACTCCAAACCGTCAGATTAGAGAAATTGTATTCAATTACAATAGGATAGGATATTATATTTAGTAATCTTTCTGGACTTA
This sequence comes from Peromyscus eremicus, assembly GCF_949786415.1. NCBI lineage: Eukaryota > Metazoa > Chordata > Mammalia > Rodentia > Cricetidae > Peromyscus > Peromyscus eremicus. Next base: position 110,200,822 of record NC_081419.1, read on the forward strand.
ATGCTGACTTAACCACTAATAGTCAACTAGAAAAGATAAAAATTTCGTTTCATGAAGATATAGAATAATTGAAAAAAACCAAAAACAAAATGAGTACTGTTGTGAGGATCAAACTGCAGAAATCACAGATGATTCCATTTGATATGAACCCAAAATGATTGTTCTTAAATTTTTTGGTTTTAAGAATCCCCTAAATTTATTCAGGATCCAAAAGACTTCTGTTTATGTGAGAATTAAAAACTATCTACTGTATATGTTAAAAATAAGAAGCTGCTTTAAACTGTGATTTTTCACTACATTATCATTATTATTATTACTGATTTTTTTAAAGGCAGAATTTCTCTGTGTAGCCCAGGCTGGCCTTGAGCTTGGAGATCTGCTCGCTTCTGTCTCCCAAGTGCTGGAATTAAAGGCATGCACCACCACCACCCAAATAAGATCTTTTAGGCGTCAACCATGACAGTGTGATATATGTCTCTTTCTGGAAAAGCCTGCTGTATCCTCAGTAAGTAATGAAAGAGAATGACAAATGACTCTCAATTACTATGAAAATAGTTTTGATCTTGTAGACTTTTCAAAGAGCCGAAGGTTCCCAAGAGTTCCAGATTGCACTATGAAAACCAAGCACTCATATGTTCATGATAATTTTATCTGTTATAGCACATACTTTGTAGCATCCTTCTGTAGAAAAATGAGTAAGATATAAAAAGTTACAATTTAAACTAAACTCAAGTCCTCTGTACTTATTTTTTTTTCAATCTTAGGTGAAAAAAGGAAGTTCAAGAATAGTTATATAGTATGACATAACAATAAAGTTTAAATATACCAAAATATTTAGAATTATTGCTGTAATACTAATTCAAAATTAGAAAGAAATAAAAAACATTAAGTTGTGCTGATCATGTGAGGCAGAAGTTGTGATGACTTTTATGTTTCTGCCTTTTGTTGTAACTATTAGAATGATTTCTGGGCTGTAACAAAGGGAAAGGATTAACATGATGTGCTAGCTTTAGTCCAGTGAAAACAATGACTTCTTCTTTATTTTGAGGCAGAGTATTGCTGTGTAGCCCAGAGTGGCCTGGAACTCACACTCCTCTTAGTTTTGTTTCCCATGTGCTGGGATTACAGGCACACGGCACTGTATTCATCAGGAATAGTGGTAGTTACAGGGTGTTGTCCTATTCATCAGAGCATCTAGAGTTTGTTATAAATGCAAACCAGTGAGGGAATCCAGACACAATGAATCAGAATCTTCAGGGTGATGTTAAGAAGGAAGAGGATTACACTAAGCCTCTCAAGACCAAGTTTGAAACTCAGTAAGAACAAAAATATACAACCATTCAACCTCCCCTTTGCATATAACACAGTTAATTCAGAAACAACTTGGCTAATATTGCTTATGATGTTCTTATGAACAAAACAGTTAAGTATGAAAAACAGTTTTGGTGGGAGAAGAAGAGATGTTAGAAATTGAACCCATTGAACATATGCTAAGCACAGACTGTATTACTGATCTGCATTTCCAGCCCTTGTCAAATGTTTAAAAAGAATCCTCTCCTTTGACTATTCAGAAGATCTCAGTCACTTTGCTTGGAGGTGCAGCCTTGTTGAAGTAGGTGTGGTCCTGTTGGAGGAAGTGTGTCACTGGGGGCAAGCTTTGAGGTTTCGGAAGTTCAAGCCAAGTCTAGGGGCTCCCTGTCTCTTCCTGCTGTCTGTGGATCCAGATGTAGAATGAGTCTGCAAAGGACAGGTGTACCTTTGCAAGGTGTAGGCAAAATAGGTAAGCTGGAGTTTCTGAACAAGAGCAATGGGAGTTATGATCCACCAAAGAGTACTGGTTGCTGTTGTAGATTTCTACTCAGGTAAACCTTCCTGAAGTCTGCTGTCCAGTGCTGAAGACCACCATTTAACCACAACTAAGGGAAGATACACTTCTTTCATGGGGTCACAATTCTAATTCAGCCAGCTAAAGAGATAATAGAATCTTCTATCACTTATCAACTATGTCCCTTATTTATATCTTTTAGAATCACTTTACACATAATTTAACACAATTTATCCACTATCCATGCTTGTACAGAGTAAGTACTAGTATAATGAATGACAGAGAAACGTAAATTTTGTTCTTTGTTAGGATTGGAAGACACTGGAGTGATCTGTTGGATAATATTCTGCTAAACATCTATGATGTTTTACTCCCATGGAGAGCTTGTAAACAACTGTCTGATAAACTATGGCATTTTTTACCCTGAGGTAAAGAAGAAGCTGCAGCATCTGAATTGTCTTTGTACTAAGTGAGCATATCTGAAACTTAATGAGTTGGTATTCTGCTTCTATACAGTTGTCAACCTGAACATTCCTTGTCTAAAACCTACCAGCTCTTTGTCTGGGTAAATTATAGCCTATTCAATGACTGAAATTATTAGTTAATATTTGAAATAGTTCTTTCTTAGACAAGGAAGATAAATTTAAAGAGACACATATTTACCATATAAATTATACATATGGAAACATACATGTGAGTTTTTGTACATACCTGTAAATATGATTTATTGTATTGAAATCTATTATCATTACATCATTTACAATAGTAAGCATAAATATTTTGAGAGCAAATAGAAGACAATAGAAATATGTACAGAAAAATATTCAATTAGGGCTGTTGCTGATATTATCATAGAATATGGATATTACTGACAGAAATAAAAGTTCATTTCATAGCTTAATTTTACACCTAAATTTTAAAATAATCAGTATCTGAAGACAGACTACATTATTTTTTATGTGCCACAAAATGAAGACTAACTGTGGCTAATATATGGATATTTTTAAGTTACCCGGTCTTTATGATGAAACATTAAATCAGATCAGATCATGGTTCAACGTGACAGAATCCTCGCATACCTTCATGGGTGCCAGCTGTATGGGAGTGATGCATGATGGATCCACCATGGGCTTGGGCCTGTTGGCCGTGTCTGCTAACAGGCTGTGCCACTGCTGGGGAAGGCCAGTAAACTTCTGCTCCTGTGGATCAAAGCCAGTGTGAACCCTGTGTTCGAAGTTGGATGGGCCAGATATTTCAATCTTTTTCTTTTTCTTCCCAAACATGATGTAAAAACCTGCGAAATACAAAAAGAAAACAGGCAGTTTATTGTATTTTTGCCACCAGAAGATAAGAAACTTATTTTAATTAATCATTCAGTTACATCATTTTAGTTATCTCTCACAGTACTAAGTTCAAAGTTAGTTCTAAGATAAAAGTTAGCTTTTTCAGCCTGTATAGATTAGATACATTAGATTTCATTCTCAATCTTTGTTCTTGTCTTGAGTGATCCCTGTGGATTACAGTTGCTTGTCCCATGGATGCTGAATTTGGCCCATGTGACCTGCACTGATCAATGGTCTAGATAATAAGCCAGTTTGGGGTGGGGGTGCTTGGAGGCTCTGTGTGTCCCTACCCCAATGTACTTGCCATGAAGATTCCTCAGGTAGATTATACTTCCTAATCCTTGGTTTTAGAAGAACAGATGTATGAAACAGACATAAGCGCATCCTAGAGTCAAGACCCAAATGAGCCATTGTTAAGCCACAGCTGACAGATGTAAGGATGTTACACATGAAGTTATGTTTCCAACTTGTTTCTCAAATAACATTACTGAAGCAAACGCTGACTGATTCCCAAAGTGAAGCACCTCGAAGTTTGGTATATAGTCAAAATCCAAAACACATATAAGACAAAATAACATTATATATATATCAACATGAAAAATGCGCTAATAATTACTCAGCATATAAATCAGTTATTATAGGTAGAAACAAATATTTATCAAATACTTAGAAAATCACCTGCCAAAGTAGGTTCTGTAAGTATTAACTGCAGCAAATGGTAACACTGTGCTTCATGGTTCTGGCAGCCTGTGACATAACTTAGCTTCGAATACTGGGTCATCATGCATTACATGTGAGTACCATGTTTTAGGTGTGTGCTTTTTGACCAAGGGTACTCACCTGTGAGTAGGATAAACAACGTCACTTGGGGAATCCTTCCACACATTGCCATGGAGTTTGCAAAAGTTACTAAGAATATGTCTTGGGGGACTTAAACATTTACTTTTCTTTCTTAGAGATCCTTATAGCAGTGTATAACCATTCTGACAGGATTGAAGATATTCTACAGAGAGACATTTGTGCCACAGAAATCCCACACTGGGAGAAGGAAAAGGCTGAAGCCTGATGCTGACCAGGGAGGAGTTTGCCACAGTGCTGAGATTTCACACAGTGCTGAGAATGTGTTAGAGTGCTTTTTAGGAGAGACTGGAGAGTGGTGCAGACAGCAGTGTTAGGCAGAACCACACTGTGGCCTGAAACAGTGAGCTATACACACTTTTTGCCCTCTATTTAAACCTAAGCCTTTTACTAATCCCAGAAGACAGAGCTGGGGTTCACTGGACCTCTTAGTTCATCATAATGTGGCCACATAGACTGAATATTCTTTTTCTGCCTTTCCACATTACTTGTTAGTTTGATTGGTTTTTTTGGGGATGGGTGGCTCAACCTGGCTTGCTAGGATGCTGTTAGGGTGCAAGCACCAGCTCAGATCATTCCAGTGATGATAGCTCAGGTGGTCAGAGCTTTGTGCCTATTAATACCATCTCTCATTTCCTCCCTTTATTCCATTTTGCTTCTCTTCTTCCTTGATTAGACCCTCTTCCTTCTTCTCACCATTTATTGCTGTGTTTTAGGCAGTTTCTCTTCTGCCTTCCAGCTCTCTCAAGACCCTACTTTATCTTCCATTAGCATAAACATTCTGTTACAGACATACGATCATCCACAGTCCCAATTCCCTCTCATCTGCTAAAATTGGGCTCTGAAATGTTCCCAAAGGCTCAAGTATTGAAACTTGGTTCCAGGAGGGGGGTGCTATTGAGAGATGATTAGCTCATGTAGGCGTTTTTTTTTTTTTTTTTTTTTTCGAGACAGGGTTTCTCTGTGTAGCTTTGTGCCTTTCCTGGAACTCACTTGGTAGCCCAGGCTGGCCTCGAACTCACAGAGATCCACCTGGCTCTGCCTTCCAAGTGCTGGGATTAAAGACATGCGCCACCACCGTCCGGCTCATGAAGGCGTTTAACAGGGCTGTTTGGAAGTGGAATCTGTTGGGTCATACAAATCTTTGATGGGCATATTTTGACTCTGACCCTGGCCCTTGCTTCCTGGTCCACATGAAGAAATTGTGCTCACTGCTATGTTTCTTCTCATTCCAGGACCAGTGTCATGGGACTTAGTAACCATGGACTAAGTCCTTGGAACCTGTGAGCCAAAATATACCTTTCCTTCTTCAAAGTGATTTTCTCAGGTCTTTCATCACAGGAAAAAGATGTGAAGAACATAGAAAAAAGCCCTCTGTCCTTTATGGATTCTACTTCAGAGTAACCTGGACATCAATGAAAGATGGCAACAGCTCAAATATTTTGTTGATTTTTTTTAACCTTAAAAACATTTAAAAGAAATTATTTAGCTGGGTCTCATTTTCATGCCTTTAACTATATACTTGGCAGGCTGAGGTAGAAAGAGTGCCCCAAATTCAAGGCTATTTTGGGCTAAGTAACAAGTTCTTGTTCAGTCTGATCTACAGAGTAAGACCGTGTCTAAAAAACACAAAGTAAAGCAAAAACAATATGAAAAAGTAATTATTTAGACACTTTAATATATAACATATCACACACTATAAGGGAGTTAATACACACAGGTCTGATGGTCTTGAAACTTGGGGACACTGAACTGGAAGTGTAAGGAAGTGAAGGGATCAGGAGAAAAGGCTGTTGCAGGAACAGCCTGCAGAGTCTGAGTCCTCTCTCGCTCTGACTCCAGATTTGGATATATAATTTGCTGTGGTCTGTGGGACCAAAAATAATAGAATACAAGTATTCGATGTGCTGACCTATCAGGGCTTACCCTCTTGCTGCTCTCAGAACCTGAGGTCCACATAAGTAAAAAAGCCATGTTATTCTGTTGTAGCACACGTCATCTGTCATATCAGCCATCCCTTGCTAATCCCCAGCAGTAGAGCTGCTTATTGGATCTGTAGCTCTTTGCATGGGACAGACCATCAGCTAGAAAACTACTCAGAAGAGCTGCATCCTCAGTTTCTGACCTACCAAATCAGGACGCAAATACTTTGGACCATAATTTTTGGAAGCTGATTGTTACATAGAGACAAGCTAATAAGAACCACCTATCACCTCCTGCATAGCATCTTTATGCACTCACCACTTTTTCAGTTTTTGATGCTCCAAAATTTCAAATAGCAACATCTAATCTGGGCAGCTACATCAGTCATCACATAATTGCCTTAAATGCAAAAGAGTCTTAATTGTGATGCCATAACCCTGGTAGTTCACTGCTTGGAGCATTTTTAGTTGAAGAAAATTACAAATTATTGACTCTATAAACCACTTTTTGGCTTTATTTGCTGAACAAAGAATACATCCAAAAATATAATTTGGTCATTCATTGGCTGAGTCAGTTTGACATTTTAGTAGACTTTTGTTTTCATAATTTTCAAAAAGAAAAAGTCATTTGGGAAGAGTTTGTACATATTCATACCTGAACAAGCAATGAAAACTCTAGAACAAATATTTTTAGAACTAGAACAGAGATGTCTTGCTATTTCCTTTTTCTTCTTGAATTTTCCAGAGGCTGCTACACCATTCAAGTGAGTGCATATAAAAAGAGAATATAAATGAATTAACAATGTACCTAGGAATGGTGAAGAGCAAACCTGTGGCTGAATTAACTTAAGCCTACAACATCCTGTGGTCCTATATGCCATTATTTAAATGTTATGAATCACAGATCTACATGACTAGTAAGATCAAGTTTTCAAAGGAAACAGTTGTGCATGATAGCATATGCCTGAAGTCTCAACACCCAGGAAGGTCGATTGTCACAGGCTTGAACAAATAATGTTCTCCATAGTGAGACCATGTTTCAAAAACAACCAACCAACCATTGGAACAAGTCAAGAAAAGACAAAACAAACCAGCAATAACAATAAAGAGTCACAGAAGAAGAAATGCAAAAAGAAATTGAAAAAAGAAATAGTTCAAAATCCTAAAGCAATATCTTAGTGAAATTCTCATCTGACTGAATCAGAAATAGGATCTCAGAGATTTGTAGTGATGGTCTCTCCAGAGCACTCATTACAGCTTCCATTCAGATGGAAGATGGAGACAGTGTCCTGATGGCCCTTAGCACCAGGTAACAGAGGGACATCCAGTAACAATATGGACATATGCCTGGTAGGTGTATTTGTCACTTTTCTTGTTGACATGAGAGAATACCCTGACAAAAGCATGTAAGGAAGGAAGGGTTTCTTTTGGCTCAAAGTTCTGGGGCACAGTACAGCATGGCAGTGAAATCATGCCAGCAGCACCTAGAGAAAGTTTCTCATTTGTGTCTACATCAAAAAACAAAGAGAGAGTTTAATGCTAGTGCTCAGCTCATTGTTATTTTATTTTTGTGGGACCCTTACTCATGGAATGGCACTGTCATATTTAAGGTGGCTACTTCCATCTCAATTAACTCTGTCTAGAAATTCCCTTATAGACATGCCCAGAGGCTTGTTTCCATAGTGATTCAAATCTCACCAAGTTGAAAATCAAGATTAGCCATCATGGTAGGTGCCACCTTTGTGATGTGTCCATAACTGCTTAGAGTACTGAATGTTCAGTGTGTATGATGCCACATTCACAATAACCCTGTGACAGAAATTCTGAGAAGGAACCCACATTTGATGACTTGAAGAGAGGACTCATGGATCAGTAGAAACCTATGGCTATGATTTAGTACAAGGAAAGGATTAAAAAGTAGGAAGGGGAAAAAGTACACAGACCAACGCTGGACGAAGCAAGGCACTGGGTTTCAAGGGCTCTTCTTCAGTGCACCCACATAGGGCATGATTAATTACTGTAACACTAGACAGTGATGTTACAAGTGAAATGCTGGATATTAGAGAAGCTTCAGGTGGTGCATGAGGATTGTACTCAGTGCTGTCACATCTCTGCCCTCAGCTTAGTCTACAATAAAATTTAAGGTTCCAGAAGGAAAGCAGGGATTTAGTGAAAACTACAGTGTTGTTGCAAACAGTGACCAATTCTTCCAAGGGGCTGGTGGGAACCTTTCTAAGATCTAAATTCCCAGATGAAAACCCAGGATCAACCTTATACACTGACTTTTCTAAGACACGCAGTTTAAGACTTGTTTTATTAACTCTTTCCACAGAGAAGAATAAATGGATTAGAGAGAGGTTGAATTAGAGACTCAGAGCCTCAAATCCATGTTTTTAATCAGTATGTAAGGAACCCCTGTCCTGCATTAGCCAGATAGACCACCCTGTCCTTCCCAAGGACCCCATGAATGGGGACAGTGAGCTTTAAAAAAGGAACTGTAAGAGTCTGAATGCTTCTGGGGTCCTCTTGTCAGTGTCAGGGGTGGGGGGAACAGCCTAGTACTGCTATCTGCAGCTTCAGAAGCTCCCCACTTAGGGTACCCATGCAGCAAGATCTGAATCTTTGACTACACCATAAAAGATATTCAGGATAAGTCAGATTAAAGCAGAATTAGGGTTTATGAAGTTGAGATAAAAGATAGTGTATACTTTAGACCTGTGCACTGGTCTTCAGGAAAAGGGACACCCTTAGGTATCATCACAGTGGACAACCCCTCACGGGAATCTAGGCTCTTACGTCACATTGCTAAAGGAGTAATTCACAGTCAGATTTCAAGCTGAAGTGAACTTTAAGATTAAGAAAACAATATGAGTTGGCTGACTCGTTTCTCCTAATGGATTTCCTTTTGTGAATGCAACTGTAAGGTCATCCTATGAGGTATATTGCTTAGACTGGGGCTCAAAGAAGAGTATTAATCCAGAAAAACTCAAGTTCACGAGCATTCTGGTCCGAAGTAGGCACAGTTCATTCATTGCTTTTAACATCATTATTTGTATTTAAGGAAGCAAGCATGGTCTCTGACTTCATGTTGGGTTCTAGAGAGAGGGGCTTCTTTCTCTTTCCATTTCAACTTAACTTTTACTGTCCTTCTACCCTGCCTCACTCTGCAGTTTCTCCAAAAAGGTACTCTCTTTGAAACTAAAAATTCTGTTGTTGAGCAGTCAAGGCTGAAGAGCTACCCAGGCTCTATTGAGCAGAGAATGCATGTCCTGGAGAATGAAGGGTCCTGGAGGGTTGGCAAGTGTATAACGAAGGACATGGCATCTCTCATGCTCTGGAGTGTCAGCAGACCTTCTTTCAGAACAAGTGGGTGGATATATTTTATTACAAAACAATTGCTATAGGTTTAAAATTTGTCACTTGAAGAATGGCAACAATTGTTTCCTCCTTCCTTTAATATCCCCCAGCTATCCTAGCTGAGCATCAACTAAAGTGGGTTCCTGGAAACAGCAGCTGCATGGAAGGCAATCCAAGAGGTAGGTGGAGGAGGACAGTTTTCTCAGCCAAATACAATTTCAGAAGGAAGTGTTAGACATTTCCTTTGTGGGGCATTCTTCATTATGTAATTTATTACCATGATCCCATAGAAGTAAGGAGGATGATATGGAACAGACCCTCAAATTCTTATATTTCCTCCAAGACAAGTCTTGGAAGAGACAAGGATGTCTAAATATTCAAAGTGTACTGACATCTTCATGGGTTTCTCAGTCTCCAACCTGCCTTCAAAGACATCCCAGCTCTGGGCTCTGCTTTAGTGGGCTCTACTTTAAGCATGTATAGGATAATAGTGCCTGGATGTAGGTACCTCCCTGTTTAGAACTACACTAGCAGGAATGGTGAACAGAGATAAGGAGTGGACTAGCTGGCGAGAGATGAGTCCAAGGACAGTTGAATCAGTGGTTTATGCTGGTGGCACAGCACTTTGCTAGGGACAGAAGAAGTTACTTCAGCTCTACTTATCTTGTACCAATTGAGTGACAAGACACTGCTTTGTATATGTAAACTCACATATACATTGCACAGTGATTTGTGTTATATGAGCTAGTCAATCACCTGTATGGAAAAGAAAGCTGAGGACTAGCAAATGAGTGTGACTAAGTCCATCTAAGTAGAAAGATACTGAAGAGGGACTTCAAGCCAGGCAGTTCACCCACTGAGAAACGGCTTGCACACTGTGCTCCTTTACCGTAAATACCTGTCCTGCCTCTAGTATGTGGCATACCCCAGGGCCCCAGAAGTTTCTGAGAACAGAGTCTTGATCTCTAAATGAGCTGACTCCAGATATTAGGAAGACACTAGAAATAGCCTTTTGAAAACAGCACAATAATAGTAATCATGAAGAACCACATATTCCTTGGCATGAGGCAAACTCTGGATCAAGTGAGGCTGCTTCTGAGAATTCTATGACATACTACCTTCCTTTTACAAGCATGTCACAAGGCTTTCAAATAACTTGATTTGTCTAAGTGGTCTGGTTAAAGGGTGGCAAAATCAAATTCAGATCTAAGTCTTCCTCACTTCATACCTGCCTCTGAAGTGTTGCTATTGACCAGCAGACTGCAAAGCACTATATTATCCTCTGTACTAAGGCAGGTTCACTTCAAAAGACATTTAAGCACAACCAGGGATTATGTGTATGGATCAAGCCTGGGATGCGTAGGCATGGGGAGAGGATTCCTCCCAAACACCACTAGACTTCATAATTTGGAGATAAAAAACAACAAAATACACATCACTTTGGGAGATGAAAGTGTTTTGGGATTTTTATAAATAGGTTGTTACAAAAAGAAAATGAGAATCTTCGAGAAAGACAAGAACTGAAATAGCCCCACCTATGAGAATCATGGAGCAAATGGGCCTTTTGCTGACATGAACAAAATAGGAATAAAATAATTTAGAAAAGTAGGCAAGATTAACAGATTGTGTAATAAAGTTAAGTTCTTATGCACAATAGCAGAAAATTAAAGGATAGAAGTGTTTAAAAAGTATTTATATATAAAACTATATATATATATATATATATATATATATATATATATATATATATAAAACTATATATATATTGTCTTAGGATTTTTATTGCTGTGAAAAGACACCATGATCATGGAAACTCTGTAAAAGAAAACAGTTTCAGAGGTCTAAACCATTATCATCATGGCAGGAAATATGTTTGCATGCATGTAGACATGGTGCTGGAGAAGGAGCTGGGAGTTCTATATCTTGATCCACAGAGAGCAAAAGGGATCCGTGTCTACACTGGGTATAGCTTGAGCATATGAGACCTCAAAGCCTTCCCTCACAGGATACACTTCCTTCAACAAGGCCACACCTACTCTAACAAGGCCACACCTCCTAATAGTGCTACTGTTTATGGACCAAACATTCATACACATAAGTGTATGGGGTCATTCTAACTCAAATCCCCACATCTAGTGTATATGCATGTTTCTGTGTGTGTGTGTGTGTGTGTGTGTGTGTGTGTGTGTGTGTGTAGTAGGTTGACTCCAGTTACCTGGTATAGCTCTCCTTGAAAAAATGTGTCTGCCACTTCCCCACAGGACAGTGTAAGTGAACACTTCTCTACTAGGCACTTCTTGCTGGGAGGAGAGACACATTAGCCTGACCTAAAAAGTATTGGGTGCAAGCACAGTGAGGGCAAATCTTTCCTTGAAGATAACAATCAAGGAAAAATACATGCTTACTATGTCATGCATGTGTATAATGGGATTTACATATGCTTAAAATCATAAAATATATATTGCCTATGCACAAGCAAATCATCCAAAGTTGTATAACAGCCCATATATAAGTCAGGGCAAGGAACCACCCCATGTCTGCCTCTGGGGATTGGCTCTTCTCTCTACTTAGACACATAAAAGAACTCCAAAAAGAACCTGAGGTTCTTGAGGCATATGCTTACTGGGGCCTGTGCAATATGTGCTACACATTTACTCTCACTGTTAGTAAGTCTATACTTCACTACCACTACTCTGTATCTTGTCCAGTTTTTATTGTTTGAGATGCAAATGATCGGGGCATTGCATCATGGGATACCATGAAACTACCTCTAGTCATTTGAATGTGTGTGTGTGTGTGTGTGTGTGTGTGTGTGTGTGTAAAAACTTGGGAAAATGAATTGGTAAAACCCAAAGAAATGCCATGGTAAACCGGAAAGAACTGTAGATTGTCAGGGAGTGTGTCAGCAGTTGTTATGTTTCATATACTTTGTGAACTAGGTATTTTTTCCTGAGGTATTTTAAATTAATACTTAGAAATTTTACATTAGAATAGCTTCAAATTATTCAAAATCTGTCCTTTGGGTTGATGTTCCTATAAACAAGATTGATTTTCATGGTTCCAAAGTAGAAAGAGTTACCCAGCACCACTCTGAATGGTCCTGAGTAGTCATGCACAGATTTCAAAAGCTGCTGTCCTTAAGAACTACTTGGATGAGAACTTGACCTCCCTGCTGGGACCAGTGCATGAATTCATAGTTTGCCAGTGGTGTGGCATTCTTGTGGGACTTCAATATCTTAGAGACTAGAGAATGTTCACACAAGACAGAACCCCTCTACTATCCATTCAGAGACTCGCCCACCGCTTGTATTATTCATGACTATTTTAAACTATTTTCAGTTCTTTGGTACCTTAATCCCTGACCCTAGACTGGCGCTTAAAGCTTGATGTGTTTTTTTTTTTTTTTAAAAGCAAGATGGCATTTTGTGAAACCATTTTCTTCATGAAATTACCTAAAACAGCAAACACTAAAACAAATTTATTATACAATATCATTTCCCCCTTGGACACACTGAATGCTTACTGTAGCATTGAGGTTGAAAGCTGAACCTGTTTGGCAGAACCTCAGCCCAAGTTCTTCGGCACCTTACAATTCTGCAACTCATGGCAAATTACTCTGCTTACTTCTTAGAATGTGTATTTGAAAAATGGAACATAATAACCCCAGCTGGATGCTGTCAGGTATCAAAAAAGTCAGACAAGAGATTAGATCTGAGCTGGGCTCATCCCTTGAAGGTTTCTGACAAACCTATTGTAGCATTTTAAGATAACTATGGTAGTGAGGACTGTACAAAAACGTTACTGTACTAAATCTCAATGAACAGTGTGTCTAACAGGGATTAACATGGTGAACTTGATGTTACACACATTTATACTAATAATAGCAGTAATAGTAGATGGGGTGCAGATATGTGCTAGGATCTCAGACATGCATGGAATGAAGGCGTTATCTGACAAGAGCCATATTGCAGATGAGGCTGGGACAAGACAAGATGGGGAGAGCTGAGCTCAAGCTATTAGACAATCTTTGTTCATGTCCCCCTCAGCATCTCAAACAGTATTGGAGGAGTAGAGTTGACCTTTAACTCCTTCTCTAACAACTAATTACTGATATGGTTTCAAGCCCTGTGACTAAAGTGAGAAGCTAACAACAATAGTGGACCATTAAAACGTCTAATGACTTTTCCAAAGGTCTTTAGTGTTAATTATCCCTTCCCTTATTCCTTCTTTTACCCTCTCATCCTTGACCTGATCTAACCCTTCCTGTCTCATTAATCACATTTAATCCTCTATACCACTGCAATTTACACCTCCTTAAAAGCTTCCCCAACAATGGACACTTATTAATTTTCTCATCTCTATAGTTTTCCCAAATGAAGCACACATATATCAGGACTAAAAGTTAACATCCGTAAGTAAGAGGAAACATGCAACATTTTTGTATACATAGATATATAAAGAGTTTAAATAGCATTACCATATAATATGGTGGCAAATCTCCTACTAGAAACCATAGACTAATTAAAAAATAGTCCAGTACCAGTAATGGGATACTTCTTTTGGAGTTGTTGGTCAATGAATTCCCATAGGTCTCTGAACACTGTAGGCTTTTGTCATTACTCTTGGTCCCTCACTTGATGGTTAGACCCTATTAATGAAGATACAACTCACTTAAGTCATAGAGTGTGGAGAAATAAAACTGGTACTCATCTAGAAGCTTCATCCCTACTAGATAGCCTTTAAAGTGCTGAAAGGTGTTACGCATGCTACCAGAGGAGAAGAGTAGTCATCAACTTTACCCAGCTGTGCACTCCAGGAACGACACTAATGACTAGCATGGCAAGATATGCCCCTTGTACAGTAGTGTCATGGGCATCATGGGAGTAACCAACTACTTTCTGCTTGGATTAAGACCTGCCCCACAAGATTAAAAACCATAACTGGCACCATTATTGAGGCCGAACCTGTGTCTAGACAGTCATAGGCTCTAGGGGAGAATCTATTGCTATTTTTCTGCTAAATGGACATAGTTTAAAACTAACTCCTACTTACTTATCTTTGTATCCATAGATTAATACATCTCTCATCCCTCACCAAAGAAGCTTCTTTTTGAAGCAGATGGTGATTAACACAGAGACCTACAATTGGTCAAGCCACAGAGAAGAAGTGACTGGAGAATGCTCAGCCATAAATGGGACATCTGTGTCACACTTCTCCTCCCAAAGCTCAGGGATCATTGAAGAAGAGAGGAATGAAAGATTGTAAAAGGTGTTGAACAACCATAAGGAAATGATATTTTCTGGATACAGCAAGGCAGCTGCACATATGAACTCACAATCATTGTGACGGCATGCACAAGACCTGTGCAGGATAAAGCCAGTCAAAAATCCGAGTATGAAGAGAGGAAGTGGGCACAAAGTCTCCTTATATGAGAAGCTATTGACAATTGATGGTTGCTGGCAGAGAGAAAGCCAGGTTTCTTTAAGGGACCCCTGAGAGATTGACCACACTTTAGTGGATGGCCACATACCCAAGAGGATAAGGATAGTACAAATTGGACTTGTTAGGTTTTTGTTTGTTTAAAAAAACGAATCACAAAGATGGGTGAATAGAGAAGGGAGATGTATCTGGGAAGAGTTGGAGGTGTAGGTGAATATGACATTTTATGAAGTTCTCAAAGAACTGATAAAAAAGAAAAAGAACATTCCAGCCACACAGATGCTAGAGACATAGAAAAAATAAGACCACTGAAATTAAAATACATGCCTTTAATGTATTTCTTAGGAGACAATAATTTGTCACTGACCCTTCTCATCAAGAGAATTTTCTTTTCTTAGTCTCATATATGTCATGAAGAACTTGGTAAATGTACTAATGGATATTTAAGTACTTTAGAAATACCTACCTGTGTCCAGATAATGTAGGCTTAATGACTGCCACTGGTAGAGGAAAAATGCGTCATTCAAAACTGTGTAGTAGAGGGGAAAGCACCAACCACACACCTCCTTATAGATATACATTAATCATAGAATTAGAACCAAGGAAAAATATACACCCAGATTTTAGCTATTCTACTTTTAGGGAAAATTTAATATGAATTATGTATTTGGGATTCAGTGCTAAAAAACTGGGATGAGTTCATTATATAATCTCAAAATGCAGTTGTTTTCTAAGGAGAAGGTGTGTATGTCCAGGATGTTAGTAATACATTCTTTCCTTTCCTTCCTTCATTCCTTCCTTCCTTCCTTCCTTCTTTCCTTCCTTCCTCCCTTCCTCCCTCCATCCCTCCCTTCCTTCCTTCCTCCCTCCCTTCCTTCCTTCCTTTCTTTTTTTTAAGCTTCAGTGTATGCTGAACAGGTCATAGAACAGTAGCTATGCTTGCTAAATACTTCTCCAGTGACAGAAAAAGAGAAACTGCTTGAATTCTGGCTGAGGAAAATAGTTATTCTTACATCTTGTTTCCATTTCTATTACACAGACTGTATAGTCGCTTGGGATCTTGCCCTATTTTCTTGTTGCAACTTCTCAGACTTGAGTCCTAATCCACCCAATACCCATCCTTTCAATAACAGTAGACCCTTTCTTCTTTGCGGATCCAACTTCTGTTTCCAAGTTCATTCTTTGGATGTGAACTCAGCCTTCACAACTGACTCCTGGTATCTCCCTTGTCCTTTTCTACTTCAGAAAATCCTTTTGATATTTTGCTCTGGTCACCATATGGTGATCCTATTTGCTTATTCCTTCTCATTTAAGCTTTCTGAATTTCCTCTAACTCTCTAATGCACACCCACAGTTGTATTTAGCACATCCATTTGTCCATCTCTACATTACGTAGGTTCTCAACATCATAGGACCTTTCTGGTTTAACTTAATTCTTCACACTGGCTTTAATCCATCCATCTCATTTTCTCACTATCCAAGATCCAAGACTGACAAAAGGCATGCTTAGAGGAAAATTCATTTAAATTCTGATCATTTCCATACTGTCATAGTGATACTACAATATTGAGATATGAATATCATGTGTTTCAAAGTAGTATCAACATAGTAGACATCCAAGAAGTCTTTAGAAGTATCTATTAAATGTTAAAATTGAAAGCCGCTATTTCACCACAGCCTTACTCTGAGTTTCTTTCCTCTTTATACTAAAGATCACAACTATGGAGAAAGTCTAGAATTTTCTTGAGCTTCAGGTGGGTGCTTCCAGATCCCTTTTTGGATTCTTCTTATTTTTGGCACTCAGCATCTCCAACACTTAGCTCATGGTCTTCCCACTGGCTCCATCTGCTCACTTTTTGTAGATAGCTCCTCTGATACACTGTACATCAAATTGCTGAAGCTAATTCTGAGAACAACTCAGACTTTCCCTTCTCCCTCACTGTGCACATACAATAATCTCCAACTTCAGTCTATCTTGTTCCTAAATGCCCACCACATCTGCACGTCTTTTAGAACCTCCACTGTACTAGTTTCTTCTTGCTGCTGTAACACATGAACACACATCAGATTAGGCTCTGGAACCTAACAGTTCTGGATGGTAAAGGTTTGAAATGAATCCTGCTAGGTGAAAATTAAGGTTTTGGTAATGCCATGTTCCTTCACAGGCCTTTCTAGGGATAAATCCATTTCTGTTCCATTTCAAGAGTTTAGAAGTGACTTGTTTTCTTTAGCTTTTGGGTGACAGCAATATCGCACACCTGTCTCACTGTTCTTCCATATTTCACATTACCCTCTTCTGTTCAACTCTTCTAATCTTGGGGGCCCTTGTGATTACATTGGGCTTATTGGCATAATGTATTTCATTATTATCTGGTTTCAGCAACTTATTAGCAGCAATAGCAACTGCAATGCCCCTTTACATGGGAACTCTCCAATTTGTGGTTTATTAGCAATACCAGCAGCCTCAACTACCACTTACAATGTAGCCTAATGCACTTACAGGTTACAGTGGATTTATTTTACCTTCTATATCCACCACTTTCATTCCCCCACCCATGTTTCCATCTTTCCCTGAGGTACTACAAACCCATCTGGCTAAGCTTCTCTTCGAATAAACTTGCATCCTTCCAAGTGATGACTCCACTCTGTAGGGAGACCCGTCTTTCTAAAATATAAATCTGTGCCTATTTCTTCTAAACCTTTTCTGTTGTTTTTCATTGACCTTATGAACAAACCAAACTCTTGTTTCAGCTCATTTCTACCTGGAGAAATCTTTTCTTTCATTCAGAAGCCTTAGTATCTCTTCCTCACCTTCATTATCTTAAAGCCTCCCATGCCTCCAGTTTCTGCATCTCCACCCAGTCCCTATCATCTCATCTCCACTTTTTTTTTTTTGGTTTTTCGAGACAGGGGTTCTCTGTATAGCTTTGCGCCTTTCCTGGATCTCACTCTGTAGACCAGGCTGGCCTTGAACTCACAGAGATCTGCCTGCCTCTGACTCCCGAGTGCTGGGATTAAAGGCATGCGCCACCACCGCCTGGCTCATCTCCACTCTTGAAAGAGTCCCTCTTCTGTTTTTAGATCAAATGCTACTTCCTCAGAGAAGCCTTTTTTGAATTGAGAATACCTTCCTAATGCTGCGACTATAGTTCCTCACGTCGTGGTGACCCCCAACCATGAAATTATTTTCCGTGCTACATCATAACTTTAATTTTACTACTATTATGAACCATAATGGAAATATCTTTTGGAGACAGAGGTTTGCCCAAAGGACTTCGACCCACAGGTTAAGAACCATTGCTCTATAGCCACTTGTATAACTATTGTTAGTTATTGTGCTGTAGAAACATTATAACATTATTTCTAATTACAAAAGTAACCCAAGCTGGCTATGGGTTATGGATAGAATAAGCAACACACACACACAACAGAACAAATGCTCAAAGTCGGCCACTACACTGTTCCTTCATAGCTCCTAGTCTGGACCTTTTTCTGCTTGTTTTTGCTGTCCCTGCAGACAAACTGGATTTTCATATATAAATGTGACCATACTATGTACACTACATAGGGTTTGCTTTGTGTGTGTGTGTGTGTGTGTGTGTGTGTGTGTGTGTGTGTGTGTGTGTGTGTGTTTGGACTGTTACATAAAAAAGAAAATCAAGTAAATATTGGTTCTTATGCCAATATACATATCACCGGTTCTTGTTTTATTAAAGTCTCCATGGCATTTTATGAAACAGAAGGTACTATAATCCATCTATTGATTTTTTTTATTAACATTTAAGGTTTATTTTGCTCTAAAATCCAACATCCCAGTGGGGCTTCTGGGACACAGACCATTCTACATATGTGCAAACATTTCCTCTGGAGCAGACTGTCAGCTCTGGAAACAGTGAGACAACAAACATGTTTGGTAGTTGGGAGGACCACCATCACAAAGCACACAGGCTGGGTTCTTCACACAGAGTGTTTTCTTTCACAGATGTGGGGGAGCTGATAATCCAAGATCAAAGTGTTAGCAGAGTTGATTCCTTCCAAGGCCTCTTTTCCTTGGTGTGTAGATGGCTGGCTTCCTTCTGGGTTGTCACCTCAGGCTTCCTTCTCTACATGCTAGAGTGCTAGCTTTCTTTTCTTATAGGGACACTGGGCATTTTAGACTATGACTAACAGTAACAACTTCATTTAAAGTTGAGTATCCTTTATAGATGCTGTCACCCAAATAGAGTCTCATTCTGAGGTTTTTGTGGCTAGAAATTCTTTAAATGTGAATTTTGGGAGGATACAAATCTGCCCATGATAACACATGGGTCATTGTTTTTCTAATGTTAGCAAATTGATTTTCAGGAAGCTTAGATGATTTTTCTTTCTGACAGAAGGTAAATTGGGTCTTCACTGACAAGCCATTAATCTGTTTAGTTGATTCCACCTTGTGTGGGACTGGTACATGGCAGGTGATCAATAAATATTTGTTCAGTATTCACTATGGCAAAATATTTGATATTTTGATAAAGCCAACCTGTGCTTTAACTAAATTGGGTCTTAACTTTTTTTGTTGTTTTTGTTTTTTGAGATAGGGTTTCTCTGTGTAACAACAGCCTTGGCTGTCCTGGAACTCACTCTGTAGACCAAGCTGTCCTCGAATTCATAGAGATCCACCTGCCTCTGCCTCCTGAGTGCTGGGATTAAAGGGTGCACTACCACCATCCGGCTTGGGTCTTAACTTATTTAAATGTTAATTTTGTTTGGCAAATCATAATATACATTTATGCAAGATAATGTGATGTGTTGAAATATGCATATATTTGTATATATAATTTGACAGGAACAAATCAGGCTAATTACCATATCTCTTATCCTATATTGCTCTCATTTTTTAATGGAGAGACATTTGAAATTTGATTTTAGTTATTTTGGAATATATAGTGAATTTAAAAAGTTTACTGTTGTCTTTGTGAAAGGGTCTTGCTATGTAGCTCAGGATGGCCTTGAACTTTCCTGTCTTTTTTTTTTTTTTTTTTGGTTTTTTAAAACAGGGTTTCTCTGTGTGGTTTTGTGCCTTTTCTGGAACTCACTCTGTAGCCCAGGCTGGCCTCGAACTCACAGAGATCTGCTTGCCTCTGCCTTCTGAGTGCTAGAATTAAAGGCATGTGCCACCACCACCCAGCTGTGTGGCTGGTTTCAACCTATCATTATAACATTGCTGAACATGCATTAAGTTGCAAATTATTTTTTAAAAATTGAGCAAATTGATTCTTAGCTTAAATATAGGCAGAATAATGTTAAGGTTTCTGTAATTCACACATTAAGATTCCCTGTTTTCCCTTCAAAAGACAGGGAGGGAAGAAACATGATCTAGAAAATAGAAAAGTTCTCTAAACTCATACTGAGTACACATATTTGACAAGGTGCAACAGAAACTATGGGATACAGAGTAGAACTCATCTCCTCACTCTCCTAACTTCCCAGGTGTTTGAACATAGGTGTGTGTGTGTGTGTGTGTGTGTGTGTGTGTGTGTGTGTGTGTGTGTGGTGAGTGTGAAAATATGAACAAGTAGCAATGAAATATTTAACTTCACATGTTCCACTTAGATGCTTTGTCAACTTTGCTTACCTTCCTTTGGTTTCTCTGAAGGATACATAAGAATTTTACATTGAGCAAAAGAGCCTTATATAACCACATTTTTGATTTTTTTTAATGATTCGTCAGAGGGATCACAGAAACACTGGCCTAATTTTGATTTTTTTTTCCAACTGAAGGTCATGTGCTTATTCTACCTCCTGGTGAGAATAAGGCCTTGTAGGGACAATGTCAACAATACTGTGATGTTTCCAAAAATAAGTTAGAATGCTACCAATTTTTGAAAGACTTCACTGCATTGAGTACTTGCTTGAAGTTATGGCAAGCTTGGCAAGCTGCCCACTCCTAAAACCTCTGGTTATATATACATATTTAAAAAGTAGGCCATCCGGGATAAGAATCTTGTTGAAGATTCATCAAAATAAGATGGATTTTACTTCTATGACTATAAAGAAAGGAACCCCTTTAGTTACATACTACAAAGTTGTTGTAATACAAGTTTAGGCACAGAACTTCAGCCCTTTTAAAAATTTAAACCATTGGAATCTTTCACCGTGTATCTATCCATTTATCAGGACAAACACGAACTGTAGTTCTGATGCGCCACCTGCAAAATCAAATTCCCATGCATTGAAAACCATGCCATACTGTGGCATTCTCATTGGGCCCTGCTCTTCCCGTCTGTATCTCACAACGGTAAGGTGTACCAAAGGGGAAGGGGAAAGATGTGCCTGACTCTCTAACTCCCTGCACACTCGCAGAACTTGCCCATTTCTGTTGTAAAACTTGCGTTTCATTTTCCAGATTTTCATTGAAAAGTTGCCTTTTGAGGCTCTCAGACCACAGAAGAATCTGGAATCATGTTTCCATGGAAGACAAGGGCTGTCCGAGTCATATAACAAAGTAGAACAGTTGCACAGGAACTATACACCAGCCTGGTTGTAGGAAACTAAAATGGGATTTGCATTCCAAGCTAAATTCAGTAGCAGATGATTATTTTAATCTCTCTTCATTTTTTTTTGTCTTTCCTCAGTCTTCTACTCATCTTTTCTTCCAAAGGCTGTTTTTACTGGTTGCTAACTAAACTCTAAGCACTTTCCAAGGTACTAAAGACAAATATAGCTGAGCGAATATCTTTGGTAGATGAAATCTGGCCTCTTTTTCCAGTAAGGGAGGAAAACAATAAATAAGTAAATTGCTACCTTCTAATTCTAATGCATTGAAGCATTGGAAGGTGACAAAGCTTGGAAAGAAATAAAATAAAATAAAAAGCAGAAAGAGGGGCTAGTGAGTGCTACTAGAGGGCAATGGAGTGGAAAATTTAAATTGCATATTGAGAAGAGATGATATTTTTATGACATTAATTTGGGGAAATATTTCAAGGCGGTAAGAATCAGACAATGGGAGGATCTGGATGAAAAGCTCCATATGAAGTTTTAATAGCAATGACAGACATGAAGCCTGCCTGTATCAAGTGGGTTTGGCAGACAGTTGGGGACATGGGGAGCGCACTAGCAAGAGCCCAGAGAAAGACAAGGACAGAGATAGAACAGGCAGTCAGGTCACTAGAGTGAGGTTCTTCAGTCATCGACCCCACATCAGCAGAATTAGTGTCATGGGGAAGCTGGAAATGGAAGCTTCCTTACTGCCCATAGTTTCACTTACCACATATAATGGCTGTATCTTGTGCACCTTGAGGTACATCAGAAAAACATTTAGAGATTTATTTTTCTTCCCTTCAAAATATTATAAATAGAGGGTTTGTTCTTACCATAGATTTGAGCATCTTCAGCTTGTGATAACTTTGCTTTTTATTTTCATTTTTACCTTTTTATCCAAAGGAAACAGCATGGCTTCTCTTTAGCATATCTGAAGAAACAGGATAGCACTCTTGTGTTTGAGGACCATTACTACGTAAAATAGGACCATTTGGACACAAATACTGAAGTACTGCCAATCAATCTGATAACTGTAATGGATGCTGACTAGTGGGTGGGTAGCATAGTAAGAGCATTAGGCAAAGGGATGATTCATACCCAGGTAGGATGGAGCAGAATTGTGTGTAAGATTCTATCATCATGATATTCAGAATGGCATATGCTTCAAAACTTATGAACTACTTATTTCTGGAATTTTCCTTTTAATATTTTATGACTGTGACTTATATCAGGTAACTAGAATTTCAGGTAAAAATGTCATGATTTGGGGAACTCAGAAAAATGTTGGCAGTGGTATAATCGATGCATTGGGAAAGAAGAGAAACTGAATTTCTAACTATGGTCACCTTTCGGTCTCTTTTAAGATAACATGTTGCCAGTCATGATGCTCAATGGTAATTATGGGAGTGATTGTGTAGAATGATGATACCATCAACAAGGTACCCGAAAATGAATTTCACAAACTACATATATTTCACATGAAGCCCTTCCTGTAACATGGAACACATCATAGAAACTGTGTCTGGTCATTTCCAGCTCCCATTGCACTCAAGTATTGCCATTAATCTGTTTGTATCAAAACATGATGTGATTGACTTCCATAGCAGGGACTTTGTATTGATCTGATGTAGAAAAAGAAGTAGGGGTACACAAAAAAGTGTCAAAGTACAAGAAACCTGGGTCTCTGAATTGTTGCACGGAAGAGACTCACCGGTTAACTAGTAGAACGTGCACTGAACTCTGCACAAGCAATAGTTTATAAGTCTACTGAGCTGAGCTAATGGAAGTTCGAACTAATGAGTCTGGAGGAAAACCCTGTTAGCATTAGCCTAACACACATGCTAGCTTTCCTCCCTGATAGCATGTTGCTAGAAAATATCATTAGCCTGACAGGAAAGGGGGAAAAGCCTATCATTAGAGTGAAATCACTTGCCTAAGGTCACTCAGCTGGATGGTGACAGACATAGGACTTGTGTACAACTCCACTGATATTTAACATATGGTTTCTACGTTATGTTTAGTAAGCCAAGAAATAAAATGCAAGTAAGAAGCTGTAGTAATGGTGATTATCAGGCATTGTGTAGGTTTTCAGCAGTAACATATAAAAAGAAGACTCAATGGAGTTGATAATAAAATTATTATACAGTTTAGAAGACAGACAGACTCTACCATATTTTGCAGCAAATCATTCTCCTTTAAATACACATATTGCTAAAGATAAAGCCTCTGCAATGACTAACTACATTGGTTGGGCAGCAATGCTTCATTTCACACAAGCTTGATTTTATTCTAGAAGCTTTATGTTCCTGTGAAGCACTCCCACTGCAGCTGGCAGCTTCTTGGCCCTGATAAGATAACCTCAAGGAAAGAAATATTGCCAGAATAATAATTTGTAATTTCTGAATCTTAAAGCTGTGCCTGAAATGCATTTTATATGAAGTTTCTGGAAGGACTAGGTAACCATAATTTCCATTTTCTGTCTTTGTCATGCATAATAATATCTCCTTGAGGTTCAAATCTTTTGCAAAATCCCCAAATACATTTTCCTTTCTGCCTTATTAGTACCATTTACTTTTGGTAAATTTCTAAAGAATGGTGGGGTTTGGGCATCTGTTAAGTGGAAAGGGTCTGTTATTCCACAATGTCAGAATTACAAAATATGAAACTGGACAATTGGAACTGGACAACCAATTGGTGTGCTCTTTCTTGGGGAGGGCAACCTCTCCTGTTCCCAGCTTTATTCAGTTGGCTGTTGTTCTTTGTGTAAGGCTGAGGCCTTGTGGGTTTTTTCTCCATGCAAGTTGGCATGTTCATTAGTGTCTTCCTTTTTCAGCTGAGGTTTGGGTGGTCATGTTAGTGAGACTTTACAAGTGTAGCTTTTGGTGTTACTAGGAGACACAATCTCACAGCAAAGTCCCTGATCCTCTGGATCTTACACTCTTTCCACCTCTCTTCCACAGTGTTCCCTGAGCCTTAGGTATGGAAGTGTCTTGTAGATGTGTTCATTGATCTGGGCTCATCCATGAAAACACACATAAAAGTAACATTATATGGACTCAACAGGTTATATTTGGGAATATATATATGCATACAATAACATTAATGAAATAGATGAGAGAATAAGGAAGAGCAAATGGGAGGGTTTGGAGGGAGGAAATGGAAAGGAGAAATAAAGTAATTAAGATATAATGTCAACAAACAAACAAACCAAAGAATTAAAAACTTCTCATTATCCATATCTCCATAAGCAGTAGAATGTGCACCTAAGATATAATATATTATCATAGTGAAAAACCTCACAGCAATTAGCAAGATCTATACAGAAATGATTAACAATGTCACAAACACAATGTATAGTAAAGGAAAGTCAGTTAAAATGAATTCATTCCCTACCTTATGCAGAGACTTTACAAATGTATCAGACACAGGTCGAGGAGTCCCTTCTGTCAAAAAGACTTTACAATGAGAAGAAACCAAACTGACTAATACAAAACAGTGGGCTTGATTAACCCTTCCAGACAAGGCTTAGATAAGAGATGATTACATCAGTGAGATGGCTCAGTACTCTGGGGTACTTGCTGTCAAGCCCACTGACTTGAATTCAACCTCTGGTACTACATGGCAGAAGGAGAGGACCAAGTCCCTTAAGTTGTCCTCTTACTTCTGCATATGTGCTGTGACAAGTTCAAGTCCTCACACAGACACATACACTGGGTAAATAAATGTAAAAAATAAAAAAAATATGTGTACACGTGTACACATTCAAGCCTACAAAGCTTTGGACCAATACTCTTTTTATCTGTCTAGATGGTTATTCTCCACATGAGTGAAATGATCACAGAGATGTTTCAGACCCCAGTGGTGTCCTAGAGTGAACTGGACCCAAATAATTTTATCTACTACAAGATTTTATATTTCCATGTTGTTCTGTGAAGTAGGATATTGAGAATTAACAAGTCCACCTTGACAGAAGGTATTAAATTGCAACAGGATACTATCTCTACCTCATAGTCCTTGCAAGAACTAACATTTTGGTTAGACAGTGGAACCTTGTCAGATTTCCCCAATCTGATAGAACATCTCTTATTTTACAAAGGAAACAAGAGGTTTGCTGTTGCCATTTTAATTATTCCACCAATATACTTTTATAGCTACTATTTTGTACCAAAGGCAATAGTCTTGTATGATTGAGAGTTACAACTTAAAAAAAAAGAAATAGCTACATGTTTTGTAGTATAGCTTTCTAAATATGGGGCTGAAGAACATTGAAAAATCAGAAAAATATGCACTGAGACATAGCTCTGACCCATAAATGTCAAATCATTTTATTAGAGAGGAATCTTCCAAAATGGGATGGAAGGCACATGTTGGCAGTGTATCCTGTTGTATTTGGAAAAATGACAGGGAAATGACACAACTGGTAGTCACCATTGAGCAGCAGTTATTACAACAGGACTAATTTGATTAAGCAGCAACTTAACATATAACCAACTCACCCATACTATATCCCCCTGTTCTTTAAATACTTTCTCAGTCACATAAATGTTGGCCCAGAAACTAATTCCCAGATTCCCTTGCAGCTAGCCTTGACTATGCAAATGAGATAGGTGGAAATTTTATATTCATTTCTAGGTTTCTTCTTAAAGAGGCAAAATTACTCACTCTGGTCTTGGTACTAAGGTTTCTTTCCCACTGCTTAGAAATGGGGATAATTCAAAGAACCTTTCTAAATTGTATCTTAAGGCTGTCAGAGTCTTGGGGAACCAAAATCTCTGAGTTTCATTGTGAAAGAACATCTACCTTGTACTGCAGGGCATCAAGAATGAGAAATAAATGTGTATCCTATTTGATGAATTGTACATTTTAAGATTCCTTACTAAAGTATCTTGATTTATTTTTACCTTAATTAACCTGCTAAAACAGTATTGCATATTTACATGTAAGAAAACTAAAAATAGAAAGAAAAAAGCTCAGTACTCTAGGGTAACTTGAGAAAGAAACTAATAAAATGTGTAATGAAGACATTCCTACACCTGATTTTTAGAACGAATAACTTGAGCTATTTCATTGAAATCAGCTATCCATTTTATTCAGACAAATATGACACAATATTTTACCTGACCACAGGACGTTAATAACAGCAGGGGTAACTCCAGTGAGAATACAGAAAGAATGGAATCAGAGTTCTTCAACACTATGGGGATTTTGGAAAAACAGTTTTCATTAAAATTAAAAAGTAAAAACACTATCACAATCACAACAACAACAAAAATTTTCTAAGCATGATGGTTCATGCTTATAATTCCAGCACTTAGGAAACTGGGGCAAGAGGTCTGCCAAGTGTTCAAGCTCAGCCTGAGTTAAAAAGTGAGACTCTATCTTAAAAAAACAGAAGAATAAACAAGCCAGAACCCAAACTAAACCAACCAACCCACCAACCAACAACAAAAAACCCCTCAAAACCCAAAAGAATGAAAACAAAATTAAATAGGCAATGAGATACCGCATTATTGCATTGTTGGCTGATCAGTGATTTCTGTTTTCTTGTTTTTCAAGGTTTGCTCACTTCTAGCTGATACATGCTCCCATTCCAATTCTTATCTGCTAATATAACTTCAGATTAACTTAAAAAATAAAATCCTACAGTAGGGGCTTGAGAGGTGGCTCAGAAGTTACACTTAAGTATAGGATATCTGGGTTTGGTTCACAGCACCCAAATAATGAATCACAACTATCAGTAACTCCAGTTCTAGATGGTTCAGTACTCTCTTCTGACCTCTATGGGCACTGCATACACATAGTACACATAAATACATTCATGTACACACACACAAAATAAATAAAATAAATTCAATAAATAATATGAAAATGTGCTGACTGTTTTGTGTATATTTGTATTAGTGTATGGAAGGTAAGTTTCTGATCACAATGACTCCACAAGATATGACTACATATTACCTTTTTTAGTTTTTAGCTAAGGTTAATGCCTCATGTATAATGAGCCATATGGCTAAATGTTCATAGTCACTCCTTTTTAGTAACGTTATGGGGGATGAAACATTAATCATGGCTACAAAATTTGTGGGCATCTTTTCGTCAGGATACATAGTATAATTGTCCTACTCTTATGACTATGACTATCCTATGACTATGTCAGCATTTGTGCTTCATTTCTTTCTGGATTCAGGCCTTAAAAATTAGTAGCTTCTACCTCACTCTCCCAAAACATGTTTTTGGAGTACTGAGTCCATCTATTTCCAGGCTATTATATCCATTGGACCGGGTATAGATGTTCAAGGCAACATTTCAAACTGGGCCCAGTATTCTAGTCATTCTCAGCAACATCCATGTGTGGAGGTATGGTTGACTTGGATATCCCAGGCAGTCTACTTTTCTTTTTGTTTGTTTGTTTGTTTTTTTTGTTTTCAGGAATACATTTTAATGCAGTTGGTGCTATTTATTGATGATAGCTAACTAACTTTTACAACTTTTTTTTTATTACATATCAGCCACGGATTCCCCTGTCCTCCCCCCTCCCCCCCTCCCTCCACCCCACCCCCCATTCCCATCTCCTCCAGGACAAAGACTCCCTTGGGGATTCAGCTCAACCTGGTAGATTCAGTCCAGGCAGGTCCAGTCTACTTTTTTAATTTACTGCTATACTGTTGAGATGGAGTCATACTACCTATCTGGCCTCAAACTCACAATCATCCTCCTTCAGCCTATCAAGTACTGGGCTTTCCTATGAGGCAGTTTCTAGGCAGTCCATGTTATGGTTTCTTCTTACTAAAGTCCTTTATCAACATAGGTAGGATAGTGACTGAATTCTTGACCTACAGTATCATGGGATAACATAAAGTTGTCTCTCCATTTTTTTTATTTTCTGAGATTATAATATAATTACCTCACTTTCTCCTTCCTTTTTATCCCTTCAAAACCTTTCATATAAGCCCCCTTTCTCTTTCAATTCATGGTCTGTTTTATCATTAACTGTTGTTATATACATATGTGTATACACGTATAAATTCCTAAATACAACTGCTGTGTTCAATCAAAAGATTTTGTAGCAGTTTGTTACATATCAGGTCAGTAAAACATAGCATTCTCTAATTTAAAGTCCATCTTGCATACATATACTCATGAAAATGCTGAATTTTTGAAAACCCTGTTATTATATTTCTAAGACATTTCCTGCTTCACACGTTTAATTGCATCTCAAGTCACTTAAGAAATAATAGTTGCTTAGTATTAAGAATATTCATTTATGAGCATATAATTCATAACTATATCAAATAGTCTAAAAATGAAGAAGTGAAAATTTTAGTAGATTTTCCTTAGGTAATTGTGTGAGTCATTATCACTACTTTAAAAAGGAGGAAGCAACTCTTTTATTATTTTTATTCATTCTTTATGAGTTTTGTGAGTATATACAGTATATTTTGATCATCGCATGTATTTTCTTAAGAACTGTTTTCATATTTTGCCCATTTAATAGAGTAATGCTAGTAAATTATCATCTAGGACCTATGATTTATCTAGCCACATTTTCTTGTGCCGTATAAGGGATTTTGTGCCATATATCAGATATCTGTGCCATATATGGGATGCAGCTTGTGGAGCAGGCTTTCATCCAATCACAAGATTGTTGGTTACTGGCATGACTCTTGCGCCGCTGTTGCATCAGTGGATATGTTTTACCAGACTGGTTGTTGTTGTAGCTCACAGGATGCACAACTGCATTAGACATTAGTTAATTAAGACATTAGTTTTCTCCTCCAGTAACTTTCATAGCACTATGAAATCTGGCCACTAGGGATGGCATGTCCAGGTTAGTATCACCTTGATTTCTTCATGTTCTAGAACTCAACTATGTGTTGTTTTCAGCAACATAGTCTTACCATCAAGTTCTTCATGTCAACCAAGAACACTGGCAATATTCTATAATGTTAGAGGTCTATGGGCCCTCACTGGCCAACAACTCCAAAAGAGGTAACCCCTTCCTTGCACTGAACTTTTTATTCATTAGCCTATGGTGCCCTATTGCCTTATTATAAAGTAACTCTCTTTAAAATTTTTTAAATAATTGTTTATATATATGTATATATGAAGCTTCTATAATAGTAAATGTCCATATGACTCTCTTGAAATGTCTTAGTATTACCATCTTCTATCTCTCACCTCATTTATACCTACTTATGCCATTATTGTTCTTTAACCCCTTTATACCACTGAATTCTATCTCCTTCCCCTTGAAATATATCACCTCAAGGCCCCTTAATAATTTCTTGAACTCTGCAAGTATTCCAAATGTAACACTCATATCTGAAGCTTGAAAGCTAATATCCACAATTAAGAGAAAACATGAGATGTTTGTCTTTCTGGGTATGGCTTACCACATCCAGAAAGACTGTTTTCAGCTCTATCCATTTACTTGTGAATTTTCTGGAGAGCTAAATGATAGCTCATTGTGCAAACTGACCACAGTTTCATTGTCCGTTCATCAGTTGATGGGCATCTACATTATTTCCAAGTGGCTGTTATAAATAGAATAGCAATGAAGATTGATGAGCAGATATCTGTACAGTAAGACAAGGAGTTCTTTGGGTAGATGCCCAAGAGTGGTATAGTTGAATCATGTGGTGCTGTTATTTCTAGCTTTTTTTTGGAACCTCCACACTGATTTCCACAGTGGCTGCACCAATTTGCACTCCCACTAGCTGTGAATAACTTTCTCTTTCCTCACATCTGTCCCAGCATTTTTCATCATTTTTTTTTTATCTTAGCCATTCCACTTGGCATGAGATGAAATCTTAAAGCAGTTTTTATTTGTATTTCCTTCAGAGATAAGGTTATTGAACTTTTTAAAAGCTATTTTTCAGTAATTTGTATTTCATCTTTTTGAGAATTTTCTGTTTAGCTTTATGTCCTATTTATAAATTAAGATGTTTTATCTGCAAAATTGACACAATATTAAGATTAATGCTAATGACTTTTTGTTACACTATGAATTAGTGGATCTTTTGGCTCATCAGAGATGCTTCTTTTGGCAACAAATAGTGATTAATGCAGAGACACACAATTGGTCAAGGTGCAGAGAATAAGAGACTTTGGAATGCTTGGCCTTAAACAGAATGTCTATATTGCATCCCCTTCTCCCAAGGCTCAGGGATAATTGAGGAAAAACAGATGGAAAGATTGGAAGAGGGAAGGGTGGTGGATATCTATAAGGAAACAATATTTTCCATGCAGCGGGTCTGTGCACACATGAATACATAGAAGTTGAGACAACATGCCTAAGACCAGCAAAAGCTCAGGCCAGACAAAAATTCCAGCATGAAGTTCCACCCCTAGCCAATGAACTATTGGCAATTGATAGATTCTGGGGATGGGAGACTCAGTTTTCTTTAAGGTGTTGTCCCTTGTGGGCTGACTACAATTCCACAGTCCACATATCCAAGAGTATATGGGCAGCACCAAATGATTTGATGGTGAAACAGTAAAGCAAAAACAGAGAACACAAAGTTGGGGAAGTAGGGATGTGGGTAGATCTGGGAGGAGTGAGGAAGGCAGTGAATATGATCAAAATATACTATATGAAATTCTCAAAGGCTTAATAAAAACATAAGAAAAAGAGTTGCTTTTCAGTAAAATTTCCTCTTAAAAGAGTAGTTAAGTGATCAACCAATTATTGGTCCCACTTGAGGCCCATGCCACAAGAGGCAGTCCATGCCTGGCACTGCCTGGATGGTCAACAACCAGAAGTTGGGCAACCCAGAAACCTAGGATAGCACCAAACACAACAGCTGGAAAAAAAAAATCAAGGAAATGATATTTTGCTATACTCATTAATTATTGCCTATCCCAATTGTCATCAGAGAGGTGTCACCTGATAGGAGCAGATGCAGAGAAGCTCATAGCCAGACACTAGGCAGAAGCAAGGTCACCCCACAGAAGAGGGGGAGGAAGGATTGTAGGAGCCAGA
Organism: Peromyscus eremicus; assembly: GCF_949786415.1. Taxonomy (NCBI): domain Eukaryota; kingdom Metazoa; phylum Chordata; class Mammalia; order Rodentia; family Cricetidae; genus Peromyscus; species Peromyscus eremicus. Next base: position 110,232,064 of record NC_081419.1, read on the forward strand.
GGAATCCAGGACACCTTGAGACTATGCTCCACAGAATCAAGGAAGCAGGGTTCATAGGGGCTCACAGAGACAGAAGTAACAGTCATGGACCCTGTATGGGTCTGAGTTAGGTCCTCTGCATATACATAATGGTAGTGCAGTATTGTGTTCTTGTGGGACTACTGACAGTGGGAGTGAGAGTATCTCTGACTCTTTTGCCTTCTCTTGAGACTCTTTTCCTCCTGCTGGGTTACCTTGTCCAGCCTTGATATGAGGGTTTGTACACAGTTTTACTGTAACTTCTTATGCCATGTTTGGTTGATATCCTTGGGAGGCCTGCTCTTTTCTGAGGGGAAATGGAGGAGGAGTGGATCTTGGGTAGAGGAGAGGTTCAGGGAGCATTGAGAGGAGAGGAGGGAAGGGAAACTGCTGTTGGGAGGTAATGGATTAGAGGATAAAAAAGGGTAGAGTGGGGGGTAGATGTGGGAGGAGTAGGAGGGAGGAGAGGAAGAGGGAAAATTGTGTAATTATGTCTTAGTTAAATAAAAATTTAAGTAAGCAAGCAAACAAACAAAAGAGTAGTCAAATACTGGGACCAATTTAAAACACATGGCTCCAAGAAATGAATACACACTCTCCTGAGCTCATTCTTAGGAAAGGAAACTAGCTAGAAGGGTGAGAGAAACATAAAACAAACAAACAAACAAACAAAAATCAAAAACCTCCCCCAAAACAATAAAAACTTCTGTCTGTTTTCTTTCCAAAGGAAATTTTGATCCATACATTTCTATTACTTTTTCTTTGTGATCTGGTGACAGTACTGTGAATACAAAGTAGTTAATTCTCACATGAACTAAACACCTTAACTGTTAGAAGAAAAACATAATGTTACGTTACTTAGAGAAGATAACCACCTGCCTCCAGCAAGATGTTGCATTCCTACTGGGGGAAGGAAAGAGTCCTTACCTTTTCACCTTGTCCTTTCTTATGACTTAACACAAGCGTCAGTATTAAATGGGTATCGATGGGTGGGCTAGCCAAAGGTATTTGGAAAGAGATGCATGAATTTTATAAGAGCCATTTTATAAGAGTTCTAGAAGCACATTTTGTATATTGACAGCCCTGTGCTCCAACCAATGTGCAAAAGCATCTTTTTTTTTTTTTTTTTTTTTTTTTTCCTGTTTCTGGTACGAGGGTGCCACTGACTCAACTGATAGAATAAACTCTGTGATAGTTGAAAGGTAAACTGAGACATTTCTAGTTTTGTTAATGCTATATCTATAAAATAATTCGCCTAATATAGAAGTATCAGGCTATGTTTATACACTGACCTCTTCTAGGGGAAGGCTGATGGAGCCTGCACAATCAGAAGCACTGACATTTGCAGCAGCCAGTCAGCGCTCAGAATCAGTGCTTTCATAGTTAAATGTGGTAGTACATGAATATGCTCTTAGCACTAGAGAGGCAGAGGCACTGAAAACCTGCCTCAAAACCTAACCAAACCAAATAAAAGCATACTCCAAACCCAAGAGGCTTTCATTTCCTTAGATTCATAGAGTTAAAAGAGATTTTTAATGCATCATGGAACATGAAATGTACCTTGCACTGTTTGTGGAGCCAGTAGACATTTCTGTAACAAAAGACCTTTTCTTTGAGTATGGTTGCAATTGTAATTACATGTGTTAAAATAGCACAGTATTATGACACAACCACCCAATATTCAAGGCAGGCAACATCTATTTATTTGAAGATAAAATGTAATTCGATTTTAATTTCACATTTAATAAGGCATATTTAGAATTGTTTCTCTTGAATGCAAATAGTTGTCACATTTACTTTCAAAGTATTGTTTCTTGTATGTATCCATATACATTGTCAAATATAGAAAAGCCCTTCTAGAAATATCTTCAAGAAACTCAATTCTGCATTTAAGTGGCTCACATATGTCTTTTCTTCTATACCTAGATGCAATCATACTAAAAGTCTTTATTCTCATGAAAGTAGAATTTCTTCCTGAGTTTAAATCTGAATAATTTTTTCCTAATATCATATAGAAAGTAATAAAAAATGATCGTGTTTTTCTTGAAGAAAGGAATGGGTTCTTTACGCAGCCTTAGTTAAGCAATAACGAAACCGAGAGCATCCTCATTGGATTGGGTCCCGAGAACTGGCCATGAAGCTATTTCTTTCTTATTTTCCTACAAGAAGAAGCCCTGGCAAGTATAAGCCTTGTCAGGCAGCCAAGACTTCAGCACAGGGCCTGCTGCTGTCACAGCCCTTCCATGGAAATAACCACATCCCACAGAATGTGAGATTCGAGAGAGCATTTATCCTGGTCTTTGAACTTAGAATTTGTTGAAGGATAGAAGAAACAAATGAGAGAAGAGAGGGAGAACCAGTGAGGAAGGAAGAATGAATAAATGAGATTTTCTTATAAAAACCATGTTGGAAATGAATATGCATTATGGATTAAATCGGAACTTAAAGGAACCTAAGAACTTAAGGAACGTAATGTCCCCAATTTTAAAATGATTTTAAATTAAGTGATTTTACTCCAAACCACCCTTAAAATCATTGAGGATGAGACCTATGTATACATGTAATGTTTAACAGATGCCAGATATACAGCAGTGTTATAGTTATTTTATTTAATACATGAGAAATCCTGGCATGGGACAGACAGTGGAAATTTTTTTTTTTTTTTTTTTTTTTGGTTTTTCGAGACAGGGTTTCTCTGTGTAGCTTTGCGCCTTTCCTGGAACTCACTTGGTAGTCCAGGCTGGCCTCGAACTCACAGAGATCCTCCTGGCTCTGCCTCCTGAGTGCTGGGATTAAAGGCGTGCGCCACCACCGCCCGGCAGACAGTGGAAATTTAAAATGAAAGCATGAAAATGAATATCTGCTCAACCTCAACCTCAGAATACTGTGTCTTTTTTTTGTTGTTGTTGTCATTTTTGCCCTCAAACACAGGAAGGGACTACAGTGAAAACAGACAGCTCATGGGCTATAGTATATAGCTATGGGCTATACTATTCCTTTGTTACGTCTGTAACAGAGAGAGCTGTGTCAAGAAGGATGCAGAAAACACAGCTGCTTTGTGAAACATAGAGGCGCCCAAGGGGCAGAGACTCAGATAACAAACCCACCTTCCCTCCACCCATTTGGCCACCTTTATGCACAGCCATTGCCCAGGCAAAGGAAGAATTGCATGACCAAGAGATCTCAACATTAAGGGACGGACATTGTGTTTTTCTTGTTTGGGTATCTTATTGCATTTAAAATAACTACAAAATACCAGTTGTCCTTCCTGTTATAACAGATGGAAGAAACCTGGCACCTCATCCTTAATGTGTTTCCAGGAAAGGAACATCATCATATTCATCAAGAAAAATGAAAGGACATCAAACAGTAACAACCCCCTCAAACCTCTTCCCTCAAGTAAAAGCCATACTAAAAAACAAAAACAAAAACACCAAAAAAACCCCACAAGGCTGCTCAACAAAATTTCCTTCAATCATATATACAAACTAAATGTATTCAGTATCTGTCAATAGAGCAGTTATAAATTGAAGTACTGAATTTTTACTGTATTAAATTTTAATTAATTTTTTAAATTTTAATCCCTGCATGTGTCTAATATATTGAGCAGTATATCTTTGAAGCCCTGGACTTTGTTATGTGAGATAATATTAAGGAATATAAATGATTCCATTTATTTATTTATTTATTTATTTATTTGGATATTTTTTCAAGACAGGGTTTCTCTGTGTCATTTTGGTGCCTGTCCTGGATCTCACTCTGTAGACCAAGCTGGCCTTGAACTCACAGAGATCCACTTGGCTCTGCCTCCCAAGTGCTGGGATTAAAGGCGTGTGCCACTACTGCCCGGCCCTGTTCCCTTATATTTTTTATGATTGATTTAATGGTAGTTTGCATGCCTCCTAATGTTTCCAGGAAATTGGTCCTATAATAATCAAGTAAGAAGGTCCTGTTTCATCAGAATAATGAATTACATGTCTTGTAGGGCATGGAAGAGTTATAGCCACAGAACCCTTCTGGACAGTTTGCCCTGTATCACAGTCCTTTGAAGGGAATCCAGTTGTATATTCCATGACTTTCTCTATTAGCTTCTAACAGCTCAGAGAACAGTCTATCAATAAAGGGCCATTTAGAAACTTCAAATCTGTTGAGAAAAATTAAACTGGACTAATTAGTCATAGAGTTTAGGGAGGTTCTGTTAGTCTGTACACAAACGGCTTCAAGGCAACATAGTATAATTTGTGTCCTTAGAGAAGAGTCCAGGCATCATAATGGCTACATGTAAACTGACATTGTGAGGAAGAGAAGCCCTACAGAAACCAGGAATCCAGCAGCAGAAGCAGAATGAGAATGACACAGCCTTGCAGAGTTGTCTTGGCAAGACAGCAAAGACAGTTTCCAATGCTTACTGATTCTTCAGTGTTACTGAGGTCAATAGTTCCATCAGTGATTCCTTGTCTTTTTTTCCTATGTTAATCTGAGAAAGTCAGTTAATTAAGTATATGAAAATCCTTCCAGTAGCAATGTATAACACAAAATCTTTAGGAGAATATTGACGATGAGTTTTATATATGAAATAACATATTCTGAGAGCAAAAATAGCATTGGATCAAATGGCTCCAAGCTAGTGTTAGGTACTGTAACTTGTTATAAATGAAGAGTATCTGGAAATGGAAGAAATAAACACTTCTTCCCAGCAGCCACATACCTGAAGGTTCTTTGGGAAGCAGGGAGGGGGCATCCATTTAAAAATTCAAAGCAACAAAAACACTCCTTTTAACTTCATAATATATTTTGTATTAGTATGAAGTTCAGGCTTTCTTCCACACTTGAGCAGTCTCCAAGACTGAAGCAGTCTGGCATTAGGTTATGTGTATCACATTTGTGCCCTGGGTTTTATGCTTCTGCCAAGCTGAGCTCTCTGTACTTACTGGAGGAATTAGAGTAGCCAAAGGAAGATGTTCATTGTGGTTGATTCTTAGGGCTATTTTCTTTATCTTCCATCTTCCTGCATTGAGTGTTGGCAGCTTGAACATATAGTCCATGCTGTAACCATCAGTCTTAGATGTGAGAATCCAGTGTGTGACCACATTATGGCTCTAAAGTAAGATTCCTTACTGGCCATATGTAGAAGGTGTGGTCAACAGATGAAGGCTCTATTGAAAGATGGTAGATCCTTTAGGGTTGTGGCCTAGGGCAAGTGAATTAAGTCATTTGGGGAAGAATGTACACTTAAAGGTGGTATCAAGACCTCAAGTTACCCAAGGCCCTTTTGCTTTCCTGCTGCAATCAAGTTAACAAACCTCCTGTCAGAAGTTCTCACCATAATTTACTGTGCCACCAAAGTGATGGGATCAATCAGTCACGGGCTAAACCTCGGAAACAATGACTCAAACAAAACTTTCTTACTTAGAAGTTGATTATTCCAGACTTTTTGTTACAGAAGAGGAAAAGTAGTACACCTACCTTGAAACTATTCACTAGTTCCCACTTGATCATAGATACAATTCTATATTGTTTTACATATAAGTCAATTTTCATCAATATGTTTAAATATATGGATTTTTAAATTTTATGAAAGTGGGGAACAGAGTCCTTCCACCCTCCTTTTTTTTCTGGTCCTTGCCTTATTTTTTCCCTCTTATTATTTCCCTCTCTTCCCTAGAATAGTTTACTTCTACTTTCACATATACATTTACATGTGTGTATACAATCTTACTTTTGCATAATATGTATATGTATGCATGTGTGTGTGTGATTTTATATATCTATATAAAATATAGGAACAACAATTGAGAAAAGGTACATGTTTGTCTTCCTGAGACAGGCTTACTTACTTAATATGATTGTAAACAGTTGCTTGTAAAAGGTGTAACTTCATTATTCTTTATGGCTAGAAAAAATGTCGTTGTGTATAGATAGCATATCTTCATTATCCATTCCTCTGTTGCTAGACACCCAAGTTTGTTCTATAGCTTAGCATTTATAAATCATGTTTTGGTAAATACTAATAGGCATACATTTCTGTGATATGTTGACTTGGAGTCCTTAGGGAAGATGCCATGAAATGGTACAGTTGGATAGGGTGGTCAGCTCTGATAAGAAGTATTATTACTCTCTTTAAGACACATCATGCGAGTGATTGTTTTCTTAAATTATGCTTGTAGGCAACAGAACATAATAGTATCAGTAGTATTTGTAATTTTCTTTCTCATGGAAATTACAGAAATTTTCATATTGTGGACAGTATAGTGGCTTTCTTGAAATGTTATTTACACTTATGATTAATTAACATTATTCTAGTTATTAAGGTAATATATAGATTTTGTTGCTTAATGTACTAATAAATAAATATTTACTTCACACTACAAATTTTCCAGTGTTGTATCATCAGATTGCTATACCAGGCAACAAAGGTTAAGACTCTGCTCCAGCCTCAGTCTCTCCTGATTCTCTCTACTCACTCTATGCTTCTACTAAAGTTGCTATTATGAGATACTTATCCATCCTCAAATAACTCTTGGTAGGTCATAACTTCTCATCTTGATCTCATAACTCTTTACTTGTATTTTATTTCTGGGGAAAATGCACCTGTTGGAACTATTTTGGAACACATAAGCTGAAAGTGACTTCAGCTGTTATTTCTAAGCAGATTTTGACTCTTCTTCTGTGCTATTAAGATTGTTGCCATTTGTCATCTTTGACCTCTAGCATGCCTTACTTTTGAGTGTGTGTCTGTCTCTAACATTACACTTTATATCGCTGGATGATTTTGTTAACATTACACTTTACATTGATGGGTGATTTTGTTCATCTCCCAATTTCTAACATAGTACTGGTTACATTACAGACATTTAACAAGTCTTGAAAGTATTTTCCTGGGGACAATAGATTATACTTTAAATATTTAATTAAATATTAGAGTATCAATAAAGTAAGGGAACAACACCAGATCGACCAATATAGTGATGAGATGGAACACTTTTGCTTTTAATGACAATTGCTTGTTCAGGACAATATCACATTCCCTTAAAAGTCAAATCCCTTATCATCTTCAAATAAACCTAGCATAACACAGTACATTATTATTATTCTTTATAGTATAAGCAGGGTTGGCTCCAGGCAAGATTGTGATGGACAAAAGCCTGTCTCAGGATGTTGACATTCCTTGTTGATAGCTTAGCTTTTCTGCCCTGCAGGTTCCCGTACATCAACCACAGCAGCCCTCAGGACTCCCAAGCATCTTTCTTTATCTTGATGCTCCCTGTAGTATCGGCTTCCTGGCCACTCTCCTAAGAACTCAAACTTGTCTCTACAGTTTTTTTTTAATTGAATTTATTTGTTGTTCAAATAATATGTATTTACATCATCTCCTCTCCCCCCTCTTCTACCTCCATCCCTCCAACATGTTTCTTTTTAAAAACCTGTCTGCAGGACATATCCAGGAAGCCCTGAATTGAGGTAACAAATGATGAGTGTAAAATCAAACTTCATTTACTAATTGAACAATGGCTATTGCATACTAGTTGAACACTTCCTATATAACAGGTACTTTGTCAAGGTCTAAAATACAGAGATTAAAAACAAAGTTCCTGCCTTCAAAGAGTTCACACAAAGAGGTAGGAAAACCTAGTTTGGTCAGTTAAATTCTGTCATGGAGCTTTTTTCCTGTTCTTAGACTCAGACACCTAGGCAAGAATGTTCATGTAAGACTTTCCTTGGGATATCTCAGAAGTCATGGTAAGAGTGGGATGTGGGGAGACAGTGAAGAAAGCGCAGCTGAGGCAGTCTCTGTTTTCCAGCAGTTACTGTAGAGAATAGCTGATGAGGATTTCTAAGGGGTGTTACAGAACATGCACCAGGGTGGTCCTCATCAGAGACTGGGAGGTAGGGTGTTTATGCAGCAATTCCCATTGTTCACTGGGTGGAAACTGGACCTGCTATGGTCACTCTTTGATGTTTCCATCCTGGAATGCACATGGCCTCCACAAGTTCCTATGTCCAAAGAAAGTCTTCAGGAGAGACTTATGCATTTCATAAGTGAGCATGGAGAGTGACAGTGAGTGTTAGGGTCCATGAGTAGGGTTTGCTTTCAACAAAGCAGGCTGTGATAGAGGATGTGTTCCCAGAGAATGACTAAGAGGTGCCTTGAAAGACAGAGACCCTTAGCCTAGCATGTAACCAGTGCTGGGGAACATACCATATCATACCATGAATTCAGCAAGTGCTTAGTATACTGTATCATGAATCTTAACTCATTCAACTTCACAAATTATCTTACAAAACTTTCTTCAGCTCCACTTGGCTTATTAGTAACCAAGACCTGTAGAATTGCCTATTTCTCTTTGATTCTACCAACTTTTGCTAATACATATTGAAGTGATATTATTCTGCTACATGAATAATAATATTTGGTACATCTTTCTGATGGAGGGATCTTTTAATTTTAAGAAGTATGGTATAGTGTTACCTCTGATGATGATAACTACCTAAAATCCATTGTAGTTTTATATAAACATACCCCCTCCAACTATTTTTCCATGTTTTAAGAAATTGATATTTTTCCTTATCTCCCTGTGTCAGTGTACTTAAGTTCTCTTGTGAGCAGCTTATAGCTTTTATTTCATGTTCATTTAATCGAATTGAACAAATTCTGGATTTCACTGTTTAGTCCCTTTGTATTCAGTACAGCTGGATATGAAAAAATTGACTTGTTCAAGAAAATTTCCTTCATGTGTCCATCCTATGTTCCTTTCTTCCTTCTTTCTGGCTATTTGCATAGATCAACCACTTTTCATCATTCCTTCCTTCGCTTTTCAATAAGATATTTAATTACATACATTTTGCTATCCTTTGCTTTCCCTGGAGCTAGCAACACGGGTTCTCATCTCTCTGTAGTCTTTATACATTATATCTTAGTGGTTTCACCACTCCAGTTAATATATAAATTACAACACAATGTTAATCTATTTGTCTTATTAAGTAATGCTTTATATTTCTATGTTTTAGTGATATGTTTTCTGAAAATACCTTTTGCCTTTGAGACTGAACTTAAGCAATATGCTCTGAGGTAATTTGAAAGTATGTTCAATATGCTATTTCACTGTGTGCTCAACCTGTTAAGTTTAACCCATCTTTAAGAAAACAATGTCACTAAACTTAGTGTGCTCTGGAAATCCCATGCAATCAGCTTTTTACCACTTAATCTAAAAGCATAGCTTCAACATTAAACCATGTATTCTTCCACATCCCTGCCCCAGAATGAATGTGTGTGTGTGTGTGTGTGTGTGTGTGTGTGTGTGTGTGTGTGTGTGTGTTGTGGTAATTATTTGTTGAAAGCAGCCAACAGGTTGAAAACAATGCTCAAAAGCAAATATCCCATACATGCTATAAGCCACATGTGGATATATGTTGATAATGTCCATGTGAGGTTTTGAATGCTGTTCTCTGTCAGCTGGGTTCAGTAAAGTAACATCTCCCCTTGGACAATGCTGTTAAAAAGCTCTCTTTAATGGTGAAAAGGTGTCCCTCATTCATTTCCAATACCATGTTTTCTATGCTGTTCAATAAATACAGAGCAAAGTTCTTTGTTTGGGACAAATGACACAGGCAACAGGGACAGACACAGTTCCTACACACGCGACAAACTACAGACAGGCCACAGACTACACACTATAGACAGAAGACATAGGGAGGAAAGAGGAAAATTCAAATTTGGGTTCACTCTTGATCTGTGCTACTTCAAGAGGAAGACTCATTTTTATTTTTTAGTGTAGCATAGAGGAGCGGTATGAATTGAAAGCCCTTTAAGATATTGGTTTATATAGTTAATAGTTCTATTTATATAGTCAGTCTTTCTATTTCTAGTGTACCATTTGTCTCTTTTTATTCTTTGCTTAAAATTCTTTTATTCTGGATAAGGAGGTAAAATGTACTTAATTTAGTTTTTATTACTCCATTTAAACCTTTCCTTTGCCTTAATTTTTGAAAGGCTCTCTACCATGTATAAAATCTTAGTTTTCCTTTCAAATCTGTTAAGGTGTCACTTTACAATCTGAAAGAGTTGGAATGTATACCATTCTATCTAAACCAATAAGAAGCTTAAATGTTTGTTTTTAAATTATGTTCTCAGGTGCCAGAAAGCTACTAGGCAGTCAGAACTTGACAGGTGATGCTTTTGGACTGAAGGGGAGTAAGTCTGACATGCATTTCTTCACTTCTTCTCAAGGCATTCACTGACTCAGAAATATAGAGATGCAAAAGCCAAGACGCTCTGTACAAAATAGTGATCCAAACGCTGCAACACTCAACTCAGAGTTCAGTGGCTTTGTTGGTCTTAGAAGGAAAACTTGACTATTAAGACACAAAAATCTGAGGATCCAAAGTTCTGAAGAAATCAAAAGTAAGTCATATTCCCCAATGCATTGATAATCATACACACATATCCTACATTTTCTCTTTGAAGGTTAAAGAAGTCAAGAGATGGTTCCATCTTGTACGTCGTTCCTCACTCACTCTTAGTGACAACATTGTATATACGGCATGGTTATGGATCAAGCAAAAATTTCTAATTGTGTCACATTTCAAGAGGTAGTCTTAAAGATGCCATGAAAGAAGCTACACACCTAGCATTTACCTCAACCCTATCCTGGACATAGGGTGATAGTGTTTAAAACTTAATGCTTAAGTACTTTATCATCTCGGTATAACAGGGAGCTAAGGATTGGCTTGATACTCGTTTCTTTAGGGACTTAAGTAATTCTGTACTGTTTGTTAGAAACTTCCAGAGGATATTGCACAAACCTACTGAGGAATGCTGTTCAAATATTCACATAAGCTGCCTACACTTTCTATTTAACTAAAAATATCTCATGCTGCAATGTAGTCTCCTGCCTCTGGGTCTGTTCTCAGAAGAAATGGAAAAAAACACATGTCCCCCAGTCTGTGAATAATTATGATTTTAGCTAGAGTGAGACCCAATTAGTCATTTCTTGGAAATGAAGTTCCTATATAACTCATTTGTACTGAAAATGATCAGTGTTTCTCAGAATTTCAAAATGTGGAACTGTCTATGTTTGAACTTCAGTCTTGAATCTGGAAGTCCAGATCCAGAGTGATGTAAATTTCACCCCTTAGGAGATTCTGGGAGCCCTGGGAGACCTACTCTCTGCCTCTTTCTTTCTCCAGTTTTCCTCCCTCTTTCTCTTCACACTCATGACCAATCTGAGATATGAAGTTGTGATCAAAACCCCTTCTTATTTTCCTGGGAACATTGTTAAAATGGCTAGTTCCTTGTGGTTAGTTGAGGTCACATGATTGAGTTTAGACCAATGAAGCAAGGACATTTTCCTTGGTTCTGTTTGCTCCTTAGCTTCAGAGAAACTCTAAAACAGAATGTGTCTGTGTCGCTGACTGAGCTTGGGAAGGCTGCCAGCCACAGTCATTCCTGCTATACTGTGATAGGAAAACACACCTTCCTTGTGTTAAGCCCCTGGGGACTCAGTGTTTGCTACAGAAATCACCCACTTGTGATTGTAAGGAGGTTGGCATAGTAGCAGCTTTAGGTTGTTTAGAGCATGTTGACTTTCAGAAACAGATCATTAGCCTGCAGATTACAACTCTGCCACTTAGACCACTGTTGTGACTCTGACTGGGAGGTTCCCCAAGGGTTCTGCTTTCTGAATGAATGTGTGCAAGGCTGCTGAGCTGGAATTTCTACATTGGATTAGGGCATGAAGAAAAAAGAAACACTGGTTGTGTTGTGTTAAGTTGGTGTAGTGGTTTAGATGTGAGTTCCCTGATAGGTTCAAGTGTTTGAATGCTTGTTTCCCAGTTGGTGGTGCTGTTTAGGGAGGTTTAGATGATGTGGCCTTGCTGGAGAAAGCACCTTACCACCTTTAGTCTCTGAGAGCTTAAAGCCTCACCCTTTCACCAGTTTTTTCTCTCTGCTTCATGTTTGTGTTTGAAGATGTCAGCTCTCAGCTTTCCAGGCCACTTGCTGGCAAGTTTCTCTGCCATGATGGATTCTTATTACTCTGGACCCTTTGAGAGGCATAAGCCAAAATAAATTCCTTCTTCCGTAAGTTGCCTTGGTATGGTGGTTTTTTTTTTTTTGTTTTTTGTTTTTTTTTTTTTTTTAATCACAACAGAAAAGTAACTAATGTGGTCAGTAAAGATTAAAAAAAAATAACCAACACACAAAAAGATTAAATCTATGTGTGAAAATGAAACAATCTACAGCTACAGCTATCAAAAGAAATGCAATCTTATTATTTGCAATAGGAAACAAAAGAAAACAATTGCTTGTGTTAAGAGGAATAAGCAAAGCATAGAAAACAAATCTTGCAGGCCTCACTAATGGAATACAAGAAGCTGATTCCACATGTGTTGAAAGTAGAACAGCAGTTACCATGAACTGGCCAGATTAGTGAGGAATGTAGGATGGGTAGGTTGATCAGTGGGTACCCTGTTATAGACATGGAATAGTATTGCACAGCTCACATGCCATGAAGTGCTGCACAGTAAGCTGACATAGCTCACAATTCTCAACTGTATATGTCAGAAAATACTGAATATTTTCCCACTGAGAATTTTGAAGCTGTGTTTTACAATAATGTGCCAACTCTAATTACACCAGGTTTTTAGATACAAAAATCAAGAAGCCAAAGCCTGCAAGAAAGAAAAGCATCTGAGACTGAGAAACTTGCAGAAAGGAAGCAACCAACAATTTGCCACTTTAGTCTTGGTAAAGCATTCATTTAATCAATCCTTTCTTTCCCTGTGTGCCATGTTCTCTGCTAACCCAATACATTGACCTTTTCCTTCTCCCACAGATGCTAATGATGCATTCTAAATGGCTTCTGCTGTTTTCTAGAAATGTCTTCTCTTCTTTACTTTCAGAAAGGCATGGCCTTTATAACCACACATCTGCAATGCCATCATTTTGCAGGCAAAGGCAGGAAAAGCACAACTTTGAGGCCAACCTGAGCTATGAAGCAAGTTTCAGGCAAACTTCGGGGTACATAATGCATGTAAGGCTAGTGGGAGTCACATAATGAGGCCTTATCTCAAAATCAAAACTGACACCATAAAAGATTAGTGACCCAAATGATTAAATGTACCCACCTTGAATGTTTCTTGAACCCTGGCATTGTTTGTTTTTAAGCCTCTTACCAGATGATGCACTGCCTCCTTCCCATGGCTACCAATAGGTAAGTTCTCACAGCCTAAACCCAGCGTGAAGGCAGACCTGGTACTGGGGGGGAGGGTCTTCAGAGGAGGTGTGCATGCCTACCCTGCAGATGCTCTTCACTCTTGGGGAAGTACAGAAGGTCTGACATGATTTTTTCCCTTAATCTCTTACATAACTCACCAGCACCTACTTCTCTGGGTCCACACACACACCACCACTCTTCAGTCCACATTTTCATTTCTTTCTTGATGATAGCAAATTCTAATTTCCCCAATCTGTTTCTTTCCTTGCTTTCACATATCCTTAGCTCCATGCTTATGGCAAATGCTTTCTAGCACACAGAATATTGTCTTGCATTTTCTAGGTGGGCAAACTGCACATTGTTCAGTTTTGTCTTCTGACAGTGGTAGGATGGGCTGCCAATTGTGCCCTCACAAATTCGTATGAAGCCCTAACTCCCAGTTTGTTAATGTGACTTTATCTGGAAACAAGGTCTTTATATTAGTTAAGATGAGGGGGTTTAGAGTGGGCTTCATCTAGCATACTTGTTCTTACAAGCCTTTACAGAAAGGACAATTTGGGTATAGGTACTTGCATACACAATGCATACACCATAAGATGATCCCCAAATTAAGATGTATCCAAGATTACTAGCAAACCACTAGAAGCTAGGAAAAGGCATGGGACGGAGTTTCCCTCATGGATATCAGAAGGAACCACACACTGGACAGGCTAATTTTTCTTTTAATTAATTAATTTACTTTTCCATTCTGACAGAAAACAGCTTCCCATCCATCCTCTACTCCCAATTCCCCTCAGCCTCCCACCCCCATCAATCCACTCCTCCTCCATTTCTGTTCAGAAGGGGTCAACAAAGCATGACATACCAAGTTGCTGTAAGACTAAGCACTTCTTCTTATATTAAGGCTGGGCAAGGCGACCCAGTATGAAGATTCTCCAGGATGCTTGTATTCACCTAAATGGTCCTTGAATGGATCTTAATGTCTTAACTTTGTGATCATCTTTACATTAGTGGTAAAAGACTCCTCAAATTTTTCATCAATAGATTATAGCATGAGGTGTATCATCAGGAGCCAAGATGTAACAAACAAGAAAACCACGTGGCTATTTATTCTGTGCTTTGCCAAATCTATCATGGTTTTCTCTGTTTCTTGGATGTGGGCCACATAAAGGACTTGATGTAGACTCTCTTGGTGACTGTTGACCAAGTGGACTTGGGTACTAGGAGCCTTTGGAAGACAATTGAGCTCAAAGATCAACATTTACTTATTTTTTCCCTTTGTTTTGGTGTGGTCCTGGAAGTGGCATCATCCACACCGTGATGACAGATCTGGAAAAGCCTTTTGTACTCCTTGTCCTCCATGGCCTAGAGAAAATAAAAGCCTCTTACTGCTATTTGACCCTGCAGACCTCAAGGTCTTTGCTTTGCTCTCTTTTCTTTGTCCATACCATTTGCGTCTGGTACTATAACCCAGTTAATCATCCATGGCCAGCAAGGTCATGGATCTTAGAGGAAAACATATGACTGCCACTTTTCGAAACCAGAATAATTCCTAATTGAACAAATACTCGTCTTTATACCCACAAATATATATCCCTTGCTGTTGTAGTCTCCTTATTTGAACAATCCAGGGTGGACTCATTTCTAACCTGATGCTTAACTAGCATATACTTGAAAGATATTTCTTGAGGTGTTGGGAAGGGATAAATAACACTAAAATTGTTTGGAATGGTCAAAGGAAATCATATTATTTTATATTTACCTAAATTACATTCCATACGTAGTTTAAATGAGGTTGTGCCACTTTGGGATGATAATGTTCTTCCTATAAACTATCTAACAAAACTCTAGTATCAAACATGAGGAATACTCCTTTGAGTCATTTGTCAAGGAAGGCCAAGAGATTTCCCCCAAAATATAGATTATTGCTGTTGTCCTTGGTTGCCTCCCAGAGGTTGAAGGTAAGTCCCCTCTGCTGAAGACATCACACAGGTTGGACACTGGACTCTGAAGATTTGAACTGGATGTGACCTGAAAGACTCCTCCCCAAGAACTAGTTTTCATAGTACCAGAAGGTGCTATGCAAGCTGCTAAGGGAGGAAAACAGTCAATAATCCTATTCATCTATTATGTCTACCCACAACAATGATTAAGACAGCAAGGTATCACTTAAGGTACAATAGTGGTACTTATATCCTGGTGGAACTCGAAAAATATCTAATTGAACGTAAGACCTGCTCAATAGAAAGGAATTATGCCTAGTACTATAATCCAGCCAATCACTCATGGTTAGTAATGTCACATATCTCAGAGGAATACTTGTTCTAATGTCCATAAATAAGTGTAGTTCTCACTACTCATCAAAGAAACTCCTTTTTGCAGGAGATGTAGTCCATTACAGGAAGTCACAACTGGTTAAAATGCAGAGGACCATTGACCACAAAGTACCCAGCACCAATTAATATACCTATAGCCCAACCCATACACCTAAGGCTCAGGGAACACTGTGGAATGCGGTGGTGGTGGAAAGATTGTAAGATCTGGAGATCCAGAAAAATTGCTGGGAGATTGTGTCTTCAAGATATGACAGGGAAGATATGCCCACAAAATCTCAACATTATACCTTATTAAACAAGATCTGAACAATGATAACATCAGTTGAAATGTCAGAATGAATGGGAGAAAACTCATCTTGCCCTATCCCTAGATGAAGAGCTACAAGAAATGTATGACTGCTGAGAGGGAGTAGATAAATCTTCTCCAGGGATGAGGCTCCTACATGGATAAGTAGGATTAACTTGTATATGAAATTAAAATTTATCCTATGTTTTCTATGTTCCTGGGACTGAGGATGTACTGGAGATTTAATAGGGTCTTTGATTTCATGAGTAGCGAGAAAGACAAATACTCTGATTGACATACAGTAAGAATGGATGGAAAGGGGCCAGAGTGTTAGGTCAGAGTTTATGGGTTACCATTCACTTCACAATTTAGAATGCATCAAAGAAGACTTTACGTTGATATTTGAGTTGTCAGGAATATGAGGATTGAGAATGTAGGGAGGATGGTATGAGGAGGGTTCACATATTTGCATTGACACAAAGCTGAGAGAAGTCAGTGCATTTTGAAGAGATTGGTGTGGCCTAAAGATGGCCTGAATACAGTCATGACAGGAATGAATAACAGGAGCAGCTTCGAGGTGCAGCCTGAGCACAGACTTTAGTTTCTTTCTACTACCAATCAAAATTTCTTCTGAGGGCCCCATGAAGAGTTAAAAGTGGGGATGCCTTCCTATAAACGCATTCTGCCTTCCTCTGAGCACTTCTTATCATCAGGAGATAACAAAGCATTCTTTTTAAACTTGAGCAGCTTCATGAAACTATTCCAAGGCTGCTAGAAACAGAGGGAAAATGCTTGAGTGTCTCTATATCTGGTAACTAACCTTCACTCTGCTCAGCTGGCCTGGGAAAGTACTGGATGCTTATACACGGGGTTTCTTTGCTGAGTGGATACCTGCTTATCTACTCAGTGGTGGCCTCTTCCTCTTGTTATTTTTCTAGCTAATGCCTGAGTGGGAAGAACCTGGGAAACTGATAATCCTCTTACTGCTCTGAGAGGTAAAAGCTTACTGAGCATGTTACAGGATAAGGTTCAGGTCAACACATTTCAGTCCTCAAACTTCTATGGCTCAGTGTCCTAGCTAGCTTCAACTTTCATCTTGACACAGCCTAGGGTCATCTGAGGGAGTCTCCACTGAGGGATTGCCTGGCTCATATTGGCTTGTGATCATGTCTATGAAGAACTTTTTTGTTTGATGATTGGTGTGAGAAGGCCCAGACAATTGTGCATAACACTATCCCTACACATGTAGATATAGGCTGTGAGCCTGTAAATGATCCAGTTAGCTGTGTATGGTCTCTGCTTCACTTCCTATCCTAACCTCCCTCTGCAAGAGATTGTGACTTGGAAACAAGCCAAATAAGCACCTTCCTGCCCTGTGGTAGACTGAAGAAGAAATGCCCCTCATAGGCTCATATATTTGAACTCTTAGTCCCTAGTTGGTGGTGCTTTTGGGGAAGGATGTAAAACCTTTAGAACATGAAGCCTTGCATGAGGAAATATGTCACTAGGGGAGGGCATTGGGAATTTAAAGTGTCACCCCACTTCCTGTGTAGATCAAAATGTGATCAGCTAGCTTCCTGCTTCTGTGACTAGGGTGGTTTGAAAGAAAATGGCACCCAAAGGAATTGGCACTATTGGGAGGTGTGGCTTTGTTGGAAAGGCCTTGTTGGAGGAAGTGTCACTGTGGAGGCAGGTGGTGAGGTCTCATATATGCTCAAGCCACATCTAGTATTACAAACCACTTCCAGTTGCCTGTGAGTCAAGATGTAAGAACTCTTAGCTCCTCTTCCATCCACGTCTACCTACATGCTGCCTTGCTTCCCAGCATGACAATAATGGACTAAACCTCTAAACTATAAGTGAGCCACTCCAAATAAATGTTTTCCTTTGTATGAGTTGCTATGGCCATGATGTCTCTTCACAGCAATAGAAACCCTAACTAAGACAGTGACCATACTTGCCCACTGTCATGCCCTCCACACCATATGGACTCTAACCCCCTGGAACTGTAAACCAAAATAAACGCTTTTTGCCTTAAGTTTCTTTTGGTCATGGTATTTTTTATCACAGTAACAAAATAGTGACTAGTATGTCCCCTAAACTGCTTTTGGTCAGTGTTTTATCCAATCAACAGAAAGCAAACTAGATCATTCTATTTTCCCATCAGCAAAAGTAAGTCAGAATTATTGTTGGACATGCTATTGTATGAAAACAACTTTTTGGCAAAAATAGATGCTGTATGAATTTTAACTTGTGTTTTTCTAGGTAGTTCTGCTCACTGACAGTTATCAGATCACTTAGATATAAAGCAAAGATTCAGGCTGCAGATAGATTCCTGTCATTGCAGGTACAGTGACCTTAAGGGTGACATGCGTCATTGCTAATGTATGTTCTGAATCATTAGGAAGTGGCCAGCACCTCAGACTAGCTAGTTCACTTACAACAATGAAGTGGTATTTGAAGATGCTCCAATGAGCCACTGGCTCCCATTACATTTGTATCCTATAATTATGGTCTGTAGCTGGAAATTTCTCTCCTCAGGTACTGCCTTACTGGTTTCTGAGTCAGGAGATGTCACTGCTCGGCAAACATCCTCCCCTCTGAAGAAGCTGGGAGAATTTCTATCTGTCACATTCTCAAACTGTTTCAGAAAGGCAACACAGGATAAATTCAACTTTGGCGTCCTTCCATTCTGTGCCCAGCTTAATTTTCTACTCAGCCAAATACCAATTGCCCGCATTCAGTGTCACAGTGAAGTTCAATAGCATATGGACATTCAATTGATTTCAGATTCTCTTAATTATTTCTCCTTCTTTACCCCTTGTCTTCCTTTGTGTCTATATCTGGCTGCCTAACTCTTCCTTGGCTTTCCTAACAACCCTTGCAACTTCACCGAACCAGTAATTACTCATTTCCCTCACTTTCATGCTTCAAGTGTTTAATGATTTGGAGCCTGGTAATGTAACTTCTGATAAGCAAACAGCTTCCTGCACACTGGCTTAAAGAAAGCTATTTTGAAAAATTCAACTAGATAAATGGTTTATTAATATTCTAAATATTTATCTAAAATGGCTTTTTGATCCTTTATATCCCATCGTTGTTTGTTTGGGGCTTAAAAAATGTTAGAATTTAGAAGATAGATCACCAATATATCTTGGATTTTTCAGTGAACATATGTGTAAAATGCTATCTGTGTATATTGGTAGTCTTATGTAGAGAGGGTTAGAACACATTAGAGATTCTAGGACATTCTATGGCTATGCAATTGCTAAGCTAGCCTGTGGACAGTAATAGCATATAGGGACATTTATATAGACTTCTTCACCCAAAAATTACCTTGATTGTATATTCCACAACACACTATTTTCACAAGCATAGCCTTTGTCTAGTGAGTAAGCCGAAAGTTTTATACAGTAAGACTTGCCTCACTTAGATAAGCCAATAGGAAACTTGTCAGTATCTATGCCTCTCATCATATGTAGAGGAACCAAGATAATAGCCATCAGCATTCAGAATATAAACTGACAGTGATACAGCATAGACAGTACTGCTACCTAGGGTGTGTGGCAGCTGTTGATATTTAACACTGTGGATTTGTACTTCTAATAAAGCCCATAAATTCAGAGGATGTTATTGTGAGGGAAAGGAGACTAATAAGAAGAAGCGTTCTTCTTAGCATTAAGTAACATCTAAAAATCTTAGGCAACTGCCACCAAATCATAGCTGTAGTGGGTAGCTGTTCCAGCTTTGACCTGGAAGTATTACCCCCACTGAGGCTTCGGTAACTGTCATGCCTATAAGGCAGGGCTGAGACAGGAGCCCTTAAGAGCCAAGATCCAGATGTGACAGCTCTCTTGGTTCCTGGATCCTGGACACTGGAGGTAGATCAAGCAGAGTTCTCCAGAGAACACTGCCGGAGTGCACTACACCTTTCCTGGACCCTGTAACCTATCCCTTTACTTGTAAGTTACTTGACAAAATAAACTTCCCTTTTAACTATGTTGAGTTGGCTTAATACTACAAATAATACATAGCTTCTGTAAAAATAAAACAACCTAAAACAATTTTTTCAAATATTGGATAGTCTGTCCGTTGATAGTTCAATAGACTAATCTTGGTATAGTTTAAAGATAAGTCAACCTGATTTTTTTAGCCACTTCTAAATAACTTTGTTAGTATGGGTGTTTGGCTACTTTTGATTATAAAATTTTCTAAATCTAATGATTAAGTTTCATAAATTAAATCATAAAATGTATTATGTATAGGAAAAAACCAAAAGCATAAGCTAAAGTAAGGCCCTTTTATATTCTGTATACCCAAAGATTATTGCTCATTATTTCATTGTAGAATAATACTTATTTTCTATCAAGATAACACCATGGTTCTGTCTATAATTTAAAATATTATTTATATTATATATATAAAATACTGTTATATTTATATTTTAATCTTTATTATTAAATTCAAATTTAAATATGTTTTGATTATATACTTCCCTTCCCCTAAGTCCTTTCAGATCTTCTTCCCCTTCCTAACCACCCAACTTTTAAGTTCTTTTTCAAATGACTAACAAAAACCTAATAGAACAAAATCCCCCAAACAAAGAAGACAAAATACAACCACTCCTCCCAAAACAAGCCACCAAACTATTACCAAATAAAAGCACACAGAGGAAAACCTGTGGAGTCCATTATATGTTAGCCAACTAACATGAGGCCTGTCTTGGAGTGGTACACACACACACACACACACACACACACACACACACACACACGTTCTATTTGTTCTTTGATTTTAAAAAAAGGCTATGTTCCTAAAAGATTTGACAAGTGATAAAACTATTAATTGTGCCTTGTATGGAAGAAGGGCTACTGATTCCTCTGTGATTGCTGATTCTACCTTATGCTCTGGCATCATGTTTAAGTTCATATATACCTGCATCAGAGATCATTGTTGCAACATGTCTCTACCTAATTCTCTGTGCTCTGTGATTTAAGTAAAGGAACTTCAAGAGAATGAAGACAGTACTTTTCTGTTTGTTTTATAAAGACAAGGAATTTATGTTGACAGGCTAGAACTGACCACTTGACAAGGTAATTGATATTCTTTTGGATATGGTATAAATGTGAAATGTCCCCTATAGTCTCATGAATTTGAGCACGTGGTTCCCCACTGATGCTGTTTGGGAAGGATGTTGGAATCTTTAGAAGACATGACCTATCACCTAGCTTGAGGAAGTGGGTCCTCAGAAGACAAGCATTCAGTGTCATTGGAAAGTTCTACTTGTGGCTGAGCTCTTATTCCTGATGTGCTGAAATGTGAACAAGCAGTCTTATGTTCCTACTGTCACAGACAGAAGTCCACCCCACTGTCACACCTCCACTGCTATGACAGAGTACATCTCCTGTATCCTGCCTAAATATCTCTTAGACATTCTATGAAAACAGTGAGAAAAGTAACACAAAATGTCGGTACCAAAAGTCAAGTCCTTGGGATCAACCTGACCATGTGGCTTATAGATCTTTGGAACTGGCTTGAGAGAGAAATGCACAAGAGTTTGGAGCTGTGAACTAGAGAATTCCTAGAGTGCTGCAAACAGAACTTAATGGGTCATTATAGTATGACAAGAAAGATAAAAATGTCCGTAATATGAACAAGGGGTTTTAGAAGAGAAAATGGGACTCTGTCAGGAATTGGGCTAGAGTTCAATTCATGAGAGAAACTGGGTATATGTTGCCTGTGTCCTGAAAAACTGACTACTTTTCAAATCAAAAGTAATAGACTAAATTTTCTTGGCAGAAGAAATTTCATGACAACATAGTTTCAGGCTGTAGTATCATTAGACTGGTCACTGCCTTTAGCCAAATTTATGGTTAGAGACAGAAGAAAGTAGAACAGAAAGATATGAAAAATATGGTTTAGAAAGAAAATGAGCAAGAGTCAATTTAAAGTTGCTGACAAGGAGGTTATGGGAAAGGAGGCATATTGTGAAAGATATTAGCACAATTAAAGAGAAACTTGTCAGTTTTCACTTGTATAAGCTCCCTCAAGGGCAATATCCCATTTATCAAAGGCTCCAGAGTATAAAATTCAAATCTGTTTTTGAAAAACTTTATTTAAAAAGAAGACCATCTGAGAAAAGAGTGCCCTAAAGTAAGAAGACTCTCCTACAGCCCCATCAAGGAAAATAGTTTCCTAGGTTCAGCTGCCCAGGAACAAAAAGACTGCTATAGTTGTGGCTACATTTCAAATTGGAAGCAAAATTTGGCATTATCATATAGGACTTGATTTTCAGGCATGTTATATGCAAGAATTAGGATGCCATGATGACCTGTACCAAAGTTCCAAAGCCAGCAATATACTGAGTATGTGTTGCCTGGCTGGATCCCTCAAGTGTGAAATGTGTAAAATTGTGAATGTAAAACCTAAGGATAAATGGACAATTTTGAATGTTATACAAGTTAGAAATGTGGAATGTCTGTTGCAAGGACAGAGTGGAGCCTGTCCAAGTTAGAGGCTATATGTTCTGCAGGCAGCAGAACTGGAGGGACGGGGCTATCCAAGGCTGTTGGAAACCAAATGATGTCCCCATGAATCCTGAATGTTAAGCATAGAGTTGCAAAATGTAGTGTTTGCTTTGCTGGGTTTCAGTTTTGTTTTAGCCTAGTGTTTTTCCTGGCTACACCCCTATATCTCCCTATTAGAATGTGGGTGCTTAATCTGTGCCATTGTATATTAGAAGTATGTAACGTACTTTTTATTGTATTGAGTTCACAGGTGAGAAATTGTCTTGAGTCTCAGAAGAGAATTTGGATTTGTGAATCACTTTGCAACTGTAAAACCACAGAGCCTTTTGTGATTGGACTGAATGAGTGCATTTTGCAATAGAAGATTGTCAAAAGCCCATGGGGGCCTGAAATGAATATTATGGTTTGAAATTGCAATGTTTCTTTCAGACTCATGTATCCCTGACAGTGATCCATGGACAGTGCTGCTAGTTTAGGGAATTGTGAAACTTTTTGTAGGCAGAACCTAGCTAGAGGATGTGGGTCACTGGAAAGGTTAGCACTGGGGATCATACTCTGGCTAAGCTCTATCTGTTTTCAGATCTACCAATATGTGAGCAAACAGCCTTACACTCCTGTTACCATAATAGGACTTGGTCCCATTGCCACGCTGTATCCACTGTACCCACTGAGCCACTGGCCAGAATAAGATCTTCCCATAAACTGCTTCTGCTAGAAAAGTAACATACTTTTTTGTTTTCAGAAAAAAAGAGAAAAGCCACACTTCTTGTAAATTTGACATAAACTTTATCTGAAAGTGTGATAAGATTCTCCTTCAAGGTGGTACTCTGAAATGCACTAAGGCAAACACAAACTGAATTGACTCTTTAATTGCTCAAATGGATGAAGTCAATGATGACATAACACTTTGGCTTAGGGCTTCTCCCCCTCTCTGCTCAACCTTCTCTCTTTTCTCTTTCCAATTTTTCCCCCTCTGCCACACAGAGTGATCCTTGAATGACTGTGTAATCTTAAATCTAATGACCTCAATTACAGTCATTTTAACTCAAGGAGCTATATAAATCATCAAATTGAGACCAATTTGTCAGTAATATGGCATGTTAAAGTAGCCATACATAGATATGATGTGATAAGATATTATAATCATACACTATTACAAAAAGCAAAAATTCAATTGAACAAGTAAGTTTTACCATAAAACTAATAGTATTTTAATGATAAATAAAAGCTTTTTAATGATAAAAACAACCATGCTTCTATTAACTTTTCAAATGCTTTGCTGATCCCTCCCACCAAGACTCAGGGCTTGTCTTGGAAGACATGACAGCAAGGCTGGCAGAGACAGGCATAGTAGATGTCTTCAGTAGAACAGTATTTGGGGCACATGACAGGTCCATTGCACAAAAGAATTCACAAGGGATGTAACTGCATTCACAAGACCTGCACAAGGGAAATTTAGTCAAAATCCCAGCATGGAGTCTCATCACTAGCTGAGCTATTGGTAACTAATGGCTGCTGGGAGAAAGAGAATCAGTTTTCTTCCAGGATGTGGCTCCTGAAGGCTACCGTGCTCCAGTAGATTGTACTACACCCAGGTACACACAGGTAGCGCTAAGTGGACTCAGTGGGTTTTTAAAAAGAGCACATGAAGCTGGGATGGAAAAGTGTTTGGAGGGGAATTGGTGGGAAGTTGGAGGGGAGGGAATGGGTGTTAGGTTTGATCAAAACGCATTATAAGCAAGTCTCAAACAATAAAAAATATAAAAGAACTGTGTTGAACTATCTATAGTTTTAAAATAAAACCTCTTCCCATTTTTCTGTTTAGTTTCTAACATAAAGACTTGGCTGTTTCATATTCATGACTGTCACACACCCTTTGAATCCTAGAACTATTAACATCTCACAGTTTATAAAGAATGCCTATCATTAAATTTTTAGGTAAGTTGAATCATGAAAGATGCTTATTGAATAAGTACAGAAGGATATACTACTTGAACTCAAGAGTACATGATTTAGTGATTATTACTTAAATTTTCAATGGTCTTTGTTTAGTGGGAAATTAGGGTGAGTAAATTAGAATGCTAGATCCAAAAACTCTTATTGGAAATAAGTCAGTTGCAAGCTATAGTTTCAAGTCATGTAATATAGCTATAATGAGGGACCTCCCCACTCCCATCTCTCTCTCTCTCTCTCTCTCTCTCTCTCTCTCTCTCTCTCTCTGTCTCTCTCTCTCTCTCTGTTGCTTTTGGAAGTTTCATAGGTATTTGATTTTTGATTTTGTATTTCTCTTATTTTTATTAAACATTTTATTGAGGATATATATATATATATATGTATATATATATATGGAATAAAATTAGTTATCACAAAGAAACCTATTCCTGAAACATCCTTGTAGATAAAGGAAAAGCTGTTGGCAGCTTCTTTCATACTGTACCCAAGCCTCTAGTTCTATTAAAAGTTAATCATCATCCTGACTTTTCCCATCAGAGATTAGTCTGAGTGACTTTTTCCATATCAATTGAACCATACATCATGTATTCTTTTAGATCAGATATCTTTAATCTGAGATTCTATGTTTGTGAAATTTATTCCTATTCTATACCATATTCTTTCATGTTGCTTCAGCTTGACAACCCACCTATTCTAAGTTCATATTTCTGTTGATGAACACTAAAATTGATTTAGCACACATAGCTTTTGATAAAACTATGGTTTATAAGAATAACCAGCAGGTAAATCAATGGCCCTAAGGGTATGTACATATGTGGCTTTACCTAGGAATTATAATCAATTTCCAAGGTGCTGTTACAATCTACTCTCCTAGCAGCTTATACACTGCCTCACATTTTCACCCTCACCTGCTATTGCCAAAGTTTGTATTATAGATGTTCTACTGTGAGTATCCCGGCATCTCACTGTAGCAGGAATCTTAAAAGTTCTTATTAATAAAAACAAACCTGAGCCAGGTATTGGGGTGAACACTGGAAGATCAGAGAAGCAGAACAGGCCACAGCCATCTCACCTTGCCATTTCCTCAGCTGATCATTTTTCCTCAGACTGGAAGCCTCCTTATCCAAATGGATCTCAGCTGAACTGCTTCTCGAAAGCCTGAAAGCTTAACCAGCTAAAAGCTTCTTGTTTCTGGTCTTCAGGCCTTAAATACCTTTCTGCTTCCTGCCCTCACTTCCTGGGATTAAAGGTTCACTTCTTGGGATTAAAGACATGAGTCACCATGCCTGGCTATTTCCAGTGTGGCCTTGAATTCACAGAGATCCATGCCTCCAGAAGGCTAGGATTAAAGGTGTGAGTGCCAACATTTTCTAGCCTCTGTATCTAGTGGCTGTTCTGTTCTCTGACCCCAGATAAGTTTATTAGGGTGCACAATATTTTGGGGAACACAATACCACCACTTTAAATGGTTTACATTATGTGTAAAAATGTACGTAGGCTTGGAAGAGAGAATGAATATAAATAGTAATATAAACAAATAGCTTTAAAAAATAAAGTTTTTAATGAGACAGTAAAGGTAATATAAAAAATAGCCATGTAAGATGGATATCACACAAAGAATCTGGATTGTGTTGTCTTTGGGATTTTTAACTGAAGAGAGATATTTGATTGTAAAGGCAGCGGAGTTAAACCAATATGTATATTTTAAAGATACCTTGACTTCAAAATTTGGATCTAAGGATATGTTGCTTTGGAAAAGAGGCTCTGCTTTTGTTTCCACAGGAAGGCAGGGGCTATGGATTTGTTCTAGATTAAGATACATCAGGTTTGACCAGCCAAGACCGCCTGAAAGGTCTCCAATGACACCATGGCCCAGATGATCCAACATCCAGAACAGTTTCAAGGCAATTGGCTCAGACAATAAACCCTCACAGACTACTCCATAATCCTAAAATTTTCTTTATGTCCCCATAAAATACAGCACCCCCCCTCCAGCAGGACTTAGTAAGAGAAACTACACCCAAATTCCCAAATATACCAAGCTGGCTTTGGAGATGGAATTGGCTCACACCTACTCTAAACCCAAGCATATTACTAAAAGAAAAGGTTAAGAGATTCTTGTGTCCCATATCAGAAGAGCCCTCTGGTGTGGGGCAGAGAAAAACCAATACTTTCATAAATGCAATCTCTTTCTAAAAAAAAAGGGGGATAGTATAGATAATGATAGGATAAAAGGATAGATTGTTGAATCTACTTTTAAAGAGCAACTTGTTTAAAATGTTTTACGTTGCTATGGATTTAGTTTATTAATACAAGTTTAAACTTAATTTTATTATACTGCACATATGTTTCTATTCTCATTTGAAGTATTATGTTTATGTAACTCATTTGGATTGTAATGTATAATTAAAAATACAGAATAATAATTAGTCTTTTATGATAGTCAAACCTGTAGCCATGTTAGTTAAGTCTTCTAGGTATACATACATAGACATATTACAGATAGGTAATCTTCAAATACTTCAAAGACCTATAGAATATGGCATTTAAAATGTTTTAAAAAATTTAGACTTTCTGGACAATGAGACATGTCTGCTCCTGGCAGCACTGATTTACTTCAGAGAGGAGAATGGGCATTGAAGACACTCTATATGGAGTTTATCTTCTTCTTGACAAAAATAGCCATTTGGGCAAGAAACTGTTCTTGCCTGGACTGCTTAAAAAAATGTATCAACTGGACATGTAGGACCCATAGGAAGGTGACCACTGAACTTTGGTTGGCAAAATGATCCTTCAGGTTCCTGCTTCACAGAGGAAATTGCCAGACATTCTACAGGGCACAGAGAGAAGTAACTGAGAGACTCTAGGCCTGTGGGCTGAAGACAGAT
This sequence comes from Peromyscus eremicus, assembly GCF_949786415.1. Taxonomy (NCBI): domain Eukaryota; kingdom Metazoa; phylum Chordata; class Mammalia; order Rodentia; family Cricetidae; genus Peromyscus; species Peromyscus eremicus. The sequence goes on from NC_081419.1 coordinate 110,259,286, forward strand.
GCCCCAACTTTACAAGGGAACATTAGGTGACTCTCCAGGCTGCCAGCTGTCTCTGTCTACCCTGCAAGACTCCCGAAAGTTGCTTGTATCCTTCTCCCCTTTCTCAGGTAATAGTATATCCCTCTGGGGTCTTTGATGTAGTTGAAGACTAGATAGTTATAACTTCCTCAGTTATAATAAAAGATAAGTTAAATATGAAACCTTAGACTCACAAATATAGGATAGATAGGATATCTTTCTTTAACATTGTAACTGTAATTCTTGCTTGATAATTATTTTGTTTTATGTAATTTTACTATGTGAAAGTTAAAACCTTCCTTTAAAAAAAAAGAAAAGGGGAAGTGCTGTGGATATTGCTCTGTATAAATAAAATGCTGATTGGCCAGTAGCCAGGCAGGAAGTATAGGCGAGACAAGTAGAGAAGAGAATTCTGGGAACAGGAAGGCTGAGTCAGCCAGCCACTGCCATGAGTACCAACATGTAAGATACTGGTAAGCCATGAGCCATGTGGCAAGGTATAGATTTATAGAAATAGGTTAATTTAAGATATAAGAACAGCTAGCTAGAAGCCTGAGCCATTAGGCCAAACAGTTTAAATAACACAAGTGTCTGTGTGTTTATTTCATAAGTGGGCTGTGGGGGCTTGGAGGGACCCGGAGAGAAGTTCTCCAGTTACATCTTACTGTGGCTTTAGTTTGCATGTCCCAAATCATTGAGCCCAAATATCTTTCACACATGGTAGACATTTGGATACCCTCTCTTGTAAGGTACTCGTTCAGTTCCTTTGTTCATGTCCCCTTTACATTCTTTTCCTGAATCCTATCCATTCCATGGAATTATTTATGGGATCAGAATAAAAGTCTCTTATTAAGCATGTGTACTTAAGTATTTCCACTTATTTCACTGTTTTCTTTTTCATGCTCAGCAATGTTTAAGTAACTCATGTTACTTAGTTCAATGTTGATATCTTTTCCTACTGTGCTTATTTCTATATCATTACTTAAAAGACTGCTTCTGTCAAGTGAGCATGCTTTGTTTAGATTCCCAATTCATCTGTAATTGATGTATATGTATTGCAACCAGAGCCTGATGGATTTGAAGAAGGAATGTACAGTGGCCTGTAGTAATATTTGCTTTTGAAAGAGAATATTTCTTAGTAACTCTGAGGACTAATGATCATGAGAAATTAATTTTACATCCAAAGCATCCATTGTAAAAATCTTTCAATGAACATTATCTTATTAACTGATATTCAAAACATACTAAATAAAAATAATATCCTTAAGAAGTCCATCAATTACTTATGAAGGAAGTGTAGCTTATATTAAAAAAATCTAACCTTTAAGACTGGCAAATTGGCTCAATGAGTGAAGGCACCTGTTACCAAATTTGATTATATGAGTTCAATCCACAGAACCTGCATGGTAGAAGGAGAGGTTCTCTGACCTCTACGTACATACAGAGTTGGAAAAGCTCCATTGATTATGTTCAGAAGGCATTTAAAATAGGACATGTATATTGATTTCTTTTTTTTTACTTGTCATATTATATATTATAAAATCTAGTGTGTGTGTGAGTGTGTGTGTGTGTGTGTGTGTGTGTGTGTGTGTGTGTGTGTGCTCTGTGTGGTATACTTACATGTGGTGCATTGATGTAAATGTGTGTGTGTGTGTCCATTAATATGCACGAGTAGGTAAGAATTAAAGGCTTCCTCTATCATTTACCACTTTACTGTCTTGAGATAGGATCTCTCACTGAACCAGAAGCTCATAGGCTCAGCTAAGTTTTCTGGCCAGCAAATTCTGCCTGTCTCTGTTCCCCAGTGCTGAGGTGATAGGCATGAGCAGCCAGGCCAGCTTTGAATACTGGGGATTTGAGCTCAGGTCCTCATGTTGCAGAGCAAATGCTCTTACCCACTGATCCCTCTCCATAGCCCAAGTTGAAAGTAGTTTTAATAGATTATTTATTTAATGTAAATTATTTTAATTTTGGGACATGGCCCTAGTCACATGTCAAGAACTTAAGAGCTATGTGTAGATAATGAACTACTATATTCAACAATATAGCCATAGACAGTTCATGAACATAGTGCCCTCCTTTATAGACATCACAATTGACAAATCTATGGATTAGACAATTTCATATTGATTTTATAGCTGTATGTTTATGGATTAACAGTGGCTTTCAATGTGTACTCAACAGATCATTAGCAAAAGTCATTGCCTGGGATGCTTGGTGTGCATATGTTTTCAGAAGCAGAATCTACAGGGATGGGTCTAGCAATATGTCTTTCTGAGAAACCTAGAAATACACATGTGCTTTTGTTTGACACAGCAGCATTAACTCAGCATCACAACATTTTACAAACAGAAGCAAGCCAGGGGGTGAGTGATCACATAGGTGATCATTGCTCATATTCCAAATGGGACCTCTCATGGCATGACAAATAGTCTACCACTCTCTGAAACAGACATGTGGGGGAAAGTTTCTGTTTCCTGATGATTCCCCATGGCCACAGGCATCTATAAAATTTGCAGAGGCAAAGATATGGACTCACACAGTAATATTCAGAGCAAGAAAACTGTATTACAGAGAAAATCAAACAGCTACTTCCCTTTTATTAGCTTTGCATGCATAAAGTGGATCTGTACAGCAGTACTGGAGGCCTGTATTATTTTTAATATCTATTTTTCTGGCTTGGGGTATCTGAATAATATGGAAATGCCCATTATTACTAGATTAATGTCTTCTCAGAGGGAGGAGACCTTCCTTGTGTTACTCATTGTATAATACCTGGCTTATAGAGCAGTGCCAGAGACCTGAGAGGCTCTTAGTTAACATTTGCAGAAGGAATAAGTGGATGCTGGATAAACCTCTTTCCCATTCAAATTGGCTTCAGATGATCAGTTTTTGGGGGAATTTATAATTTAAACACTACATCATGCTGTTTTCTGCATTCAAGGAGCATTCCTGTGCCTTGCAATGAATATTCTGTTTCTAAAAGTTCTTTTGGTGAAGATTGAAATGTTTATGGGTATTCTCTCTTATTCAGTGGATTATGAATGTATGTCATTGCTTAGGGGGGATTGGTTACAAGTTGTTATTGGTCATAGTCAGAAAAAAAGCTAAATAAAAGAGTTAAGATCAAAGATCTCTTTCTAAAGAAAAAAAGAGGAATATGGTATAGTAATGATAGAGCAAAAGGGTAGATTATTATCCAAAAACAACTATTAATCTCAAAATAGTTTACATTGCCATGGATTTTGGTTTATTGATACAAATTTAAAGTTAACATTGTTATACTGTGTGTATGTTTCTGCTCTTGCTTGGGGTTTTTTGTTGATGCAGCTCATTTTAAAAGGTAATGTATAATTAAGAAATATAGATTAATAGTTAGGCATCTATAATAGTCAAACTCATAGTCATATTAGGTATGTTTTCCAAGTCATACATAGATACATTTAGATAGATATATGGTCTTCAATTACTTCAAATACCTACAGAATGTCATTTAATATGATTAATAACCTAAGACTTTTCATGACAGTGAAACACATCTGCTCCTAATGGCACCAACTTGCTTCAAAAGAGGATGATGGGCATTGAAGAAGCTCCATATAGAGTTTGTTTTCTTTGTGAAAAAAGCTAGACATTTGGGCAAAGAAAACTGCCCTTGCCTCAATTGCTGATAGTATACTATCCAAACTGGACCAGCAAGCAGGATGCAAAAAAAAAGGGAATTGCCAAACTTTGCCAAGACAAGATAGGATAGTCCTTCAAAATTTCCTCTTCCTCAAAAATTTCTGTCAGATATACTAGACCCCATAGGATAGATGCCCCAATGTTACAGAAGAACTCTGGGTGACTGTCCAGGCAGTCAGATGTCCCTGTCATTAGGTAACATTATACCCTTCTTGGGCCTAATTCTGAGGCAATTAAAGACTAAATAATTAGACTTAAAGATTTCCTTGGTTATAATAAAAATGTAAATTAGGTATGAAATTTTAGATTCACAAAGATAAGATAAATAGTGTTTTCTCTAAATTTACCAAATACAAGTGGGCTAGATATTGTAACTGTAATTCTTACTTGATAACGGTTTTTGTTGTATATAATTTTATTATGTTAAAGTTAAAACTTTCCTTTTAATTAGACAAAAAGGGGGAATGTAGGATGTTCCTTTACATTGTGTGAATAGATATCACTATCATTAGTTTAATAAAGAAGCTGAGTAACTGGAAAATAGCTGGGCAGGTACAGATTAGGTGGGACAAAAAGAGAGCAAGAAGAAGATGAGGATTTTGGGGGATCATGAGGAAATGCAGAGGAAGCAGAAAATGAACTTGCCTTACTGAGAAAAGGTACTGAACCATGTGATAGAGTGTAGATAAGAAATATAGGGTAATTTAAATCCTAAGAGTCAGCTAATAAAATGCCTGAGCTATCAGCTGAATATTTCTAATTAATAATAAGTCTCTGTATGGTTATTTGGGTACTGGCTGGCAAGACAGAAAAGTCTGCCTACATAAAAATGTCAAACATCAATAGACATCAGAGACATGCAAATCAAAATGCTTTGCGCCAGTAAGAATAATTCCTATCAAGAAATCAAATAATAGTGAGTGCTGGTGAGAATGTTGGACAAGAGGAGCTCTTGTATAGAGATGTAAAGTTCTGTAGCCACCATGAAAACCAGCATAGAATAACTTTAAAAAGCTGAAAATGGAATTATTATATGACCCTAGCTATACTAGTTTTAGGTATATACCTGAAGGATGCTAAGCTAGTATACCAAAGAGATGCCTGCACACCCATGTTTATAGCTGCACTGTTTACAATACCTAAGAATAGAACTAGTGTTGGTGTATATCAACAGATAAATGGATAAAGAAAAAGTGGTAACATACACAATGAAATTTTATGTAGCAGTCCAGAAAAACAACATCATGACATTTGAAGGAAATGGAAACCATTATGTCAAACAAAAAAGCCAGACTCAAAATGACAAATACCTCATATTTTTCACATTTATGGAATCTAAAATTATGTGTGTGTGTGTGTTTGTGTGTGTGTGTGTGTATGTGTGTGTGTGTGTGTGTGTGTGTGTATTAGTGAAATTATTAAGGCCACTCCACGTAGTTCAAAGGGAGGTTTACTAGTGGCGTAACTTACAAATGAAGGGATAGGTAGGTCACAGGGTCTGTGGAAGGTGTGTCGCAGTCCGGCGGTGTTCTCTGGAGAACTCTGCTCAGTCAGCCTCCACTGTCCAGGGTCCATGAACAGAGGGAGCTCGGGAGCATCTGGATCTCAGGTCTTCAGGGCCCTCTCTTGGCCCTGCCTTGTAGGTGTGACAGTTACTGAAGCCTCAATGGGGGTTGGAACTTCCAGATCAAAGCTGGAATGGCTACCTACTACAGTATGTGTGTAGATCATGAAACTAGAAACTAAAAGGGGACCATGAAAATAGAGGGAGTAAATTTAAGAGAAGTGAGAAATATAGAGAGTAATGGGATACATGTAAAATGACAACAGAACAGACTAACTGCATGAAGAACATGAAGGGAAAAGGATGGAGAAGGTAGTGAGGGAGTTGAACAATGGAAAGCAAAGTATGATGGTGTGTGTGTGTGTGTGTGTGTGTGTGTGTGTGTGTGTGTGTGTGTATGCACCATGATGAAACCCTTCATGCATTAACTTAAAAAAATATCCCTAATCGTCATTTGTAACACAAATTGCTAAACGGTCTTATTAATTAAAAACTTGGAGCCAGATATTGGGGTAAAAGCTGAAAGATCAGAGGAATAGAACAAGCTACCCACAAGTTCTTACCGGTAGGAAATCCTCAGCCCAAGAGAGCTACTTCCTGTAGCTCAAGCCTTATATACCTTTCTGTGCCCTGTCATCTTACTTCCTCTCTCCACACAGCTACATCACTTCCTCTTTCCATCTAGCTCTAGCACTTTCTGTCTGTACAGACCTTCAGACCTCTATGGTTAACTAGTGCTGGGATTAAAGGCCACCATGTCTGGCTCTGTTCCCAGTGTGGCCTTGAACTCACAGACATCTGAATGAATCTTGACTTCCCAAATTCTAAGATTAAAGGTGCGTGCTACCACTGCCTGACCTCTATGTCTAATATAGTGGCTAGCTTTGTCTTTTGATCCCCAGTCAAGCTTTATTTGTTAGAGCACAAATAAAATATCACCACGGTTGTTTTTTCATTCCCTTTTACATTTATACACGGTTACAGGAATTTATCCACTTATGTACTGATCCAGTCTGCTCTTGTCTGTAATGCCCCCACTCTACTGTGCCCTAAGGAAGACATTTTGCCCTCATCTACAGAATCTAATTAAAGACCTCATCTCCCAGAACAAAACAAACAAACAAAAAACAAAAGTCCAGCTCTAAGTTTTCTGAGTCTTTATAAACATGTCTACATCTCCAAAGTTCTACCCACTGAATCTATTACTGTCTAGCTATCATGATGTCTCCTAGCCACTCTTTTGTAACACTGTTAGCTTTCTCTTATCAAAAAGATGTGTGGCTCCCTGAATGCTGTAGCTGGGGTATGACTTATTTGATTTCTATAAGGCCTCTTCATCTTAGATTCACATCAAGAATATATTTGGCATAATTATAATTTATCTTAAGTGGGAAACATTCAAAGAATATGTTTTGTTATAGAACATTCCTAGTTAAGGCAATTATATGTATTTTCCCAAATGACAGCCAACATTAATATCACACATTGGCTGCAAGGTATCTAAGGTCTCGGCAATACCCTTTGATATTGCATAATTACATAGGACACTTTCCACTTCTTTTCATATCAAATTTGGTATAGGCAGGGCAGTTGGTTTCCCTTTGCTTTGTTCAGAGTGGTTAAGAAGTGAGCTCAAGGCAGAATTGCAAGTTATAGGGGACACAGCTAAAATTACAAGAGGCCACCAGATTCCTTTCCTAAATAAATCAGAACATCAAATTTCCATGAAGCTTAATGTAATGAAAAGTACAGCTTTTGTAAAATTTGGAAGTGTAATTGGAGGTTGATTAAAAAAAAATCACATGCTTTCTAACTTTTCCACACTGTGCACACATGAATTCAGTGCTTTATGGAGACTAAGTTGTTTCCATGCTTTATGTTCTGAGTAGATATGTCTGAATGAGGTGGAGCTACAGTTGAAGTTTGGGATTAGGAATAGACCCTTTAGGAATGCTGGTGAGGGTTTTGGCCCAAAGCCATGACACACAATCCCAACCCTGTACTTACACTAGACTGTGGGTAGCTTCACTTCCTGTTATCAGCTGCTACTGCAGCTGCTCTTTCACATGTTTGGAATATACAATCTTGATCGTATTCCCACAAGCCTTTCCTAGCCTTGGAACTCAGTGTGTGTTTCCCTTTCTTCAGATACTCCATTGGTTCAAATCACAGACTCCTCTTGACTCCCCTTCTGTACTAGACAGCAGCTGCCAAAGAGTCCCACTCCCAAATAATGATACTCTAGGCATTCTTTTAGGAACTTCCCACTCATTTGCTCTCAGGTCTATGCTTACCTGTCTCCAGGGAATAAGACACTGAACAGAAGCAAATACTCAGCTGTGGAGAAATAGCCTTAGGTACATATTTGCTTCCTTTAAATGTATTCCTTATGAAATCTTAAAGGATTACTGAAGTTATGAGAAGAAGGAAATGCATTTTTTTTTGCTGTGTGCTTTTTAAAAATGTGAAATGACTAGGGTATTGGAGTACATGAGTGATGTGTGAGACAGAGATAGAAGCAATGTATCATAAAGTACCAAGTCTATTGATTTCACAGAAAATATATTTCTAAGATGTCTAGGCAAACTTGTATTTATAGGGGGAGACCCTGGAGGACTTGAGGAAATTAAATATCACATTATAGGAGCAACTGGAAAACATCCATTGGAATATGCCTGCATTTGGGGCTCTTGAGTAGAGAAGGATGGGAAGGCACAAGTGTATTCACAGCCAACAGGAATACTCAAGAACCTCTTATAATTTACTAAGGAGTTGTTCCTGTAAAAACATAGAATACTATTCTTTTTAGTCAGACCACCAAAAAGTAAGTATTTTTTGAGTTCCACATGAATGAAATCATGTATGCATTCTGTGTGTATCCGGATGCTCTTGCTCAATATGGTTTGTGAGACTCTCCTATCTTACACATTAATAGGGCATTTTATATTACTGCATGATGAGTAAAGTAAGCTTTGCTTGCCAGTCTCCTGTTGTGGATCTCCTAACTAGATTATTGTTGATAGATCCATTATGCACTAGTTTTCCTTAGAAATACACCTTGGATGTTACTGTTAAGTCTCAGTGGAACAATGGATATAGTTTTACGTTCACTGGAAGTTTAAGTTTCCATAGAGGAGGAGGGATGTATCTAAAACAAACAAACAAACAAACAAACAGATGCCACAAAAGGCCAACATATATATTAATTATGTCTCTCTTTGTTGTGATAAGATAATCTGTGAGGGAGAAAAGTCTGCTTTGACTCTCAGTTCCAGCTATTGTCCAATAGAGTGGGGAGTCATGTGGCAGAAGCTTGAGGCTGACTGTCACACTGCATCATCAGGAAGCAGAGGATGAACAGTAAGTGGACTGGGCTATAAATCCTCAAGGCTGGTCCTTGGGTGATCCACTTATTCTAGCAAGGCTCTGCCTCCTACAGACTCCCCAGCCCTCACAACAGCACCATCAGGACCACGTATTCAAACACATTAGATTGGAGGAACTATGTCACTTTGAAACCCCAACACTATATAACACAAAATATTTATTTTTACTTTCTCAAAATAGTCAAAAGTCAAATTGTTATGTAGATAACATTTGATTCTGGAAGATCAACACTCAAGATATACACTGCTAAAATGTGAACTTTGTGCATCCCAGATTCAGCTTAAATGTTGCCTAGAAACATGCTCTATTTTCCTACAAATTCAAATTTCTGGTGCTTGCATATCTTGTTGGCAAAAACATGTTAGCAAATTTAACAGCAGGAAAAGAGAGCAAGAGTATAAATGGGGGCTTGAACACAAGGAAACACATTATCTTCATAATATTATTATGTATTATGTATTATTTTTTAGACTGTTTATAAAATAAAGGAAACACCCTTGTGGGAGATAAGACAAGAAAACCAATCTTTTCCATGTTTCTGGATGGAACATCAAAGCTAAAACTTGAAATCACAAAGTATCATGCTAGAAAATGCTATCTCAAAGTGCTCCAAAAACAGTCTGCAGCCAAGGCAGAGCCAATGCAGCAAGATATGAACACACTTCTGCTTACAACATTCCCACCCCTGCCTACCCTTTCCTCCATTGGCTTGTATGTGTCAAAGAACTATGCTTTATGGTGACTCATTAGCCAAGTTCATTTATATTTCCTTTATTTACAGTATAGGTATTTTGTGATTTCAAAGATGAGATCACTCTGGTCAGTTAAAAATTTATCCTTATATTCTGTAGATACTAACTTTCTGTCAGATGTGAAGTTTGTGTATTATTCACTTTTCTGTTGCTGTGATAAATACCACCAACCAAGCAACATATAAAGCAAATATTTTACTTTGACTTACAGTTCCAGAAGGGGAGTCCATAATGATAGGAAAGGTGTGGCAATAAGTGGCCAGAGTAGGAAGATGGCAATCCCATTTCTCTGTCCACACACAGAAGGTAGAGAAAGTGAACTGGAAGTGGGTGAAACTGTGAACTCTCAAAGTCCACTATCAACGATATACTTCTTCCAGTAAGGCTCCCGGTTCTACAAGTTCCATATCTTCCCCAAACAGCACCACCAACTGGAAACTAGGTGCTGAAATATAAGAGCCTATGGGGGACAATTCTTATTCACACCATCATACTGGTAAAGATTCATTTTTCATTCCTTAGTCTTCCTCTCCATGCATTTTTTGGTGTCTCTTGCTGTACGGAGCTTTTTAGTTTCATGAGGTCACGTTTGTTAATTTTTGGTATTAATGCTTGCGCTAATGAAATCTTATTCAGACAGTCCTTTCCTGTGCCTATAAGATAAAGTATATTCTCCACTTTCTCCTCTAACAGATTCGGGGTATTGGGTCTTATGCTGAGGCCCTTCATCTATTTAGAGTTGAGTTTTGTGCAGCAAACGGTATATACATATCTAACAGGAGATATGCTCCATATGCCAGGAGTGGGTTACTTCTTTTGGAGTTGATGGTCAGTGGGGGTCGCAGAGACATCCCCCCCCTCTGAACATTAGAGGGTATTGACAATGCTTTCTGTTACCATATAAAATTTGATATTAAGGCCATATTCCTGAAGACAACACATATTTGAACCACAGAATTTGGAGAAATCAAGCTAGTACTCCTAGAAGTCTCATACCTACTGGTTAGTTTTCATAATGATGGAACTTTGTATGCAGACTATTGAGGAAGAAAATTTATCATTTTTACCTGATTATGAACATTGCAAGTCTCAATAAAGACTGTCCTGGTAAGATATGACCACTGGTGCATTATTGGCACAAATATTATGGAAGTAATCACTTTAATTTTGATTATATTTAAAGCTTGCACCACAAAATGGAACTCATGCCTGGTACAGTTAAGCTGGCTGAAAAAACAAACTATTGATTTCTAGTTTACAGGCCCTAGGGAGAGCCCAATATTATTATTCTGCTAAGTGGATATAGTATTAAACCACTTCACTAAATTATTCACAGACATTAGTGTATTTCTCAGCTCTTATCAGAGATGCCTCTTTTTTTTGTGGTGGATGGCAATTAATATAGAGACCCACAATTGGTCAACATGCAGAGGATTAAAAACTCTAAACTGCTCAGCTCTAAGTGAAACATTTGTTTTTATCATACTCTTCTCCCCAAGGAATATGAATCATGACAGAGGAGAGGATCAAAAATTGTGAGAGCCAGAAGTAGTGTATATCTACAGATAAACAGTATTTGCCAATCAAGACAGGGGTGTTGTAACACATAAACTCAATAGCAGTTATTATTGCAGGTACAAGACCTGCACCAGATCAACAAAGCCAAAATCGTTGTATTGATGGTAGAGGGTCTTATTCCATCCCTAGGTGAGGAGCCATTAGCAATTTATGGCTTCTGGAGAAGGAAGAATCCATTTTCTAGAAGGATTTGGCCCCTGAGAGGCTGCCCAGTAGATGCTCCTACACTCATGCAGATATAAGCACCATGAAATGGACTCACTGTGATTAAAAAACAGCACATGAAGTTGGAAGAGGAAAGTTGTGGTACAGAAAAGGCATGAGTTGCAGGGGAGGGAAGATTTGATTAAATAATTATATGGATGTATGAAATTCTCAAGCAATTAAAAATTAATAGAAATTGTTTCTTGTTCTAAAACCACTGTTTGTTTTTAAAAAATGACTGCATGTGTTGAATGTTTGTGTTATATGGGTAAGAAGGACTTCCAGGTGAGTGAGGACAGTTAGCTGAGCTCTGTTCAGTCAGGATGCCTTCACTCAAGATGTGTACCTACAGGCCCAGACTTCTGATCAACACCTGCTAGGCCTGTGAGCAAGTTATTTGACTTGGGATGAGAAAAGCAGCCTATCTAATCCAGTCAATTAGACACCTCCTAAATTAAATTCTATGACGACTGGTGCACCAGGCAGCTGTTAATTGCTTTTCATTATTTTTGTATTGACAAAAACACAAGGAACATTTCATTTTTGGTCATTTGCTGTCTTGCCAATCTAGGAGACCATTATGGCAAAATTCAAATAGATCCTGGATATGGTTTTAAATTGTGATGAATTTTGTTAGAGCTCACTATTTAATAAGTTAACACTAGAACTCCTCTCCCCAATCCACAAAAATAAATGACTGAAATAAAAAAAGGAACTTACATAGGGACTAGCCTAATTAGAACATAAACACTGCACCAAGGGAGAGTAGCAGTGTCAATGCATTCTGGGGACCAAATACTAGGCCCTGCGCATGTCAAAGCAAGGCAAGACTAGGCAGCTAAGCCTGAAAGTCAGGCCCTAGAATTAGGCCCTGAAAGAGGGCCTCTGTCTTTTATGACTTCTAGGGATATCAAAGAAACATTCTCTGTGGGAAGCATTCCTGTTGTGGTTCTGAAAATTGTCCCTCATTAACCTCACTTAATATTAACTCTTACTTGCAACATAAGGAAAAAGGCCACTTAAAGGAGCAGACAACAACAAAAACAATTTTCTGAGTTCATTCTTCCTATGCATTAGAACTAACAAATATAAAATAAATGTGTTTAAAAGGAAATAGGGTTGCAACAAACACGAACATAAACTGTCATAGGTCCACTGCTATTAATGAACTTGATTAATTGGAGAAACGTTGAAAAAGGCCATGATATTCTATGGTTTCTGCCAATTATCAAAATTGTATAACATCTCAGTTAGCTGTCTAAACATCTTGGCCCAAAGACTTTCAGGCCCTCTTTGTAATTGTCAGATTACTCTTGTATAAGGCATCATGACTTATGATTTGATCTTCTGTAAGTTATTATGCTGGATAGTTTTATGTCAATTTGCCACAAGTTAACATAATCTTAGAGGAGGGAGGCTCAATTAAGAAAATTCCTCTATAAGATTTGTAGGCATAAGAATTTTAGGCAGGCCTATAGGGCATTTTGTTAATTATTGATTGATGGGGGAGGACCTGGCCTATTGTGGGTGGTTCTATCCCTGGGCTGGTGGTCCTACATTCTATAAAAAAGCAGTCTGAGGAAGCCATGATGAACAAGTCAGTAAGCAGCACCACCCTTCCATGGCCTCTGCATCAGTTCCTGCCTCCAAGTTCCTGCTCTGTTTGAGTTCCTATCCTGACTTCCTTCAATGGTGGGCTAAAATGGGAAGTGTAATCTATAATCTAAAGAAATAATTTCCTCCTCAGGTTGCTTTGGCCATGGCGTTTCATCACAGCAATGGTAACTCTAACTGAGACAAAGTCCATCATACATCTAACAGTAAAGCTGATATTTGGCTTCTGTTTTTTTTTTTTATTCTATCAGCATAGTATTATTGGGCAACTCAACTCCATTACAGCTTCTTTAAATATCATCTACATATTGTAACATCCTCAAATGTTGATAATTGCACTAGCTTTCTAAAAGGAATATCCTTTGTGGACTGTTAATTAGGAATATGGAGAAGCAACAGGATTTCACATTGTACACAATGCCCCTCTTACATTACTTCTTCATGACACATCTAACTATTAAGAATGTCAAACAAGGCTTCTAGGTAAGATGGAGGCTTAGAAATCACCCGAGAGCACACAGTTAAGGGAACAATAATATTTCATCATTTCACTCATGCTTCTTTAAACCCCATGATCTGTTTACATATTGCCCTGATGAAATTCTCCCATGATCAGACTCACAGCCACCACTACAACAAACCCACCTTTAATCATGTCTACTGACAGACCAGCCATAAAGAACTCTTCAGGCACCAGGCAGTGGTGGCTCATGCCTTTAATCCCAGCACTCAGGTGGATCTCTGTGAGTTTGAGGCCTGCTTTGTCTACAGAGCAAGATCCAGGACAGGCACTGAAACTACAACATTTCACCTTCACCTTCTAAGTGTATTCATTTTTTTCTACCTTTTCCTTTCCTACCTACCAACTGAATAGTAACCACTAGTTCTACAGCACACACACACACACACACACACACACACACACACACAACTATTGGAATCCCTTTACTGTAGCTGAAAGTCTTCCTGTGTCCTGCCCAGTCAGCAGCCACTCAGACCCAAGTAAACACACAGAGGCTTATATTAATTAAAACTGCTTGGTCATTAGCTCAGGCTTTCTATTGACTTTGAAATCATAGTAAGAGCAGCAAGACAAGAGAAGGAAACAAGAAGACAAGTTGGAACAGGAAAGTTCCTCACTGGTGGCCATATCAGAGGAGCTACAGGTAGCAGTTGAGGTTCAGGAAGTTGGCCCACCAGGAAGCAAAGCTCTCATGGATGAATATCAGATAGGCAAGGCCCTCCAAGAGCCTCAGCCTGAGAATGTCTTTTGCTACTGCTGTGTCCTTACATGTTTGCTACTGCCATTTTTCTTTGGTATCTGGCATGGTGTGAAGGGGTGTGGGGAGATTCCCACTGCCTTTAATGTAGTGTGATTATCTCATGGAAATATCCCATTCTACTTGGCATTTTTATCTGTGGATTATTATGAAGATGATTTCTTTCTAAGCTATATTGCTTAACTAAAGCAAGATGTTATACAATAATAGTGTTAGTTTAAAATAGGATTAGTTTAAATAGGATTTTGATGAATGAGAGTACTTAACAAATATAGTAAGGGATTATGATAGATATTAGCTTAGTGGAAAAACTAATATAGGTAAAAGCAAGATATAGTGTTGTCCCACCATTATAAAGCAGGGGCTGTAGAGGATAGGAAATCAGAACAAGGAAATGTCACACAGCTAGTTTCTCTTGAGGAGCCATATAGATTGTCTTAAATTAATGATTAAGAAAATCAATTGAGTCCCAGAAGCTAACTTAGCTCAGTTCTTTTAATCTTAATTGTTGAGAGATGTGTTCACAGGTTTCATTGTGCATCATAGCTAAAACAAAGCTTTAAACAATGACCAAAGGTGAAGTTAAGATGTTTTATTTATTGGCTTTGAGATAAAAAGTCTTGAAAAACATTTTAAAGGTATGCTTTTAATAGCTGAATGAGGGACTCATTGAGGTCAAAAAGCAAAAACAATGAGAGCCTGGCTATTGCTGGCTAACATATCTTTATTGCTAGGATGAAATGATGATTAATTCCTTGTGCCCATTTCTGCCCTCAGTTTCCTGATAGAAAAAACTGTTAATGAAGGGGTGTACAATCTGAAGATTTAAAGTAGAGATGACTGATTCTTTTCATATATAAAAGTTTAGAATTGTGATTCTTTTTCCCCCATAGAATAGAGCAGTGGTTTTCTTTTTAATAAATTTTTGTTATTAACAAATTTTCTATTCATTTTATATACCAACCACAGTATCCCCTCCTCTCTCTTCCCACCCCCCAGCCTTATCTCCCAATCCACCCCCCATTCCCACCTCCTCCAAGTCAAGGCCTCCCAAGGGGAGTTAGCAGAGTCTGGTACATTCAGATGAGGCAGGTCCAAGCCCCTCCTCACTGCACCAAGGTTGGGCAAGGTGTCCCACCATAGGCACTGGCCTCCAAAAAGCCCAATCATGCACCAGGGTGGATCCTGATCCCCCTGCTGCAGGGCCCCCAGATTTGTGATTATTATAGATTATTATTTTTCTAACCCTAACCCCACAACCCTAGTCCTATAACCCTAACCCCTAACCCTAACCTAACCCCCTAACCTTAATTTCCTAACACTAACCCTAACCCCCTAACCCCCTAAGCACCTAATCCCCTAACCCCCTAACCCTCTAACCCTAATCCTTCAACTCTAATCCATAAGATTACCTTTTGAGATAAATTATAAAAATAATTGGTTCTTTCTTTGTAACTACAAAATACAGTCTGCCAGAAAAAAAAATGGCTGAGAGAAATATCTTGCTTGCTTATACTCTGTTAATCTATAACAAGTTGCTTGGGTATGAATGTGTGTGGGTTCTTGGGACAACTTGTTTTTCACCTGTAATGCATAAAATGCTTAATCGTGTAAAGGATATGAAAAATATGCTGTTTTTTACTTGTATTCATTGTAATCATTCATTTAAAAAAATAGAATGTAACCACATTGTAATTTTTATACTGCTTGAAAGGTTTTGCTGGAGTATATAAGCTG
The DNA here is from genome assembly GCF_949786415.1 of Peromyscus eremicus. Lineage (NCBI taxonomy): Eukaryota > Metazoa > Chordata > Mammalia > Rodentia > Cricetidae > Peromyscus > Peromyscus eremicus. The sequence continues at coordinate 110,275,104 of NC_081419.1, forward strand.
TAAGGGAAAAAAGTAAAGTTAGATAGAAGAAAGACATCAAGATAGATAGAAGGGAAACATCAGAAGAATAGAGTAGAACAAGCAACAGAAAGAATAATAAAATGAAGAATGAAGGTTTCCTCCTTAGAAAAGTCCTTGAGTGTTTGTCTGTCCAGTAGTTTGCCTGCTCTAAATCTCCTCTTCAGTTTCTCTAACCTGTTGAACGCTTGCCATCTATGAATACACTCAGTGAGAGCTGACATGTTGGAGGTGTGTGTGTGTGTGTGTGTGTGTGTGTGTGTGTGTGTGTGTTCTTTTTTTTTTGCTGGCTCCAGAGAGTTAAGTTTAGTCCCCCTCACCAGCCCCAGAGAGTTGTTTTACTCCCATAGATTGAAAAACCAAGTTAAGTGATTAGTCTGCTGACTCCATCGGCTCCCCCTCAAATCTTGAGCTGCTAGATGCTGGTCCTCATGGCAGCAGTAGTTCCTATTGGTAAATGACATGATTTTATATTTATAAGGCCTTAAAGACTCTACTAGAAAACTCCTAGAGCTGATAAACACATTCTAACAAAGTGGAAGCATATAAAATTAACACAGAAAAATTAGTATCCTTCCTATATACCAATAATGAACACACTAAGTAATTAGGAAACAATTGCATTCACAATAACTTAAAAAATACTCATATGTATATGCACATAGAAGCATTGATTTTTTTAAGAGGCCATGAATTTGAAAGAGCAAGGAGGGGTTTAGATGGAAAGAATGAAAAAACAAATGATATAACTATATTATAATCTCAAAAAAAAGAAGAAAAAAAACTGAAAAAAAGAGGGTTAAAATAAGCCTAAATCAAGGAAGTGAAAGACATCTACTATAAAATGAAACACTGGAAAAAAGGTATTAGTAGATGAAAAGAATTCCCATGCTCATTCATTGGCTGGATTAATATCATGAAAATGGTCATCGTACCAAAAGCAATCTATGGATTCAATGTAATTCCAATAAAAATTCCAATATTGTTCTTCAGAGAAATAAAAAAATATTCTTAATACTTATATGGAAGCATAAAAGATCCTGACAGCAAAGGCAACCTTGAGTAGAACCAAATGAAATAAATAAACAAAACACAAAACTGAGGCATGTGCCACCACATTTGATTTTAAGTTGTTATATAGAGCCATAGTAATAAAAACAGCATGATACCAGCATAAAACCAGACATGTGCACTAGTGGAATAGAATAGATGACCCAGATACAAAAAATACGACGACGACAGCCACTTGATCCTTGTCAAAGAGGCCAAAAATACACACTGGAAAAATAAGGCAGCATCTTTGAAACTGGATGTCTACATGTGGGAGGATGAAACTACCCCTGTCTCTTATCCTGTACAAAAATCAACTGCAAATGGATCAAAGACTTCAGCATCAGACAGGAAACTCTGAAACTGCTAGAGGAAAATTAAGGAGTACACATCAAGTCATGTTTCAAGACTATATAGTCATAGACAAGGAGTTTCTAAATAGGGTTATGGTAGCTCAAGAATTAAGCCAAGAGCTAACAAGTGAGACCTTGTGAATTTTTTTAAAAGGCCCATGTATAGAAAGGGAAGTTATTAATTAAAGGACTAGACAGTCTACAGGATGAGAGGAGACCTTTCCAGAGAATCACTGTTTAGAATATTCAAAGACATTTAAAAAGCACCTTAAACACCAGGAAAACAAACAATCCAAACAAAACTGGATTTTGCCATTGAACAGAGAGTTCTCAAAAGAAGAAGTGTAAATGCTAATAAATATTTTTAAGAAGTGTTCAATATCCTCATCAGAGAAATACAAATTTTGTTGAGATTCGATCTTATCTGGCCAGAATGACAATAAATGCTGGTAGGGTTCTGGGGAAAGCAGAGCCCTTATTCACTGTTGTTAAGAGTGTGAATTCTTAGACCCACTAAGGAAATTCAGTGGATATTTCTTCAAAAAAAATCTAAAAATAGAATTACCATGAGACCCAGATGTACCATTGCTGGGCATATTCTCCAAGCACTCTAGACACTCCTTTAGGGATACTTGTACATCATGCTTATTGCTGCTCCGTTCTCCACAGCCAGGAGAAGTCAGCCTACATATCTACCAACTGATGAATGGATAACAAATTTGTGATGTGTGTATGTGATGGAATCTTATTCAGATGTAAAGAAAAACTGATGGGGCCTAGACTGGATTGGAGACTGTCTGGAGGCCCTGATGATGGGATATAGGCATTTTGCCTCTCACTTAGCCACCGCGGTCATGCTAGGCAAAGGCAGCTATAGACTGGTATCAGGGCCTTCAGAGGCTGTAGTGCAAGAACTGGTGCTTGATATCCAGCTCCCATCCCAGTATGTATGAGGTCAAACGTTCTAGACACTGAGGTGTGAAATACTTTGTCCCCCATTCTAGACTGTACCTTGCTAAAGAGGAACTTGAGTTATTTCGAGCTCCCTGTAATTCTGCTGTCTGCTGTTCTTCACCAGCAGAACGTAAAGAGGAATTTGAGTTATTTCGAGCTCCCTGTAATTCTGCTGTCTGATGTTCTTCACCAGCTTGTGTTCTGGTTACCCATTTGAGGAGTATAAAAAGAGCTATGCGGGCCGGGCGGTGGTGGCACACACCTTTAATCCCAGCACTCAGGAGGCAGAGGCAGGCGGATCTTTGTGAGTTCGAGGCCAGCCTGGTCCACAGAGCGATCTCCAGGAAAGGCACAAAGCTATACAGAGAAACCCTGTCTCGTAAAAAAAGCTATGCTGTTAATAACCTTGTTGACTTGGGTCATAAACCCATGTAGCCCTCCTGATGCCAGCTTTTTTTTTTTTTTTTTTTTTTTTCTTTTTGGTTTTTTGAGACAGTGTTTCTCTGTGTAGCTTTGTGCCTTTCCTGGAACTCGCTTTGTAGAGCATACTTGGCCTCGAACTCACAGAGATCCGCCTGCCTCTGCCTTCCGAGTGCTGGGATTAAAGGCGTGCGCCACCACCGCCCGGCCTGATCCCAGCTTTTTAACTCTTTCCTTTTGTTACTTCCCTATTTCTATTCCATCCTTGGTACTCCACCTTGGTGCCCTGTCTGGAATCCTGATTCAGGTTGGTTCATGCCAAAAAGCACAGCTTTGAAATTTGCAGGAAAGTGGATTGAACTGGAAAATATACTGAGTGAGATAATGAACGATCAGAAAAATAAGCACCGCTAAGCACCGCATGTTCCCTCTCATTTGTGGATCTTATCTTTGGGTTTATAGATTACTTTGTTTAACTTGAAGTGCTTGTAGGATTCAGGAAGTTAGAAACGGGCTATTAGTGGGAAAGGAAACAAAAGAAGCCTTAAGAGAACAAGGATCATAGAACATATCTGATGTGAAAGTAGAGATGAGGAGTACTAAAGAAGGGATGGAGGAGGGCTTAGGAACAGAGAGGGTATGGAGGAAAAGGTTAATCAGAGGTAGTCATGTGTGGAAAAGCCATGCTGAAACCTACTATTTTGCAAGCTCATTTAAAAATATAACTTAAGAAGAGTTTGAATGGTGGTGCCCTATATAGGTAGATAATGCTACTCCAAGGAGTCGTAGGTTATTTAACTAAAAAACCAGTGCAAGATGTGGCATACTACCCTATTAATTGCTGGTGCAGGAGGCTGCAGGGGCCCCTAAAACAATATAGGATAGCATCATGGCATTTTGTTGTGTAACAGAACTATATGGTAAGACCATATTGCTGAAGACACCACACACTTTGGTTGTAGCACCTAGAGACATCAAGCTTTCTTCCTAGTAGCTACTTTCATAGTGGCAGAAAGTACTATGCAGGCTTCTGTGGAGGAAAAGTCATTAATAGTTACAACTAGCTCCTGAACCCTAAGAGCAACAATAATTATCTTTCAGGAAAGATGTATCTATGATTATAAAAGTTGCACAACTGTTATTGGTGTTATTAGCTACTTTTGGATTGAGTTTCAAACCTGTTCTACAAGAAGGAACTTATGCCAGGTACAGAAAATGTGCCCAAGAGCCTAGAGCTTGGTGGATATGTACCCTAGATGGGAGTTTGCTACTGTTTTCTGCTAAATGGACATTTTGTTAAATACATTCTAAATGCTTGCAGATTAGCACTACTCACAGGCCTTTCCAGAGAAGCTTATTTTTGCAGTGTGTGTCAGTTAATGCCAAGTCTCATAACTGGTCAAAGCCCTGAGAATAGTAACAGTGACTATTAACTGTTTGACCTTGAAAAGGATATCTAGATCATCCTTTCTGAAATTCACAGAACACCATGGAAAACGGGGACAAAAAGAATGAAAGATACAGAGGATGGGAAGAAGTGATGCAAAATTATGTCTTTTAATCATGGCATAGGCAATGAACTCATTAACTGACTGAATCTGTGGTTCCTTAAACAAGATCTACACATGATTAGGTTTGTCAACATTTCATCATGGATGAATGGTTGTTAATGGATGTTGGTCGAAGGGTGTAGCAGGCTTTCTTTGGGGTCACCAACCAGCTCCCTAATCATGACACAGAGACTTATTATTATTTATGAATGCTTGGCCTTATTTTATGCTCATTTCTTGCTAGTTTTTTTCCCTTTAACTTAAATTAACCTGTTTTTCTTCATCTACATTTTGTTTTGGGGCTTTTTACCTTTCTTTCATTCTGTATGTCTTACTAGCTGGCAGCTGCCTGGCTGGCTGGCCCTGGGTGTCTCCCTTTTTTTTGTCCCTTGTTCTCTCCTCTTCTCTTGTTTTCTCTTTATGAGCCTAGACTCCTCTTCCTACTTTTCCTCTCTGCCTGCCAGCCCTGCCATTCCTTTACTGCATGACTATTGGCTGTTCAGCTTTTTATTAGATCAACCAGGTGCCTTAGGCAGGCAAGTTGAATCAGCAATACAATTTTCCATCATTAAACAAATATAGCATAAACAAATATAACACATTTTTACATAGTTAAACTAATATTCTGCAACATAAACACATGTAATACATCTTTACCTAGTTAAAGTAATATTCCACAACAGAGGGGTGTCATTTTCGCCAGTAGTGTGGCTACCAACAAGTTGTTCATGCTCTAATAAATAACCCACTACCAACACTCATTCAAGCAGCCATAATTAAAGATAGAGGCTCCAAAACAAAAACCTTAAAAGTAAAAGGGGAATTTTTGGTAAGAAGGGCTTCAGGATGATGGGGAAAGGGGATGGGAAAAGGTGATGGATGATAAAAAATGACCAAAACTTATTATAGACATGTAAGAAATTGTCAAACAAAAATATAGCAACAAGAAAAAAAGAATGATAAAGAAGTGAAGATTTTTTAAACTTTTATTTGATGTAGGACATTGTCTTAGGTACTTTCTGTTGCTGTGATAAGATGCCATGATCAAGGCAACTTATAGAAGATTATGTTTGGTGCTTAAAGTTTCAGAGGGTCAGAGTCCATGTCCATCATAGAGGTGAACATGGCAGCAAGCAAGTAGGTATGGCACTGGAGTAGTAGCCGAGAGCTTACATCTTGAGAGAACAGCATGAGGCAAAGAGTGAGCTAACTGGGAATGGCATGAGTTTTTGTAACCTCAAAACTTGTCACTAGTGACACAGTGACGCACACCTCTTCCAACAGGCTAAACCTCCTAATCCTTCCCAAACAGTTCCTCCAAACCATTCAAATATATAAGTATTTAAATATATTAGCCTAAGAGAGCATTCTCATTCAAACCACCATAGCCATTATAGAACACAAGTTTTGAAGAACCATACCAGAAATCTACAAGAATCTACTTCAAGTATGCTTGACAAAATATTGAGTCATCAGCTATGGGTAAGTATCTCTAATGTGAGTACTCACTGGTCTAATGTGACCCCTCCATACTTCAATTCTAATGCTTAGAGTTTATTCCCAAGTGGGTTTTCATGGTACGTATGGCACATAGTAGCCAGACACTTCAATTTTCAGAGGATAGGGCATTTGTTCCTGTGGAAGTACTGATTCTTTTCTCATGAGACTACATTCTAGTTATTGGGTTCTAGGAAGTGACAGAGACAACTCTAATGGAGATCAAAATTATCTTAAATGATACCTGCTGTAGGTGAGATTCCTACACAACCAGCAACCCAAGAAGGCTGACCTCTATAAAGGAAGGATTCTTCCTCTCTTCTACTGTGGGTTGGGGAAGTTTAGTATTTTAATGATCTTAAGCTCATCAATTCAAATGAACTCATCCTAGGTTTCAGGACGCCGGTCATAATGGCCTTGAGTTTGAAATGGAAGACCATACAAAGCATGTACGCAGACTCCTGTATAACTCTGCTAACCTCATAGTCAGACTCTAGGCTTGGCTTTGTGGACTGTCTGTACTGCAACAACCAGAGATTAAAATGCTATAAATTTGCAGAACATGTCCTTTGGCTTTCCCAACACACCTCGTATTGGCAATTAACCTTAACAGTGTAACATTTTTCTTCATGTGGGTCAAAGGCAGCCCTCCTACTTGACAAGGTACTTAATAATCACTGCTCTAATATTCACTGTGTACTGCCACTTCTCAAACTCCCAACACCTGACCTGTCCCTAACCCTTAACCCAATTTGCTACCAGTGAAAGCGTAAGTAACTGTGCTGCAGCCACGTGCCAGGCTTTATTTTCATCATAATTTACCATTAAATGTTATTCTTATTTCTTTCGGACAGTTTAGTGACCCAGTGCCAGTCTTAGCCATAGGATATCTTTGCTACAATTGCTTGTGTTAGCTCAGTTTCCTGAGGAAATGCTGAGATAAACCGTTGGTGCTAACACTTGAATTGGAATATGTAATCCTAAGAAAGGGGAGACAGGATGTAGGCAAAGAGGCAGGGCAGGATTGGAAGACAACTTGACATGTTACTGTTCTGGCCATCAAACTTCTTTTTTTTTTCTAAAATAGAAAAAAATTTACATATCAGCCACAGATTCCCCTGCCCTCCCCCCAATCCACCCCCCCCATTCCCATCTCCTCCAGGGCAAGGATTCCCCTGGGGATTCAGCTCAGCCTGGTAGATTCAGTTGAGGCAGGTCCAGTCCCCTCCTCCCTTCACTCAGGCTGAGCAAAGTGTCCCTGCATAGGCCCCAGGTTCCAAACAGACAGCTCATGCACTAAGGACAGGTCCTGGTCCCACTGCCTGGGGGTCTCCCAAACAGTTCAAGCTAATCGACTGTCTCACTTATCCAGAGGGTCTGATCCAGTTGGGGGCTTCTCAGCTATTGGTTCATAATTCATGTGTTTCTACTAGTTTGGCTATTTGTCCCTGTGCTTTTTCCAATCATGGTCTCAACATCTCTCTCTCATACAATCCCTCCTCTTTCTCGCTGATTGGACTCCTGGAGCTCCACCTGGGGCCTGGCCATGGATCTCTGCATCTGCTTCCATCAGTCATTTGATGAGAATTCTACCACAACAGTTAGGGTATTTGGCCATCTGATCACCAGAGTAGGTCAGTTTGGGCTGTCTCTCACCCATTGCCAGTAGTCTATTATGGAGGTGTCTTTGTGGATTTCTGGGGACCTCTCTAGCACTTTGCTTCTTCCTGTTCCCATGGGTTCTTCATTTATCATGGTATCTCCTTCCTTGTTCTCCCTCTCTGTTCTTGATCCAGCTGGGATCTCCCGCTCCCCTAAGCTCTCTTTCCCCCGACTCTTGTCCTCCATTACCCCCTCACATCCAGTTTGCTCATGTAGATCTCATCCATTTCTCTGTCGTTGGGTGATCCCTGTGTCTTTCTTAGGGTCCTCTTTACTAGGTAGCCTCCCTGGAGTTGTGAGTAGCAATCTAGCCATCCTTTGTTTTACATCTGGTATCCACCTATGAGTGAGTACACACCATGTTTGTCTTTCTGAGTCTGGGTTACCTCACTCAGGATGATTTTTTTCTAGATCCATCCTTTTGCCTGAAAACCTCATGATGTCATTGTTTTTCTCTGCTGAGTAGTACTCCATTGTGTATATAGGTTAATATAGCTCAGAGGTTAAGAACACTTCTAAGAACTATGCAGCCAGTGGCCAGCAAATACATCTGCTGGGTGACTTGAAACAATCTTTGAACACATGCAGATGAATCTGTCAGGGAGAAATGGAAAGGGAATTTGTTCATTGCTCATTCTTCTCTTTGATAGGAGTTGGTATGATGAGAGATAGGTTAGATGATCTCAACCAGGGAACCATTTGACTAGAGATACTTTTATGTCTAGGAGCACTTTTTATTCTCACAAATGGGATGCTATTGCAGATAGTGGGTAAGGACCTAGGAGACTGCTAACCAGGATGCTATCCCACAAAAAAGAACTATTCAATATAAAACGCCATTAGTGCTACTGCTATAGAGTGTAAACGGTGGTAACACCAAGAGAGACTCTGACGAGATGCATAAGATGAATCTGATAACACAATTCCACAGGAAAACAAGATGGAATTAAGGAAGGCGCTTCACAGAAGAGCAAACATGAATGGCGAACAATACAGGAAAAGATGCCAAACCTCATTAGTAAACCAGGGAAATCAAATTACAGCAAGATTCCATTTCACACTCAACTGATTGGCAAAAGTTAAGATATTGAGAACATCAAGCATGAAGAAAACAGTGCTGAACGGAAGCACTCACACAGACTGCTTGTTGGCAGTGTAAACCGCTAGCACCTCTGTGGAAAGAGCTTACGGCACGTATAAAAGAGGCATGTATGCATTTATAATGATCAGTTATACCATTCTGCCGGAGCGTGTCCTATTTTTGGCAATAAACACATTGCATCCTGGGAAACTCTTAGTTCTAGGAAACTGTGACAACCTTTATCTCCTATGCTAACATAATCCACTCCCAAATTTCTCTGAAAAACACTTGTACAAGCAGAAAGTATGTATATAAAATGATCATAATAACACAAGACAGAAGCAAGAGAAATGTCAATACCTTCCTATATTTATGTTTCAGGCAATATTTTATTCAGCAAGTGAATAAAAGACACAAATTTTTGATCAATGTATTCCTAGAGTGAAACTTGAAATCAGAAGGGTGATGTTCTACTCCTGAAAGGAAAAATTAATTTAAATTAATTAATGAACTATGTATCAGAGTACTCATTGAACTTCATATATTTGTTTTTCCTGTTACCTATTTTTCTCTGGATATGTTATTTTATGCTTATTTGCTTCTTTTTCTAAACTTTCACCTAAAATTTTAGAAGTAGGAGCAAGGAATCATCACAATGTTTGGTAAAGATAAGTGAGGGTGATATATTTCTAAGTCAGCAGAGGTGAGGATTTGGGCACAGGTTTTTAATTCCTTTCCAGCATTTATTTCCACAATCAAGTTGCCATTCTCTCTCTGTAAGGCTTGAGATGCTAATGTTAGCTTGCTAAGCCTCACACTAAAATTGGTCACACCTGCTGACTGGGAGAATGCCAGTGTTAACACAGACCCTGGAGAACAATGGAAGCAGTCCAGAAAAACAGCAGAAAGGGGATGCTTTCATTTACAAAGTTTAGTCTCAGAGAGAAGAAATCTGAGTTGTAAATTTTCATTTCACCATCCCTCCCATGGAGAGATCTCATTATAAACACACCCCTAATGTCAACGCACCTCTTGGAGGTGACTTGGACATATGACCTACTATTGCCTTGGTACAGAGTGACTACTCAACAAATAAGAAATAAATGATAAGGTATAAAAGAAGGGTCTAGTATATTACCTAGCTCATGGCCATTGCCACCTTTGTTATTCTATCAGAACCAGATAGTGCTCCACCTATAGCACCTGAACATTCGAGTTTCCTGTGTGCTGACCCAATGACAGCTGCAGATGGCAAACATATGTATTTGTGCCTGAGAGCTTCCTCTGGCTGTTCTTGTTGTTTTAGTTCATATACTTGGTAGGCTATAAATGCTAGAGAATTAACATTTCACCATTCTTCCCTAGAAAGTAGTCCTCATTATGCTAAGGCAGATTTTTGTTTAATTTAGTTTAATTTTATTTTACAATACAATTCAGTTCTACATATCAGCCACGGATTCCTTTGTTCTCCCCCCTCCTGCCCCCTCCCCTTCCCCCCAGCCCACCCCCTATTCCCACCTCCTCCAGGGCAAAGCCTCCCCCGAGGACTGAGATCAACCTGGTAGACTCAGTCCAGGCAGGTCCAGTCCCCTCCTCCCAGGCTGAGCCAAGTGACCCTGCATAAGCCCCAGGTTTCAAACAGCCAACCCATGCAATGAGCCCTTATGTTGAAGAGGATGTGGAGCTAGGGGAACTCTCCTCCACTGCTGGTGGGAATGCAAGCTTGTACAACCACTTTGGAAATCAATATGGCACCTTCTTAGAAAATTGGAAATCAATCTCCCCCAAGATCCAGCTATACCACTCTTGGGCATATACCCAAGGAATGCCCAATCATGCCACAAGAGCACTTGCTCAGCTATGTTCATATCAGCATTGTTTGTAATAACCAGAACCTGGAAACAACCTAGATGCCCTTCAACTGAAGAATGGATAAATAAAAGGCAGATGTTTTAAGTGGACTAAATACCCCGGTTCAGTTTTCCATGGTGGGATAAATTAAAAATATCCTCTAGATTATACACTGAAATTACCTAAAGGATTGTATATTTCATACTCACAACAATTAGATAATACTTTCATTTTATCTTTCTTTTCCTTGTCTCATATCTTTACTCCCTTAAAGCTGTACTGATACCATCTTCCTACAATATCATTACCCAAAGTTTGGGGTAAACAAATTAAGACACCATTGCTTTTCTTTGCCTTATACTATTCTTTTTTTAATGATGTTTTTCCTTATTAAGAAACTTTTTATCCATTTTACATACCAATCACAGATCCCCCTCTCATTCCTCCTCCTGCTCCTTCCTTTCCAGTCTTCTGCCTCCCAGCCCAACCCCCACTCCCTCCTCCAAAAAGGTAAGGCCTCCCATGGGGAGTCAGCAAAGCCTGGTACACTCATTTGAGGCAAGTCCAAGCCACTCCCTGCTGCATCAAGGCTGAGCAAAATGTCCCACCATAGGTAATGGGCTCCAAAAAAGCCAGCTCATGCACCAGGGATAGATCCTGATCCCACTTCCACGGGCCTCTTAAACAGATCAAGCTACACAACAGTCTTGCTTATGCAGAGGGCCTAGTCCAGTCCCATGCAGCCTCCACAGCTTTTGGTCTAAAGTTCATGAGTTTCCACTAAGTTTGTTCTGTTGTCTCTGTAGATTTCCCCATCATGATCTTAATGCCCCTTACTCATAGAATCCCTCTTCCCTCTCTTTGACTGGGTTCCTGGAGCTCAGCCTGGTGCTTGGCTGTGGATCTCTGCATCTGCAGAGATTAGTTACCGGATGAAGGCTCTATGATGACAGTTAAGATATTCACCAATCTGAGCCGGGCGGTGGTGGCACACGCCTTTAATCCCAGCACTCGGGAGGCAGAGCCAGGCGGATCTCTGTGAGTTCGAGGCCAGCCTGGGCTACCAAGTGAGTTCCAGGAAAAGGTGCAAAGCTACACAGAGAAACCCTGTCTCGAAAAACCAAAAAAAAAAAAAAAAAAAAAAAAAAGATATTCACCAATCTGATTACTGGGGTAGGCCAACTCAAGCACCCTCTCCTCTGTTGCTAGTAGTCTTAGCTGGGGTCATCCTTGTGGATTTCTGGGAACTTGTCTAGCACCCGGTTTCTCCCTATCCCCGTAATGTCTCCCTCTATCAAGATATCTCTTTCATTGCTCTCTCACTCCATCCTTGTTCCAGCTCAACCATCCCATTCCCTTATATTCTCATCTCTCACCCCCTCTTGCTCCCCTCCCCCAATTTACTCAGGAGATCTCATCTATTTGCCCTTCCCAGGGCAATCCATGCACCCCTCTTAGGGTCTTCCTTGCCAGCTAACTTCTCTCTGGGATATAGTCTGGTTATCCTTTGTTTATTGCTTCTAAATCCAACCACTTCTCCTAGATATGTTAGCTCCTTTAAAATATTACCAGTTAATTACAGTTGTATCCTGTTCTGTGGCTGATAAGATAGATGACAGAACATACCACATCATTTCAGGTCTTCTCTAATTGAATCTCTAAGATTCAACTCTCTTATATTTTTGGGTGTGAGCCTAGTCTTTAACGCCTTTAATCCCAGCACTCGGGAAGCAGAGCCAGGCAAATCTCTGTGAGTTTGAGGCTAGCCTGGTCTACAGAGTGAGATCCAGGACAGGCACCAAAACTATACAGAGAAACTCTGTCTCAAACCACCCCCCCCCCCCAAAAAAAAGACAACTCTCTGAGTTGTGGAAGTAGTGTTAATTTGCAACTCTGTACTTAGCTTGATGATACCCAGCACCATGGTTTTGTGTCCTAGCCAAGGTACATGTGGCATGTATATATCAGTCATTTATTATGTGCTGTTAAAAAGGTCCCCTAGAACTTGACTATTTTGTTCATTGAAGACTGGGATGGTGAGACACCTCACTAAGGTGCTTGCCTTGTGATCATGAGGACCTGAGTTTAATCCCTAGAATCTATGTAAAAGAGCTGTTGTGGTTGCACACTTGCAATCCAAGCAATAGGGAGGCATGGAAAGTCAGATTCCTGGGGATTGCTGGCCAGTCAGTTTAAACTACTTGGTGAGCTCTAGGCTGAGGAGCAACCCTGTTTCAAAAGCAAGGTAGACAGCACCTGAGGAATAACACCTGAGATAGACCTTCACATGCACACACGACACATGATATACGTACATACGTGCACCCACATTCTTCATGATACAAAAAAAGATGCTGGATGCTTTGACTGAAGTCTCAGACTTCTCTGATGTTTTTCTGTGCTTGCTCTTTCCTGTTGAGCCATATTATTCATTTTTATTCTAGCTTTACATGTGTATACCTTGTAAAGTTTCACCAGTCTTCCATTATCTGGCCTTATACAACCACTGGTCTAAGGCTACTTTATCACCAAAGGCTTTTGAAAGGAATCTGGAGTAGAGGAAAAGAAGTGTCCCATAACATCTGAGTTCAGAGCCACCTAAGAATCATGAGGTTTAGAAAACAGTATTCTGCACTTTGTTAAGACTTCAAAATGCTATTCAGTTGAGTTATTATGAGTTAGTGTCCTCAACACTGAATTTAAGGTGGTACATGCCCCATTGATGGATTTCATTCCTTTTATATCTAAGAATAACCCAATATGAAAGTTTGAGTCTTTAAGCCATTCTTTCTTTTAATTGAAAATAGATTTTTCATAGAATATATTCTGATTATTCTTATAGGTGTCTCTCCCGCACTACTACAGATCCTTCTCACTCCCTTCTTAGCTGACATAAGCCAATAGTCCTTAAATTTTATACACTTCTTATCTACAAGAGCACCTTTTACCCAGGTTATTCCTACACAGCACTTTCAGTAACAACCTGCCCAGTAGTCATGAGCCATTCAGGAAGCAAGGGATGACTTGTAAGTAGCCCCTCATCCATCCTTTGCCTTATTACACTATACACCATGTTCATAAACACCATCAGTGGCTACTAATTTCTTTCCCACTCATTTGCACCCTTAACCCTTCCATCATGACACTGCCATTTACTCCAAGGCCACATCTTTTATGTTTTAATTTATCATTGTATTCCTAGAACCCAGAACAGGTTGCAAACACATAGAAGTGAACCATTAAACACTTCACTTTTAATAACTGAACTTTCCTGTTTTATTTAGTATTGAATTATTTAAACTAAAATTCAAAAGGGCAAAACCATAATATATTTTCTTACTTTGTTTTAATGATGGCTGTGGATGAATTAAGGACTCCAGAAGAGTTTGGCTACTTCAGTTATGCAACTTTTTCTTGGAGTTCTTCGATTTTCTTCATTTTTCTCCAGTGTTCATTTTGGCAACAGATAGAAGCACTTCATCACAGTGTATTTCTGTAACAACATGGTACCAACATGACTTGTTACTTGGAGTACTCCTTCCATGGTATTTAGCTCCCCTTATTACTTTGCCTACACCTGTACCTTAGATTTTCTCTACTCTATATAATCATTCCCCTGTGAGTCCATCTCCACAACACATGGTAAACCATATCGGGGCAGGGAATACAGAGAGGCTTTTGAGTACATCCAATGTCCCTTCATGATAACATTCATGAAGAAATTAGGAATAAGAGAATGCATCTCAACATAAAAGCTATTTATACCAAGCTTATAGCTAATATTGCCACTGTAATCAGAACAAGATAAGATTGGCTACTTTCTCCATTCCTACTCGATAGAATGCTTTAACTCTAGCAGGAGTGATAAGACAAGAAAAAAATAAAAGTGCTAGAAATAGGAAAAGGCATATATGTACATATATGTACATATATATATGAATATATTTACATAAAGAGTATATAGGTTTGTGTATATATACTCAAAGGCATATATACCCTTTAAAAATTCTTAGACCCAATAAACACTTCTAGCAAAGTAGCAGGATATAAAATTAACTTGAAAATCATCAATAGCCTTCTTGTATACACACACACACAAAAAAAAAAACATTCTGGGAAATTATTGAAAAATACCTCATTTATAATAACCTTACACATCTCTTGGAATAAACCTAATAAGGATATGAAGGACCTCTTGTCCTGCTTAGTTTTTTCTTAACTTGAAACAAGCTAGAGTCCTTGGGAAAGGGGAATATCAATTTATAAAATGCTCCTACAGAGTGGCCTGTGGGCAAGCCTGTGGGATATTTTCTTGTTTAATGATTAATGTGGGGTGGCTCAGTCCATTGTGGGTGATGTCAACCCTGGGCTGGTGGTCCTGGGTTCTATAAGAAAGCAGGTTGAAAAAGCCTTCGAGGAGCAAGCCAGTAGGCAGCATTATTCCATAGCTATTGCTTTGGTTTCTGCCTCCAGTTTCCTACCCTAACTTTCTTTGATGATGGACTGTGATGTAGAGGACTAAGAAGAAATAAACCTTTTACTCTCCAAGTTGCTTTTTGTCATAATATTTTATCATAGCAATAGAAAAGTAACTAAGACACCTCTACAATCATAACTTTAAAAATGCTAAAAAAAAAAAAGTTGAGAAAGAAACAAGAAAATTGAAAGATCTTACATAGTTATGGAATGGAAGAATTAATGTTGTTAAAAATGAGCGTACAACCAAAAGCAATATATAGAGTCAATGCAATCTACATCAAAATTTAAATTCTATTCTTCACAGAAATAAAGCACACAATCTTAAAAATTACACAGAAACACAAAAATCCCTGTAGATAAAACAATCCTGAGCAAAAAGAATAATGCTGTAGGTATCATCATACCTGGTTTCCAATTACACTAAGGAAGCATAGTAACAAAAATAGGATTATACTGGCATAAAAACAAACACAAAGATTAGTGGTACAGAATAGAGAGGCTCCAAATACAAACCTATACAGTTACAATGACCCAATTTTTGACAAAAATGCTAAAAATATACACTGAAGAAAATACAGTCTCTTAAGCAACTAGTGCTGGGTGACCAAATTAACCATCCACCTAAAGAAATGACACTAGACCTCTATCCACGTACAAAAAAATCAACTCCAAATAGGTTGTTGATCTTTAATATAAGACTTGAAACTCTGAAAGTGCTAGAAGAAAAAGCCAGAGAAATACCTTCATGTATTTAAGTATAAGTTGGGACTTCCTCAATAGGACTCCAGTTACTCTGAAAGTAATGTCAATAGCAACAAATGGGATCTCAAGGAGTTATAAGACTTCTGTGCAACAGCCTTCAAATTGAGAGAAAAATCTTTGTCATCTATATACATCTGAAAGAGAACTAGTATCTAGTATATACAAAGAACCAATAAAGCAGTTGTATGCCTAAATACAGTCAATTCCTACTATTTTCAGTACTACATTTTGTTATAGTCACCACAAACACTAAGTTGGAAATGAACTATTGTCTGTAGGGAAAAATGAGGTTGGGGATCTGAAAACCACTAGTAGCAACATTTCAATCAACATTTACTGCATAACCTTGTTTTATTTCAATAGATATTGCTGAAAGACACTTTATTTGATCCATATTGTTGATTAATTAGCATCAACAGCCAACAGCATCGTTCGTAACTGGTACCTGTATGAAGCTTATTTAACATATGTTTTCTCGATGGAGCTCATCAAAACCTTATCTTGTTTAAAAATGCCAGACAGCATCTCAGCACTACAATGTGGAGGATGACATTTCAAATAGTGAAATTACCAACTGAAAGCACTAGAATGTGAAAAACCATGTGGTGGATTTGCAACTATGAAATGTACAAATAACGATAATCAACTGTGAATGTGTAGCTAGAGTTTTCCTGCCTGGCCCACCTCAGGACAAATCTCTCTCACCTGCCAGACCCACAGCTGCTCAGACCCGACCAAGTAAACACAGAGACTTATATTGCTTACAAACTGTATGGCCGTGCCAGGCTTCTTGCTAACTGTTCTTATATCTTAAACTAATCCATTTTCATAAATCTATACCTTGCCACATGGCTCGTGGCTTACCAACATCTTCACATGCTGCTTGTCATGATGGCGGCTAGCAGTGTCTCTCTGACTCAGCCTTCCACTTCCCAGAATTCTATTCTCTGCTTGTCCCGTCTATCCTTCCTGCCTGGCTACTGGCCAATCAGTGTTTTATTTACTAATAAATCAGAGCAACATTTTTGACATACAGAACATCCCACAGCAGAATGTATGGGCTGGACCTAAATTCTACATTTTTTAATTTATTTATTTATTTTTTTTGGTTTTTCAAGACAGGGTTTCTCTGTATAGTTTTGGTACCTGTTCTGGATCTCGCTTTGTAGACCAGGCTGGCCTCAAACTCATAGAGATCTAGCTGGCTTTGCCTCCTGAGTGCTGGGATTAAAGACATGCACCACCATTGCCCAGCAAGTTCTACATCTTAAAGTTCTTTACCTTGCTATGGGTCAGCACAGTATTGCTAAGTGAACAAGTAAATAAATATGACAAACAGGGTATGCTGGTTAATTTTATGTCAACTTGACATAAGCTGAAGCCATCTGAGAAGAAAGAACCTCAATTAAGAAAATGACTCCATAACATCAGCTTGAGCTTGTAGGGCATTTTCTTAATTAGTGATTGATGGTGAAGGGCCCATCCCACTGTGGGCAATGCCTTCCCTGGGCTTGTGGTCCTGGGTTGTATAAGAAAGCAAGCTGAGCAAGCCATGAGGAGCAAGCCAGTAAGCAACACCCTTGAGTTGTTACATCAGCTCCTGCCTCTAGGTTCCAGCCTTGTTGGAGTTCCTGTCTTGACTTCTTCTGTGATAGACTAAGATGTGGAAGCTTAAACCAAATAAATCCTTTACTCCCCAAGGCTTTTGGTTGTGACATTTCACCACAGCAATAATAACCCTAACTAAGACATAGGGTAAGAAGAAATCAAAGAGGCCTTTGATATGCATCATGAAAGATCCAAGTATTAAAACCAGCTACTTTCTCCTATCATATTAGAAAGACAAATTCCAGACTGCATGTCTTTTCTTCTGCTTGGTGTTAAATTCATACCTCAGTCAGTTTTCAGATGTGCCCCAAAAAAGTTTGCCTGATGCAATTCCAGAGTGACAGCTCATGCTGTCCTTTCCAGGCTGATCTGGAGTACTCACTGAAGTTTACTCCATGTTTTTCTTGGATAGTATTCTTATCTTATTTCATTATATTCACCAACTAACCGGGATAAACAATGTATGCACTTATCAGAAATAATTTATTTTGTAAAAACTCCAACATTTTGAGACACAATAAAAAAAATTTCACACTGTCTATTTTTGGTTTCAATTAAAATTGTTTTCAACTCTCTTAAAATATGAATTTGTATTCTAAAGCTGTTGTGGAGACTGTCTTGTTAAGTATACTTCTTGATGATTTTTAAATGATTGAATATTAACCTTCATTAATTTGTAGTTCATGGGAAATAATTGACTGGTAAAACTGCCAAACCAAAAGCACATTTTGTGTGGCAAACAATCTTCGCTAAAAACAGCAGGGTTTTCTCATAGGAAGATGGTCTTAAAAGGCCCTTACATGCTTTGAATGAATTCAAAATTGGCTAAAATACAAGTAGACATAATTTCTCTTTGGTCTTGTGACATGCTTTTCATGTACTTTAGAATCAGAAGACAAGTCACTTTGTCATGGAAAATAATTTTATGATTGACTGAAGCATGTAGGCCTGACATACAGCAAAAGACAATTCTGCTGTGGATATCATTCTGTATAAATAAAACACTGATTGGCCAGTGGCCAGGCAGGAAATATAGGCGAGACAAGGAGAGAGGAGAATTCTGGGAAGTGGAAGGCTGAGTGGGAGTCACTGCCAGCCGCCGCCATGACAAGCAGCATGTGAAGATGCCGGTAAGCCATGAGCCACGTGGCAAGCTATAGATCTATAGAAATGGATTAATTTAAGATATAAGAACAGTTAGCAAGAAGCCTGGTATGGCCATACAGTTTGTAAGCAATATAAGTCTCTGTGTGTTTACTTGGTTGGGTCTGAGCGGCTATGGGACTGGAAGGTGACAGAGATTTGTCCTGACTGTGGGCCAGGCAGGAAAACTCTAGCTACACAATTCAATGTATTTTACCAAAGCAAAACTTTTGACCCAGAGAAACAAAGCTAATGAAGTGCATTTTATGGCTTATCATTACATTATATTAAATTTCCTATATAACTAATCATCTTTTGCTTTGCATTTCATTTCTAAGAATTAGTATTATTTAACCTGATTAAGTTTTGTTGAAAATAAATTAATCAAAGAATAAAGAAATCAAAATTTATTTTGACACATGCCAGATAACCTTTAAAATTCCTTTCTCAAAGAAATTTTTATTTATATACCACTCATAAAGCCAATTTACCATTACTGGCTTTAAAACAGCTATTTGAATTTTCAGTGGACTACATTCAGAAAAAAACATATGCCTCAATGCTGAACCTGTTTCTAGTGTCTGTCTTAATGGGAGGTCTTGATACCAATTAACTTCAATGTTTACACATCTCACCTTCACTAAGGTATTGGCTCTGGTACAGACACAGATTCTCTTTTACTAGCTGGACTATTTGAGGTGATAGATTATCCCCTAGATCATTCACTTATTTGAACAATGAGGACAGATGTGACTTTCTGGAATATGGAGTGGTCTACAGGATAAAATGAAAGTGACCACTGGCTTGTGGTAAACAGTAAAAGTTATTAAATCAGTCCACACAATCTTTTTTTTTTTTTTTTTTTTTTTTTTTTTTTTTTTTTTTTGGTTTTTTGAGACAGGGTTTCTCTGTGTAGTTTTGGTGCCTGTCCTGGGTTTCACTCTGTAGACCAGGCTGGCCTTGAACTCATAAAGTTCCTCCTGGCTCTGCCTTCCAAGTGCTGGGATTAAAGGCGTGCACCACCATCACTGGCCCACACAACTTTTTAATCATTGAATTTAGATCCTAAGCCAAAACAAACAAACAAAAAACCAGGGGCTTGTCACTGAAGAAGTTTTTTTTTTTTTGTTTTTTTTTTTGTAAGTCCCATCTCAGGGGTGATTATCAAAAAAAAAAAAAAAAAGAAAAAAAAAAAAGAAAAAAGAAAGAGAGTAAGTCCCAGCTCAACTACATTTTTGTCATGCAAGGAAACAGTTATCTCTGTGGTTGTAGTGTCTGTGTATAGAAGTTCCCACTCAAGTTATGCTCTTATGAGCACTTTGTTGTCATAGATTATGTGGTAATTTGAGTTCTCAATATTGAGCACACAGAGCATCATGTAGTATATTTTTTAAAAAGTACAAGAATGTCATTAAAATGGTATTTGACTTTGAGATATGGGCATATTGATAAGTTACAAAAAACCTTCAAAACTCTACATTATGTAAAACAGAACCTAGCTTCTCTATCAACTCTATATAGTCCACACAGTTATAGGCACTGCCTGCTTGTCTTCCATATCACACTAAAGGGTGGTTGTATTCGGGCAGATGTGTTTTAAGGGGTTCACAGGAAGGCAGGCATAGGTCTCCCTGCTCCAAACTCTGATAATGTCTGCTGCCTCATGTACCTTTCAACTTATCCCTGTTGTTTGTAGAGATGCATGATTGCAAATGGCAGATTTGGTATGTGGTATCTGCGCTGTTATGTGAGGAAAACACGGGTCGAGAGAGTTTTGTAAGCACAAAAGATGTTAAATCCATCAACTTGAAGTCTTCTAATAATCTGCAGGATTTGGTGGGAAAGGAGAAAAAAGTCAGTTTCCCAGAATAAGCCTGCCAACCAATATATTTTTTCAACTGTTATTTTCATGAGGATACCACCTTTCTAAGAAATCACTACACACCATCTTCCTCAAAATACACACTCAGCATCATACCCTTGCACAGCAGCCCTCACTGCACTCCCTAATGTGGCTAAGCTAGCACTCTCTGATGTGGTGCTTCCCCCCCCCCCCTCACCAGCAAGCTATGGGGTCACAGAAGGGTTTCAGGACCAAGTATGACAGTGTGAAAGCTGAGCAGACAGCAAGCTGGCAGGAGTAGTTTTATATACTCCTCCTCTGAGGATTTACAAACAACATCGCATTTGTTTTCGGCTACTCATCTGCCCCTCTGTGATCTTTGTCTCTGCATGCGATGAAATATTTATAACTGGAGCTCAGCATCTCCATCCTTGTCCCTCTCTAATGGAAGGAGGTGTGCTCTGCTTCCACAGGAGAGAGGGTAACATAACAGAAACACTCATCATTTCAATAAATAACACTCAGGGTGGGGTGGGGTTGAAAACATAGTCTACTCAAAAAATGGATCTTCTTTCATTCAAAGCATGGAAACTGTAGCATATGGGACCACATTTTTGTAGTAATTATTTATACACCTGCAGAGCAAAACCTCTCCTGGGAAACTTCTCAGAGACCACAGATCTGCATGCTGCACCTGGATTACCTCAAATTCGCACTAAGCACTATTTTGCTTTTCTTTTCATGCAATAATGAAGCTCATTTTTAAAAAGGCATGTTCTCTTTTCCTGCAGAATAAACCTGTGCTTGAACATTTGGCCTCTTCACTCTTATGAGACAGTGGAAGAATTGTGCTTTTCAAGGGCTGGAAACTAAACTCTCATGTAAATGCTCTTTTTATTTGGTAGGG
Organism: Peromyscus eremicus; assembly: GCF_949786415.1. Lineage (NCBI taxonomy): Eukaryota > Metazoa > Chordata > Mammalia > Rodentia > Cricetidae > Peromyscus > Peromyscus eremicus. The sequence goes on from NC_081419.1 coordinate 110,296,282, forward strand.
CACAGATGACGGGTCAGCTTTGATTTTTGGGAGTAACTGTTCTTTATACAGAAAATCAAAGTGAACAATCAGGTTTGGATAGACTGGTTTTCTGGTCTGGTAGAAAAGCACTTATGTTTTTATGTACTGGCTGCATCAGGCTCCATGTCCATTGAAATGAACTGGATTTAACTTATCTGACTGAACTGTTCCGTATGTGGACTTTCTTAACATAAGCCCAAAGTAATGGTGGCCCCCATACAATTTTCAGAGAATGAAGTGAAATCATGCACATGAAAGACCATACAGAGTATCATACAACATTAGTTATTGTAATTTATATATTATTTTAATTCTTAAGTACATGAGTAATTTAAATTTAATCTGATATAGGAAATTGAAATCGATCCCCTCAAAACCTGATGATGTTTCTGGACTCTTCCATCTTTTTTAATGGGAGAGCACCTGCCATCTGAACTAGGCCTGGATTTCCTGTGACATTAGACACAGGAGAGAATGTGACACATTGGACATGACAGTATGGAGAAGTACAAATAGGGAGAGCTATGGAGAGCGGGGTGGGGGCTACCACCCTCACATATTCATGATTATCCCCATCCAGGGTGGTGTTCCTGAATGGAGGTCTTCAACAGGAGACTATGAGATTATTTATATATAACTCAATGTATTTTTTGTGAAATTGGATATGAGTAAAAATCACATCATTCTCCCTTTACTCTGACAAGCAACCAGCCCTAGCAATATTGGAAGTATTTGTGCCCAAGAAAATACAAACCTAATTAAGCCACGTTGCAGTGGCTCTGGCACCTTGACACAGAATTTGCACTTTGAACAAACAGCAGATACTGGAATTTTTTATAACACAAAACCAAGAAAAATAACCACCACCATACCACAAATGTATTTTAATGTTTCTAATGTGCCATGCAAGTTCATGGGTCTCCTTTGCAACTCTAAATATTTTTCTTACATGTCTTAAAACATTATGTGGTGGCTCAGCTAACACAACAATTCCACATCTTAGTCTATACTCAGATCTGAAAGCACACACATAATTAATTGTGTGAGATTGGTCATAGTGCTACTATTTATAATACATAAAAATATTTTGAACACAAAACAAATGTCCATTAAAAGATCAATGGATGAATAAAATATGATATATTAATATAGTGGAATATCATCCAGGCATAAAAATTAATGAAACATTTTAAACTTGCTATAAAGTGGATATTGAAAATAATCATACTAAAGATGGGAATAGTGGCTCACACCTATAATTTCAGTCCCTGGGAGGTGAAGTCAAGGAGACATCAGCCTGGGCTACCCTGTGAGTTTTAGGCTATATTGGGTACAGTGTATTTCAATTCATCCTCCTAACTCTACACTCAATAATTTCACCAAGTAAAAGAAGCTAGACATTAAAAACCTCTGTTTTATTTCAGTCAAATTTAGCATCAAGAATTGGTAAAAGTACAGAAACAGAATTCAGGTTGTTCATTATTAAGGCTTGGGATCTAGGGAAGTAAGAAGTATAGAGTTTTATTTTGTAGCTAAGGAAGAATCTTGGAATTAGGTAGAAGTAGTGGTTGTAAAACTTCATAAGTATATAGATTCTATTGAGTTGTTCACTGTAAATTGGTTTCATGTTATGTGAATTTTATCTCAATAAGCCAATAAAACAAACTTTATTTTGAAAATGAATTTCTTATCTTTCTATGAGTGCAAAAGAAGCACATGACTTGGCAAAGAGAGCCATCTCTGCAAGTAGGTAAAGTTTTTGGGCGTGCATGGTCTCCTCGGTCTATGTGAAGATTTGCCCTAGGATTTTGCACAGTCATCCAAATTTTCCCATGCAAGTGTGCTCACTTAGCCTTGAGCTAAAGTTAGGAGGGAACAAACACATAGCCATGAATATAAAATAGCTAGCAAAACAATACTTTCCATGTATCTATAATACTATTAGAAGAATGTTCTAGAAAGCCTGCTTAAGTAGGAAATACTAAAATATTTCACCATAACAGCACACCACACATCTTGAATAAACAGAGCAGCCCTACTCAGCAGCAGTACCCTGCCATGTACTATGACAACTATTTTGGTGTACCACAAAAAAATGGTTCTAGATTGCTATTCTATTATCTATAGATTATTTTTCCATTCAATACATTATATTGATATACACCACTAGATGCTATGTAAGAAAAACCATTGGTCATGAATGAAAGGGATAGCAAATTCTTGTAAAATGTTGGGAAGTTTGTGGTGATATTGTGGTCCCCAAAATATTGTGCACCCTAATAAACTTATCTGAGGTCAGAGAACAGAACAGCCACTAGATATAGAGGCCAGAAAATAGTGGCACACACGCCTTTAATCCTAGCATTCCGAAGGCAGAGATCCATCCGGATCTCTGTGAGTTCAAAGCCATACTGGAAACAGCCAGGCATGGTGACTCATGCCTTTAATCCCAGGAAGTGATAGCAGAAAGCAGAAAGGTATATAAGGTATGAAAACCAGGAACTAGAGCTGGTTAAGCTTTTAGGCTTTTAGCAGCAGTTCAGTTGAGATCCATTTGGATGAAGGCATGGAGGCTTCCAGTCTGAGGAAGCAGGATCAGCTGAGGAATTGGCAAGGTGAGGTGGCTGTGGCTTGTACTGTTTCTCTGATCATTCAGTGTTCACCCCAATACCTGGCTCCAGGTTTGATTTTAATAATAAGACCTTCTAACAATTCATGCTACAGAAGATACTCAGGAAAGGAGTATCTCTCAATGATAGAGCCCTTGCCTAGTATGTGTGAGGCCCTGGGTTTAGTCTATAGCACTGGAGAAAGAGACATTTGGGAAGAAAGCTGAATAAGCTATGATATGGATGTTGTGGTGTTTTCAATGAGAATGGCCCATAGGCTCACATGTTTGAATACATGGGCCCCAGTTAGTGGAACTGTTTGGGAAGGATTAGGGGATTTGATCTTGTTGGAGAAGGTGCATTACTGGAGGAGGGCTTTGAGGTTTCAAAAGTTCACACCATTCCTAGCATTCTTTTCTCCACTAGTGGTTGTGGATCACAATGTGAGCTCTCAGTAGTTCTTAATTGTATGCCTTTGCTCCACCATCATGTTCAAATCCTCTGAAACAGTAAGCACCAAATTAAATGCTTTCTTTTATATGTTGCTTTGGTCATGTATTTTATAATAGCAATAGAAAAGTAACCAAGACACAAGAATAGGGAAGCATTATAGCATTTCCCCTGGGAGGATGAAACATTTTTTCTTTTTAGTAGCATTTAGAAAAAGGTTATTTCAGCTGTTATTATTGCTATTAGCAATGATACTTGGCCATATTCAGAACTTCGAACTTTAAAATACTTCAATTGTATTTATTCAATATTAGATTTCAGAGCACTTTAAAGTTGTCCCCTAGTACTACCAACTACGAAACACAGGTGCTAGTCCGTATCTTCTTTGTTGAGTATGAGTTTCATGTTATCTTCATACTTCACAGTATTTTGTGTCAAATAAGTAATAATTAAATATTTCTTGTTTTCAAATGTCATTCATCATCAATTCACCATCAAACAAGAAACATGTTACTTTCATGCACAATTGTTATTATTGAGCAAAAACTGAATTATTATGAAATACTCTACAAAACAATAGCTGTATCCCACTCATTGCAAAACAAATGCATCCCTAACTCAACTTCCTGCTTAGCTATAGCACTCAGATAACTAAAGCAATACCAACTTCATGCAACAGATGCAGATAAATGATGCAGAAAGTTGGTATGGGAAGAGAAGTTGTCTTAGCATTCTCTGTTAAAGCTGTCTGTCTACAGATTTTGAAAAAAAAATGACTATGTAAATTTATTGGTAGAACCTTCCCTGGCATTTGATGCCCATAACTGTGTGGCCTTGTATCTTCAGCTCCATTGGCTTCATACTGCAGATACTTCTATACTTCACTGTGCAAGAAAGAAGACAGAAATGAATAAAATATTACACTAAACATAACTTTGTCAAATTCAACAATAATCCTTAGACTTCAGTGGTGAAACTTTAACCTGCATAAGCTACAAATTTATCATGTTTTTTATCAGTCAGTTTTTCTTGAGTTGTTATCATACAAGTAAAAGATCATGGATTTTGTGATTTATTTATTCATTTGTAACTCAGATTCTATTATTTTATTATTAAAATTTGTTTGTAACACACAAGCAACCAGCATGGAAGAGCTGTATTTTGTCACTCAAAACATTTAGGATTAGCTAACATGAGGTACAAGTGCATTGCTTACATTTGAGGGAAAAGGAATTTTCTTGGATTAGGCTCAACTGATCTAGGCTGGTTTTGGTAATGGTTCTTAGTGAACCACTGTGGGTCAACTAGAAGACTCAACTGTTATGTCAGAATTAATGAAGATAATTCCAGGGTATATACTCAAAGGCATCTAAGTAGGAATATAACAGAGATGCCTATATAGCCAAGTTTATTGTGCCACTATTTATAGGAGCCAAATTATGGAATCAGATTAGGTAACAATCATTTGACATTTGTAAAGAAAAGGCTATATATATATATATATATATATATATATATATATATATATATATATATATGATTGAGTTTTATTCACTCATAAAAAAGAACAAAAGCATGTCATTTGTGGGGAAATGTCTGGAACTGGAACTGTGGAACTGGAGGTCATCACATTAAGTAAAATAAGCCAGGCACAGGAAGATAAACACTGCTGCTTTTCTCCAATATCATGTGTGTGTGTGTGTGTGTGAGTGTGTGTGTGATTTCTCTCTCTCTCTCTCTCTCTCTCTCTCTCTCTCTCTCTCTATATATATATATATATATATATATATATATATATATATATATATATATATATATGGTATTTTCTGGAACAGGACCAGCAGGAGAAGGAAGGGCGAGGCCAGAGAAGATAATGTAGAGGACATGACAAAAATAAATGATGTACATATATAAGTGTTATAACAAATACAATTATTTTATACAATGAACATACATCAACTTAAAAAGCAAGCATTCCAAAATGATAGAATATGTGAAAGTAGAAGGCAGACTACCAAAAGAGATTAATATGGGTTAAAAAGGAAAATAGATAATGGTGTCCCATTGATCAAGTCACATGACTAAATATAGAGTTAGAGGGAGAAGTCTGTGAAATTACTTGATTTAAAGCCTGTTTACAGTGATGCATGAAGAGTTGGGGTAATTTTTGAAAGTCTATTTCATTGTTCACAATTTTACCCTTGAATTTTCTGAACTGATAGATTCACTACAACTATCTCATAGCTCTGACCAAAATTCTTCTCTTCCATTTCAGAGGCAACCCATCAGTGAGTCAGCCCTACATTCAATAGCTGGAAAAACCTATGTCTTACTGCCCATCTCCCACACACTTTGTCTGTGTAAGGCTACGTCTAACAAGTCCTTAAATATTGTCTCTGCTTTCAAGCTTTACTCAATAGAGGGTTTCTGCCCCATCCAGAAACACTTTTAATATATCAATTAGATTATGTGCTAAGTATAAAACTCTCCAAAGTCTTCATATTTATAATGAAACTCTGAATCTTTAGAATTGACCTGTTAAATCTTCTAGAATCTGGTTCCTAGCAACATATCCTGGCTTGTCCTTTATATTACTTATCATTCCTGACTCTGGTATGGACACATGCACCTTCAGTATTACTTTGACCACTCATGGCTGCAGGACATTTATATATGATACCTCTGTAGCATGTATTACTATTGATCCTGCCGTTCACAACAACTATCTTAGTTGCTTTTCTATTTCTGTTATAAACACCATTATCAAAGCATCTTATCAAAGTAAGTGTTTAATTTGGGACTTAAGGTTTCAGACGGTTAGAGTCCATGGTAGTGAGTCAAAGGCATGGCAGCAGGAAGACATGAGTGCTCATATTCTTACACAAAACCACTAGCCAGAGAGAGTTACACTGGGAATAGAGCAAGTCTTTTGAAACTTCAAATTCGTAGGATAGGAATAACAAGAGACCACAGTATTTGTCAATATATTGCAAGAATAGTTTCTAGCCCAGTTGCTAATATTGATCTCCTCTGAAACATCTTTGGCTGGGCCTCCATAGTCCACATTGCTCTCAGAATTATTGTTTTCTAATTTTCTATTAGGATATCCCATTAATCCCCACTTACAGTGTTAAACTGCTTTCCTAGTCAAAAGTCCCAAAGTCTTTCATATTCCTCTAAAGAATAACATACATGATCAGGCTAGTCACAGCCATGCCCTACTCCCTGGTACCCACTTCTATATTAGA